>NW_024104468.1:0-600000 GCF_003945595.2 Pipra filicauda | reverse complement strand
TGAAAGGATTCTTCCTCATTGACACAAACTATAAGCAAGCAGCCCACTTCATCTCTGCCAATAAACAGGATTATGCCAAGTTAGACTTTTCACAAAGGAACATGAATTGTCTGCCAGAAAAAAAACAGGAGGCAGAAAGAATATCAAAAAAGGTTTTTTTCTATCAGAATTCTTGAAAACTCACCCACAATTTCAGTTTTTTCCAACTGATGTGTTACAAGTTCCTCCTTTGACAAGAGAGTGCTTAAGAAGCACAAGCCTTCCCACCACAGTGAGAAGACAGACAAGATCACACACTGACAAGATACCTTCAAAGCACAACACATTTGCAAATAAAGGGAATTCTGAAGTGGAAATTATTAGCATTTTTTATGACAGTGTACAAAAGGTCTCACTATCCTCAGAATCTGACTGCACTGGGTGTTGTACGAAGATGGTAAAAGACTTCTTTGAAGAAGATCTGACAAAGAGCTGTTCATAGTTCACCCAGCAAGACAGGAACAGGGCGAGGTCCAGACCAGACACCATATTACTATCCACTAGAATGACCTGTCTCTGATGAGTTTTAAACATTTTTACAAGTCTTTAAAACTTACAATTAAGTTTTGTAGATGTTAGTCCAGTCCTATTTCACCTTACACAGACACTTAAATGCCTGCATATTAAGTCAACTATTTAGGCACTTCAATAGCCTACTGAGGGAGAAGGGATCTTCCAGGACACTGTTCATATCTTGGATTACCTGAATCACATCATACTGCTGTCAATTCTTGAAAAGCTTTTCCCACCACTAGAAGAAAAGTTTTACCGTCTCTAGCTAAGGATTCGAATTCAAGTGATAGATTATATTTCTGTCACACTAACACCAGGACAGGGTAATGGTAGTGAGCCACAGATGGTCCATATAATGGCAGTGAGACACAGCTAATACATATATTTTTCTATTACTAGAAAGTGTCCCCACCAATAAATACCCTGATGTATTCAAAAATGTATCTTATGTATAATGAGAGATTATAGAGAGATTTTATATATTTAAACATATATGTAAATTTTGGCTATACATTTCACCTTTGCTTACCTGAATATTATATACCTTTGCAAACTGCAACTTCTTAAAGAAAAATATTACAAATTAAATCCCAATTGCATAGATCTGCTATGGACATATAGAGTGAGATCAAGATTTGGTTATTCTTGTACATTCCTTTATATTCAGAACAATCATTATCACTTGGACAATGACCATAGACACACTTTTTCTCCTGTCATTGTATTGAAGTTTTGGACCTGGTTGTGAGACAGGCAATCTATTCAGCCCTTTGGTATTATTTCAACCTGAATAAACAGCTACCCTAATAGTGCTGGCATCAAAAGTTTATTCATTCCATTACACTAGACCACATACATAACACAAGCATGTCACTTACTGCCCTGTGAGAGAAGAAAACAAAACAGAATAGAAAATGGCTGAATTGATGGATGGATTTTGCACCAGAGTGTGTATTGGTGATAAGAATGATGATTTTACTGCTGTATAAATATTTTATAATGCACAATCAATTAACAATTTCCAACATTTTCTTAGAGAGCTGATAAAAGTTATTAAGCTTCGGGCTCATTTCAGCAATGTTTAAATGAAACCTACAGCATGAATCAATCTACTGACATAGTCACCTAGGATTTAGGAATATAACTCAAGTAATTTTTTCTTATCTTACAGAGAGCACTGTGGAAGGTATTTCAATTTATTGTGGATAACATCTATCAAAATAAACCTGCTCAGGACATGTCCTGAATACAAATGAAGCAGTAAGAAAATATAAAAGAAATATGAGTTTTAATTAATCCTGTGGTGGTTCATGGATCCTGAAGCTCTCAGTCTGAAGACAAAGGTCTTCTAAAGTTTATATTCAACTTCCATGCTTCTATAAAGAATCAGACCTATTAAAACACACCACAGGACATTTGTAGATTAGGAAATCATAGAGATGAAACTATTCTGGTACTGTATAGAGCTACAAATTCCTGGATCAATAATAACAGTTCAAACCAGGTATTGCATGCTGGTCCCTCAAGTCACCACTCAAGGTACAACTCCAGCTGCTCCTCTACCACATCAGGTTTAAATATCCCACTCTGAATCTTATGTTATAATCCTGCCATGAAGTAGCTCGGTGTGTGGCCACAGGCTACTTGGCATTTTACTTTCAGCTCCACAATTCATCTGCTAACGTGAGAACCTCCAGCTCTCATAACCTAGGGTGGCAGAGACAGCATATTCCAAAGAACCAAAAGGCAAAAAGAAGGACAAATTATAAAGCAAACCCTTGGGATTTTTTAAGACATACTTGAATTTGGGCTGAGGAAGTAGGATTTAAGTAATGACTTTTTTTTAATGTCGAGTGCTAATAACATCAGGGAATTTATAGAAGAGCATACAAGAGGAACGTTAGCATTGCCTCTTATCACATCGTCTCCTGCAATGAGTTGCCTCAAAGCGGGCAGTGTGAACACCAGCCCTTATCACGTGAGCCCTGTGATTCCTATAATGGGACCAACCTACAGTCAGCCAAGACTCAATGTGCGTAACAAGTGAGCCAATACACAATATGGGTTTATTCTTTGGATACCAAACTATTTCAGCTCTTAGTCTTCTTCATCCTATGTCCTGGGGCATTCTGTCACAGACAAAGGCAGCAGGCAATATCTGCTTCCTTCACTTCAACATCAAAACTCCCATGGACAAGAGCAGGAACCAGGATTGGGGCTTCATTCTGCACCCAGCAGACTTCATGAGAGGTACCTTTTGCAAGCCACATGGGCTGCCCAAAGGTGGTCACAGGCCTGATGTACACTGATCAGGACACAAAAGGTACCCAACTGCTGCCTTTCTGTGTTGCTAGTGCTCACATCCAGACCATACATCAACTTCTGGACAGCAGCATTTCCACCTTGTAGCCATCAGTTTTCATATTCAAAAGGTTGAAGCCTACTACCAGAGGTCTGTGTCTATGCTCTGATGAAAGATTTCCATAAGCCAACCAAAAGGATTTATTAAAGCAGTGCATCAAGGCTCAGAAGAAAGCAGGAGGCAGAGAGTAGGCTGCCAGAAATTTCAGAATAACTCTCTGCAGAGGCATACCTTACAGACTCCTAAAGTTGTCAATACAGACATCATGAATACACTGCCTTTGTTCTTTATTTCCAAAACAGAAACACCTTGGGAAGGGCTCTGAGATCATTCACCTTCTGGAGGTTTGGCTGCCTGTGCTCAGGGACGAACTGGAGACAGCGCCACTATCTCCCTACCCCTTCCGCCTGCTGCCTCTGGAAAGGCTCCAGAGAGTGCTGCAGGAAGACCTCCTACCCATGGGAGCTGCTTTAATCTAAGCCTATACCCCTGAACCCCCACCAGTGCCGCAGCTCCCACAACTGTGCCTGCCACTGGCACCATGAGACCAGACATGGAACCCCACCTGCAGGCCCACATCCAGGATTGGACTCAGCCCAGCACCATTCCCAGGCAGGTGCCCATGGCCCAGGGTGGGGGCTGTCCCTGACTGCCCTGCTCCTGGCTGGCATGTTGGGAGAACAAGGACCTGGCTGCTCAGCCTGGCCCTGACAGAGTTGCCACAGCACCAGGTCCCCAGGCCCCCATCCCAAGGAGACATCAGCCCTGCAGGACCCTGACACTGAGTATTTTGTGAAGATTGTCAGAGAGACCTATTCAGAAAACACAAGGTATTTAGCCTCATAAAAACTCTATCATTGGTATATTAAGCTACAGGTCCTCCTCTGTCCATTAGCAACAGTAATCCCCTGAAAAATGAAAGATTTTTAACCAGTAAATTAATTAGCTGATAAATAGGTGGTTACAAACTATTATTCCTGGCTAAAATTAATGTAGCACCAGTATTTTGATAAATTCTGATAGGAAAAACTTGGAAGCCTCCTCACAATATTTAATAATAAAAAAAAATTAAAGTGCTGGCATTTTTATGGTATTTTAATTAATGAGAATCTAGAGTGGAATTCTCATAGAAATACAGTACGTATTGTGTGACAACCCTATTAATACCAGAGAAGTTAATTATGATTAGTGCTATTACACTGAGTACTAAATGAATTAACAATAATGAGGCACTCCTAATATTATCATCACATTTGTGCATACATTTTAATGGATAGGTTTTACCCTGATTAGAGCTGATAAATTATTAGCAGCAAACAAAATTATCTCTTCCATTTATCACTTTTTCTCTCTGCCCGGTATTCAGAAATCAAAGCTCATTTCTGAGAAAGAATTGTTACTCATGAATACCTAACGTATTTCCAACCTTTATCAAACTGTTTTCACAACTGTTCATTAAAAGAAACTTCAATCACACGGCAGTATTTCTACTCTTAAACATTTTAAGCAGGGAATATCAGCTTCTTTAAGCTTATTTACTTGGGTGTCAGCTATCTGGAGCCTTCCTGTAAGTCACTGGACAAAAGATCACTTAGGAACCTGAACTGCTAAAAGTTAACCCAAAGAAATGAACTTACTGGAAAACTTGAATGATGAAGGGGTCAGTTTCAGACACTATGGTGAGCAAGCAAGTCCCAAATTTAAGAAGGCACCACAGTAGTCAGAAAGGACTCTGGGCGGACTTGAACACTTCTGTCCATAGTTCCCAGTCAGAAGTAGGCATGCGCATGCTGCGGGCTTTGAGCACATCAAACCCAATATTGCCAGGACATTTCTAATACAGAACATGTTCTGCATGTGTGCAATAAATACAACATGTAAGGAGAAGGGAAAGGGGATGCAAACAGGACCAATAAATTTCCTGCAAAGTTGCAAGCACACGGGCAGCAGATACATGGCAAGTGCAGTGCTTCCTGCACATCCTCAGCACAGTGACCTGTCTGTGCACAACCTTGTGAGCACTGAATGGCTGCAGTATACAACACACACACCCTGGTCATTTCTGTAAGTTCAGCATGCCGGAACAGTATCAGGCTTGGCCAGGCCAGAAGACATTCTTAAATCTTATACCACTATAAAATGTTCTCACAATCCACTTTTGCACCATTTTGACTAGAAGATGAGATGCACCCAGGGAAACCCTGACAATTTCTATCCTTAACCTCTGATGGCAGAGTTGACTGGCACCATTTCTTGCTTTGCCTCAGTTGATTCCCCTGTTTCTGCCAACTGACATGGTTTTCTCTCCGAAGAACTGGTTCTGATGCAGATGCACACAGAAAAATAGCGATGAAAAAAAATTACTTTTAGACATATGGGGGAAAAAAGCAGGAAACTGCCAGAAGTAGAAATCTATATAGGAAAAAAGAATAAATCTGAGCTTGAGTGGACTATTTTTATAATGGCAGCTGTGTGAAAAATACTTCATGGAGAGGACAGCTTCTTTGTGATTTATGTTACTTCCTGGTGTTCATTTCTACTTATCTCTATTTGTTTATATTATCCTTGCTTGCAGTATGTTATTTCAATCACTATCACAAAGTAAGCTAATTTCATGTGATCATGAGATATTCTTTGGATCCTCTCACTTCTATACTGCTCTCAGAAACTCAATAGCCAGAGTACAACTAAGTGCTTCTTTAATACAAGTTCAAAATCAATGTAACCAAGTGTTTTTTGATAATTTTTTGCATTGGTTTAGGGAAGAAATAAAATTGTTTCTTATGGTAACCATTAAAAATCCATCTAACAACTCTGTGGAGCCATAAATCCTCTTTGAGAAGAGGTTCTTAATCTCTATCTCATCTTCCAAATGCTATTACAGCAAGGCAGTTAGAAAAGTAGTACTTGCATAGCAATACCTAACATACAAAAGTACACAAAAAATTCATGCAGAGTAGTTTTGGGGGTTTTTCTATACTGAGAAGTAGTCAGATAGTATTCTTTCATTTCGTGTTTCTGATTTTTACTGACAAAGGCACTCGGAAAAAAATAGATTTTGCTGTTCACTATGAAATACTGTTCTGGCTGACTTCCAGTTTCAGGCATATTCATGCCTTACAAAACTGTGGAATACAGTCTAATTAAAACTTGCAGTTTTCGGTTGCTAAGATATTAAAGGAAATAAATTTTAAAGTGCAATCAGGAAGTAACAGTGCTAACTTATACCAGTAGCTCAGCAGAAATAGTAGTGTTATGCTAGTGTATGTTACACTACAATAGTAGTGTAACAACAACCACTGAGAGAAAGCACAGTCATTCAGGAGACCCAGTCCAAGATCACCATCTCCAATTAGTGCCTTACTTCTTAAATAAACCTGCTCATTTCATTGGCCTTCCCAGTAAAGAAAAAAGCTCTTCTAGTAACATGAATAAATCTATTAGAACATAATCTTTAGACAGTATATTCTGCAGTCAACATCTGTACCTACCTATTTCACAATTTTGTCCTCTTTTAACAGATGGCCACTTAAATGTTCTGGTTTGCAAGACTGAGGCAGATCATTAAAGAGTGCAGAAAGGACTTGTCAGTATACATTGTGGTTATGGTTACAAAACTACGATCAAAACTAGCAGCACAATTTCAGATAAAACTTATGGTTCTCCTTGCCCCAGTAGACAGCCCTGCTGGTCTGCGTTCATGTCCTACTAAGCGTTCAGGCAGAGCTTGAAATTAATGCACAATTTTAAATAGGCAGCCGCCAACAGAAGAAGCAAACTGTGTCTTTTTGTAACACACTTGCAGAGGGGAAGAGGAATTGCTACTCTGGAACACATTTCTGTTTATCTCCTAGCATCACATACTTGTGAAAATCCCTTCCCCGGCACACCCAGCTGCTCTAAGCGCCTGCTAGTGCACAATTCCTTTGAGAGAGGGAGGGATCTGCTGCTCCTCCTACTAAGTTGAACAGCAATTTGCAAGTACCTCCTTCAGTTACTGATTGCTCCTTAATACTTTCCAAAAGCTTACCTTTGATAAAGAAAGGCAGAGACATAGATAGCTAGAGGTGTGGGGGAAGATAAGTAATTTAGATGCAGAATTTTAAAAGAGCGTTAAAACTTTTCTTAAACACTGGAAAGGTTTGATGTTTCTTGATAGAGAATTCCAAGTGATAAGGGAACATGAAGAAGAAATAAAAAAGAATGGCAGTGTAGAAGAGAAATTAAGAATAAACTGGACAGGTGGGAAAATATGAAGGGAGGCCAGAGGAAAAAGTTGTAGCAAAAGAAGAGATCAACTCTTCTCTGTGTGTTTCAGCTGATCCTCCCACCCCTTTTCCCAAATACAATTGTCCTTCTGGAAATTATTTCTTTCCTTCTCTCCTTTCAGTAAAAAGTAGTTGTACAGTGGACTTGCTAAGCTACTTGATATTTTTAACAGTTAAACTATATACAAGTAGCTGTATTTGTCAAGCAAGGTAGATATTGGAATGCTCTAGAAGGTTTTCACTGTGACATC
This sequence comes from Pipra filicauda, assembly GCF_003945595.2. Classification (NCBI taxonomy): domain Eukaryota; kingdom Metazoa; phylum Chordata; class Aves; order Passeriformes; family Pipridae; genus Pipra; species Pipra filicauda. Next base: position 592,567 of record NW_024104468.1, on the reverse strand, counting down.
TACAAATTATCAGCAGAACATTACAAAAAAATATACTAGAGCAACAAAAGATATTATCAACATTAACTGATAACAATGGCATAAAATCCACACTGGGAAAATCATGTACAGTTCAGTATTTTAAGATGTCTGATTCTTAAGCCTATGCATTTATGAAGTTGATTCAGCATTATTCTTTTGAGACATTATGTCCAGTCTGGATGTCCAATTTTTAAGGTAGATGTTGAGAAAGACTTTTAGACTCTGGCAAGACATAAAAGAATGATTCAAAGGCTGTAAAATCTCATTTGAAAAGTGAGTGAATGACAGAAGCTATGACTGTTTCATTTTTCCCTGAGAAATGTAAAAACATGATGAGAATACAGTCTTTCATGAAGACAGTATTTGCACAGAAAGGAGTTTAGAACACAGCTGTTAAGAACAGGGCTTGCTTTAATCCTTTACAAAAAGGCATGACAGGACGCAGGAGTAACAAATTATTTTAACAGATTGTTAACAAAACAATCTATCTCATAGATCATTGCAATCTCATATATCAAATTTGGATGCTTTTCCAAAATATCCTGCTATCTGTGTGGATGAAACAACATGCTCTGCATTTACAGAAGGTCAGATTATATCTTCCCAGTGGCCCTTTCTAACCTTCAAAATTAATAGTAGAGTCAATGATTCTGTGGGAAAAAGAGAAGCCTCCTGATATGAAAAATGTTATGAGGTCCAAATCCAGCATAGTCAACAAATACATACTTAAGAGCAGAGTTCCAATTATCTCAGTCAAAATGCTATTCAGTTGTTCATCTCATGCGAGTTGTTCATCTAACAGCTCAGTATTCTACACGCTGGACAGTCATATTGTAAGAAACCAAAAGAGCTTACAATTGAAGCAGAAAAAAAAAACTAAAAAGAGAAGAAGCATGGCAGAAATTAGATATAAACCTGTGTCACTCATCAGGAGATGCTGAGTGACGTGGAAATCAGAGACAGACCATGCAGGACAATAATAATGAGCTGATAATGAAACATGGGTCTTAAGGCATTTCTGTTCCCAGTCACAATGCCTCTTTTCCCATAGCATACCCACTAAGCTCTGAGAAGAATCCCTAGTTCACACACTGGCACACTTGTAATACACTCAGAAGGAAGAAGTTGGCTTAAGCAATACACTTCTCCAAAGTTGTTTATATTCTCCACTGTATTAGAGAGAAAAAACATTATGAAGGAGAGAAAAGCACTATTGGGGAGTTCCTCTTTCTTATTAAAAATGAACTGATTGTGATTTGTGCTGGAGACTAACAGTTGGAAGAGGTTTATTTCACCTAAAACCAGAAGACAAATCAAAATATAACCATTTGTATGTAGAAGGTGATATAGAATCACCTTTCCTGAAGTACAGAGTGCACACAGTATTCATCCAAATCTTTTAGACAAAATGCTGAGTGTCTAGCTAGTGTGCTTTGGTTCTGAAGAATAAGTGTTCAGTATTTGAGCAGAGAGAAATACAATGTTCCTCTCTTCAGTCACGTGAAAGGATATAGTCTAACATATCACAAAACCCTTACTAAGCCTTTCTTAGTGCAAGAGGTTCCTTTACATGTGCACCTGGTACCAGACAAAATATACATGCATTTCACCAGAACTTCAGCTTACACATGGATCATGCTAAGTCTTATTACAACAGATTATCTCCACGATGATGATTATGATGATGACTTAAACCACAACAGAAATACCAGTAATAGGATTAGTTTTCATCACAGCATGAACGTAAATCAGTATTGCCTCCTAGCTCTGCATTTATGAAAGTGTGAATATTAGGATGATGTTGAGGTACTTGTCAGGATATACCATTAAGTGGCAGCTGCTTGAAAAGTACATTTAGACGTATTTAGCCTACAAAAAATTTCAACACATCATCAGTTTGATGAATATAAGATGTAAATTAAGACATTAAGGCTCATGATGAAAAAATTAATTGCCAGTTACATGTACACTGGTTCATCTGTAAAGACAGCACAGTTGCTTGTAGTTAGTTTAGTCCTTGTCCAGGTACTTCTTACAAACACATTGACTTGCAGAGATACCGCACACCTTTGCTTGCCAATGAAACCATGATGACTGCACAATTCTTAATATTCCAAGTGCTACACAGTTCCATTTGTCAAAAGACCTTCCCTGTCTTTTGAGATGATCAATGTAAGCACACAGACACCAAGAGTATATTTACTATTCATTAGAGAACTTGCATTTTATGCATCTCTTAAAGATGTAAATGTCCAAAATTATTCCTTTCTTAAGGATCAATAGACCATCAGTATTCTTCCCAAGTTTATGGAAATTTCCTGTAACTGAAGGTCATGCTTGGAGAGCTTATCAATTTGCTTACCACCTTCACTGACAGATACTGATTTACTGATAAAGATGGGCCACCCATCTCTCACTCATATTCTGCCCAAGCTTCTATATAAGATATCGTTCAGGAAGCATTGTAACACTTCTTCAGCAATTCCAGTGCCCTAAGTTTTAAGACACTTCATATTCAGGATCTTTACCTGTGACAATAAGAAGATACTGTGCAGCTGACTTTCTTTCTGAAGATTCTGAGTAGCAAGTCCCTTCCTTCATTAGTAGCCAGACACTTCTAGTAGGCTGCAATGCTAGATTGGTTTGTCATCCTAGTAAAACTGTGGATGGTTTGGCTGCTGAAATAAGTTCTGTGACGCACCTATCAATTCCCTTTTTCTAATATTCCTGAAGTATTTTATTTACAAATACACCAAGCATTCGATAAAGCCTTTTTAATGTAAAAAAAAAAACTATAAATTGCTAGACAACATGGAAGTAAATTAATTATTTTTATCTATAAAACTTCAGTACATTTTATTATTATTGATCTATATTTAACTCTCATTTTTCCAGTAATATGTATTAATTTCTTGGTCAAGGAATTTATTCATCGCTTTGTCTTTCTGCATTGAGTTTGAATCTCCACAGCAATATTCTATTCCCATGTTTAAAGTCAAAGTTTAGGCAATTTCCTTTTTGGTTTTTTAATGCCTTATGATATCACATTCTCTGTTGACAATGACACTCCTTTAAACATATCAAATACAATATGTATGCCTTCCATTGTTCTGCATTTAAAATCAAGCACATGAAGGTAAATCTGTCTTATTTCAACTTTAAATTTTATAAAAGAAGTAGCTCTTTATAGACAGTTTAATTCATTAAAATTGTACAAAATCTATTAGAAGAGTTTCTCATTTTATCTAAATACTATTTATCAGGATTTCTAATTTCATTTTAATAACTCCTCTTACAAAGACTATAAGAGCAATGTCATACATATCTTTTGCATTAACATTTTAAAAAGCCTGAAATGGAGGATAGCTAGGGGCTTTTTTCTGTTCTATAAGTATACTGGAAGAAAAATAATCTTTTAGTGTAATATATTACTGCACACTAAAGGCGGAATTTTTCTTCCAAATGCTTAGTTTGTACATCAGTCAGTCTTAGATTTAGATGACTAAAAATAAGCAAAATATGTTATTTTCCTGGACTGTATATACACTTTGAAAGGCATAATTTGGAAAATTAAAACTTCTTTCTCATCTTTATGTAAGAGAGAAAAAGAAAGATGAAACATATCTTTCTTGCAGCTGTTTCATGAAAAAACAAGCTGTGACCTTGGAAACAACACTTCAAAGAACCAACATAGTTATAACTCACTATTTCATGTGTGCCCTTTAAACATATGTTAATTCAAAATTTAAGCCTCTGTTTCTCTTCACAGAAAATGCTGTTTAGCTACTATAACTCTTTGTTTGTTTGTTTGTTTTTTGTTCTTCTATCATAACATAGACATCACAAGCACACAAAATCTTTACAGATATAGTTAGAACTATGTCATACTGCAACATTTCCATGCCAATCCTGAAGTCAAGGGATCCTTCTAAGTATCTGGGAACAAATCTCACTGAACCAGGTCGAGCACTGCTGAATGTTAGAGAATTATTTCTTGGAATGTGCAAATAACACTAAATGACAAAATACTGCATTGCTGTGGAAGGTGCATCACATCACATAGCAAAAGCGCCTCGCATAACACCACTACTGAGTGAGAAGTCAAGAACTACTGCATAAAACATTAACTGTGTCAGGCTCTTGCGGTCATACTGAATTGTTCCAACGACAAAACAGGCTCAGCCTGCAAAAAATCCCGTGTAAACCATGATACCCATTTTTAAACTGCAAAAATAGAGACTCAGACTCAGGTTTTTTGAAATTTCTGGTTTGTTGCAATTTCTGGATTAGGATGTATGATATGTCATGTCAAAAAACTTGAAGAAATTATGCATGAGTAAGGAATAATTTTGAACTTTAACATTAACAGACCAGCAACATGCTTCTCATTCCTACTACAACTTTATGGTTGCAACACTGTAGCTTCCTATGAATCAATTATTAATGGAAGCTATCACTATTATTTTTCATTTCTCCAGTAGTACCAGCATGTGTGTGATAATATTGCACAAGTTAAACTTCCACCTCAGAATTGCTTGCTTGTAGTGGATGCATACAGCTGTGTTTAAGTGTGTTTGAAAAGAAAAAGTGACTGGACTTTGCAATTGAAGGAAGTTAATAGACTTGAGACATTAAAAACACAGAGTTCCACTATTTTTTATTTGCAGACTATTGAAGAAGTATTTTTCTTGTTGATTTTTACCATAACTCAGCTTTAACTATTTTTGACTCTATTTTTTAGTACAGAGATTTCTAAAGTTGATTTTGAAGCATAATAAGGCTTGAATAGTATAAGAGCTTTCTGAGTACTGCATTGCAAAATCAAAGCTAAGAAATTGTAGCATAGCACAGATATGTGTGAGAGAGAGAACAATATGGTAATTAATAAATTCAGCACTGTTTAATGGTTTAGTTCTGCTCAAGGACAGAGTAACATGAAGTAAGAATTGTGGGAGTAGGAGATGGATAATTACTAGAAGACTGCCTGTGACAATATAGTATCTCCCAGGGACACAGAAAAACTGCAAAACACTACAAATTCACGGGCTTCAACTGTTCTGCAGCTGATGTTGAGCAACAGATTCGGATAGTTCCTCTGAACACCGTACACCTCCCTCATCAAAGATCATTGTCTGTAAAGGCAAAAAATAAGCAGCCATCAGAGGGAGTAACATAATCTTTCTAGATTACCTCTGACAATAAACACTGCAGATTGCTTCTACCCTTATGTTTAATGGATCCATTATTCCAAAAATATGCTGAGCAAGAGAAAGCCCATAATGAGTTGTACTCTGTAGTCTGCAGTTACAGGGGACCAGTACAGGGCTTGCGCAGAAACTTTGGAAGCAGCAGACCTGAGCTCACTGTCAGAATATCCTAAGCTCGACTCAGAGGAAGTCACTCCTTAAGAAATGGATATGTTTCTCTCTGAGACCTTGACTTCTGCCAACCACATGTTTAACACCACTGACTTATTTAAAAATAGCTATGTTTGGTTGATTTTTTTCCTCAATGACCTTAATAAACAATACCTAGAGGTATTTTGGTCATCAGCTGTGTTCAAAATTAAACATTGCTGCAGTTCATTTCTTGGATGTTTTCCTTTTGATAGTACAATATTGTTCTTCAAAGCAACACAAAAATTCCCTGGAGATATTTTCCATATGAAGTTGTATGGAATGGTAAGGTAGTAACTGTGAAGCAGTAAAAAAATAGATCTAATCGATTCTTACTATTTCATCTACTTCTAAAATTCAATAGTTTGCACTCTCTGATTAGAGTATTTTCTCTTAAGGGTGAGTCCTTGCATAGCAATATATATGAGAACATCAGAAATTATTTACCAGGAGAATCACTTGTCAGATAATTCTAAATTGCACTCCTTCAAGGACCAATGTTTCATCAATTCTGCAACGGTCAATATCAGTTTAACTATAAGTCTTTTGAATTAGGTACTCAGATGACATAAGCCAGGGTTAACTCCATTACTTTCCTGTGGCACTTTATACAAATTAAATTGTTGTTTTTATAAGCAAGGGGGTGATTCCGGTTTGGCTATTACCATTTGATTGATTTCAGTAGAGCAAGTGTTATTTTCAAAGATACAAATAGATCAGAATGAAATCTTACTAATTGCATGAATTCCCTACCTTGCTTTAATAAGGAGTTCCAAATTAATTTAATGTTAGTTAATGAGCTTCTAAAATAAACTATTACTGGTAATTGTTTTCGCTTGTTTCAGACACTATTCCAGAGTAACCATATTTAGCAGTTATACTGCTTTTTTTCACAACCCTCTTGTTTATTTTTCACAGTTTTTTGGAAAAATCTTGCTGTCAATTAGCATGAATACTCAGCCTTTTCATTATTGATTTGATAAATTAGTGAGAGACAAATTCTGTTTTCAATGAAGTCACTAGAAAAAGCCTCATAGATTTCAAATGGAGTAGGATCAGTCCATCCAAAGGTGAGATATTCAAGCTTGAAGTTGTTGGGTAGGTATGTAGCTAATTAACTAGCAATCTCCTTAAAATCCAGAATGAAAAAGGGAGGCTTGGGTTTGTCACTACAAATTCTGTACAGGTCTCAATAAGTAGTTCTGACTGAAGTTTTCCTAGTCCTTGTATTCCAAAGCATTGCATAGCTGTAGGATGAGAGCTTTCTTATTTGATAAGGTTTATTTATGAAAAGAAATCCAATTTCACCGAGGTCAGATGTTCACCTGATGTATGCGCTGAGAACATCAAGAGTCTGACAAAGGAGTCAGTAACCATTGCTCTGACATGATTAACTGGAAAGCAGCCTGTTCACACTATGCCATTCAGGACAATGCACCTTCCTGTTCTGTCTCAGCCTCTTATCCATTTCTGAACAAGAGTCTTCACAGTAGGAAATGTTGATTTCATTAATGCTCTGTATACCACAGGCAGAAAAATCGGAATGCTAGTTGCCCCTCCTAATTAGGAGGTTTTCTACTTGCATTGAAAAATTAATTATGGGCAGTAGGATCCATGAGATAGTTTGCTTTTGACTCAGAATGCATTATCTCAGTCTGTATTAATTGGAAAATAGGAAATGATTTTGTGTTAGCTGAGGTGGAGTATATAAAGCCATGATCACCAGATTTATTAGATAGAAAAATAGTGTAGAGTTATGAGAATTTTTTTTACCTGAGGTTAAATTGTAATGGTAACAATGTAACCATGATAAAGCTGTTACTGCAGAAGTGATATAAAAGTGAGTAAAAGTTTAATCCACAAAGTAACCTTCGCCAAGCAATACGAAGCAAACCATTATGTATAGCTTATAGGAATATGTAAAATATTTGCCTTATTTTAAAAATGGCATGGTTGCTGGAGCTGCTTTATTAGTTTTTTCTACATGTATCATTCTATCCAGGTATAAAAAGGAGGCTGACTTTGCTGAAGATAACAAAGGACTTGTTCGAAGTGTTTATTTTGATGTTGCAAATAATAAGTGTTAATTGTGTTTTGTTTGGCTCCTGCTCAGGATCCCCAGTCACAGGAGCATTGGAACAAGGCTGACTCATCCCTACTCTTCTAGGATTTCTGCACCTACAGCTGTTTGAAATTGTCAGCTTTAAACACTGTGGGAAAATATTTCAGCAATGGTATGGTGTGGTGGTTTGACTTGGGCTGGACACCAGGTGCCCACTAAAGACTCTCCTCCTTTAGAGCGATAGGGGAGAGAAAATATAACAAAAATTGTATGAGTTGAGATAAAGACAGGGAAAGATCTCTTGCCGATTATCATCATGGGCAAAACGGACTTGATTTAGAGAAATTAGTTGAATTTGTTAGCAATCAAAATCAGAGCAGAATAATAGCAGTAAAACAAATCTTAAAAACACTTTCATCCCACCCCTCCCTTCTTCTCAGGCTTAACTTTATTCTCAGTTCTCTACCTCCTGCCCCCCCGCAGTGGTGCAGGGACATGGGGAATGAGGGTTATGGTGAGTTCATCACATGTTGTTTCTGCCACTCCTGCCTCCTCAGCAGAAGGACTCCTACACTCTTCCCTCGCTCCAGCATGGGGTCCTTCCCAAGGGAGACAGTCCTCCATGATCTTCTCCAGCATGAGTCCTTCCCACAGACTGCAGTTCTTCACAAACTGCTCCAGCGTGAGACCCTTTCCATGGGGTGCAGCCCTTCAGGAAGAGACTGCTGCAGCATGAGTTCCCCATGGGATTACAAGTCCCGACAGCGAACCTGGTTCAGGAGGCTTGCAGCCCCATAGGGACTGTTTTCAGGATCAGATCCTTTCCCTCCTATGTCACCTTCCTACTCAAGGTGACAATCAACATATACTTTGGAATAACCAAAACTACTTTGGAAGAGAATAGAATTTTCATCTGGTTTGTCAGTACTTCTGTGTGAGGAAGCGTATTATCCCGCTAGTAGGAATGGAACTAGCAAGGATGAAGAAATTACAGAATAATAAAATAACAAGTATTCCAACAGATAAATTCCAGTCCTACATCTCATAGTCCCATTGTTTTGCAATGCTGCAATAGATTTTTCCTATATGGAAATCTCTTTATTTAATTATTGCTTCTAAAGAAATGGGAAAAATATTCTGTTCATTTAAAAAATATTTCATCATCCTTCCAGCAGTATCAAAACTAGAATTTGTACTAGTCAGGGAGGTTTGGAACAACACTGGGAGAGAAAATGGGAAGAAGAATGAGGAAGTTAATTTAATTTAGAGTTCAGCTCTGCCAACACTCTTCACGCTGACTGCTACCTCAGTCAAAGATAAATCCTACTCATTTTAATGCAATTATTCCTTAGGCAAAGTACTTCTGGAGAGAAGGAGGAGGTGGGAAGGTTCATTCCTAGGTTATGAAGCAGTATGGATGTAGAATAACCCTCCCATGCTGTACTGTCATGAGGCCCAATTTTGAAAATGCAAAATGATGAACTGAGTGTGAAGTGGACTTTCCACTAAAAATCATATGCATTTTAAAAGCAAAGACAGTGAAGTCCCCTTTCTGGATGTTGTCTGCTTTATTGGCATTTGAACACCTGGAGTCATTGTTTTAGTTTTAACTATGATAGTTTTGTCATCATGTTCTAAAGAATCAGGATTCTACCTCTAAACTTTTATTCAATTATGATAATCTTACAGTAAATTGCTGTATATCTTACGAATGTAGCATTTTTTTCTACACAATTCTTTATATTATATTCTTCACATGAAATAAACCTTTAGGGCAATGAAGCTCATAAAGGGGCTAAAGAGTAAGTCCTATGAGGAGCAGCTGAGGAAGCTGGGATTGTTTAGATTGGAGAAAAGGAGGCTCAGGGGAGACCATATGGCTCTCTACAACTACCTGAGAGAAGGTTGTAGCAAAGTGGGTGTTGGCCTCTTCTCACATGTAATAAGCAATAGAAAAAGCAAATGGCCTCAAGCTGTGCTGGGGGAGGGTCAAGTTGGACATCAGGATGATTTTTTCCCACTGAAAGGGTGATTAAGCATTGGAACAGGCTACCCAGAGAGTTGGCAGAGTCAACATCCCTGAAAGTGTTCAAGAAATGACTAGATGTGGGACTTAGTGCCATGGTTTAGTTCACATCTTGGAGCTCTTTTCCAACCTTTATTATTCTATGAATAACTTTAACTCCTAGAGTTGTACTGTCTTTCAACACCACTGTTGCATGCTAAAAGTGACAATTTGCCATGACACTGAGAAATCTGTAAATGCACTTGGAAATTACAGTACTTGAATTGATAATTTCCTAAGTTCTATTTTATTTGGAATCCTCTAAGTTAGATGTACTGTATCAGAAATTGGATGTTATTATACACTACTTACCAGAAACCTCTCTTTGACGATGACTCTCACGTCTTGTAAGAAATGAGAATCCTACAGATAAAAGGGGTAAAAAGCTCTGCGGTGTAAGCATAGCTGTAAGCATGGCTATTTTACTTCTTTGTACTGCTGCTTCCCAGAACAAATTAAAATGACCCTGGATATAATGCAAAGAAATTTGTGTATAAACACTACAGAAAAATTGAATATTTTGCTAAAGTATCATGTGTTGCTTCCTGTAAATACAGATAAATAAAGTTATTGTTCCAGGCATGCCTCTTAATTTTTTACATAAATATTCCAATGTACATTGTATTAGGAACTTCCTCATATTTCTCCTACATCAGCCGGACAGACACAGGTGATTAATTAATGTCAGATACTGGCTCTGCAGTGTCTCTATCATCTGAATTCACTTACTTGGAATGCTTTAGAGGTTTGTCACTTGCTGACCCTCTGTTATATGCAGTGAGTGATCTGGGGAACCAATCTGTAACGCTTGGTTTACCGTACAAGAGCACAATTTTTTACCCAGATAGTACACTTGCTTTATTTCACGCTGGGCATAGTTATGCTATGCACAATACAGTGTATGTACATGCAACGCAGGCATTTGTTATGGGAAACATGGAAACACCTACTTGCTGTAATACTCTAGCATCAGCGTACACTGCTGTAGCAGACTAACATCAGTGACTGTAACAGACAGTACTGAAAGAACTATTGCTATGTAAAGGTTTTGTTCACAGAAACAAAATCCAGTTTTCTGTGTGATTCATAGAATAGAAATACTTCCATTAACAAAATCAGAAGTCATATTTGCAAACTGCACAAAGATGTCATTTACCCCCTGGTAGACTGTGTATTACTACATACTGTTGTGTATGGGCTGGCAGAACTACACAGCATTTAGCTCACTTGATGGATTTCTCCATTTTAAGTGGGTATGCTAAAGATTTTATTCCAGGCCCAAAGGTCTTTAAAGAATGACAGCCATGTTTCTCAATAATCAATCTAAAGCCTGAGATCAAAATAATGGCATTTTATTGGGAAAGGTTTCTCAAGACCTGTAGTACAGACTTAGCTTTGTCTCTGTAACCTTGGAAGAGTGAGGTGGAAACTGAACTTTGTCAATTGCCACTTCATGTTGATGGAATTCTCTCATTTTGGTCCAAAATGTCTCCAAAAAGATTAAAATTAAATTCAAAATGAAAAAATTCGATTACAAAAGTGTCAACCCCACCACGATCACAAATATGTTCTGGCTTAATTTGTACAACATGGTATGTATCTGCTGCACAACTGTTTAGAGCAAAATTTTGTGCAACTGCAAATACCTGAGGCAGTGAAATGCTCATCTGCAAACCCCCAGGTATTTGTGTTATTCAACCTTGTGTTGCACACTATTGTGACAGCCATTGCCTCCAGTTATGAACATGGGCTCATACTTGCAAAAACCTAGAGGATACTGAAAAGATCATTGCATTTGCACCCAGACCATTTGAAGAAACTTAGGAGAACATTCCATTTTAGACAGAGCAAAAGCGTATGCTTCTGTGTAGCTACAACAGAGGACCTAAATTAGTGTTACAGATTTACAGCTCAGTGCTGTAATTTATAAAGAGCCATTAAGTACTCCCAGTTTAATAAGGCCAGTCCAGCAAAAATGACACAGCATCTTGCCCACAAGATCTGCTAATTCCAAACCCCCTTGTCCACCTCTACTTATCTACTGTTTCAATTATTCTGCAACCCTTCCCCACCAAAAATCTGTGGTGCAAGTTGGTCAGCAATTTGTTATTCTAGAGAATTTACAAATATATAGTGATAATTTATTCATCTGGATTATGATTCATGTCAGTGGATTGCCAGAACAAAACAACAACTGTAGAACCTCTATTTTCAGTCTTCTGGCAAAGCAGCAGAGACTTATGCATCACCATTGCAACCTGTCCCTTTATGTGATTCATTGTGGGGAAGGTTTGCTGCTGATGTCAAAGACCTATTTGTTCATGCACCATTGACTTCTACTTTGCCATCATCCTGAGAGATTGCTTCAATAAATGGCCAGAAACAGCATTTACATCACAAGTCACACTTGCTGCTGTAATTACTTTCCTGTCCACCCTTTCCTGCAGAGTGGAGCTCAGAAGAACTAGTATCCAATAATGGATCTCAATTCACACTCGCAGAGTCTGAAACTTTTCTGGGGAAGCAAAACTGTACACGCAGAAGATCAAACACTTCAATTAAATTTTGGAAGAAAGGTGTACTGAGTGCTGGGCAGAAGACTTCCTACAAACTTACACAGCATGTACTTTCAAAAATGTAACATAGAAGATGCTTCCTGAATGACTATATATGAAAGAAAAGTGAAAAGCTAAATGCTACTGTATTATAGATAACCTACTCTGAAACAGAAGCACAACTGGATATCAGATAAAACAGCCCAACAGATGCAGTAAAATCACAAAAATCACAAGAGAGAAGTTACTCTCATGGTGCTAAGAAACTGCAAGTATCTCTCTTGTGAGAATATAAAATCTTTGATTCTTTAAAGTAGGAGAATCAAAGTCCACATTGCTTCTTAAGACAGCCAGAAAAGAAAAAAAAAAAAATCTTACACCTCCAAACTACCCAATAAGACAGGTCAGAGTGTTTCTCCCTAACAGAGGAAACACAGCTTGTCTGATGATAACAGAGCATACATAACTTTCTCCAAACAAAAAACACAGGAGGAAATAAAGATTTTTCAACATTCTGCAAAATCCTAATTAACCATTAGCTAATGGCTTGTAGACCATTAGCTAAATAAACATAAAAGCTTAGCTTTAATTTTAATAATTTTGTCCCAAATGAGTTTGCCTATTTGGTCCCTATGTATGTGACTGCCTAGGGTGTAGCTCTATAGCTGCTGAGACAATAGGATAGTGAAGTCACTATTTCATTATTGCTTCAGCATTACATATATGCAGCATCTTTCAAGACAGGCATATGTGGTCTTGCTGTAGATGCTCTGAAGGTGCTGCTTACAAGTTTAGCAGGTTTACTGCTTACAAGTTTGCCCTCCCTCTGTAGACAGCCCAGAAAGGAAACTTTCTGGTTTGCTGCTGCCCTTGCTCTGACCTAACAGAATACACGTTCTGAAGCCTGTCCTTTGCACTTTGTTTTGGCTATGGTTTTAACCACATGGAGAATAAATTCATCCTAAATTATAATTACCAAGGATTACTGAGCAGGAAAATTCCTATAACTTTTTTTCTCAAAAAAAACCCCAAAAAAACAAAACAAAAACAAAAACAAAAACAAACCAAAACAAAAAAACTTAGATAAACATTTGCATTATTCTCTGAAAAAGATACAGAAGCCAGAGAGACCTATCGGGAGGCCTTACAATCACGTAGGCTTTTATGTCTGGTTTCCAAGAATTTTAGATGTGTGTTAGGTTTTTGCACAGTCTCTTCCCCACAGCATTTTTCAAGTACATTTGAGATCAGCAGAGACATATCAAAGATTAATAAACTCTTTCAAGTCTATGAAAACAGGTAACTAGATACACAGTAGACTGATAAATGTCCAGATGGGAAAAAAAGGAATCATTAGGTAACATTTTAAATTATATTCCAACAAATGAACACATAAGAATTCTAATATATGACCCTTCAAACAGCTTATAATTAATTGAGAGGTGCAAATCCAGAGAAAGTCCAGCTTCAGTCTCCTATAACACATTATTACTGAAAAGAAGAAGACTATTGTAAAGACTATATTGCACAGTTTTCGGGTACTGCAGTCATCTTTAACAAGTCAGTGTTCCACGAGAGGATTTGAAAAGCTGCATTTGGCTGCATTTGTCACTAAAAAAAAAGAATGGGCAATGCCTTGGCTGCCTTACCACCATGGAGCTGTGGACAAATACTGATATTACTGGTCTGAGCAAAGCTGTTAATACTGGGATCAGAACACCACAGAATTCTGTTGGCTGCAATGTGTTGCTTTCTGCCATTCCTCATTATCTTTCATTGAAACTCGTATTAAAATATCAGAAAGTAGAGGTGAGTAATGCTATAATGTCCTGGTAGTAGCAATCATTTTTTATTATGATACTCAGTTTATTTTGTCAAACTATGTTAGCATCAGTGATTTGAAATAGCCATTAAGCTTAGTGTTGGATCCCAAAATATAATATCTGCAGAGAGAGATTTGAGTGGTCTTTGCAAAAGGCCATGGGCTACAGAAGCTGGGAAAAACCCTCTTTACTAACCTGTGGATTCTTCCTGCCTTCTTCAGCAGGATGTGAAGAGACTTCTTGCTTGATGTTATCACATGCTCTGCCCAAGTCAGAGAATCTGCACCCTGATCTCATCAGTCCTGTGCAGAAGACCTATTGTACCTTATCTCTCCCCTTGTGTTGCCTGAATCCTTGCATTCCGTAGACCGGAACACCTGTTCCCCTGCTGTAAAATCCCCTAAGATAAAGTGGGTTTTTCCCCATGAGGTAATTGTTAAGACCCCAAAAATTTGTTAATCTGGGTTTTTCCCTTATGTCATCCCCTGAAACCCCCTAATTGTAATAATTGCAATAGTTACAACACCCTGATGAACATGTAGACACTAAACCCTTTAAATGTGAACTTGTAATCCAATAAAGCATTCCAGCTTCTTGCCTCCCTGGGATTGTCTTAGCTTTATTGACTTCCGCAGTTTAGAGGGGTCACACATCTACAGAGAGATAAAGATAACAATTCTGTGCAAGGCACTGATAAGCTATTTACTGTATCACAAATCAAAGGAAACATTTTCACTGAAAAATAGGTATACTATCACCAAACATCTGTGTCATCCAGATCAGAGAGGCATACAGATGTTCAAATGACTTCACAGATCCGGAGTCTGAGCACAAAAGACAAGTTTAAAGAAAAAAAAAATACTGTGTTAACTACTATGTTCTTCCAATATAACAACTTTCAAACCGTAAATTACTTCACCCTACCCTCAGTAGTTTAGCCAGAATCAAACAGAAATGGTAACCTGTTCAGTTCATATTACATCTCAGCTCTGACCTTGTTTGGTTGGAAACCATGTCTGTAAATTCTGGGGGCAGGGGGTAGCAGGGAGTTGGAAATTAGGCTTTGGTCATCGTTATTTTGACCCAAATCATAGGTTGTCTTAATTTTCATCCACTTAGGGCCCATTCATTTTTGCGTGTCGTAGTGCTAAGGTACTAATCCTGTTCTAAGCATCGACTAGACATGCCACAGAACTGTGAACAAATACCAAGTGAATGGTCACCTCTGTACTTCTGACATATTTAGAAGGATACACTTCTATCACAAGCTTTTCTTTTGAGTCTTTGCTGGCTTATCCAAGTGTTTTCTAACACTTGACCAAATCAGCTCTTTACCTGAATCAAGTAAAATACTCAGTGGTGATCCAGCTTCCCTAAATTTGAGGTTGTGTCATTTTATTCCGGCATGAGGGATGTAATTAGCAACAAGGTACCTCTGTGATGGATTATCTCAGCTAAGGGTATCTTCTGACAGTGATGTGTCTTTAAGGAAATGGTTTTTTTCCTCTCCTCTTCCTACAGAGGCACACCACTGAGCAGAGTCACACAAAATTTCAGTCCATTCAGATTATTGCATCCTCTCCTTTCTTTGAATGGGGTTACTGTTTGTCAGAAATGTCAAATCTCTTTCAGCAATGCACTAAATTCTATCACGTGAGGACAGGTGTTTCTTTGAGTCAGGGAGAAGCTTTTCCCTCAGTTTTTAACCTTTCAGCTGTGGCCATTTTAAAAATGAAAATGTCTGCCTGTGCAACAAAAGCTCTGCTAACATTCTGAAGGTTAAGGTCACATACCACAAGATTCAGACATCTTTTCTTAAAATTTATTACAGTGGCTTTAATATTGTCTCTTTCTCCTGCACAACTGCCAAGGACTTGTTTAACTGTCAGCTTAATCAACTGTTGATTCAAACTAAAAAGCTAGATTTTGAAGTAAAATTCTTTCATGCTTTCATGTTTTAAGATTTTTTTTATTTAAGCCTGCCCCTTTGCTGAGTCAGTGTTCCCTTCATTTCAATGATTGCAGAAACTGCCTTTATCTTAATGATAAACTGGAAAGGAGGAAAGAAAATGAGCCTTGGCATTCTTTTCTTTGCTTCCATACAGGACAATTCTGAAAGCTTACTTTAAAAATAAAATTACATTTTTTTAAAAGTTGGTTGAGGTAAGGCTTTATGTCATCCAAAAAACAGGTCTGCTTCCTCACTGGGAGATTACTATTTTGCCAGCCAGTCAAATGAGTTTTCCTTTTTTTTTTTTCTCCCCTGGATATATATAGGGCTGTAAAGCACAAAACACAAACTTTCCTGTCCCTGGCCATGCACACTCTGACTTCTCTCCCAGTAACCTAATCTTCTGGTAGCAATTCTAGTCTGGGTTTTCTTGCAGTACATCTGGGATCTAGTTATAAGCTAGTAAAGGAATTAACAGTGGCAGCTCCAAGCTACAGCTTTTCTTCTCCAGCGGACTGGTAGCTGGTCCTTTTACAGAGTATCTCATAGATGGAATTGAGAGGGACGGTCCAGAAGTCCATTATACCTGTTTCTGGTTGTATTGTGGTAGCAAAGTTCAGACATCTGTCAGGTATTATCAGTGATGAGATGTCCACTGATCTGTTCAACACAAGTAGAAGATCAGGAATATAGAGTCCTTAAATGCACTAAATATTAAAACACACAAAGAACCATTTATCTGGAGTACAGTCTGGAAGCAGCCCTCACATATCATGAAGAGACTCTAGAAAAAAGCTTTCCTTCAAGTTCTCTTCTCCTTAACAATGTCCAAGCAAGGTCCCAAGCTGGTGGTAAGGGCCCACCAGTATTGTAGTCTCCTAGGCTACCTATACCTCATATCACTGTGAGAAACAAGCTAGAAAATTTCTACCCTCCCAGAATAGTGTGATTTTTCATCATTCTTACCCTATGTCCCACCAAAAAGAAAGATTTCACGCAAGAAAAAAAAACATGTTCCCATCACTCTACGTGAGATGGAGGAGAAATGCAGGTCTCACGACCAATATGCTCAGTGAATAATCACACAAGTCTAGTGAGGCTGGAGCATTTCTTAGAGCTGTGAGGAAGCAGAGGCTGCAGTCAGAAGTCTTTGTAATTATGATAGAAAAATCAGCTCTGTAGTTCTCTCTCTGCCTCTCAGACAGGAGAGGGACATGGTGGTAAGCTGGATCCAAATACACCTTCACTGGGCATTTTTGGTAATTGCCTGATTCCTGTTCAGCTTCAAGCTCTTTGTCTATCCTGCCTGACCTGACTCTCAGCTACTCTATGTTCAAGTTTTCTTTCCTGAGCCAGTTCTCAGTCCTCTGCCTAAACCCCCACAGGACTCTCAAACTGTCTCTTTGATCACTTCTCTTCCCTCTCCTCAAGGGATTCAGGAGCATTAACTGTACTTTCCAAAATTACTGTAGCAAGCTCTTCTCTATCATTTCATGTAAGAAACTATGAGGTTTTAATCATCAAGTTCATGTTCATTAAATTATCTATACTGCCTAAAATTTGGGCAATATTTTCCTCAGGGTACTCTGAGATAAACCATCAAAAATTAGAACACAGTGAAAATTAATGTGACACTAAGAAAGGAGAAAAAAAAATGGTACCAGAGCTCAAAAAGAACAATAAGCCTGCTTGCCTTCTAATCAGCCAAACTTGATCCAACAGAAACACTTTAGAAATGAATGTTAAACTAAGAATCTGTTAATATGTGCCAAAAGATAACTGAGCAAAATTCCCATTGACATTACTGGAAATGATTCGAGCTTCGCTCCTGTGAAAGGAAGACTTACAGGTTCCTAGGGAAGGTAGATTATTTTTTTTCTGCCCCTTATATATTATTTCTTTATTATATCCCCGGACAGTAAATAAAGATCACAAAGCCATCATTAGCTACAAAATGGGAAGCTCAAACCTGTAAATTTGAAAAGACAAATTTATTATCTAAGCATAGAAAAAAAATATTTTAAGCTAACCATTAAAGCAAGAATATTTCCTCAGTGGCATTAGATCACTAGATGGCTTTTATAGGCGTTAATTTAAACATTTTGCTACACACCACTGGTAAACTCCAATATTGTACCACTGGGAACTAATTGCTTGATAGGGTTCTATCACAAACATTCTGGTGAGCCTCCACAAGTTCTGATGCTGACCTTGCACATAGAGAAAGGTTCTTGCTTCATATTTACATGGGAGCAAAAGAGGAGAATTTTGCCCTTCTGCTTCATGATATATCATAAATGGTTTTCACTTTCCATCAGGGCAAAAAAAATTGTTCAGATTTCAGAAAAAACTGTACAATAAAGGCAAGATATCCCATTCTTTCAATGCCACTGAAAGAAAATGAAAAAAAAACCCTGAAGGTTCACCAAGACTTAGACACATTTACATTTTGATTAAATTTGTATCTTCTGTCTTTCCACTCAGGTGCTTCCCAATATCATGTCCTTAAACAAGTGCTTCTGAAACAAATAATTCCTTGACATTAGAGGCACAGATGGATTATAAGAATTTGTACTTGAAACAGAGGCACTAATACTGTCAATGAACCCATTTGGGGTTTTTTGCCTTTCCATTACTTATGCGAAGCACTTACAACAAAATACCTTGTTGTCAGTCCTGACCTCTTTGAGAAATGCAGTGATGAATTGCTGAGGTCACTTAACTGAAACAGCAGCATCAAAACATCTAAATATGCAGCTAAATTCTTACAAGGACGCAAGGTAGCAAGTTACTTATCAGAAAATAACAGTGCAAAACAAAACCTCCTCTTTCTCGTGTGGATGTTTTAACATTAGCTGTGTGACTAAACTTGTTCTAAAAGACCTCTGATTTTTTCCAGAGGGATTTATCTGAGATTGCACAATTAGGACAGATTGAACTGTAAAAACCCAAATTCAAATCCCAACCTGTGTATGAACTGTGTGAGCTGATTCATCTCTTCTAACCTGTTTTATTTAACAAAACAAAGCTGTAACCCTTAGGGTGTTAAGAAGTAGCATTAACTATGAGACTGTTCTGCCAATAAAATGAAATCTAATTTTTTAATATCTGATATTTAATGAACACTACTTGCTTTCTGTTCTGGAGTCTGAAATGTAACAGTCTATCTTTGGAGCACAGATCCAAAGCTCTTATTTTGTCAGTACCTTTTACCATAAGAACACAACTCTGGACTTAAGAATTGGGATGCCAATGCCTCATCACAATCCCAGGACTGACATGCAAATATTCAGGTACTGCTTGTCACTCCAGTGACAAAAGACATGCTAATACATTTGCACTGCTCAGTTTTTTTCTGTGGATGGCATCACTTCTAATCAGGGTATTATTTCATTTATTTTTACAGTCAACAAATCACTCATTCTCTATATCCAAAGAACAATTAATGCCTGTAGTCATTCTTTACTCATTAGATGTAATAGAATCACGAATCTGTTTCTGACAACTTTTTGAAGGTTATTAACCAGGTGACTTCTAAGTGCTTTATCTATGCCATTCAGTCTCTCTTCTTTCTCACTTCTGCTCCTGTCTGACAGTTTTACAGACCAGCAATTATCAGCAGATCCACAGCAGCAGCATTGTGATTATTAAAAATGCTACAGTTCAGAGCAATGTTTTTAATTACTCACCAGAGCCATGGTTGAGCTGGATGTGCCTGTCAGCTATTTTTTCCAAGATTCTTTCATTTCCAGTGGTTTGATAAAACCTTTTAGTCACAGATCCCAGATATTCTGAATTTTGAAATAACAGGTTTTTCTCCCTACATCCTCTATGGGCTGATTAGTGATTCAAATCTTAATATGCCTAGGACAATCAGTATTCTCAGTTTATGATACTCAATAGTATCTGCAGTTGTTTCTTGCGTTCAGTAGAGCAGAGTGCATGAAATTTATGTCTCAATGTCTGCTAAAATCTTTCTGGGATGGTGATTCTTCCCAAAGTGTCTCATTCCCATATGTTCATGACTACAAATCATCTTGGGTTTGGACAAAAAAAATTAAACATGAAATACTAGGACTGTATTGTCCATTTGGAAATTGTCTTAATTCCCATCAATCTGAAGCTAACACACGGCAATATAAAAATTTGTAATTAACACTATATCACTAAGCAGTGTTGGGCATGCTTTCAATTCTATGGTCAGTAAGTAACATCTAAAGCCTGTAAAGATCTACACCTTTTCTTCTGTACCACGTCTCTGTCTGAAGTGGAAGTCCAGTTCTACTTTGAGACACAAAGTTTGGCAAGTTAAAAGTAGTAGTACAACGTTAACTGGATCTAATAAGAAGCCTTTTGTTTTAGCTGCTCTTAGCAGTGAGTTAAATATATATAACACACTTTCTTCATTTCCTAAATGTTACAAAGGATATTTGTAGCTGTGTCTCTTTGGCTCTTTGACCATGCATTTCAAATGTTCCAGTGGCAAGGGTGGATGAACAGGAATGATGGATGGTCGACTATCTGATGGATAATGCCGTTATTTTCCATCTCAAAAACTGAATCCAACATAAATAAAGTTTCCTTTCTATATTCTTTATTTTTCCTCTGATACTCACTGCCTTCCATTTCCCCAACTATCATGATTTTTCCCAATATATGATGGGCACTATTTATCAAAAATGACGTTCTCAGATAAAAGCAGCTCCCAAATGTAAGTACGTAGTCTACAGGCTGTAGAGCTCACTTCCACTGCCTTGGCCAGGCTGAGTTTTCTATGTAAACAGTGATTCCCAGTCACCGAGTCTCTTGCACTGACTGCTGTGCTTCTGTTGCTAAAAATGTTTTATCATGAAAAATTAAATAAGAGCAGCCTTGCCCTGGAAATCTGTGAAGCAGTTAGTTGAAAGGGAACAGGACGGACATTCTCAGCTCCACATTTGGTTACTTTTACCCTTTCTTTGTTTCCTGTACTGAATCTTTATCTTACCCAGGTGCCTGTAGAAAATATATCACTCAATGTATGAGGGTTTTTCCCAAGAATGACCTATGGAAATGCTATCAGCTATGTGGGATTATTATTCCTGCGCACAGAGAAGCCAAGAAAATTACCATGAGCAATGTTTCCACTAAATGAAGTGTTTTCCTTAGAGTCAACACAGCTTTTTATATTTCTCACCCTCATTGAATATGACAGCACTAGAAATTCGGTGGTGCACTAAGGGGAAGGGATAATCCTCCTGTGTCCCTCACACACACATACACACATTATACGCATGAAAGATTCAACAGCTATTCCCTTAAAATACTTGGAACCCCGACACCACAAGTGGCTCTGAATCTAGAGGTTGTCTCCCAGATGCTTTCCCACATTCTCCAAATAATTTTGCATAGTGATGCTCTCAAGCATATCAAGGGTAGTTCTGATGAATAAATTTGCAGAAATCACAGCACTTAGCAGTTACGCCTGTAAATAATTTGGGGATTTTTAAAAGCAGACGGTATTTCCAAATGTTGTTCTTGACAATGGTCTTAATGTTCTGAATGGGATTCTTCAAAATTCCTAAAATATGGAATTCTTAAAGGGGAATGCAGGTGCTTTGATGCTCATTTTATGCATCCAGTATCGATTTTTGCAAAATGTTAAGTAACACTGAGATGAGCTCAGAATTTTCAATTCCCAAAGCCACTTAGTAACCTTGAGAGATTAGGCCTTTGTAAAACAGAAATCCTGATAAACTGATGGCAATATGAAAACCTAAAAGAAAAAGTCAGTTCAAAAAAACCCATTCTGGACTATATGGAGAAAACACCTTTCTCGACAGTCATCCTTTATCCCACTTGCAGACTGACTTTGCCATCTTGTTCTAACATCAAGATAAACTACTTTGGATGACTGTTGTCCATCATATGAGTTTATACCACCGTAGGTCAGCTGTGATGATAATTGTATATTCACAAAATGGAGAATCCTCAGTTGTTAACAGTTGTTAACAGTGTAGGTGGCAAGTTATTACTGTCTCAGACTGTTTTCTGTTTGATTAAATATGTAAGACCTGTAGTATTTTCTAGCCAGAAGGCAGGTGCTTTCCATAACTCTGCAATAGGGATAAAGCACAGATTTCAACAAGCAGGATCTGCTATGAGCAAACATAATGAGAAGCCATGGGAAAAGTTCAGACACATGAAAAAGAGGAAACTTTGAGTTAAAAAAAACCAAAACAAAACAGCCTAGAACTGTCCAAATGCTGCTTTGGGTTAAATAACCAATAAAGGTCTTTTCTAACCTAAATGATTCTATAATTCTATAATGTGATAGGATTTTTTTTAAAGCAGCATTTTAAGGTGATTTAAAGCAGCATGATTTTCCATCAATATATTTGCTTTGGTTAGACATGTCCTAGGCTGAATCTACAACAGTTTCCACCTGATGAGAGCTGAGCCAAAGACCTCCAGGACTGCAGGAAAGCAGTATCACCCAAAGCTCTCCCTCCTGTGAGGGAAGTGGAGGCTGAGGTACTATGTGCTCCATTTTAACAGGCAGAAACTTTGGCCAGAAAATGTTTTTCAGCATTGCAACTTCAACAACAAGAAGGGTGGAAACATTTTTTCTGGTAAACTGTTCCATGTAGAAGTTCAACTTGCTACCAAAATCAAAACTACTTTTGCCTCCAGTAGCCCAAAACCATTTTGCCTCAGGTCACCAGAGAGAGTGAATGAGAAGTCAGTCTCAAAATTTGAAAAATGAGGATTTTGTCATTTCTGATAGAAAACATTTCGGACAGAACTATCCTTTAAATGTAAATGAGAAAATTTGTTATAAACCCAATCTTTCTTTTTGTTTTAAGAAGGTATTTTCTTTCTTTATCAGACAAGCTAGTGCTTCAGCAGATACAAGTGTCATACTGTGGGCAAGAAGATTATTTCCTACCTTGCTAATATTAAAGCAGACTTTAGATGCACAGCATGAAAATATCTTCATTAGTCCATTTATCTAGAGAAGAAATACAAGCCTATTCACCTGAGTTTTCTGCAGACTTCACTTTCAGAAATTTCAGGGTTTGTAAATCCAAGCCTATCAATTGCATTTATTTGCTTGTTTTGTAGCTATAAAAATTAACACATTGTAGAGAGTAGGCCTTTCTGGCATAGTTCCTCACTGTTTTCTAGCTGAGAAACTGGGCTGACTATTGGTGGCTAGAGGAAGAGTAATTCTTAAAACAGTCCTAAACACATGCATTCCTAAAACATACCTAAAATACAATTCAAATTGTGACCTTTGAGCAATCAGGACAGCAGATCACTGGATAAAGAAAGTCAGCAGACAGCTAAGAGGGTGAAAATGTGTCCCTGAGAAAATCAGCTGTCATGCAAGAAGCAGTCAATAGCCACAGCCACAAAAACCTGAAAACTGAAGTCTTCATGATCTTGAATTAAAATATTTTACATCCCCAAGGGTTTCTCCTGGTGTAAGTCAAGGTGGTGGTCAGAAGAAAAAACTTCCCAAATTTGCTTAGGTCATTCTTGTAAATGATGATGCCAATTATGATGTCTCTGCATTCAACAAACTCAGTTTATTCACATACAAAGAGTGGGGGGTTGCATTACAATTCCTTTTTTTTTCTCTCTCTTCTTGTATAGCTTGGGTTATTTGTTTATTCTAACCGTAAATTCTAAGGACAGGTATCTTGGCTGAACTATGACCTCAGTCTCAACTTGCTTTTCTGTTCTCATAGAGCATTTTATTCATGCTTTTCTCGTGTTCGGAATAATTTCTATTCCTTCTCTACCAGTCCTCATTTCTCTTTTCCATCCAAGCCCTTACACATCTGCCTGCTTGGTGTACTGCCTTCTGCAATTCTTTCTTAACAGCCTGTTGCAGCCATCCATTCTCATACAGTCGATTTCTCTGGGGATTTTGCAATGTCCATACCAATGGGAACCAAATATGATCTTAGGATTTGTTGCACAAAGTGGTTCTGAAAACTTGCAGTTTCTCTTAGCTTCAATAAGAAATGAGCCTGTTCAACAATGCAGGATTTCTGATTATCATTGCTTTGAAAAATTATTTTTATCAGTGGAATCCTAAATGCATATCTGGCAGAGTGTAATCCTACAAAATCTGAGTATTCTCACTTTGGATATAATTTGTAGTAAGAAACCATACTAATCAAAAAATAGTTTGGGTTTTTTTTTTAAAAGCCAGTAATCTGAGACTGTTGTGTTAAAATTCATCATATACACTGGTTTCCTTTTTGTGATTCCTTAAGCATGCATGTCTCCAGGTGCTGTTTCTATTTACTGTGTCTCACTTCATTCATTGTTTATCAAGTGCTTACACTTCAGATCCCGTTTGGTGAATTTTTTGCAACATTGTGCTGTTGACTATCTTAGCTGTGCTCTTTGTTTGCACATATTTTCAAGTATCTTGTTCACCAAATACACAACCTGTGATTATACAAAATATTTCTTGGACTCTCAATAGCTTTTTTCCAAGAAGAAATGTTCACTTCTGTATTAATTAAGAAAGAGCACACTAGCAGCTGCTTGAAACAAGTGGAAACCACACACTGGAGCTTTCTAAATGGGAAGTCCTTTCTTCTGCAAAACAGAAATACCCAGAAGAAAACTGAAGGGCAGCTTCCCTGAGGGAGCAAGTTTGCATGGAAGCATTTACTAAGGTGTGAGACAGGCCCACAGTTTTCAAAGGTCTAAAATTACTGCATTCCTCCATAATTTTTTCTACATATGTACAGAGTGAACATGTTTTAACAATGACAGCAGTGGGACCAATGTCCTGGCTTTGGTATTGGCCTGTTTAAGTCTCCCTGCCTCTGCTTCTTACCTACTCTTCTGAGTTTATCTTGTCATGTATCCAAGTGCATTCCACAAAAGGAGAGGTGAAGCATGGTTTCATTTTGGTGGTAAATATCCTGCAGGGTCCTGAGGTTTTAAGCTTAGATAATTTATCATGCTCTATCATCCACCCTGTATCTGCTGCGTTTGTTTGAAAAGTAAAAATCATCAGAGCAGAACCTAGCTGCATTTTGTGTTTATAGAAACATGAAGTTTCAGTATTTGTTAATGAGATCAAAACCCCCATGTTTTATAACAAGGATGGAAGTCTAGAATGTATATGTCCAAAATATATTTCAGGATGTTTGACCTTCCTTTACTTTCTCTTTGTTCTATTCTAAAATTAGATCTTCACACCCTATTTCAATCAGCCCTGGACCTGCAAGATTTTCATATATGCTTAATTTTAAGCACTGGGAATAGATTCAGTGTTACTGAAGTAAGTCACTGCCTGCAGTTGTATAAGCAAGTAACACCTTGCAGGACCAGGGCCTAAAGCTTCAATAATATATGGTTTATTTCCTTAGTGCTTTTATTCTTCCAAATTGTTCTTTAATTCCTTCAATTTTCATCTCTCATCAGTATCCTCAGATGACTAGTTTGGGACTGATTAGCACATGAAGAAGCATCATTAAAGCCTACCTTTATGTTCTGCATCTAATTTAATCTAATCTAAGAAGTGTCTTATAAACCTATGTTTAACTTTTCATTGGATCAGTTTTTCTAACTTTAGAGTTCAAAGGTTTTATCCTTCCAGAACTCATAACAGGAAATATTATCACTACAAAGCAGATAACAGGCATAGACTGGGTCACTACTGTACCTCTTGGCACTTTTGGGGAATTTAACAGTTCCACTGTATGTAGATATATCCTTTGCACTAAAATTGCTGCTCCAGTGTCAAGTGGGTATTAGACACTCTATTCGTGTATAGTTATTTCGTGCGGAGTATTTATAAGCTGTTTAATAGTCTTAGTATTTCACCCTGGAGGTGGCTGCACTTCAAGTGTCCCTGGAACAAGTGTGTGTCCTTATGTTGTGCTTTGCATTTTGCAGGAATAAAGATGTTACAAATGTTATATATCAATGTATTTGAAGACAGTTATAAATACAATCTAACAATTTTTATCTCAAATAGATTTATCAAATTAAAAGCTAGTTAGAGAGATATGATCATAGGCTAAGACAGAAGAAAGGAGGTGAGAGAGAAATGAGGCAGAAACAGATGAGCTAGAGTTATGAAAGGCAGAACACAGTAAATGAAGCTGCAAATAAGAGACAGATTCTTGTTGCTGCACTATTGAGATTATGTGATAATAATATAGTAAGAGTGTCAAAGAGCAGAGGGATCAAGAGTCATTTTTATTGGCACCGTGTGCAATAAAAGAAAAGCAGGCAAATGTAACCAACCAAAGCCTTTGTGCAGTAAGAAACTATTGATTAAAAAAAATACTTAGAATGCTAGGTGGGATCAAAAAAGTTACAGGATCTCCAGAACCTTGACAAAAGTCAAGAAACCCAAGAATTTAGAATGAAGATGTGAAAGTGAAAAGCAGGAATATTGGAAGCTGGTTTTAAAGGAAACTAGGGGGAAAATCAGAATCAGAGAAACTGGAAAGGAACTTGAAGGACTTCAGAGGAAGAGATGCATAGCAGAGGCTCAGAGAAGCAGAACAGCACATAGGAAGCGTTCTGCATATGCAGTGCTACACTTCTATGTGTATACGTGTATGTAACATATTTCTGAGTAAGTAACACTACCTTCCTAGTGCAGTCAGGGAAGATCACCTAGTCCATCAGGTGAGATCACAATGATACAGAGAACAAGAGGGGGAGATTTTCCACGTGAAAGAAATGAGTCTGTAAAGAAAGTAATTAAAGTAGTATGACAGTGGAAGTAAAAGCCACAGCTACAGGGCCTTTTTTGAAGCAGTAAGCTGATATTTATTCAAGGGGAATATGGGTAACAGAGATTTTGAAATGCTGAAACTTTTGGATATGGTAGAACTTAATCAAAAGGAGAGGCAGACATATGAATAAAAGTGATCTTGGAAATAAGCATCCTAAGAAAAAGTGATGTCCATGTCTCGCACTCCACAAAGAAGTAAATGAATATTGGAACATACAGAAAAGAAAACTGGATAATGAGGAGGAAATGGGTCAGGAAACATGCAGCAACTAAACAAAGTAGTTGAGTGAAAGCACATGAATGCTCCTCTAAACATCAATCATGAAGAATATTTATAGAGATAAATTACTCTAAAGTGTTGAAAGAAAGTCTCATCTGTAATTGCACAAGTTAATTCAAACAGGAATATATGCTAGGAGAAAGCTATGCCAGACAGAGAATTGTTTAATGTTCCAGTGTCTGAGAGAAGTCAGTCATGATTCTGTTTTTCTCACCATGAGGTCTATCAGATCAGTCTTCTGAGTTTTAAAAGGTATTTATTGCTTTCAAACTTCATAAAAATGAAGTATCCATAATATTTTTGCCTAGGCACTAGGATGCGCCATAAGAATCCTCATCAATGGTTTGCACTCTCCAATAGCAGGGTGGAGCAACCATCTCTGAAGCTTTCCTGTATCCTATCTGGACTTTGGCTGAAAATACACCTCCTCCAGCTAACATATTTCTGACTCCTATTTATAGAAATAAGTTGGGTGAGTTTTTTCTCTTAGATATTTTATGCTTATATGCCACATCACTGACTAAGTGACCTGGCTATGCTTCTGTGTTATTCTCATGTATCATTTCATCTGGGGTTTAATGAGTTACCACCATGAGAACGTTGTAATTTCCCATATCACCACCAGAAAGTTAGTGAAGGTAAAATGTCCCAAAGACATGATAACAGTTTTTCCATGCCAACATGCCTTCACTTGAAAGGTCAAGCTCAGACAAATAATTTATATGTTTAAAGAGATATTGCCCCTCACTTTCAGGTACAAGCTTCAACCTGTTCTATATTTCAGGGAGAAAATTAGTAGAAAGAGCATCCCAGGAGTGCTAGGAAGGTGTATCCTGCTACCAAGAGGTTGATCCAGGGAGTAAAATGGTAGTTACACTGACACTTCATGACAGTAACCACATAGGCAACATATCAAAAGGAAAATATCTCAGTCTGCCCAGCCTGGTTTCTCGCTATGCATGATGCACCAATTCACTGCAGACTCAGTATAGTGTTGATATCATCTCCTGTCTCCTCACTCTTATCCTCCTTCTCAATATGAGGCAAAAACCCGTGGATGACTCCTCCACTGTTCTTTCCTCTTCCCCTAAACCACTTCCTTCACTCCACACTGTGGTGTCCCATTTTGTACTGTACTGCTATCTCTCTTCCTCCAAGTGATAAAAGGAGAGTCAGTTGCCACTTTCATAGAATCATAGAATGGCCTGGGTTGGAAGGGACCTTAAAATCATCTAGTTCCAACTCCCCTGCCATGGGCAGGGACACCTTCCACCAGACCAGATTGCTTAAAGCCCCATCCAATCTGGCCTCGAACACTTCCAGGGATGGGGCATTCACAGCTTTTCTGGGCAACTTGTTCCAGTGCTTCACTATCCTCACAGTAAAGAATTTCTTCCTAAAAGTTTTCTCCTTCCTACACATAACAGAAGCCTTGATTTAAATTTGGTAAACAACCAAATTGTTCAGATTGTGTATTTTGAAGGATCATCTCCACAGAAACAAATGAGCATAGGAGTAGAATGTCAAGCACGAGAACACCAATAACTTGATAAGAGAGAGGGAGCCTCCTGCTCTGGCTGTTCTCAGAAGTGATCAGTCCAGCTGTCCAGGCATTAAAACCATCACTACGAGTCAGTAGGAGCAGTTGTGATTACCTTACAGACTGAGGGGGTAGCAGTTACTGCCTAAAGGGATATGGGATTCGTTTTGGGGTACAGGGGAAGAGTATTTTGGGATCGCACAAGACTTGTTCTAGAAAGTATAGGGAAGAAACCAAAAGTAGGGAAGGGTACGGATGAAGGTAGTCTGGCAAGGAACAAGCACAGGAAAATGGGGAGATACAGAGATGAAAGAGCTGATTGCATAGAAACAGTTTGCTTATCCAGCCATGCCCCACATTTGAATGTTGTGGCCTATCCTTATGAAACTCCTTTTCTCTTTTCCTAGATGAGGAGAATCTACTCTATGTGTAAGTGGGTGTAGAGAAGTTCAAGTGCATCTGCAGTGCCAGCAATTGGATAAACTATAATGCACAAGTGGTCCAAGTGCAAGCAACTCTAGTGGAGATCATAATCCTAGACACACATGTGTCTGTAGTAGCAGCAACTGAAGAGATGGGATAAAGAGCATGTGTATTGTGTGATATATACTGACATGATATTTGTTCTCAGACAACTGCAAGAGAAGTGTAGGGAACAGAATAAAGGTCTCTATGTAACCTTTGTTGATCTCACCAAGGCTTTTGATACTGTGAGCAGAAAAGGTCTATGGATTTTGGAACTTTTAGGATGTCCCCCAAGTTCCTTAAAATGATCATCTCACTTCATGAGGATCAACACGGCCAAGTCAGATATGGCAACCCACTTTCTGAGCCCTTTCTAACAACTAATGGTGTGAAACAAGGCTACGTTCTTGCACCAACCCTATTCACACTCTTTTTCAGCATGATGCTCCAAAGGGCCACAGCAGACCTCGATGATCAGGACGGTATCTACATTCGATACCACACTGATGGAAGCCTCTTCAACCTAAGGCAACTGAAGGCCCACACTAAGACTTAAACCATCTTGTCCAGGAGCTGCTTTATGCTGATGACGCCGCCCTTGTCGCCCACACAGAAGCAGCTCTGCAGCGTTTAACATCCTGCTTTGCAGACGCTGCTGAGCTCTTCGGGCTGGAAGTCAGCTTAAAGAAGACAGAAGTTCTCTATCAACCTGCACCTCAGGAAGTCTTCCATCATCCCCATATCACCATTGGTGAATCAGAGCTCAAATCAGTCCAGCAGTTTAATTACCTCGGTAGCCTCATCTCCGATGGTAAGATTGACGGAGAGATAGACAACAGGTTAGCAGAGGCATAATGCTTTTGGAAAACTCCATAGAAGAGTATGGCATAATAAATACTTGAAGAAAAGTACAAAGATCAGTGTTTACAGAGCCATTGTGCTGTCTACTCTTTTATATGGTTCCGAATCATGGGTCGGGTCATCTACTGCCACCACCTGCGTCTCCTAGAACGCTTCCATCAATGCTGCCTCCATACAATCCTAAACATCCACTGGTCAGATTATGTGACTAATACATCTGTTCTTGAACAGGCAGCAGTTACAAGTGTTGAGGCCATGTTGCTGAGAACACAGTTGCGTTGGGCGGGGCACGTCTCAAGGATGAAGGACCACCGCCTCCCTAAGATCTTGCTTTATGGTGAACTTGCCACCGGCTGCCGCAAGAAAAGAGCCCTGAAGAGAAGATTCAAAGTCTCCCTGAAACAACGTCTCAGTTTTGGCCATATTGATCAACATCACTGGTCTACTCTGGCCTCCGGTCGGGAGGCCTGGAGATACACCATCTATAACGCTGCTGCTTCCTTTGAGAATGCACACAGGATCACTCTTGAGGAGAAAAGACAACACAGAAAGAATCGTGTCTTGCAGAATATACCACGTAAGGAGTCCTTCTGCTGTGCCTTTTGCAACCAGACTTATCTATCTCGTATTGGCCTTTTTAGCCACCAGCACGCTTGTAACAAGTGTGGGTAGAGCCCTTCCCAAATCTTCGTTTGCAAAGCCCAGCCACGATGATGATGATGTCAGTAACAAACAGCTAGTAAGTGTCAAGCTGCATCATCTGGCAAGTAGGATAAGTCACAAGTCTGGGCTGCATATGGGAAAGATTAGAGGGCCTGAGTGCTGGCTACTGGAGAGACAACAAGTCCAAGCAAATTACTGAAGAAACAATGAGGTCTGGGCTCAGTTGAGATACTCACTCACACATGCATGTGTCTGTGGATGACACAACTGAAGATTAAAGGATCCAAGAGCCAGCTACTGGATAGACAGAGTGTCTAAGGCCATTCACAGTATCCATGTCTGTACTCTTCCTTGTGTTTTTGAGGGGGTCTATGTACCAGCAATGGGACTGGGGCAGGCATGCCTAGGTGCCAAAACTGGGGAGACCCAGAAGCCAGGTGCTAGAAACTGGACAGACTGAGATTCTAAAATCAGCCATTGGAAGGATCCCTATTGTATACATTTACACATTTTCCACTAAGACTTTTGTCTTGGTGAGCGAAAGAGGACCAAAAGAAGGCCACTGAAGTTGCTTTTTCTGTATGTGCTGATCTATGTGGTTGGTCATGGCACATGTATGCATATATACATGTGGGAATGCATGCTCAGCCTTGCTACTGGCCAGATCTGTGAAGATGGAGCTGCTGCAGCCTTGCCTTAATAGTGTCTCCATGAACCATGCAGAGACATCCATAGAGGGCATGCTGTGCCCCACACTCCCAGCCAGAAGAATCAATGTGCAACAAGTCCAGTGCACTAAACTCACAACAAGGGCTAACCAGTTCTACTTAGGCAGTGCCACACATCTGGCTATTGCACACGCACAGTGTATTTGCACATGAACAGTAGCCACTGCTCCTTATGCCAGCAGAATATTCTTTGTGGTTTTAATTTGTAGTCAGAACCTATCTATTACACAGGTCCAGATTATATGACATAACTGATGTTTCCTGGACCATATTGACCCAGGACAGTTTCCCCTAGCAATGCTAATCCACACACAAAGTCTACAGGCTAAATACTATTTTGATATCAAGCGTAAAAGAGGTTTTATGTTTTCCCTGATATTGTTTATTTCTTTTATTTCCTGAAGAACATGTGAAGACAAAAATCAAATGTGCAATCTGTGGTATGTGCTTTCTGGTCTTTTTGGCAGCAGGCTTAATAGGGTAATCTGAAGACTCATCATGCAAACTGCGATAGTTTCATAGTTTCTAGTGAAAATGATTTAGCCACATCACCATTTCACTTCCTTCTTCCAGCTTCAGCAAAATTACTTCACTTCAAATCACTCTGATTATGTATCTAAAATTTAAAAACCTTGCTGTCCATCATCCTATCCGTATGTACACATTGTGATCTGAACCAGAAAATAAATGAAAAACTTTTTTCAAAAGAAGGGCCATTGTAGAAGAGCTCGAAGTTTCGGTGTCATATCGTTTGAAGTTGCCTACTGAACTCACATATTTCCAGTGCTTCAGATGCAGGGGTTATGTAGGATTTAAAAAAAAAAAGAAACTCTACTGTTCAGAAGCTTTTTCTAGCTTTGATGACAACTCTGAAATTGCTTATTTTTCAGATCAGTGGAGAGTGATACAGAAGGTCTTGGATCATTACAGAACATGAAGATCCTTACACATCCGAGCATATTGCAAGTGACAGCAGAACACAGAGTGAGCCCCCAACAACACTGTCGGCAGCCAGAGTTAAGAAAACAACATTCACTGGAATTTTTCTTATTTAAAGATGTTTTCTGACTTTTTTATTGACCCAGCACTGTTGTATGTTTAAAGCAGAGATGTGTTACATCAACCCTAGTGCCTGAGGCAGAAACACAGGGAAAAGATCATTCAAAGAACCTCACTGATGATCAGGTCACTAAATCAAACTGCATGCAGATGTATATGGCACCTGTGTTAACAACAGCGCTTTTCCAATCCCTCCATCCAGAAGGAAACTACTACAGGTGTCTGCAGTCAAGGAAAAGACGAGAAACAAAAACAGTGCATGTTGCAGCTCTCCCACAGAAATGGGAACTGTTAAAGCTCAAAACTCTGAGGCTAGCTGCAAGCATAACCACACCATAACAAGAAAAATGGCCATTCTGGAGCCAGCTCAGAGGTAGCACTCCCACGAGCTTGCTGCTCGCATGCTCCTCAAGTCCACAGAGCAGCAGCACATATACCTGCACAGCAGCAAGGACAATGAACCTCATGGTGTTGATATCTCTTTTTAAAACCCTGGCTCTGACATTCACAGACTCCTATGTGAATGATTTTGTTTTCTTTTATTTAAAGAGAGTTTCTGAAAGTCACCACCTAAAAGTTTAAAATTTTAGCTACCAAAGGGATAAGAAATTTATATTCTTTCTCTTAAAGGTAATGCTTTAAATATATTCTCTTCATTTTCATGACATTCAGCACATGATTTTTGACTGCAAAAATTCACTTGTCATTGAAGTTTCCATGCTAAGCACTTTTGCACAGTGCCCACCCAAAATGCTTTTCTCTGGGAGAAAGTAAACAGCCTCACTGGCAGTCAGTGACCTGAGGGTACCAATTAGCAGAGGAGCTGCTCGACTGTCACTAATACTGACCCACTTCACACCCAAGCAAGTGAAGGCAGGTTGCTGTAGGCACATCAACCGCTACAGAGTGCAAGTCCACGTATGGTACCTTCCCAAATCTTTGAGCAGAAGTTTGCTGTTTCACCCTTGAAATGTCAAGCTGAAAAGCTCACCATAGGCTACATCTAAAATAAGGCCACCCACAGCACAGCAGCATTATTTCTCTTCCAGCGTGCCCTTTGAGCAGAACACAGAGCACATAGCCTGCAAAAGGGCATATAGGTGGCACATCTGTGGTTCCCTTATTTTTGCAAGCACCTTGAAAGCTCTAGCCTTCAGCAGGCAGCTGTAAACTGTGAAGAAAAGGGGACCAACTACGTGAATGATATGAAACAGCAGTAAGAGTTTAATAGGAACAACCTGAGAATAAAAAACAGAGAGTTACACAAATCCTGAGAGTCAATGGAACCATTCCCGGAGAAGTACGAACACAGTTTGGTGCTATAAAAGAATTCTATTGACTATTATGACCATCTGGCCCGACCTCAAGGTGTCAGCTTAAATTCTGGTTTAACAGCATCCTCTGATTTTGCTTCTTTCCCTAATGACTTTGTTCCCACTTTAGAAGTTCAACTACCAGCTTACAGAATGGGCTATTTACACACCATTATTGTTTCCATTTATTCAAATAACTAAGTTTTTTGTCTAGACCACACTGCAGCCTCTGGGTTTTCTTTTTCAGGAAAAAGATGGTTTCTGACCCATTTAATCTACCTTCACAAAGGGGAGGGAGATTTGGTTTTATTTTCTTTATACTTGTAATCTTTCCCTCCTCAAATTGCTTTCTTGGAAGATGATCAACAAAGAAGAAAGAACTGTGTCACCTTGTGATTTATTACAGCTTTTCTACCAAGTCACTCTCCTCATCTATTTCATATGACATTTACAAAAGCTAACATGATGTTATATTCATCAGTTTCTAGAGAAAGGAGATGTCTAGCAATGAGAGATCAATTTTTTTCATCAAAAATAATTCTATTTCTTCTCAGTCTATCTTGGGAAACATAATGAGTACTTTAAAACACTTTCCAAAATATTTCTCAGACATATTTCTTATGTTGTATCACATAATACATATTTAATTCTGCTTAGTTATCTGCTGGTACTGTTTCTGAGCTTTCATAAGTCTGTTTTATGCAAAACCTCTCTTTAACCAACTCCACAGACACCTGTATCGCACACACTCATTCCCATTTACTGCACAAAGCCACAGAAAAGCTGTTCAAAGCAACAATTTATATTTAGGACTGAGTTGCATCCTTAACAAAAGATAGTGCAGTTCTGAGCTGCTCCAGAGGCACCACAAGAGGGAATTGCCCTGCAGGCCACTGTTATTTACTGTAAGCACAAATGTAAGCCAGCAGTAAATAACTACTCTGGTGCTCAAGTCCAGTAAGCATCAACTGTGCTGGATCATACTCTGGCAGAAAACACAAAGTTAAAGAATTATTCTGTACCTGTCTTTTCCCATCCATACCTTGCACCCCTGCAGGGAAAGAAAGAGTATGCACATGTTCATTTTACTTCCACAGTGTTCTGGGAAAACATGGAAGGAAGCATGTAGTAGTAAGCCCTTGCCTTGGCATGCAGCCTTCCTTCATGCCCAGTTCCTGGAGGACATCTGGGGCTTCATTGAACCAGGCACAGGCAGTGTCTGTACTGAAGCCAGGCACAAAAACCTGCCTAAAAGCCCCATCTACCCCCCAAGTACACAGTCCCAGGATCACTGTAGAAAGAGTCGGGTCAACACTAGGAGTGAGATATCCTCTCTACTCTTGCAGTGATCACTCTTGCAGTGATCTGTGAACCAGGAAGAGCAATAACACACTCATGATGATCATATGATCATCAAGTGTGCATTTGAGCGTCCTTCAATGCATAGACATCAGTTTTTCATCTGTAAAATACTACCTTAGTTGCCATAAAAACAGTCTGTATATTCTCCAACAGGTCAATGGTCTAGTTCATGAATCTGGTCTCATGACCCTCCTGAAGGCAACATTAAAATTTGGTGTGGGAATGGCCACTGAGCCCAGTGCAGAGCCCTTTTAACTCACCAGGAAAGATCCTTATTAATTTCATTCTCTTTATTGCTAGTATGAAGACTTAGAAACTCTTCATTAACACAGGAATCTGGTAACATTTAGTTCCCACTAAGCAGTTCAACAAAATGGGCTCTGTTGTGTTGAAGAACACTATTTCAGCTCAGTGTATGAAAGGAATATTCACTCTTAAGAACATGAACTGGCAAGCACAAGTCAGGGCCATATTCGGCAGCCACATGCACCAGCAAAAAGCAGGCTGGCTAATATCAAGGGCCTGAGAGGTAGATGTGTTTTGCTTGCTTTCCATTGCAAAATGGTGTCTAATTAACATATTAGTCCACCCTGAAAGAACGAATAGAGGGGTTGTACACAGTCCTCTTGTTAGTCAGAGTCTCCTGTGTGGGCAGGAAAACCGTCTGCAGATTCCAGATAGAGCAGTCCAGACAGGAAGGTACACTGGTTGGCAGATCAAAAACATCCATTCTTCAGCTAAAACCATAGAAAACATACAGCTACAAGAGAAGTCTGAAGAAGAGAAGTCCAAAGACAAGATTTTCAAAAATGGCTGCCTGCTCCCAGCCTTTAAAATGGACTTTGAAAATAACTTCATCCACATATCTGATTTTCCTGCAAACCTTATTACTTTCCCTCTCCCTCCTATAATTGTTTTGTTTGCCATTTCACCCATTTTGGGAGTCCCCTTACTTGTGCCATCTATTTCTGTGACGGTAACATGGAATGCTTTCCTAAGTTTTTCTCATTTTTATTGGCAAGCATCTTTTTTTTCCACTAGATAGCTTCCTCTCAGTTTCCCTGCAGTCAGTCACATCTGCAGCTCTGCTCAAGACCAGGAATACAGATGTAGTTTTGTTATGAGTGCTGCCAGCATCTGCTTTTGAATGAATGACACACAGGAAAGCTCCCAGAAACTGCATTTCGCAGATCCAGCTGTAGCTTTCCAGGATGAAGAACTGAGTATCCAGTTGATAACAGAAGATAGAGGTATATAAACACGGCTCTGAGAAGCCTCTCACAGCAGCTGAGCTCCAGTGACCTCTTACAGAAAGTGCAGACAGCAGCCATGATCAAGCAGACTAACTGCAGCAGTGTTGCTGGGTGTCAGAGCACCAGTATTCGAGGGACATTGAGAGCAGGTCAGACAAGCATATTTAAGGGGGAAAGGAAAAAAAAAAAGATGCTCAACTAAAAGAACGAAAAGTATGTGTGTGTTCCTGGCACCTGGCAGCTCACAAAAATCATTCTGTATCACTCCCACCACAGTCCTAGCCCAGCATTGTAAGCTTAGACCACCTCAGCAGCAAGAGCTGTGATTCTGGCAGATCCATGCTGACCACCAAGACAAGGCAGTCAGCCATCCCTGCGGAGTATCTGAACAGCCCCTCACCCATGCTGCAGCAGCTGCTGGACAAGCACGGGTCAGCACAAAACAGAGTGAACACAGCGAGACAGAGCAGCTACAGGATTTAGTCACATTAACACAACAGCTCACATCTGCGCAGCAACAGCCTGACGTCGACGAGTCATGAAGTGTAGTTATCAGATGTTAGCCAAGTTGATCAGAGTGATGCTAAAATATGTGACCTTGCCTTGATGTCCTCCTTCAGGACGCCATTTTATCCAAGATTTTACAAACTGGACACAAAACTCTGACACTCACAATCTGTGACATCTCAGCGCAGATTCAAATCCAGGTTGAGCGTCCCACATAAACCTTTGTTTCTCACCCACTTTAATAGAAAGTGTTAAAAAGAACATGCTGCTACTTAATTCCTAATAGGCACAAGGTCTGTAGTTGTTTTATTTTTACAAAGGGAAAAGAATAAGTGAACATACACTTTACTCTGATCTTTTACTAGTTCCATGTCCAGAAATCAGAAATGGAAATACACACCAGTTCCAATGATTTACTGTAAAAATATAAATTCATGTTTTCCCTCTGCACAGCTTCCTGTGTCTCCACCCCATTTAGCTATCAAAACTTCCAGGTGCAGGCTGTGTAAATTGGTGCTTCAGGACTGCATCTCTAGAGTTAACAAAGCAGACCACAGCTCAGCAAGCAGCAAACTGCTGGACTGAATCCAAAGCTGGGAAGGTCAAAGAAAAGATTCTCCCTGACTTCAGGGAGATTGAAAGAGGCTCTGGAAGCTGTGTATGAAAATAAATGATAACAAAAA
The DNA here is from genome assembly GCF_003945595.2 of Pipra filicauda. Classification (NCBI taxonomy): domain Eukaryota; kingdom Metazoa; phylum Chordata; class Aves; order Passeriformes; family Pipridae; genus Pipra; species Pipra filicauda. The sequence goes on along the minus strand of NW_024104468.1, from coordinate 555,218 downwards.
AAGCCAATTAAGTCTCACCAATACAGAAAAAAAAAAAAGAAATCTTGCAAAAGCATTATGCAGCACACTGAATACACTGAATACTGTTCCTCTATTTGGAGACTGGAGAGTAAATTGCAGGGCAACACCCAGATTGCAATACACTCAGTATAGAGAAACAGCCTCAAAAACCCACCAGCCAAATCTATATAAGCTGTTTTTTTCAGTAGTTGTGCTACATGTCATCCTGAACATCTGTGAAAAGCACTCACAAAATACTGGAAAACTCACCGCTAATTGTTGGTGCCCATCCTGAACATGGGTGAAAGAGCAGCAAAGGGGCTGGGCACTACCAACCTCACTGTCTTATGTACTTTGTACAGTAGCCACCAGAGCTGCTGCAGCTGCCTGGTCTTGTGACCAGGTCATGGTGCTGCTCGAAGCAGAGCCCCTGGTCTACTCCATCAGGGGAGAGTGGCTGTACTACACCCAACTAGAAATCCAGGGGAGAGTGGCTGTACTACACCCAACTAGAAATCCAGCACTGTCTACCATAACTCGCATTCAGCGGGAGACATAATTAGAGAAGATCAAGTACCAAATAAGTATGGCATCCTTAACTTTGTCCCAACCTCCCATTGTTTTAGCTCAGGGACATGAGCTGCTGTGTTTTCTGTGTAGTTAGTAATCCCCAACACCAACTTTCTCTTAACTTATCCAGTTTCCATCAAAATTACGTAAATGTGTTCAGGACACCCTTTAACAAAATGGTTCATGTGTCTGATACCCTTTGCAGGAAGATTCAACTTTTTTTCTTTAAGCCTTTCTCCTATCAGCTTCATTTGATGCCCAGCAGTTCTTGGAACTGGAACACACAGTGAATATTCAACAAAGTGAATATTCAGCCCTCTACACACCACTTCTGACAGTCTTGTATCAGAGACTACTCAGCTGTCTCTCTCCAAAGTGAGTCCCAGCTCACTTTGTCATAGCCTTCTACAAAAGATTTTTTTGTGCCTTTGATCATCCTTGCTGTCCTTCTCCAAACCTTTCCAGCTCTACTACATTATTTTTTAAATACAGAGATCAGACCTTCACACATTATTCAGAGGCAGGCAAACAATTTATTTACATGTTAAGTCATGTTTTGTTCTGTATTCCTTTTAAGCCCTCATATTTGATTTGTGTTTTTAACCACTAGTGAGTAAATTGACATTTTTCACAGAATTATTCACTAAAACCTCAGGTTCTCACTCCAGATACCCCAATTCCCAGTATGAGCTCAGCTCGCTACTCATCTTTTATGCAAACTGGATTGTTTGTTCCCCACGTGCATACTTTATCATTACCCAAAGTGAGTTTCATCTGACATGTTATTAGCCAGTCAATCAGTCTCATGAGGTCCTTCTGCAGTTCTCGAGCCAGACTTCACCCTTGTCACTGCTACTTTGACAACTTGGTATCACCAGCAGCTTCTCTCCAAGCCATTTGTGAGAGGAGCCATTGAGCACACAGATCCCATCACACAATCGTTTGTAATCTCCTTCCACTGTAAGACCTGACCATTGACCTTGTTTTCAAACTTTTAACCAAATTATCTATCCATATCAGAACTGTCCTTCTGGTGTCACAACTGCTTAGCTTTCCTAAAATCTAACGAAGAAGCTGATTTTTACAAAGGTGTCTGATAAAATAGACTGCACCACACATCATCTTTACCTACAAGTGTGTTGACTCCTACAGAGAACAGTAATACATTTGCAAGGCAGATGTGCATCCTAACTCTTTCCAAGCACACAATACTTATCTAGATATCCTCTAATTCTACTTTTTATTATAGTTTCTACACTGTACCAAGTACTTATATCAGACTTACAGGCCCAGAATTCCAGACTTACAGGCCTAGAATTCCACAAACCGCGCTGGAAACCTCTTGAAGTTGTATCCTATGTATCCTGCTCCTTAGGTACAAAGGCCAGAGGCCACACAGTGCCGTAAGCTGGAGTTCCTCTGAAGCTTTTGGATAAGTACAATCTAGTTTTGGTGATTTGTTGCTGTTCATTTTAACCTTCTACAGTCACTTCAGTTTCAGAAAGACTTTGTCAATGGTACCCCACAGAAAGGGTTCTGGCATGGCAAATTTCCCCAGGTTATTCCACAGAGAACAACAATGCAAAGAATTAATGAAATTTCCTTGCATTGCCCTTGATAAGTTTGTCGTGGTTTGAAAGCTCCCAAAAATCCAATTTCCAAGCTCCCCCACAATTTGCCTCAATGTAAGAGAGAGAAGGTTTCAGACAGGCATAACTCAGCATGAGGAAATTATATCAAAATTCATTACTAACAGAATAAAGACGATAGAAACTAAAAAGCAAATAAATACACAGCATTAATAGAACTTCTACCACCCCTGGGGATCCTCCCACATCAGTTCAGAAGAAAACCCTTCAGAGCGATAGCTAAAGTCTCTCTCGTTGGGGTATCAGGGAAGGGGTCTTTTGCACCCCCACCATCTCCTCGGCCTCTGCCAAGGTCTCCTCCTGGACTGCAAGGGAACACTTGCTGCACCAGGCCTTCATCATGGGTTACAGGGGATCAGCTTTTGAGTCCTTTCTCCCTGTTTCGTGAAGGTTCCTCCCAGAGAGTAGGATGTCCACTCTTCCTCTCCAGGTTGCAGGATTTCTGGGTTTTTGCTCAGTCTTTATACCCCAAATAGTTTTCCCAAAATCCTTACCCAGAAAAGGCCTGCTTGGTTTGGCTTCTCTCTATCTCAGCTGCTACATCAGCTCGACTTCACACAGCAAGGGGGGTCATTCCCCCTGCACTCCTCATCCTTCAGTTTTTGGCTGCCCTTGTCCAAACCCACAAGGGCACCTCTGAGCCCCTTGGCCTGTCTCCAGGTTTCAGTCTCAGCTCCAGGTCGCCTCCTCTCCTGCCATTGTGGGGGAAGTGGCAGTGAGACTGCTTGAAATTTTCTCTCTCCTCTGCCTGGAATTCTTCCAGCTCTGCACAATCACCACTGCTTCTCCAGGGTCATGACTACTGGCCTGACCCACTCCAGACCACCCCTTGGCCCATCTCTGGCTCAGCTCCAGTGCCATGCCTGCCTGCCAGGGGGGAGCTGGCTCCAGCCCCTGGCTGGCCTCTCCAGCCCCACGCCACCACCTCTTCAGGGCATTTGGGGGGAAACGGCAAAGAAACTGTCTCAGCCCTGGCCGAACCAAGGCCACGGAGGCCCAGGGGCCCCTGGCCACCCCTCATGGCTCCGATTATCTCTCTGCCAACTACTTCCTTTCTGGCTGTTGTAATATGCTAATTTCACAGGGGTGAAACGCAGCTGTCCAGAAACTTACTTGGGATTAACCATTTCCAGCCCCATGGGAGGCTATACGAGTCAAACCACGACACTGTTATACCCCAATCACCTATTATTCCTACACATATTGAAGCAGGTTTCATGCTCCTGATGCATCTGAAGAAACGTGACAATGATTTTAATAAGTTTTGAAACATTTTGGTAGTTGATAGGACAAACACAAAAATTTGAGTACATTAGTTGGCTTTATACACAACTTGCCAGAGTAGGACCTTTTTTTGTTGTTTTTTCAAACCTAACTTCAGCTTCTTGACAGATTCTTCTAACTTTTGATAGCCTCTGTTTGAGGAAAAAGAAATCATCATGACCTCCTGCAAACTATTCTAACAGGTGGAGTGTCCTTAAATAGTATTCATGTTAGCTTGTTGGCAATACACTTCCTCATTTTTACACAATTACCTTTCTCCTCAATGAGGACAACTGTAATGAATTTTTTGACTTCCCTTGCTCTAACAAGGGTGCTGAAACAAAGTACATTATAGTCCTCATAATACAGTGTAGGATTCAGGACCTACACATCACTTGGTACAAAGCCAACATCCACTTACAGAGTGGCTGATCAACTGCTTCATGAACCAGTTATTGGTGAGCACTTGGTTTCTACATCACATCTTATTACCTTCACCCAATCAACATGAGGGAAACCAAAGATTTCCATTACTCTTGTTTTCCTTGTCCCTCACAGGTTTTGTATTTTCCAGATGCACTATTCTGGTTACTCTGTCCTTCACTAAAGTTTTCATCCCTCGTGAAATTCCTTTTCCTTGGAGGCATTAGCAGCCACAGCATATTTCTTCTTAGAAGCTAGTTCCCCAGACAATTTATTGTGTTACTGATGCATGTCATTATTGACAATGTAATGATAGATATCTATTCACACTGTAAACAGAAATAAAGGTAATGGGACTCTGTGGTAACAGTGAAAAGGTTGTTAACTGAAATGAAGGCTTTGGAGTGGAAGACATGACTATAATACCAGCCAAAGTGGATAAAATAAGTAAAGAGGACAGGGAAAAAGAATAAAGTGGGTGAAACTAATCCAGGACTATATTCATCCTACTACCCTATTGCTTCATATAGTCTCACTGTGCTCACAACTCTAGTCAGTGGAGGGACAATAATAACATTAGGCAGAAAAATCCAGGAATTCATATGCATAGTTCCCAATAAAAGTCAGAGAGAAACCACTCCCTACAGTCTATTTTGTTGTACAGAACAACAAAGAGAAAGAACCACAGGGCTTGTTGATAGGAAAAAGACCACATGCCCACACACCAAGAAGATCTGATGCAATGGGACAACAACAAGTTTTAGCTCATCAGGGTTGCTCCCCCTCTTTGTTAAGATATTCCTAGCTTCTTCTTTTGCAGGACCAGAGCTTTACAGAAGACTCCATTACGACTATTAGCATTCCATGAAAAATAGACATGCCAGGAATACATAAAGAAGATACTGTAAGACTCTTTCATGCACGGCATAATTTGCATATCATTTCTGTGATTCCAGGCTGCTTGAACCCACTGCCTGTTCTGCCACAGCTGTAGTAGTTCAGCTTCACAGAATCACAGAATATGCCGAGTTGGAAGGGACCCACAAGGATCATCTAGTCCAACTCTTAGCCCTGCACCCATTGCCAAGAGTCACACCACATGCCCAAGAGTATCATCCAAAAGCTTCTTGAACTCTGTCAGGCTTCGTGCCGTGACCACTTCCCTGGGGGGCCTGTTCCAGTACCCAACTACCCTCTGGGTGAAGAACCTTTTTCTAATATCCAACCAAAACCTCCCCTGATACAACTTCAGGCCATTCCGTCAGGTCCTATCACTGGTTACCACAGAGAAGAGATCAGTAAGGGTGTGACATAATATGGCTGTGCATGCATTCTCTTACTCTGTAAATATTTTAAAAATTATTTTTTACCTATTTCTTGGTGTGGCTCTCACTGAACAATAGTTCTTCCTCAACAGCCTCTTACAAGAGAGCTACAGAAAAAGTGAATTTACTTTTATGTAAGTCCCTATTGATGACAAGTTTTTATGTATTTGCTTTGTTTTACTGCCTTTTGAGCCCTGTTGAACAGTTCACCCTCCATATATTCATGAATTATAACATCCCTAATAGACATGCTACAATAATTTCAGATGGCCTTATGTTCAGATTAAAACAGAAGGAAAGGAAAACTATCTCTGCAGATATCTTTAAATAAATATCTTTAAATAATAGTATTCAGGTGTCCTATGATTTTAATAATGCAAAATTTCTTCTAGAAGAGGAGCGGACTTGTAGATGAAAAACACCTGACTGCCAAGTGACCAAGACTAAGGCATGCTGAGTTTCCCTACCATCTCTTCACCAGAATCCATGGCAGTTTTTCCAGCTCCATCTGAAGAAGCCTTCATTTTATTCCATCAACATGCTTACTAAAATGGCTGTGAATAAAAGATTGTGATACTAACCTATTAAATGTCCGTCCCCAAATCATAGCACATGTACTTTTACAGAACGCGTTTCTTTTATTACCTGTAAGAATTGTTAATACTCAACAGATCTTGAGTTATGCCAGCTTGGCTGACAATGCTTAAGTCACTTTACTGTAGAAAATGCAGTATAAAAAAAACATGTCCTCCAACAATTACAATGCCAAATTAAGGGCCATTTCGCAGTGTTTCTATTTATCTCTTTCAAACCGCACTTTGCAACTTTACTTACAAATAAAATTAGATTAGACTTAAGAGATCAAAGAGAACCTTGTTGCTGGACAGATGTAGGCTAATTGGTAATGTCTTGACCCTCGCAGGGGTCTACATTCAGTGTAGTACATAAAGAGCTATTACAGTTAATGGGTTAGTTCTAATTGCACGTTCTTTCCCTGAACACCGCACTAAAAATATGCCCTGTGGAGACAAAATGTGCTGCTTGGTCATTTAAACAAGACTCGGGCACTCAGGAAAACTTACAGTGCTTACAGTATGGACTAAAGCCCACAACTACGACATGATTTGTTAAAACTGAAAGATAGCAAATACAGGGAAGAGAGTACTCCACAAAGGAGATGACTTAGCTTCTTCCGATACACTTCTGCCTTCACAGATCCCACAGATTTCTGGATGGAATGCACCTCCATACAGACAATCACTTTCCCATCCTCTCTTTGCTCCTTAATTTCCAGAAATGCTGCATAAACCAAGCCACTTTTTTATAAGAAGATTTGAAATCCCAAAATCTCTACTTACTAAAGTTAATCAAAACCCAGAGGATGAGTTAACCACTAACCACATGGGAAGTGAAAGCCACTATCCTTCCCATCACACCAGTCATCACTCTAAGTAGCTTGAAACTTTCGCTTGGTCATAAAGTACTGATCAGTAGCAGAAAAAGATTTCATAGGATGAACCACTAGGCGCATTTTGAGGAGGACTCCTTTATTCCTTGTAGATGGAGCTGAAGTACCACAAGAGCAAACTCAAGAGTCCAGATTTAACCCTAATATGTAATAAGGCCACACCTCATACAATTTTCAGCCTGGTCTCTTTGCAGACTGCAAAGAAGACTTATTTCTATTGTAACTTTTTCTTGTGCAACTTTATTTTAGAAGAACAAGAACATGGACCACATTTCTGACAGCTGTATCAGCCCTAAAATGACTTTCAGAAACCAGAGGGTAGAATGTTGTCAAACACTAGGTAGTCATTAATTTGAAGCTAGGACAAAATCTAGCCTTAAAAATGAAAATTTTCAGGTTATTGGTGATATACTAAAGCACTTTGCACAGATTGCAGAGGCTGTAGGTATTTTCTATGGCAACAAAGAAAGATAAGCAATCCAATGATTATCAAAATCTGACAATATCTAGAAACATCAAAAAAATTTCCTTTCACTGAGTGTATATTTTCACCTTCAGAGGATGCACACAAACTACTCAATTAGTAGGGCTGAGGGGGAAGTAATGAGATTAAAATAGATTAGCTTTTCCAGTTTGAACAAAAATAATCAGCATAGGGTAGTAAGTCTTCTATTCTTCTGCTGAAGTGAAAATACCACAGAATACAGCTTCCCTGTATGTTGGCATTCAGACTGTACTAAAAGTCCTGATGTTTGAATACACAGCAACTGGATATTTTTAGTTGGCTTGCTTAGGCAATGCGAAAAGTACATCTACTTCACACACCACATTATATATTTCTTTTCAGCAGCAAAAATGCCGTATTTGCCTACAACCACAGTTTTGCACTTCAAGCTAAAACGTGTTGTAAACATCTCAAACCCAGAGGCAAAATTGATACAAATTTGAAAGCTGGTAGTTTAGCTCTTGCCATCTGCCCATCTACCTTCCATGATCAAGAAACACTTTCTACTAGTTTCTCTGTGGGTGGTTCTGAGACAGTATAGGATAGGGACAAAACACCCTATTCTTTTTCCTCAGGTTTATTTCTGTCATGATTCAAAAACACAAAGCAATCAACCTGTAGTACTCTTCATTAGAAGAAAGATAACATTTATGTCACATTGCAAAGGTCATGGGACTTTCCCCTTCCCCTACAATAAAAATAAGAAGAATCTCATGAAATTGTATAATATGAATATAGAACTTTTTTCCTCCCCGTGGTAATTTTAGATTCCTAAATTGCCTTTAATGAAAAAAAAGAATTATTTATGCACATGTCCTTTGCAGTTTAACCCCTACAGGCTCACCATATCCCATTGGAAGGCCAGATTCAAAACTTGGGGCTGAGAATCCTGTTAAGTGTCTGAGAGACCAAAAGCGACAAGCCATTCAGTGAAGTTCCTGTGAATTTAGGCACTGTTTGCTCTGTAAGCAAGATCACTTGTTACAGTGATCCATACCAGGGAAATCCTAGCACTCTGAGAAAACCCAGATACTAACCTCAAGAGTGACAAACCCATGTTCTTTCTCCAGCATCCCTGAGACAACGGGGACTAATTAAAAAAAAAAAAAAGCACCACACTCGTATACAGCATATGCAAGTGTTTCATTAGTACAAGGCTCAATTTGGAAAAAGAGGTCCTAAAGAGGCACTCTTCCCTAGCAACACCATAGCACATGCCTTAGCTGACATTTAAAACACACTGGTTAAGTTCCTATCTAAAGCAGACACCTGTCCAAACACCTCCCCAGGGGTCTGCTTTCTCCCTTGCAGTGCCCACTGCCAGAAATGGGAATTAAAAGTTGGAATTGTTGCTGTTTGGCAAAGTAGCCCGAGGTACCCCAACGAGGCCTGGGCTCTGCTTGTAGCCTTCCCACAGCTCTGAGCCTCCCACCTTTGCTCCCTCATCACTGCACCACGCTTGTGCTGCTCGAGACATCCACCCAGCTTTTGCTCAAGTCTGTGATATTCCATAGATGTGGAAAGCGAGGTCTCTTTATTCAACAGTTTTATTATGAGGCTGGGAGCCATACCTGGCCAAACCATTTGGAACGGTATCTTCAGAAGCCAAAATAATCATTTGTACATGTCAACTTTTAGCAGTCTTCTGTCACTTTATAACTCCAGAACCAGCTTAACAGATCAGAAACATTTTATACTAAAAAAAAGATCATGCATTTAGCCTGAAAACCTGGATATTAAGTTTCATCACTGTGGGATTTTAAATAACTGAACATAAATCTCCCAAATCAGGCAACATAGAAGCTGATGGGCCCCATCACTGCCAAGCATTTAGTAATTCCAATTCCTCACTGAAGTATAAGGGCACTGAAAGATGACATGCTTATTGAACAACCCATTTTTTTACTCAGTATGCAAGGTTTTTCTTAACAGGTAGAAAATGAAGCAGAACAAACTTAATCAGCACAGCATCTTATCTTTTAAAGTATGTAAAATTATAATGGCACTTGAAGACAAGAGTGTGGCAAATCCTCATACAAAGTCATTAATTGAATTTTGGTACTAGGCACTGCCTTGCCTAGTATCAGTTTAATACAAACTGTAGTTCTTACTGAGAATGTTCTGTTTTGTTTATTTGTTTAAATCTTAAATCAGACAAAGAGTGACTGAGGTCGTGGTAGCCCTGAAGATAATGTTTTGGCCTCTTGCTCCAGCTTTTCTCCATCTCCAGCCTTACAATACAAAAGCTTATAAGAGTAGCTTGTATTTTAGCTACATATCAACTGTAATTAGTCAAGATGATGTTCAGACTCGACACAAGACTCAAAAAGTTACCTCTTTTTTATTTATTTCCTCCTTATGGTTCCTGGGTAAGAACCATGCATATCAAATAGAGGGGCTGCTGACCTTCTGGATAGATTTTACCAGCATGACAGATTCAGAGTTTTAAATTATTTCCCAGTCCCAAACCTTCCCTACAGCTGACTTAGTGTAAACACTTAGTGAGTAGGTATCTCTTATTTTAAAAAGACTACATGCAAACAAAACATACACAGATAATGCAGATACACACCAGATCATCCTAAGTGTTTGGGAACAAAATTCCAGAATAGTAACATCAAGGCTAAATTTGACCCACATTTCTTTCTCTAGTAGTTCATTCAAACCTTCCAAGGCTTTATTTTATTGCTGGTATTCAGGGTTTAAATAAGTCTTGTGAGTGGGGAGAACTGATCAATACAAGCAAAATGTTGATCTTGTCTTCAGAGCTACTTGTTGCTGGCCATACAGGTATTTCACTGAGTTGAAGAAATCCTCTGTGAGCCTCTGACTTAACAACCTTTCTCACCTTGCAGTTTTAAAGGAGTTAATTTGGCACACCATAAAATGTTAATTTTCCAGGTGTTTCCTTAGAGGAAAGACATGACTTCTACTCACAAAAAAAAAAAAAAAAAAAAAAAATTCTCAGGCTCTGAATTGTAACCTTTCTTTTTGAATTTAAAAGCAAGCTGGGGGAAGGGGCGTGTCACTTACAATTATGTAACAAAGCCAAAGTCACAGATGGGTGACCTTCACTCTACTAAAACCCTAATACACCAAGCAATAAACAATAGGAGCCTTACAAACTCAGAGAACGGTAATCAAACTGAAGCACAACACCTTTTCTGCTCATAGTCCCAAGGGTTACAATGCTTTCTTCCAAGCACATGGCAGCTGCATGCTGGCAGAGGTGAGCTGGTTGTAAGACAGTCTGACCCTCAGCCCTCTGTCCTATCTCCCTTCCCAGCTGGAAAAAAAGCACACACTCCAAAAGGTCCTTCTAAATAAACACAGAGGTTTCAAACAAACCTCTCTCAAGTGTACTTTAGTTGCCACAATCTCAAATCTCACTGACATGCTTCATGACACCTCCCAAGACAGAAAAGTCTGCAGAAGTAGCCTGTACACTCAAAATCTGGAGATGGGACTTTCAGCAGTATGTCCTCGGCATGTGTAAGTCAGTATATGCTTCATTTGGGTCTGTGCCATTTCCCTCAGAAAACAATAAGCTATGTCCAATTTCTCTAAAGAAATAATCCCCCCTCAAAAAGCTGGTCTTTAGATTTCAAGGTTGATGTGGTAGGAAGAAATGTGTTAAAAAAATTAGGTTGGAGAGAAGACAGAAAAATATGCAGGAGGGAGTGAAGACGAGTGAAAGAACATAAGAATCACTACTTGATTACGCCTGTGGAGAAACAGCCCTAGTAAGCACAACTCCTCGATGTTACCTATTTGTATCTTATCACATCCAGGTCAGCATTTCCTAATTTATTATATACTTTAATAGAAATATTTGTATTAGTTTCTGCTCCACACTGTCAACACTGCTTGCAAAACGCAGACTACAGCATTTCTGCCGTATATCAGCACCACCAACAGCCAGAAAACAGAAAACAAATTCTAGTTCTGTAGCATATAGCAGAGTTAACAATTTATATACACCAGAACAAAAGCAGCTGGAGTTCATTTTTAATACCTTTCAAGACAAAACTGCAGATCTGGCTCTTATTCATTTGGACAAGATGGCAGAGATGTCACTAAGGAAACAGAACGAGAACACTACAAGATACTATCTTACCCTGTTGAGTTTTTCCAGAGGGAAACAAAATGAATTGTACTTGCAAAGAGCACAAGCACTTCAATTTGTGCAAAAAGCTTCAGATCCCTATAACCCGGTCCCATGCTCTCAGTGCAGTGAGGCTGACAGGTGCTGCAGATGCTGCAGCAAAGCAGAATCAGGCCTTGAAAGTAATACCAACACTGCTGAAAGTGAGAGACCATGGAAGGGGAAGTGAAAAGGGAAGTTAAACTCATTGCCACAAGAGGCTTCCTGGTACTAAAGCGTGGCGCAAATACTATGCTTAACATCATTGCTCAGCTGGTTGCACCCCAGAGAGGAGGTTGGGGGGATCCTAGCCCTTACAAGCTGATAGTGCCCCATCAAAAACTGACACCAATGAAAAACACCACAGCTGAAGTCCTTTATTTATCCTTAAAATAACTAGAGTAGTCTCCGGGTCATTCCTTTTCTGTTTTGTTTAGTTACTAAAAAGGGTTTCTGTTTTGTTTAGTTACTAGACAGGGATTCTTGAATCACTAATACAAAGTTTAATCCTAGTGGTTAATTTTAAATGCTTCAGTTATGGATGTGAACCATTCCCTCAGCCTGCACACAGGAACAGCACTGCCAGAACAAGGATCCAAGAGGCACTTAAAAAATACCAAGATGACCTTTGTGACAGGAAAGGTTGCAAGTGGTTGAGGTTTGGAGACCTCTTCCAGCAGGTCAATCAACTTCAGAGAGAATTAAATTTTGCAAGTGAGCAAATTATGCTAAGAAGAAATGGGAATATTCTTTCCCTAAATCCAAGAGAAACATGCAGTAGGCTGCTCTCTCACTCAGAGAAATCCCAGGCCAGCCATTTCTGTAAACTTTTGACACAAAAATCAGTGATCTTGCTTCCTCTCAAAGCCTTACAGAAGTGCCTGCACTGTCTCTAGCTCCTAGGCTTCCAAGCACTCTTCACTTCTAGGTGTGCAAAGAGAGAGAGCCTTCCAACCCAACTCTGCATTTCTTAGACACTCAAAAGTCTCCCTAACCCTGACGCACTAGCTCCACAACTTCCACCACTCTTGGAGAACATAAAGGATTGCAGATTTTTTTCTAAACCAAAAAATCTGTTTAGTATAATCCGTTTCCAGAGGCTCACTTGCTGGTGGTCATTATCAGCTTTTAACGTCAAGCCTCTTGATGTCCCCAGGCAACTGCAGTCACATTAGCTTCATTTTGTAGATGGAGAGCAGAGGCAAAGGTGCTTACCTCAATATAAGTAGGGAGTCCATCTGAAACAGCCAAGGCACAACACAAATCTCTTGACACATACCCACACGCTGTTCCTTTTCATGACCACAACCTAATCCCTCTTCATTACAGAGCCATGGAGGAAACAAAATGTCACAATACATTTAAGCCTCTGTAGAGGTAAAGGACAAAGACCCCTGTGGCTTACTCTGCAATAGCAATCAGTACTACTTTCCCCAGTCCACTCATAAAAAAACACTTCTGCAACTAATTTAATGTCTCAAATTTGCCTCTGCATTTAATCAATCTCCAAAGCCCTGTTCATGCTGGGACAATCAGATAATGTTATCAATTTCACTGCTAATGAGCACTGAGGAACAGAGGATGTTCCTACAGTTTTCAGTAGGTACCAGTGAAAGTGTTAGGCACTGTTTGCATTCATTTAACAGCAAAGAACAGTTGCATACCCTTCCCGCAAAGGCAGATACCTGTGTCCAGGAATGACAACACAGGTATTAGCAGGTCCTTTGAATGTTGTAATTTCCTGGAGTCAGTTCAGCCATCGGTCCAAATCAGGAGAAGTAGCATTGTTATTAGGGTAGGTACACTGTTGTAAAAACTACATAGGCAAGACCCAAATATGGGTACTAGGGCTGCCCCAGAATAAAAAATTCTGACTTCCTTCTAAGTGAAGTCAACTACCTTGGGGCATTTGACTCAGCAATGTGCAACAGCAAGCTAAAAGTAAGACTTTAAGAACATGTTGGTTTCCTGCTTTTGAAGTGTATTTGTGCATTCAGCTGGCAAAGGTAATGGTAGGTGATTTTAGGAGGTTGCACTTAAATTCCTACTCACATTTCAAATGCAATTCATTCGAAAAAAAATAATGAAAAAGAATTTAACATGCTTGTTCCTAGTCCTGTTGAAGTCTGGGGAAATTTTGTCAATCATGTCACAAGAACAGATTAACTGGAGAGGAGAAGGCAGGCAGTTAAGATGTCTGTAATCCTGCCACCTCTCCATGCATCACTGCCCAAGGAAGCACACACTGTACAACACAACAGGATGGAGTGACACAACATCCCCCTCAGTAGGGAGGGGATTGCATCCATCAGAGTCAGTGGCAGGTAGTCCCAAAGCCATCACTGATCTGCCTTCACTAGTTGGCTTGTGCCTATAATCTAAATAGAGTCACTTCCCAACTATAAAATTGAAAAGAGGCTAAGTCATCTTGGGATATTCTGTTAGACAGCCCCTATGTAACCATGCCCTCTCATGTGGGACAGTAACAGAGAGAACTTACCACAGAAGGGGGTCATCTTCGCAACAGAAAGCAAGGAGAACTGTGGTCCTTCTAGAGAGACCTTGACAGGCTTGAGAGGTGGGCCTGTGAAAACCTCATGAAGTTCAACAAGGCCCTGCATCTGGGTCAAGGCATCCCCAAGCACAAATACAGACTGGGTACAGAATGGATTGAGAGCAGCCCTGACAAGAAGGGCTTAAGATTGCTGTTGGACGAGAAGCTTGACATGAACCAGCAATGTGTGCTTGCAGCCCAGAAAGCTAATTGTATCCTGGGCTGCATCAAAAGAAGTGTGGGCAGCAAGTCAAGGGAGGTGACTGTCTCCCTCTACTCCACCCTTATGAGACCCTACATTGAGTACTGCATCCAGCTCTGGGGCCCCCAACATAAGAAGGACTGGACCTGCTGGAGTGAGTCCAAAGGAGGGTTATGAAGAGCACTGGAGCACCTCTCCTATGAAGACAGGCTGAGAGAGCTGGGGCTGTTCACCTTGGAGAAGGCCCTGGGGAGACCTTATAGCATCTTCCAATAACTAAAGAGGCCCTACAAGAAAACAGGTAGTGGACATTTTAGAGGGGCATGTAGTGACAGGACAAGGGGGGTGGCTTCAAACTGAAAGAGGGTAGGCTTAGATTAAATATTAGGAAAAAATTCTTTACTGTGAGGGTGGTGAGGCACTGGAACAGGTTGCTCAGAGAACGTGTGGATGTCCCATCCCTGAAAGTGAAAGTCTTCAAGGCCAAGGTGGATGGGGCTTTGAGCAACCTGGTCTAGTGGAAGGTGTTCCTGCCCATAGCAGCGGGGTTGAAATAAGCTGGTCTTTAAGGTCCTTTCCAACTCAAACCATTCTATGATTCTGCCAAAAGAAAGCCAAGATGCAGAGAGGATGTAATCCATCCAGTGATACATCAAGCCTACGGAAGATCACAGAGCCAAAAACATATTTCTTTTGCCCCTTCTATTACCTTCGCTTAAAAAAAGCTGAGTGGCAGTTTTCAGGAAGGAAGGGATAAAAAGAAAAAAAAAAATTAAAATTAGACCTGATGTCCGTGTCAGTTAATGCCCATTGCTCTTGTTTCTGAAGCTACCAGAAGGAAAATCTTACTTATAAGAATCTATACTGTCCATATACTTCCCTGTGTAAAAGGCTTTCTTATTCCAAATATGAAAATGTTCTCTATCCTTGTATAATCCCACAGACCAAAGGGAAATGCACCATTTGATGTAAATCTTCAGAAGGAAACACAAATGGTCCCTGTGGAGAGATAACCCCTTCTTCTGTCTGCATCTGTCAAGTTTGGCTCATGACAGAATTATGACCCCAAAATAACATTTTAATAAGTGTTTACATGCTACCACTCCCCAAAGACTACGCTGATAAAATTCTTCCTCAGAACTAATTATGCTTCAAGACAAGGCTACCCTCAGTGGATGCGGTAGCAAAAAACAGGATAGAGATAGACCTGTCCTCGACAAGCACTGGGCTCCTCCTTGTGGATATCTTTGCAAATATTCCCATGAAAGTAAGGAAGAAGCTGAGGTCATGTTTCAACATGCCTGGAATTTCCAGGGCCTGCTTCAGTTACATTAAGAATACATGAACATATTAGCACGTGTCCCCTTTTTCCACCCTTCATCCCAATGGGACAAGGAGAGATCATCTGCCTGATTTCTGTGGAAACTTTCTTTGCTGTGGGATTCAGGATCAGAGCATTGGAAAGGTAACACCACAGCCATTTGACAGGTCCCTTTCAATCCTAACAATTCTGTGGTTCTGTGATTATCATCCTGTGCAATACAGGCTGTAAAGTGGACATGACCGGACATTGTCATTTCAGGTGTACAGGTGAGAAGAGAAAACACATGGAGACACATACCTGAAGATCTGAGGATCCTCGTGTTTCATATTCTCTCCTATGCATGTCAGATCAGTTTCTATCTGCCCCAGATTGTGAGAGCAGCAAGGAAACAGCACAAAAGTGAGTGGAGATTTAAAATGTTGCCCTTTTCAGTCTTAATGTCCAAAAAAAGAAGGGTTCTACTGCTGACAAAAGCACTGTAGCTTGGCAGAGATAAGAGGACAAATTAGGTCCATGTCAGTATCAGCAGAAGAGCAATTCAGCTTTTGAAATCCCCATATCAAGACTCAGACTAGTGCTACTAGTAAATATTCCAACAGTAGTCCTCAAAACAGCAGGTGTCTCAAGCACATCCTTGAGATATCCAGCTCACAGTCCTTCCCAAAGCAGTGTGGTTTGGAGACACAGTATAGTCCAGTGTTGCATGATTATTTAGTGGCACATCAAATATTTTAGTTGTATGTGTATTAAAAGAATGAAAAGAGCTAAAGAGATCTATCCTCCCACTGTCAACCAAGCCATATAATTCATTCAAGAAAAGCATCAGTTGGGCTTCTCTTGCCTGCACTCTGCCTGTCAGAAGTTCATATAGACATCCCTGCTCTGATGGCAAGACACATTTTACAGTTAGAATGTATACCTACTGTATGTGCACTTGCTCTTTTGCTATCATGGTTCTTCAGCTTTTCCCTCCCCTTCTTTCCTTGTCATTATCAACCCTAAACAGCCTTTCAACATTCATTTTGCTGGTCAAACAAGAAAAGTTGTTGGAGTCTTTTCTTGTACTTTATGGTTCAATAGACCTGGGGCTGTGCTAACACCTATCCTAATCTGAGTTTATCTTCCTTGAAAACACTGATACCAGAACTAAGAGATATATACCTATATATATCAGGATCAGAGATCAGCTTCTCCAGATCGTTGTCTTCCCTGTTTCCAGTGGGAATACTTTATCAGAAACATCCTACACTTACTTTTGATACTAGAATGCCATGGCTATGTATATACTGATGCATATGATGTATGATACACATGTGGTCTTTTCCTAGTCTGCAATCTCCAACTTGCAAAAAAATTCTTGCACAATATGGTGAATCTGCAGTCTCTGTCCTTGAGAAAGTTATTGAAATTATCATCATATAATGTTCATCTGCTACTGTATCAGAAGAAAATTGTTTCTCTTCTGCCACAGATGAGGTTTGTTATTCCAGTTAGCCTTCAATGTTCATATTGGTTTAAAGAATATATTTCTTTAACCCACAAATTATGAATATTGTTTTAATCTGTTATAATTAAGAAATAATATTTCCTGACTTCGCTAGTGATTTCTGAAATCTGCCCTTCTAATAGTATATTTATGCACTCCAAAGAGATTCTATATCCTAATCTCTGGAAAGTGCCTTGGTAGGAACTGAAGAAACTCCAGGGATAGACTTTTGGTCCCAGCAAGTTCCCTTTTGGTATAACATGTGATGTTCACTGGAACCTCTGACCAAAAGCACCTAGACCTTCACAACAAATAGATGTCAGTGCATTCCTGGCCTCTCATCCCTCCAGCTTACACCTTTAAAGAAATCCTATGCTTTGTCTGCTTTCAGCACCAAGGCCTCTGCTTTAAGATAATGTTTACTCTTTCTGGCACATACAGTGTATCCTATTATCAGGTCAGAGTTTGAGTATCAGTCTGAAGTGCATGCCGTTCATGTTTTATTTGTTTACTTGTACAAAACCTAGACTACACTTGGCTATAAAACAGTCACATGAAAAATCATCCATCAACAACAGAATGGAGAAGGCTGCGTCAATGCACAAGGTCAATATCTCAACCTCAGCTTAGGGCTGTCAGAGATCATTATAACTTCAGAAGTACATTTTCATGAAGAAACAAAGCAGTAACGATCCTTCTGTTTGGGCTTTTATGTTTTAAGGACCTTTATCCAAAATTCAAGCCATTACCCTAAGGAACAGTAGCAGCATGTGTCCTTAGACAACCTGAGAACAAACAAGAGCTCTCTAAATAGTTATTTATTTTCTGAGATGGCTGTGTAATCTGCAGTGATAACTTAGTCCTTCATCCTACAGTCTCACAGAACTCTTCACCCTAGCTAAATAACCTGAGTGAAAAAGACCATTTCATCTGCTGATTACAAGAAATAAATAAAAAGCTTGCAACAGGAAGACGAGACTGGCCCTTTCAGCTATGCAACGTTGCCATCTAGTGATCGTACCTAGGTTGTGCTTAAATCTCCTGGCCTTATCCTGAATCACCGGGGAACCTCACGTCTGCAGCTCCATCTGGCCAGCAAAAGTCAGTTAAACTAACTTGTAACAGTGTTGGAGAGACATTATATATCATGGCTAGGCTTTGCAAAGGAAGTATTTTATATATATATATATATATATATATATAAAAATAGAACTATAAAATAATTTGGGTTGGAAGGATCTTTAAAGGTTATCTAGTACAACGCCTCTGCAGTGAGCAAGGACATCTTCAACTAGATCAAGTTGCTCAGAGGCCGGACTAACTTGACCTTGAATGTTTCCAAGGATGGATGGGGCATCAACAACCTCTCTGGGCAACCTGTTCCAGTGCTTCACCACCCTCCTCATCATAAAAATTTTTTTCTTTATATCTAATCTAATCTAAAGCAACCCTCTTTTAGTTTAAAACCACTACCCATCATCCTATTGCAATAGGCCCTGCAAAAACTTTGTCCCCCAAAAAAAAGTTTGTCCCTATATATATATATATATACTGCATACATACGCATATATATACACATATATATGAGGTATATAGATTTTTTTTTCAGGGTGAATAGATACAGAACAAATGTTGGCTCCTAAGCCATTGACCAAAACAGATTTTGTTTACCCTACTTAAGGCTCTATCAAGTTAATGGTGATCTATAAAGCGAGGGATAATAGAAGAAATTGCCTCTAAGTCAATAGTGAGGGTAACTTCTGGAAAACAGAAAACTTGCAACAAACATTTATTCCATAATCAGATTCAAAAACTCAGCAGATAATCATTTACTATGATTAACCTTGGCTAAGGGGCAGTTTTTCCACAACAGGAATTATACAGATACCCAAGACACTAAAAAGGGGAATAGGAGAGAACAGTGGGCAACAATAAAAACAAACACCAAGTGAAGAAATACAACCAGTGAAAAGCCTTTAAGAATGAAAGCACACCAGAATCCATTCAACATGGAGAGCTTTGAAATATCTGGCAGTGTCAGCACCAGGCAGTGCGAGAGGCAATATTTGTGTGTAATGGCTGTGCATCTGCATTGCAGGATATTTTAAAAGGTAGACGATAATGATGATTTTTACCTTCGGGTCTGCCTATGTCTGACTCAGATGGTGGTCAATGGAGAAGATGTCTGGAGTTTGGGAGACTCCAAATAGGCCACTCAAAAACTTTGCTACTAATTTAAAATCTCTTGTGCCTGGGCAAACAGCAGGTCCGAATAGCTTCAGAGGCAGAAAATAAAAGGAATTGCCGCTTTATGTACTGCCCCCTGCCAAACCCTGGATTACTGGCAGCATAGCACTTTCTTCCAGTAAAAACAACAATTTAAAAAAACATACAAAGAAAGTCATTCAAAATTGAAGGAAAGAAAGCTGGGCAATAAGGTTTTACTTTTGTCCTTTAGACATGGTTTAAAATATGCTGGAATTAGAAAGGCACGATTCTCAAAAGAACCAAATTAGCTGCAAGTTCGAGTTATCAAAATAAAATTACTCAAGACAGAAAGGCATCAAGTAAGCACAATAGTACAATGATATAGATAAAACAATGAAAAGCTGTTTACCTCATGTCTTGCTATTCTTGTCTATTTGACAAGGCAATTACTGTCAACATTTAGCACTTTCCTATGTCTTCTAGGAGACAAGGTCTAATTTTTCATCCTTTTGAGGAAGCTCATCACATCAAAATTTCAAGAATAACTAATGACCTTTTTGTAAACACTCAGCAGAAAATCCATTTATAGGGCCAGTTGCATGTGCATACCGGCCCTTTTATGCAGGCTCTTAATTCGCTATCCTCCCTTCCCATAATTTGAGCACTTATAGTGAGAGCACAAGTATTCTTAAGAAATAAATAATACAAACTAAGAGCAAAATAATCTATGGCTAAAAAAACATTATCTGTCTGCCTTTTTAGCAAAGATGTAGTGAAAAGATCTATAATTATCACCTGAGAAAATGCACACTGCCCACAGAAGCCAAGTACTCTGAAGAAGAGAGCACAACAACAGCTGCAGACATTTATGTTTCTCTCTCACTTAATTTTAAATATAAATTTTTCATGAAAAAAATTATGCAAACATGGTTCATGAACTGATGAAACTATATTGTCCACCTCCCTGACCTGGGGAAAGAAGTTCATGTAGAACAGACTTAATGAGTTATCCTCCCTTCATACTTTTTTCTGCTCCTCTGTTTGAATACTGTTCTGATGCTAGCATTTTTATCTCAATTTTGATGCTGTCAAATAAAGATTCAGAAAACTAGTAAGTGCTCTTGGTTGAGGGCCTAATCCAAATATACATCAGAGATTGACATCATTGTTTCATACAGCTTACTGTTTCTGGGCACAGAACACAGTAGATCTGTTTTTCAACTGCATTTTAATCATTATTTACTTTCTTTTTTGTTCTTATAGCTGAGTGGGCTCCTTCTTTCAAGTTGATTTTTCAGACAAACCAAGTCCATATTTTGGATTCAGCACTGACTAAAATGCAACCAGAAAATAAAGACTGGAATCAAAGTCTGCCTCCTCCCAGCTACACATCCTAACCACTAAACCACAAGCACATACTCTTGGGGCAGAACTTTAAATCTAACATACCACATTAAGCAGCAACATTATCCCTTCTCTAAGTGTAATTAAAAAGAAATCAGTCACATGAAACTGTATTTTGTAGGGAGTCCCCTACCACAGACCAACTCCATGAGCACTTGCAGAATCAAGCAGCCTATGAGCCAGAGGCAGAAGAACACTTTCACTTCTGTGCTTACAGAGAGCTCAGATATCATTTAATACCTGAGCTGCTTCACTTGCCAAGAAAAGGATAATCCCTTCTATGTATAGAGAGAAGATACTTGGGGAACTCCAGTCAAGCAAAGATTTCCCTTTGTAAATTAGAAACCTCCAGGGTTTAAACAGTACCTATTCAAAGCTCTTTAGGTCATAATTTAGGATTCAAGGACCTGAATTTATCCTAAATTCAACCTCAAGCATATAAATTCCAACTTGCACTTGGCCTTGTTCCTACCATCTTTCCGTACAATGAGCCTTGAGCCTTGAGGTTCTTAAACTTTGTTGGACAGCTAACAGCAGTCAGAAGTTGAAGCAGGATTACTCAGAGGGAAATGAAACTAGAACAGCCCTGCAGCAACAGGAAAAAAACCCATTCACATGCAAAAGGTATTAATCTACAGCCACATCTGCAAAACTGTGTGCCTCAAAACTGCTTCTCTTGCTCTGACAAGCCTGCTATGGAGATAGATTGATAGAGAACGTCTGAGTCATCTCATTCTGTATCTGTGGTAGTACTTTGAGGTTTTATGGTCATCCACAATACCCTTTTCTTTCTGTAATTGGCTCTGCTCAATACTTTTTCACTATCATTTTTATCCTGTCTCTCCAGAGAGTTTAAAAGGATTTCGACTTTAACTCAGGAGATAAATTAAACTTCTAATTAGACCAGGTGTGCCTAGGACTGCATTCCCCAGGAAAGCTAAATAATTCTGCTTTCATTTTACAAATTTATAAATCATTAGAATGCAAAAACCTGTAAATAGGAATTAGTCAGGAGCTTAAAACTGTACTGAAACACTAGGATGCATGCTTCCCACACTGAAAACATCCCATAAAGCATTAAATTCCTGATCCAAAGCTCACTGGAATTAGTGAAAAGAGACCCATAGGGACTCGAATCAAACCTGAAACCCTGCAGGCATACAGTGTTTAACCAGATAGAGCTGCCCTGGCTTGACAGAAACAGCTCAGGAGCTGCAGATTAGCTTTCTCAATGAGTTATATGAGCTTCTCAAGGCCCATGTAGAGGCTTTGCATAAAGGATGAAAGCATGAATAAAGCTGGACCTGAGGTGCTAAGTGCCCCTAAATGAGAAACTATCTGCCTGCAGCCCAGAGAAAATTAAAGTGGAAAAGAAGAAACAATTTGCTTAAGGTCACGTAGGAGAATCAGAATTACTATACATGTCATCTGAATTCGGTAATCGTGCCTCATCCCCTCCCTCCCAGTTCTGCCTACTGCATTGGAAAGTTTTACACTTCACCCAGCCTCTTTGATAACGCTGCTGCTGCAGGAAAAAGCAGGGTTTCCCGAGTTAAACAGACATCAAACTCACTGTTTGCAAGGAAGAAAAGGTTATCCTGATAGCTCTCCTGAGCAGACAGATCTGTGGAAGAAAAGATTATCCTGATAGCTGTCCTGAGCAGATGGATCTGTGGAGAGAGGTTAACCACATGCATATCAAAAAGTGCCCAAGGGACAGGGATGCTCATATCTCAAAGGGTATTTCTGTGCTATTCATTGGATTGCTTGACTGTCCAAGAAAAAAAAACACCTGTGGAAATCAAGCAAATGGATTTATGGTTTATCCATGCAAATCCAAAAGGACAAAACCTGTTCAGTTAAGCATTCACTGATTTTCTCAATCACGGAACAAATGCTGGCATGTCAGTAATTAAAAATAAATAAATACATAAAACAACTTTTGAGGCATTCATCAACCTGAAAGTCTGCCAGAGAATTCAGAAAAGCAATGGCCCATATTAGGGTTATTATACTGAAGGTTTAAAAGGAATATAGTTTCTGCCTAATGCTAGATCTACCAAAAATTACATGGGGAAAATAATTACATACAATAAATATTTTCCTTCCAAAAGGAAATTAATTTTTCTAACGTTCGTTCTGAGTGTATACTGTGTTCCCTAAGACCTGTTTCTATTCAGTCATAAATCTTCCTCATAGACAAATTAGGCACAACAGCTATCAGGCATTGCAAAACACCAAAGCAAAAAAAAATACTAAAAAAGGTGACTTTGAGAATCACATGGCAGCTAAGGACAAAGCAAGTATGACTTATAATAACCAAAGGAATAGAGTTGATTAAAATGAGGCTTGGATTCTAGTACTTTAGACATATTTTGACATATACAAGAAAGAAAATACTGTTAAAAGCCATTTTTCATGGTCTTTCATATTTTACTATTAATTCAAACAAACAGGAAAAAAATTCCCATTGAAAACAGATATAAATCTGTCATTTCAAGTCTGCAGTAGCCCTTAGCTCTTCTTTATGCAGTAATTTTAGCCGGTGATACCACATTTGCTCAATTTACCTAGTTTTTATTAAATGACGCTCAACACCGAGTCCAAGGCTGTAGCCATGATGCAATTCTAAAATTGACTGGAAAATGATGAAGGGTTGTTTATCTGGTTCAATTTTTAAAACAACTCAAAGTAGATATTTTCATTACTATCCATCATTTTCTGTATTAGCCACTGAGATTAGCGCAGATGAAGTATAGCTTTCTAGCTTATTACTCACAGGAATGAACGTATTTATCTGACAACAATGAATTTTTAAACTTTTCATAAGATAAGAGTAGAAGACTGGTCTAGTTGTATCTAATGATTTTTTTTCCTCTCCAGATTACAAGTTAAGATTCTGTAATTCAATTCTATAAAGCAGATGGGGGGGGATTGTTCTATAACACCCCATAAGTCTTTGTACGATCCTGATTTTCATGTGCAAAAGATTCCACACAGAAGGGGTTCTCTAGATACTGTAAAAAAATATATCTATTCACAAACATTTTACTTTCCAGCAGGAATCTGGTTAGAATATTCCACCACAATTCCAGGTGAACATATTTGGAAAGTTAAGATAAACTTTGGACTGCCCAGTCCCCTAAACTGGGGGACCATAAGTGTGGGAACAGTGACTTTCCATTTGTGGGCACTGAAATAGTAAGGGATCAGTTGAATGGGGGGATCAGTCCACGGGGCCTGATGGAATTCATCTCAAAGTACTAAGGAGCAAGTGGAAATTTTGGCAGGACCTCTCTCAGTTAGCTACCAAAGGTCTTGGGAGTCTGGGGAGGTTCCTTCTGACTGGCAGCTGGCCGGTGTTATTCCAGTCTACAAGAAGGGTGTGAGGGAAGAGCCAGTGAATTGACAGACCTGTCAATCTAACCTCAGTACCTGGAAAAATTGTGGAGAAGATTCT
The DNA here is from genome assembly GCF_003945595.2 of Pipra filicauda. Lineage (NCBI taxonomy): Eukaryota > Metazoa > Chordata > Aves > Passeriformes > Pipridae > Pipra > Pipra filicauda. The sequence goes on along the minus strand of NW_024104468.1, from coordinate 531,233 downwards.
ACTGGGTACTGTTGAAAGGTATTTGAAGAATAATGCAATCAGGCACAGTCAACATGGGTTCACAAAGGAAAGTCCTGTTTAACTCATTTGACACCCTTTATGATAAGATCACCTGCCCAGTGGATGAAGAGGTGGTGGGTGTCCTTTTTCTGGATTTCAGTGAGGCTTTTGACACTGCCCCTCACAGCATCTTTCTGGAGAAGTTGTCCAGCTGTACGATGAGAGAGTTCATGGTGTGCTGGGCGATGAACTGGCTGAAGGGCAGAGCTCAGAGGGATGCACTGAATGGGGCTACACCTGGCTGACCACTGGTTCAATTTGAGAGCCAATATATTGTTCAATATATTTGCCAACAATCTGGATGCAGGAGTTGAATGAACCATTAGCAGATTTCCTGATGACACCACACTGGGAGGTGTTGTTTGCTCTCTTGAGGAACAAGTTGCCTTACAGAGGGATCCAGATAGACTGAAGCATGGAGCAGTGATAAATGGGATGAAATTAAACAAGTCAAAATGCCAGATTTTTGTGTCCAGGATGGAGTAACACTGAACACAATTATTATTTGGAGAGGAGTAGCTGGTGAGCAGCCCTGAAGAAAGGGGTGCTGGTTGGCAGCAGCTCAGTATGAGTCAACAGTGTGTTCCCTGGCAGCCAAGAGGGTAAACTGCATCCTGGAGTGCATCAAACTATCCGATCAAAGAGGTGATTGTTCCACTCAGTTCAGAGTTGGTGCAGCCTCACCTTGAATACTTGAGCAGTTCTGGGCCTCACAACTTAAGAAGGTTGTGAAGGTCTCTGAATGCATCCAGAGGACAGCAACAAAGCCAGTGAAAGGGCTGAAAGGACTGTTATACGAAAAGCAGATGAGGACTTTGGACTTGGCTATTTTGGAGCAAAGGAGGCTGAGGAAGGATAACTTCATTGCTCTCTACAGCTTCCTGAGGAGGGGAAAGGGAAAGGGAGATGCTGAGCTCTTCTCCCTGGTGATAAGATGTGTAGGAATGGTTCAAGGCTGTACCAGGGAAGGTTTAGACTGGACATTAGGAAGCATTTCTTTACTGAGAGGATGGTCAAACACTGGAATAGGCTTCCTAGAGAGGTGGCTGATGCCTCAAGCCTGTCAGTGTTTAAGAGGCATTTGGGCAATGCCCTTAACAGCATGCTTTAACTTGGTCAGCCCTGAATTGCTCAGGCATTTGGACTAGATGATCATTGTAGGTACCTTCCAACTGAAATATTCTATTCTAAGATGTCTCCAACACAGCTATATGATTTTTATTTACAAAATAAGTTGATTAGGATCTCTGTGCAAGCCTGAGATTATGTGGTATGGGGCTATGGAACTGCACCTCTAGCTGCCAAGCTCCACCCCAGCTCCACTCCCACCTTCTGGAGTTCCAGTACTGGATATTACGACCAAAAACCTGGTGCAATTTCAACTGAAAGTGTTTCCAATACTACTGTTACTTGAAGTTTCTAAATAAAATCTTAAAAAAAAAAAATTGGATACGGGGAAAGGAGAGAAGGTATGTATACTGTTTTTGTAGTGTGGGCATCCTACAATGTTATTATTGAAGCTCAGACCCATTTAATGGTTTCCATAAACATTTAAGATAGTGATCTCATTCCCTGACAGGCAACTTCAAAGTCACAACAAAACTTCGATGACACAAATAAAACTTCAAGAATTGACTAGGCATAACTTATGACTGCTAATGTATTACATACTCTGTTCTTTCATACCTCACAAAGCCTTCAAGGAATACTGCAAACACAGCACAACAGTGAATGTCTCCATACAGAGAAATGCCCAGAGGCTGCCTGGGTGTGCAGCTCTTCAGTGCTACCCAAGAATGTTTTGTGTTAGCATGAAACACATCACCTACTTCCTCTGGTGTGGGCTCATAAGCAGTGATCCACTCGTTTGGAGAAGCCACATGGCAGAGCTGTAAGGAGTGTCCATACAACAGCAGCACAGCTGAGAAGGGCTGTCACTGGTTTTATGACCTCTGGTAGAATGCAATAAGGTGGCTTTTCCAGAGGAGGCTGCCAGAAAGTGAACATGTCCTCAAGATATGTTCAAGAAAACATACAGGAAAAAGTATTGCAAACTACTTGGATCAGGAACATAGCTTGGCTACTTCATGAGGCCAGTAACTTAACATGGACCCACTGGTGGTCTGTTGCTCTTCATGTCAGGGTGCCTTTTAAAAAACCAAAAACCTCATTTCACTTTTAGAGGTCATTGCTAACTGCCTAGAAATATTGGACTTTAAAATGAATCCCTAATCCTTGAATATCCCATAACATTTAAGAAGCAAAATAGTTCAAATTCAACTTCCTACACCTTTTCACTGTACCACAAATAGAGGTGTTACTCATTGAGGGCTCAATCATGTAATGCACTGATGTAGAAGATACACCACCTACTTCTATCTTGCTCAGTACATACAAGGAAACAACCCTGAATTTGATGACCTTCCACTGGCAGCCCTGTACTGCAGCATCTTCAAATTACAGTCCACGCAGGAGATAAACAGAGGGGAGGAAGGTAAGGACTGACCCTGCAATTAAAATGAAGTTTGCAACCTGGCATTAGCACCCTGTCATTATAACCCATAGAATCCACATAAATATATATTCACACATTCCCCACTCTTAAATGCATAACCAAAATACTTTTGATGCTCAATACTTCACATGATGCCAGAAGGTGAGAGTACATCACAAAGCAATTCAAGGTATTTGGAAGGTTTTTGTGCAGATCAATAAATACTGGAGTTCAGTTACACTTAATTTCAAAAGGTCAGCAAGCCTTTTACATTGCTCCAGAAAATGAACAGTTCTTAGGATCTTTATCTTGTTTGAAGAAAATGTACATCACTCCATGCATGTGGCAAAACACCTTTGGCAGTACACATGAAGGTTATGTCAAAACTATATTTGAGGCCTAAGAAATAGCTGACATTTAAGACACAGGAGCAGCAAATACTTTTACAAACTTACAAAGCAATTGCATAAGCAATCTGAACGGAAGAACCACCTGTATTTGACATAAGGAAGGAAAATTAGAATTCCATTAACTATAGAAACAAATATTACTATATCTGAATTGTTTTAGTACCGTATATCTGATCTTCATCTCAGCAAACTGTTAAAGGTTAGACTGAGAATTTAATCAGGATGAACGCTCTCCCAGGCCTTGTAAATTCCCTAAAACCTAGAGTAACCTGATCCTGTGTGTAACCACATAGGGGCAATTCCTGTATTTCTGAAATAGATATAGCAAAAGATATCATCTGAAGATAAACAACAGAAATAGAAGCTACTGTCACCATAAACATTAAGTCTCCTACAGTATTAAATCTTAAGCAACAGAAAGACAAAAATACCAGTAAAAGATCTCAAGCAATTTCTCAATTAGATGTGCAGTCAGGTGATGGTTTGGTCCTAAATTTCAGCTACAATACACTATACTTTGTGTCTTTGCTATTCAGGGCCTTCAGTAAAAAGATCAGTATAAATCAAACTTATTTGATAAGCAGCTAATGCAGGGATGACCAAATGTAGGGTATATGTTTTTACTTTCCACTGTGGCATGTACATAAGTATGGAACACTTCATAGAAGGTGGATCTTGGAATTTTGTACAGCAGACTGGAGGAAAATATTGTAGAACAATCCAGTTGAAGAAGGATACAATTAATTCATTGCTCCTTTTTACTTACATTGTAGTTTCACCTAGAGGTCTGAGAAGAGAGCCAATGGCTGCTATGCCAAGCACTCCACTGTTACAGATGGATGTGCCTCAGCCTGTGGAACTGGGTTCTTTCCCCCTCCATTAACCCTCATTAACATTCTGCGACAAAAGATGGTTGTACTAAAATACATGCTATTTTACTAAACATCTCCCTGTTTATCAGGTAAGAGAAGTTCTCAGCCTAGCAATACCCTGAACTGGCAGAGCGGCTCTTGACCAACTGGTGCCTGAATTTGAATCCTAACTAAAAACACACTTTATTAGAGTGAGCATGGTTAAAATTCTGGATCCGTATTTCTCAGGTGGTCATATTATCTAAAACAGGCCAACCCCAGATATAAATATATCTTTGTTTTAAGGCATTCAACATTTGGAGTCTCCCTAATTAGGGATCCAGAAGATTATATTTCAGGTACCATTAAATTACAGACAGATTGTGCTTTTGAAAACTAATGGTATTACTTTGTTTTGCTAGCTTAACAATGTCTTGTGTGCAGGACATACACTATTTTAATGTGTATGGAACAAGGAACAAGAGGCATTCCTCTGCAACAAATCCATGGCCTTCATCCTCCTGTGACAGCCATCATTGGACCAGGAGCAGCAGCAACCACTCCCATCCTGAACCCGAAAGAACAGCTGCAGCCATCAGGGACAAAGGAGCCCAGAGCAAGGGTGAGAAGGAGAAAATGTAGTTTCAGCTTTAAATAGAGCAGTCTGTGCAACAATCTCTTAGAGGACTTCGGAGTTCAGGCACCTTAGAACATCCATTTATGGGAAAGGAATATTTTATCGCCATTTGAGATTGAGAAGAGTGGTGGATGAAGGATGAGGGAGACCATGACTAATGGACTTAACCCAACCAGCCTCATAATACAAACACTCTTATTATGTAGGGAGAACCCCCACGTGGCCTACAGAGGACCCTAATCTAAGCCTGTTCTCGCATGTTTTTCTAAATAGGGATTGATTTAAACAAGTGCTTTTTCTTAAAGCAGGGGTTTAACTAGTAGAAAAGTCAATAGAAGCGTTTATCAGAAAAAGACAAAAATCAGCTACTTTTGATTCAAAACAAACACTGTGGGAAAACTAGGTTCAGAGTGCATCCTTCTATGCAAGTGGAATTAGAATTTGGAAAGTTGTCTAATAGAATTGGCTAATTCTTAGCACCAGTCTTTCAACATAAGCCTAAAATCCCCCTACAAGTAAAATGTTATCAAATTTATTAGCAGTTAAACAACGGGGGAAAAAAATCAGTAAACAGTGCTAAAGATAACTGTTATTTAGCTGGTCAACAAACAGTAACTACAGCAGTTTCAGCTTTCTTTGGGGATTAATACAACTGATAATGAGAAGTTTACAAGAGTAATAATCCTGCACAAATTGTTTTTTAATGTACTTTTGTGTAAAAGTAATAGTAACTACGCTAGTACGTGTGTGCCTTGAATACACATGCAACCTTGGAACAACACACAGCTTAGGGTGAGAGGAACTCTTCTGTAGCATGAACAAACTGGTTATAAAATGCTGATAACCAGTTATAAAATGCTGATAACCCTGATTTTTTTTTACTACATTTTTAACTCAGTGATACTCCACATGTTGTTCTCTTACCTGCTGCCTCCTTTTCCTCTTCTCCATCTTGCTACTCCCTTCAGTTATCCCTCCTGAAGTAACTGGCTTTAGGTCATTAACAAACCTTGGGCACCTGCAGGTTGCAGCATTAGGCTCATTTCTTCAGCAGGCCTTCTCCTAGAGAATAAGAGGTAAACAGGATTTGTGCTGTTGAACAGATTCCCAAAAAAAAACAGTGGGGAAAAAATGATACTTCAGAAGCTGAGAACTGACTGATGTTCCCAGGGCTGTTGTACGCCAAGACTTCCATGTAATGCTAGCAAATCTTGGAGCTCTTTAATCTCTTCTCTCCAGAAGAGCTACAGAGGCAGCACAGGCTAGAAATGATACTGCAAACTAGAGATTAACCCATTCTCTTTCTAGGTACCAATGGCAAAGTGCCATTAAAACCAAATAAACCACTTCTTCTCCTATATTTTCTGTGCTGCTTTAGGTGTGTCCACAGTGGCACAGAGCAGGTGAGACAAGGCAGTCATAAAAGCCATCTTGACAGAATGGGTGTCTTCAGACTAGGATTAGGATACAGCATAGGCAAGTCACAGCAAAGACTGAAAACTACAGGACAGTTGGACAAAGAACTACAAGTAGAAGAGTGGGTTGTAACAAAATTTTTAGCAATTTTCAGCTACCTTTTCCCACTATTCTTCTGTCAAAAATTACTTTCTTTAAAATTGCTCCAGCCTCCTTTCTTTGCCATTTATTTCCCAGCAGTTCCTGTTCCTTGTCCTGAGACACACGGAAATGATGAAGACAGGGTAGTGCTCTCTTATTGAGCGAGTGTAGGACAGACAGGCAGAGGAGTCTGCCCAGATGAATACTACTCTGAGAGCTGAAATTTCCATTTGACCTGAGAATCATATTGTTTTCAGGCCCATATGTCCATAATGTTTTCATTCTCCCATGCCAGATTCAGCAGATGAACATTTCCAAGCCTTCTTGAGGACCTCTGACCTCATGTGCCTACCTGACATGCACCCGTAGGATTGCTGTCCACTCCAGACACAGGAGCAGCAGCCATTTACATTCAAGAAATACTGCACAATGCAGAGTTCATCAATTAATGTACTATTGCAGAACGCAAGAGACCAGTAATTTCCTTCCTTCCTCTTCCCCAAGTTTAGCACCTCACCTCCTATCTCCCAATAGCATGTATGTTTACCCAGTTAATGCCATAGTCCCTCAGTCTTAATTTTGATTGTGCAACAGCTTCAACAGGGGAGTGGCTGAAATCTCCTTATAAACCCAGGAGTCTACGACTCAGTTCTTCTGTTATATCTTGAGTTTAATCCCTCTGACTGCAGAAAGAACTAAAGTTAGGAGCCTGATCTCACCATAAGGTTGTCCCATAAACACAAGAAGGGAACACTGGCATCATTGCTTCAGTTAAACAGAGAGGGCCAGTCCCTCCTACTTTTTTGTTTTGCTGGGTGGGGAGGAGCAGAGAGGGGGAAGAATCAGTGTCTAGCCCCAGGGTACCGAGACATTGAAATCCCTTGGGCATTGACCTGAAGGAACTTGAGCTGATATTTTAGGAAACGCAGTGTGTCCTAGTTAGAGCAGATGGGACCAGTTCATCACTGTGTGGGTGTAATCCAAACTGCGTATTCTACACCCTCTGTCATTTCCTAGGAACTGTTAACAATAGACCATTTGCAGCAGCTGCCCAGAGCACACCTGACCCCTCAGGCTATAAGCTGGGTGTTAAAAAGCCTGTGAGATAGGAGGATATTCCTATTCTCACACCAATGACTCAGGTGTGAGAACTCCCCTCCGGGGAGTCATTAGCACCTCCACACCCAGCCTGAGGGGTCATGTCTGCTAGGGTCACCAAGGATTCCAAAAATATCTCACAACTCACAATCACCCATTGTGGAACTCCCCACCCTGGGAGAGGTACTGGCATTCCCACTCCAACCTGAGCGTATATAATCTGGGGGTCTTGGGACTTCTAGTACCACTCGTCAGATCTAGAGGAGGATCAGAACCTCGACTGGACTGCAACCACCACTCTCGACCAGACTGTGACCACCACTCTCGACCAGACTGTGACCACCACTCTCGACCAGACTGTGACCACCACTCTCGACCAGACTGTGACCAGCGCTCACCAACAGGTTTTCCTCCCCTCTTACTTTGGATTCAGGGGGACCACGTGGGGCTCAGCACGGGGGCCAACGAACACCATTCTGTTCATGCCCCAGGGTGCTGGGTTATACGTCTGAGTTTTGTGGGTTAAAACCATATAATTGTATTATTGTATTATTTTTTATTAAATTGTAACTCTGACTTATAATCTCTTTTGAGTTGGGTTCATTTCTCCTGCCATTTTACCTTTAAACCAGCACACAGTGTAAAGAAGGAAATGCAAACTCCAGTATGTTTCTTGTAACCTATAACCACTGACAGTACCTAGCTGCTGATGGCTTCATTCTCAAACCAATTGCCTTGAGAGAAGTGATGAAATTACATACAACTGAAGAGACTTCACTGTCCCTCAGGATTTTTCCTGTAATTTGACATCTCTCTCCTGTAATGGTGCAAAAATACACTGGGTTTTTTCTTTTTAATCTGCACAGAGAAATGGGTTGTTGCAATACAAATAGTAATGTGACATTTGCAGGACAGGATCATGCCATGTTTTGCTGAAGGGCATTTTGATAGGTCTTTTCATATATTTGACCAAACCTGGTAATCAAACAGATAGAACAAAACAAATACTTACTGACTAAACCAATGCCAGCACCTCAGCAATCTGACTGTGTTCCCATGGCACAAAAAAAAGAGCACAATATGAATTCCCTTCTGTTCCCCTCAACAGAAAGGAACTTGGAGCATTTTCCAGTATACATGGGAGTGCACTTAAAGGATTAAAATCATTCCCAATAGACCGATGCCATGACAGCATCTGATTATAAGGAGAGCATTTATCTGAAAACAGAATGTGGCACATAATTTCTGATAACATTTATAGTCCACAGAAGATAAAAATAAGGTTTTTGTTTTGCTGTGAGAATCCCCAACATCCAGCTATGCTCTCTTACAGTAAACATAGGTCTAAACTTTCTCCTCAACCTCAAATTAACTCCTAATTACAGCATTAATTGTATGACATTCTTATGCAAAAACTTGAAAAAGATGGCTCCAAAGACATCAAGCACATATCCTCAGAAGATGGTTTACTCATATTTAAGGGGCAAAAAAAAAAAATCAATTTTACTGAATACATGGCAAATTATTCACAGCATCAGAATTAGCATAATTAAAATTATAATGGATTTCTTCAAAAGGAGACTAGCATAGTAATTACACAAGGCATTCTAAATGGGAAACAAAGCCAACTGCAAATTTCAGATGTTATTTCATGTAAATACTGTTGATATAGTGTTCTGAAGAATTCCATTGTAAGCTGAATTGTCCATTTCTGCTGCTATGAATAATTGCATAGCCATTTATTTCTAATAACCTACTATTTATGTGCAATTTCTTTTGTCCTTTTAAATGCTATGAAGCCATTTAGAGAAACCACCTACATGACAACTTACCAATTATCCTTATAAAACATTGCAACTTTGGATAAGTTACATACAAAATTAAATGCCAACTAACTATTGTGTTCATATAAGTTAGCAAAAGTCTGTGAACCCCAGCAATGTAATATTTCATTTAATTTTAAACAACTATTTCTAAAAGGAGGTGATTTATATAAAATCACTCCAGAACACAATCAAATTGCACTCAGTTTTACCATTAAAAATATTAGTGAGTGCAGGTATCAATATTTAAACAACAACCACCATTTTTCAGACCATCCCCAAAACAAACTCATTCGCTGCTTTACTGTGGCAGTGCACCAATATTGAGCTGCTTACTCACATGTCTAGCAGTATGCCCATGAGCAGCTTCATGGTGCTGTGGATTTACCCTCCCTGTTCACCTCGAGATACACTAACCTTTCAAACTTTGGCTTAGAGTTGGCAAATTGGATTACTCAAGCCAACTGCATCCATGCTGTGGGACTCTGCTTTCATCTGGGTCATACTGCTGAGCATCAATGTCATTCAGAGAGGCTGTGCTCAGGCTCTCAGTCAGCATACAGGTATGGGTCCCACCACTTCCAGCCATACTACTGCCATATCCCTAGTGCCTGGGCAGAGTGAGGCAGCCCACGGTTGCCAACAGCAGAGCAGAAGAGCTACACTACCCGGTATCTCTGCCACCTTTACACTGTAGGCCCCAAGAATGCCAGGATACCAGGATGTCAGGATACCAGGATGTCAGGATCCCAGCTCTCAACGCGGCATACCCCTTGCCACACATTCCTTGCCAGACAGTGTGAGGAGACCAAAGAATTAATTTTTCACAGTCAATGAGAACTTTAGTCAATCTGGGCTTTTGGTGAAAACAGAAGCAATGTGGAAAGACTGTGATAGCACTGAAAAGTAGCAAGGAGAAGACAGATGTGGCGTACATCCTCCAGAGCTCAGAGAATAATGCACAAGCTTGTCAGTGAAAGCCAATGCACTCTCCCCATCCCACGAGTCTGTCAGGATAACTTCCTTGGGTAGGGCCATAACTACAGCACCCCAGAGTAAACACACTAGAGCTACCTGCTATGCAGAGCCATTAACCAAAGATCTAAACAAACCATGCACATCCTCTGACAGCCCCCTCAGAGAGACCAACTTGAGAACAGCCAATCTACAAACCAAGCAACCCAGGCTGGCAAGTTGATGTCCCCCAGGTGATGTCCTCCATACAGTGAATGAGGAGAATTAGAGCATCACAGATGCCTGCACAGTGTGCCCTGCACACTGAATGGGAGTGGCAGAGGGAAGGCAGACGCCATAGCAGCTAACTGCTAGAAAAATCTGCAGAATGTAGCACATCTGAAAAACCACCTTCCCCCTCTCCAGAGCTGGAGTGCAGAGCCTGAAAGCACTTCTTTGGCATTCACCTCTCCCTTCAGCCTCCAGTAATTAGTATGTGCTCTGCCTCCAAAACAGCCCCTCTGGCAGATGATTTGTGGGGCTATTTTAAATAAACACATCTCATTTTATCTATGCAAATCTTTTCTTAGATCCTTTTTTGTCAATGTCTATACCATCTTTCCAAGACACAGCACACAAGTAGCCCAGGGACTATGTTAGTTAATAAACTTGGCCTGTGGTTCTTGCTAATGTGAGTCCTGGGGACTGCAGAAATCATGACTACGCAGCTCCCAGGCTGGAGCTGACTCCTGCCTGGCTAGCTTGGAGCTTCTTCATGTCTACATGCAAACTACACAGCAAACATTCAATGTATTTCTTTTCAAGCTCCTTTCCTCTCTTTAAGTTCACCATAAAATTGCTGTAGTATCCCAGCAGCCCCCATGCCTGGGACACCATTCCTGGCATTGCCTCAGGGGACAGCAGGGCAGCTGTGGGGTGCAGTGGGACCTTCAGGGAGTGACGTGCTGCCATGAGTGGGTTACAGAGGCAGTGAGCAGGATTTGGTCCTTGAAGCCAATGCATCTTGAAACAAGACTTCATGGACATTGATACAAATGAGTGTAAATGTAATCCATGTGCCAGTACGTAAGAGTGGCTCAATTTGCCCAAAGAGATCTTGGCCTAAGTTTTGGCTTTTTATTTTTGGTTTCTTACTTTTAATTTATTCTGTACTTATGTTCATTCTATTGCAATGAGATGATGTATTTGGTTTGATTCCAGCTGAACTGCTCCTTACTCAATGAACATGATTTGCCATATTCCCTCCTTTGATACAACTTCCTTGGTGCATCAGCATGTACCTCTGCTTCTGAAAGACTGCAGCATAGCTGTACCCAAGCTAACACTGTATTAGCTCTTTCTTTTACCCTCAGTGACTTTGATTTACTTATGGACTTTGAGCAGTTTTCCTTCGGAAACAAACTCAGGCCACTTCTGCTATTTTTATTCTGGAGAGTCTGTCATGCCAGCAGACAGCCTTATATTTACAGCAGTTAATAATGATACTTATTCTACTGCATTACATAGTTGTCTTTCTATATTAATGCATTTTTCATCTCTTTTGGTGCCCTTGGGCTTCCGGAACCCATTTCATTTGTGGATAAAGCACTTGTATGGCCTCAATCGTAAACCATTCAAAACATCCACTGTGAAAAATACAACATGAGAGAGCCCTGGAGGGCTTGTCCTCCACTGCCCAGAAACTGTGAAATCACCCATGTATAAAATACACACTCTGCTTCTTGCGCTTCAGATTGCTGATTTTAAATGACAACAGTCAGGGCACAGGGGCTGGAAAGGCATAAAATGGCCTGCAAAAGCAATTAAGTGCCACAGAGACATTTGGATTTGATAACCACGGAAGATTGTTTACTGCCCTGTTTAGTCCTGACCATGAATACTCTGCTCCAGGTACATCAGGAGTCTGAGCACTCCCCAGCACTCTGACACATTTGTTGCTCTGCTGAGACTCTGCAGCACACGCACACTTCCCAGCGGCACCACTGTGGAGGAGGCTTTCCTGAGGCTTTCTGCTCCAAATTATAATCTCCAGTCATATGGGGAACATACTCATCAAACAAATAAGACCTTCAGAGCTGATCTCCATCCTGCACCCACTTGTTTTGTGTGCTTCCATTCTCCCACATTCTCCCACACCATGTTTTTTTCTCTCTGGTAAGACCACAGCCAGGCTTTACTGCTAGAAAATCCTCATGAGTTCAGGATTCAGACAGCATGGAGGACCTACCACACTTACCACCACTTTGCAACCACTGCTCACCCCAGGAAGGCTGGCACCCTCGGTCACCGGGAGGGGAATTAACTCCCTACTGCGTTTGTCCCAGGTCCGAGAGCTAAGGTGTACTTTTCAGACATAGAATAACAACTCTGGACAGCCCAAGAGAGTAGGAGAGCCCCAGGCCAGTGGGCTGTGGCAGCCATGGAGCTTTCCCACTGCCCCACTGCTCCTGAGGTGAGGTGAGAGGGGTTTTCCTGATGCTCCCTCCCCCAGGCATGGTGAGGGCCCTGGCATGACACCACAAGACATCCACACCTGATATTGGAGGGACGGAGGTGCAGGGAAGCCCAGCCTACACTGCTGCTCCTTCAATCCCCGTTAACGCCCCACCCTTGTGAGGCAGGGCTGCCCTGTGTAACTGGGTGACTATTCAGTGGTGCCTGTCAGAGGCAGCATCCACTGGGCCATGCCCAAACTCCCCCAGGCATGGGCAGACCAGACCCCAGGGCCTCCCCCACTCACTGGCAAGAGGTCTCACCACATCTGCAGAACTTGTTTCCATCACTGCCTGTGAGAAACAAAATCAGAAAGACAAAAGATTGTAAGTGCTCCATTTTTGGTTGTTTCTTGGTTTGAGTTTTTAAAACATTTATTGGGACATACGTTTAATGCCTAAGATTATCTAGTATTTCTTTTTTTCCTCTGCATATATATACATTGCCTTGGATATAACAGAAATACACAATAATGAAGCTATGACTTATTTACCTGCTGGGGGAATGCTAATGAGTGTTCTAGTAATGAAAATGCCTTCACTAGTTTGTAAAATGCAAAACAGCAGGGAACTCACTGGAGACCCCACAAGCATATGTCAATAAACTTATATTATTCACAAGTACACAAGCCTCCCAAGACATCAGTTTCCCAGCCTCTTTTCATTTTCTGACAGTTCCTGACTGTCTCATGTTTTGAGCAAAGTCAAAGACTAATTTTCTGTCTTCCTCAAGCCTCTAAAGTTTTTGCAGAAGCCAAATAATCATATGAAAATTGTTCTACTCAGATGCAAACTGAATATTTTATTGGGTAATTCTTCATAGTATCCAATCTACATCTATTACAAAGTGCAATAGCAGTACAGAACAATTGTATCTATGACCATAAACATCTGAACATAAATGATATTTTAAGAGAGTGCTCTATCAATGCACTCAGACACAGCACTGATACAGTGTGCTCTCATTCATAATGGTGCTGTTCTGTTTCTCTCCTTTGCATCAATCCTGACATTAACGTTTGTAACAATCACTAACCAGTCTCATTTCAACACTTCCAGTGTACACTGCCAAGCTCTGCAGTGTGTTACAAGTAAAACAGAAGGTGCTAATCCCCACCAAAGGTGATCATTCAGCCAAAATTCAGATCAGTGTTAGGACTTTAACAAAAAAAGACACATTAGCATACAAGTCCAGGCATCTGTTGACATAAAAAGATTATTAAGAAAATTAAAAGGTAATGTGCCAGGAAAGACAGAAAAACAAGATTTTGTAAGGACTTAAATAAAAAATGACAAGATTTCCAAACTATGAACTGAAGTTAAGCTGTTTAATCATTCCCATCACTGGCAAACTTTTAGAAGGGGATTCTCATCAGCAGTGAATGGCTGAGAGTTTGTTGTGTTTACCATCAGCTAACAAAGTGTGCAGCAGAAGGTCTCACAGAGTCCATTTTTATCAACACCTCAAGTACCCAACACTTGAATTTTCAGCCTAAGGCACATTTTTTACCCAATATATCTGTAACAAACAGTCCTTCTGCCAAGCCACCTACCAGAAGCAATTATTTATGAAAGAGAATCTGACAAACTATGAGAAGACTGTAACCTTCTCTGCTGGTTAAATTAGCAACTGTGTGTCCATTACACACATATTCTTTCTCTGAGTACTTTTTCCCTTGTATTCCTAATTTTTGGAGATAAAGAAATATCTCTGGTGGGGAAAACAACCAGCTGCCAAAGACTGGTGTTTAACCAGCGTCCCAAGGGAAAGCTTCAGCCTAAAAGGGCAGAGACCATTCAGTGTTAAACTGTCTTGTGCACACTGGTCTCCTGGGTTCACCAAAGGACAGTCATTCTGTTTCGGACTGTGACACTTCAAAGCTCCCAGACAGACATCCAGGAAAAATCCACATCCTAGCTATGAGATCATATGGACTACAGTTAGGTTTAAAGTAACCCAAGCAAAAACAGGCAAACCCAGACAACCCAGGAAAAGGCTCCATTTCCAGTGACCTCACACTATCAGAGGAAAGAAAAATAATATTGCTGAAATGGGGAGAAAATTTTCACCACTGAGTTCCTTTACCTTTCTCTTACATTTGTCAGCACACAGAAAGTAGCAAAAGACAACTACAAAACTTTCTGAAATTTCATTTTACACTATGAACTTAGAATTTAAAATTATATATGAATCCTATGAACTTAGAAATTAAGAATCAAAGTGATACTTCATGATTGTTTTAAAAAATCCCTTGGAAAATCACTTCCAACATACAGAACACATTTCCAGTGATTTCAGCATGTTTAATTACCACATATATATTTCACACAGCATTCTACTGGGTAACAAGAAATTAAAGCTAAAAATCAGTGTTAAAAACAAGGGAGGTCAAAGAGCTACAAGTCATTTAAGAGAATCCAGTGACCTCAGTGATACTAACTGCACAGGCAAGGATTGCTTTCTTGAGTTAGGCCAGCAGAAATAGGTTTGCATATTGCATATATATTCAAAATTTTTAAATAGGATATTGTCCTGGTTTCTGTTTTGAAACAGAAGTGAATGAAAAGCAGCCTGAACATTAGTGGGGTTTTTTTATGTAAAGGAGGTTCAGGCCTTACAATAGCCATCATATTTATACTTCACTCCCAGTTTAATTCCTTCTAAGCACACTTAGAATTTGGCATCCTTGTTCAGAGCTTCAGTGAAAAGAATCTTCCAGTCTCCAAAAACACCTGGAAAATGAAGACAAGTAAATTATTACCCTTGACTCTAAGGACCAAAAAGTATAATTTCAAACAAAAGACTAACTTTTCTCTCTTATTATCATACTTTGCGATAATCCATTTTTTTTTAATTTTTTTCCTGTAAGAAAAAAATATCTGACCCAAGAATACACTCATATGTTTGCCTTATGTTTGGTGTCCTCAACAGCATGTAAACATAAAGCGACCACAGGAAGCTACTGTTCTGCCTTCATGAGTTTGACATGCGCTT
Source organism: Pipra filicauda (assembly GCF_003945595.2). Lineage (NCBI taxonomy): Eukaryota > Metazoa > Chordata > Aves > Passeriformes > Pipridae > Pipra > Pipra filicauda. The sequence continues at coordinate 515,841 of NW_024104468.1, read as the reverse complement.
TGCACAGCTGCAGAAGACTATAAAAGGTGACCAGCAGCTGTGAAACCAATCCAGAAAGTTCAAAGATGGGGCTTTTAACTTCAAAAGCCTTGTGAGCTGCAACCAGACACTGCCCTAAGCTGCAGTTTACCTCTAATCCAGATTTTGGAGAGCCCACAGTCGAAGGCTGTCTGAGATTCTATCCTGATCCATGGCTAAAAGACACAGATCACTCTGGAGTGTGTGGATTCCACGTGTTGATTGTGCAATCAATACATGATAAGCAATCACAAGGGTTATTTAGAAAACCCAAGAAAAATCTGTGGAGGCATCCTGTAGACCAAGTGCCAGGCTATCCCCAGTACTCACAGAAGCCAAAATAAAATTATTCTTTGTTTTAGTTGGTGCTTAGTGCACACCTTGACTAAAGGGTTTGCTACTTGTAGGGCTCTTATGCTAATCATATTATACAGGGCTTTACTGAATGACATAGGCCCTTGTGATGAAATAAGTGAGAGGTTCCTGAAGTACAATCAGTGTTTCTTAAACAACACCTAGCCTTGAAAATTATACATAAAGATTAACCATCTATTGATCCAAATTCCTGTCTGCCCAAGATAAAGATCTACCATTCACCACTCTGGTAAAATACAAACGAATTTACCTTGGCAGAAAAGAATCAAGCCAACAGCATCAGAAATCTCCCGAGCCTTACCTCTCACTGCCTGCAAAGTGTCCCTTTCTGCAATGGCCTGGACCTGTTCAGTTGTTGGGGAGAATCCAAAGAATTCAGCTATCTGCTTTACACTGGCAGTCAGGTTCTGAAAGTAGTACAGTGAAAATGGGACATGCAATATTCTTCCTCTAAAAAAGAGAGTTACCCACTTGGGATGTGCATTGTCATCATCTACAGACAATATAAATTTTCCTTCACAGGATGTTTTCTGTGTTGCATTGGAGCTCTCCTTTTGTACAGCCAAACTCAACCTGTTGCTAAAATCAACTTGATTTTGCTCTTTCAGAAACCCATGACATTTCCTCTTCATTTCAGCAGATTTCAAGGAATGGATTCAGATGTGTTTTTCCTGTCAGCACACAGCATCTGCTTTACCTCTTTCAGGTCTTCATATTATGACCATAGTATTCTCATCCTCAATGTGTTTGTTCCAGGTGACTCCATGATCAAAACAGGATCCCCAGCCAACTGTAAAGAAGAGAAAAAACCATCAGTGTGACCTTCTTTTCATACTTTCTTCTCTCTGACTGACAAATTGTCTTCTGTTGCCTGTCAGTACAGACAAACGGAACAGCCCGTCCTTTCCATGGTACACTGTACCGTGTAACAGAATGACAGAGACTTCCTCTGAACTTCTGTAGGTAAATGGTTTCCACACATAAATATGAATCTCACTATGTGCTTCCCTTCTGTTACTATGTTGTCATGCAACCATCTCCTAAAAGACAAAGCCTGACATCAGTCTAAATCTAAAATTTGGGTTGCTAATGAGGTTTTTGGCCTCATGTTCAGAAAGAGTAAACACAGTAAACTGCCATTTCATTAACACTTCAGATCTATGACATTTTCTCCATCACTAAATGTCAGAATGTTGACCCAACGCCATTGTCCAGCTGCCATGCAACTCCCTCACCCTTGCCTGGAAGAGCAAAATACCCAGAAGCAAAGCATCTTTTGGACATTCTCCCCCTTCTGGCATTCAGCTGCCTCCTTTATCATGACGTATGACCATCAGTAAACTAATTACAGCACAGCTGTTTTCCCACTGGTCCCATCTACATGCTTTTTAAATATTTTTTTCTGCTGCTTTTGCAGCTACAATCAGTAACTGTAACAATACCATTCTCTTTCACTAATCCTGAGAACTCATTCCAGGAGCTGTAACTGGGGATGCTTGTCACATTGTTGTGGAAATGGCAAAATGAAAGAAACAGCTGTATCTTTAGAGTTTTAAAACAACACTACTATCTGGAATAGGAGAAAAGAAGTCAACAAATTTAGATCACTTATTTACCCTGGCAACCAAAATGAGTACAACCAAACATTCTGCAACCAATAACATACTGGGGGCTATAAAATATTTTATTAGTTAAGACATGGAGAACAAAATCATAACATAATTATAATAAAGACCTTGTTATCACTTCTAAGGTTTGCCTATGTCGTAAAAAGAAGTAACTGGAAATACTGTAGTATTGTCCTTGAATACTATCCCATAACTAACTCAGACCTGGCAAACAGTAAGGAGCCATTTGCCAACCCCCTGCTAGGAAAAGCTCCTTTGGAAAACCACAGCTGTTACAATCATCTCTGATTTTTTCAAAGTATGGCATTAGGGTTCTTGAAATCTTTAAGAGACCGTAGTCCTCAGAGAAGCATAAACACTTCTGAAAACACGTTAAACACATTACATATTTTTGTTAGACATGTTTTATTTTTTCCTGCCTCATCCAGGAAAAAATACCAATAATACACGGAAAAAACCTCCCTCCCTTAATCAATTATTTCCTTCATCTGTGGTGCATCTTGTAAGTGCTATGTATCTGCCACCATTCAGTGACCGAGTATCAGAAATACTGAAGTTTTAACCACGTGACTCTTTGCAAGGAGACAGCCAATGTCCCTGAGATACTGCTGCCACATTCATTTCCACCACAGTCATGCACAAAAAAGAGTAGCATAAAAAAGAAAATCATGACACCCCATCAATTTCAGAGCACTGCAACAGCTCTACATCTGCCCTTGTTTATGTTAACTACAGCACTCCTATGGCTACTGTAAATTGTAGGGGTGCTAAGACAGCCCAGGCATTAACAGACTGCCACTGTCTCCAAGTAGCTTTGCCCCAGTGCCACCAGTTTGGGTGCAAGAAAACGATATGGCCCAAAAATTACTCTTGCACACTGGTGCTGTGAGAGAGATGAGGCTTGTTCTTGGAAAAAGAAAAAAGCCCACCTTAGCTTTGTTCTTGAAAATAGACTTGGGGAGGCAATAACAATTCAGATGTGTTACCAAAATCCTTGGAGATGGAATCTATTTCATCTTCTTTAGAATTAATCAGAACCGTAAGTGGGAACAGGTTTATTACACGGGTGCGGCAATGATTTGTGAGAGCCGCCTGTGTGAAACAGCCCCTAATCAAAAGGCATTAGTCATCCAAGATTATCTTTTTTCTCCTCTGAGGAGAAATATCTTTACTTGCTGCATGACTTCATTTTAATAACTTGTGTGTGGGAGTGCAGGAAAGAGAAAACAACAGATTTTTAGAGGTTCGACAGTTTTTTTTCACTAACCTGATATTTACCTGATCTCCATATTCAATAAACTGTAGTTCTGCACTTACAGGCATACTCTGAATAGTTGTAAATATTAAATCACTTAAAAGCTGGATAAGCCATTTCACGCCTGCACCAAGAAACCCAAAGAACAAAATAAAACATATCAGAGGTTTATATAAGATCTCAGAGCCTCCTAATTATGTGGTTTAATTCAGCATAATACTCATTGGATGACAAATAACACTAAAGCACTCAAATGATTCTAAACAAAATAATGTTTTCCACTAACAAGATTCTTGACAGTTTCTTAACTGTGACCTTCCTGGCTCACTAATAGCTAGTATTTGGAAAGCACTGGGGGCAGAACTGATTCAACAACGCACTTTACATTTTTTTCATATATTCATAAAAACAATTAGTGACAGACAATAAAGGGAGCTTTCCTGTCTTTTACAGAGAGAAACATGGGAAGGTTCTGGGTAGGAAAAGGAAGGAATGAGCAAGAAGCTTCACTCCCTCTGCTGAGGGAAGTGTTTGCCTCTCTCTGCTGCCCTGGGTCAAGGACAAAAAGGTGTCACCTATTTGATGGCACTACCGGTGCTTGTCCTCAGTCGTGCCTGTGACTGTCTCCATAAAGCACACGCCAGAACAAGTGCTAGAAGAGCTTTTACCCATAGGACACCTGCATCCTCCCCACCCCTCACCCTTTGGAAGGGATCTTGCAGTAAATTCTCCCCCCCACCCCATCCCACTCCAGCCTAAGCCTGTGGCCAGCTCCCGGAGCTGTGCTATGGAGTCAGCTTCCCCAAGGTTTCCATGAATCACATTTGCCCCACTGATGCTATGATGATTGCTGGCAGGAGAGAGCAAGGGAACAGTGTGTTCACCTTGACCTGCAGCACCTTCCCTGTGTCCTTGTGGGCTTCCCATGGAGCTCACCAAGATGGAGCTGCGGAGCTGCTACTGCCTCCTGCGGCAAATCCCCTGTGAACACAGCTGCCAGATGCACTAACATGGAACACACAGTGCAAGCAGCTTTAACCTCATGCTTTCAGTGGAAAGTTATTCCCAGGCGGAAATAAATTCCACCCTATCTTACATGAAGTGCCTCAGGATGCTTGGATGGAAGCAGCAGATAGATGTCATTTATACAGTAATGTATATACAATGTGTACACATAATAATACATATATCACATTTATAAACCACCCAATATCATATTTATATATGATATTGTATGATGCATATCATTTAAATCACTCTCCCATTTATGTACAGAGACAAAATCACTGAGTTTCCAAATCTGTGCCAACATCTGCCCAGATGTGCACAAAAACAAATTTTATTTTAAATGACAAGTTACAACTGATAAACCTAAATTTCCTAATCTCTAAATCCTCTTACTGGTTTCTCAATCATGTGATCCATCTCTCACAAGTTCTGACTCCTAGAGCTCCACTGTCCTTCACCCCTACCTCACAAATAGTTATTTGCATCAGTTTTCCTCTCTACTACACACACCTGTGCTGGGGGAAACCTTTAATATAATGAGACGTTACTGTAATTTAACCTTCATAATACTTAATGAGTAAAATGAACGAGGGCAATATTAAAGCTTTAAGAAAAAAGCTTTTGAATGGGCTCTATGTGAGTGGCTCTATGAACATCAGCCACGTTCATGCTGCCAAAGAGTTTGAGCCCTGCACAGAAAACACCCATGAAGCTGGTAGAGGAAGCCAGACTCCAGGCTCCCAGATTCAAGAGGGAAAGAGACCTGCAGAGACATTTTTATTTACTGCCTGGTGACACTATGGCTTGGTGAGTCTGAGTGTCACATCAAGGGGCAAGAAGGAGCCCATAAATTTCTGGTTTCAGATTGGGGCAGGTAATCTTTCCTTTTCATTCTTTACCCTTTTGTCTTGCCTTTTTTCCCCACAATTTGCAAGCTATAGGAAATTAGGGCAAGAAATCTATTTAGCACGGTTTGAAAATATAAAAGCAAATATCCAAATGGGAGAAAAATCCAAAATATTTACCTGCAGATTGTAACTACGCCGCACTGCACAAATGTATAATTTTCTCTCCTTCCTGCTTTCCTATTTCTTCTGTGAGACCCCTCACACAGGCTTTTCTACCAGGGCCTGCCAGGTAAGAAGGTGCTGTATTCCTCAGAAAACCAGGGAGTTGTGTACTCCTTTTCCTACTGAATAACCAGCAGTGGTCTTTGGTAAAATTTCCACCTGCTAACCTACCACAAACTGGCCAATATTAACAGTGTGAGATCTCTTTCTTTATCTGCTGCTTCCTCTCCCTGAGCACAAAAGGTTTACTGAATTACTGAACCAGAGGCAATCAGCATCATGTCTGAAGTCTGTGAGAAATAAAAGCCAGTGCCAATATACAACAAATGACCTTTCAGGTCTTTATAGGGTCCAGCAGAAGTCTGGTCCCAAGCCCAAAGGAATTATGGGCTCCTTAAAACAAAGATGTACGTTTCACATTTTGTGCCAGCTCCCTCCTTTTTTATTTGCCCATGCAATTAATTCCTTTCCTAGGTCCATGTTTTCTCCAACAACCCTAGGCTTCTGATGCTTGGGTTGATCCTGTCCACTTAAAATCCTCAGAGTAGGAATTACTTTACTAAGAAATCCCTCAGAGTGAAAGCAATACCTGCAAGCTCAGACACCAGGGAAAATAGACTTGGAAAATGAATCACCCCGTAAGAATGAGCAGCAAAAATATTGTATCTTATCTTACAAAACATTAAAGGGGGGGGGGAAAGCATCTTACAAAGAAAATAAAGTCCCTATTAAGAAAAATCTGAAGAGCTTTTTTTTTGGCAATACATTCAGTCCCATAATATGAGTTAAGAGCAATATGAATACTAAAAAACAATGAAAACAAAACTATAAAACAGAAAGAACACTACTGAGAGGGAAAAAATGCTGCCATTTGAGGTTCTGAATACCTCTCTGTGGGAGCTTGTCTGCACTAATGCCCTTTTTCATGGTAAAAATAATTAAATACTGAGATCTTGTATGGCACTGGCATTTTTTTCACATCTCCATGATAAAACTAGGATCCCTTTTTAACAGCTGTGAGCCTGATGCATCTCACTGTGCCTTCACCTGGAAGAAAACACACAAACAGACCAGTGCTGGCTCCCAGAAGGATCTGAGCTGCTCCTCCACCAGCTGATGATGCAGAAGTGCAGTGCTACCGTGCAGGGCTGCTCCCTCACCCAACTGGGGCACCTGCTCAGGACCCTCAACATGGAGTAACAAGACCTGGCCCAGCCCCTTTGCTGTGTTGCCTGCTCATGTGTTGCCTGAAACAGGGAGGTGAGGACAGCGGGTACCCCCAGGCAGCAGGGAAAGGCGGTGGTGAGTGGGACCTGCTGCCAGCAGCCAGAACATTGTCCCAAAATAGGTTCTTTCCCCCAGTGTGCAAGAGGCCAATTCACATGAAGAGTCGAGGTATTTTATTTATTTACAGTTCTGTGCAGAAAGGGGTGCTGGGTGACAGAACCTGCACAACCACCGTCAAAACTTTTGACTATTTATACATTTTAGCAAACAAAGGCATTAATGTTCATTGGCTACAAGTTACCTAGTTCTCTTATTAATCAGTATTCTATCATCTATTGATTAATGATTCTCTCACTTCTCATACTAATTAGTCCACCTTGATCTGAGATCATTGAAAGATGTTGAACCCTAAACCTTAACACGGCAATTCTATCAACAAATAACTAGTCTTTCTAACACCTGGGTGTTGCAAATTGTGGAATATGCAAAATTTTCTTAAGAAAGGATGTTTTTGATGTTTGATCTTCATATACTTTCAAGCCTAATAAACAAGAAGGGAGATTCAACCCATGAAACAGAGAGTAGCTAACAAGCAAAAGTTTTAAGTGATGTCCACGTGTTCAAAAAACAAATTACCTGTTGGTAGAATTGCCTTGTTAAAGTTTGGGGCTTGACATCCTTCAGTGATCTCAGACCCCAAAGCTTGGGAAGAAGGATGTACCACTGATAAAGGACACAAAGAACGCAGAATTTACAGGCCACGACATTTGGCAGAAGTCTCAAGATGAGGAAAAAACTAATAAAGACCACTCAGCAACTGTGCTGATATCGCTCCAACCGGGTAAAAGGTAATTCCAGCAGGGGCAGATTGTGACCATCATCTCATGGACCACTGATCCAAGAAACCCACCAACCCAGAAGAGAAAGACTGAGCATGTACGTTAGTTAGCGTGGGAAGCAACAGAATCATTAACAAGTGGAAGATAGAATACTAGTTAATAACAGAACTACGTAACCTGTAGCCAATGTACACTAATTCCTTTGTTTGCTAAAATGTATAAATAGTGAAAAGCTTTGATAGTCAGTGTGCTTGATTTATGAAATACTACCGGAGCACCTGGGCTTGTGCAACTCTGACATAAATAATCAATGTCTCTCTCCAGTGTGTAATTATTGCCTTTTTCACACTGGGTAACGAATCCAATTTTCGCGGACAACATGGACATCGCTTAGAGGCTGTTAGCCGCTACCTGCTTTACGAATTAAATCTACTTTCTTTTTGATTAAGCCTGAAAGTATACGAAGATCAAACGTCAGGGGACAGCCTTCCTGTCTTAAGAAAATTTTTACATATCCCGCATTTTCCGACCCCCGCCGGCCGCCGCCCCCGCAGCCCCTCGGCGGCCATGTCGCGGCCGGCCGGGCGGGAGGCGCGGGGCGGCGCCTCAGCGGCGCTACCGGGGGCGGCGGCGGAAGGCGCTGAGCCCCGGCCATGGCGCGGCGCGTCGTGAAGGGGCTGCTGCTGCTGGAGGCGGCGGGGCTGCTCGGCGCCCTCCTGCTCTACCGCGCCATGGACCGCAGCCAAGGTGCGGCGGGGCGGGCGGGGGTCGCACCCCCGGGGCGGGGAGGGGGAGGCGGGCAGGGGAGGCTCCTCCACGCGGCGGCCGCCGCGGGAGCAACCGCGCACCGCCCGGGCTTTTTAAGGAAAACCTGCCGGTTTGGGGTCAGGAGTCCGGCTCGTGTGAGTGCAGGTGCACAGGAGTGGCTTGCTGGGCGGACCCCTGAGGACAGGTCTTGAAGAACCAGCAGCAATTTTAGTTTTTACAAAACCGAGCCCGCGGGGAATCCTTTGGGGGGCAGCACGCGACCGCACCAGGAGCAAAGCCGAATCCTCCTCCTCCTTACAGTAACAGCAGGGACTCATTTAAGGACTTAAAAAGGACAGAGGCCGTCCGCAAATGAGGCAGGAGTTGATTGGTCCTGCTTCAGGCATTTGGTGTTGAGCCCATGAAGGGACGCCCTGCCTGTGTCTGGGTGTCCGGGATTTGACATTTCCCAGGCTGAGGACAGACCCGGCTGGCACGAGGCAGCCAGCATTGTCTTCCAGATTATTTAGCTTCAGTCCCTCAGGTCTCTCAGACTTACACCCCCATGCCTAGGGAGCACAGAAATAAGCCAAGCACCAGCTTAGTTACTGCAAGGATCTTCGCTCTGCAGAGCAATGGCCTTATTTTGCATTCAGGGCTCTGGAGGGCGCAGCAGTACCTTGACAGACTTGTGTCCCTGCAGTAAAAGAGTGCCTGTCCTGCTGCCAAAAGGCAGCTGTTGCTTTGGCCAGGCAGGTAAGAGTCCACCCATTTCAACAGTATTATGGTCTTTATGCAAAGTTCAAGCTGAGCTTTGCCTGCACTACATCAATTTGCATTTGTTTTTTGAGATTCAGATGACATCTGGCTGTTTGGCTATTTTTCTTTGCATTTTTATTAAAGAAATATATAACAAACCCATGGAGAACAGATGTTTCAACCTGTCGTGGTAACTTGGTGCTGAGCATTCACAGTTCTATCTTCCCCTGCTTTTCAGTTCTAGATCCTAATTTTTATATGCTTAGGTAGATTTTCTTAAATTGCAGTTCTGTAAGGTGTAGTGAGCTCATCTAACAGCTCAGTGAGCTCAGAGTGAGGCTTTTACTGCTTTCTTTTTTCTAGCAATAGAATGGATAAGATCCTTCTATGAGCTGCTGTAAATCCTTAGAATAGCATAAAGCTATCATAATTTTCTAGTGAGTTGCCAGAGCAGCCCACAGAAGGATTCATTGAATACCTAAAGCTGCGTAAGGGAACAAAGCAGTTTTCCCAGTTTTGATTTGCATGTCTGTCTATGAGAGGCATTCAGCTTCCTGTGTATCTGTAGCTTGGAGTTGGTTATCACAATTGTGAGGAAGCTCAGAAAACACTGATGATGGGGCTGCACGTACAAGTAACCTCAATACAGTCTGTGATATGATATTAAAAAATAAATTCAGATCATAGTGGTGGCTGTAATTAAAGAGCTCAAACAAATTTAGATAAAACTAATCCACTTAGAAAAACAGTGCATTTAATTACCTTAAAGTATTTTGGGAAAGTAACTGTGATTTACCTTTCTTGTCAGATTTCAGATACACAATGCAGAAGAGGTTTCCATCAATTCTGGAAGGTAGGTTTGCAGCTGTTGGCTTCAGAAGGATGGCTGAAGCTTCCATTGCATCTCTATGTATAAAACCAATGTTACTACTGCTTAATACTCCAGGAGACACTGCCGAAATGTTTATTGTTTTGCATAGGCATGGCTGGAGTGTCAGGCTTTTGGACAGAGACCTTGGAACTAGAGGGGTGTATATCCAATAAAACTAGCCACAAAGTGGCTCTTCTTCAGGTATGTCTAACTTAGAGCTGACAGAGATTTTCCTATTTTTCAGTTTATTACAAATCCAATGAGTGGTCTGGAATTCATGGCATAAGGGAGAATGACCAAATGACGTGGTTAAGCAGCAAGAACTGAAGTAAGAAAAATGTGGGATTAATTAAAAAACTGGTTTTGAATAATTATTTTTAAAATGTCCACATCAAAATGTCCAGTTCATCTTCTTGATTTCTTGCGTTTGTACTTGTTTTTCAGCCCTCTGTGCCTGAACTGTTTCTTCCTCTTGATGATGCTTTTCACGTCCCTGTTGTGAAGCCACTTGTCACGCTCTATTTCCCACTGGATCTGTTTGACATCTGTAGGAGGGAAGGTGAGAAATAAGGAGCCGATGGATACGTCTTACCGTGATGTGGCATACAGATAAATCATGTAGAAGTTAAAACTTGGCTACTGTATTTATAAATGTTTAAATAAAGTGCAAGTGAACATTTTTTTTTTTGAGAAAATTTTGAGGTTTTTTCGCTTCACAAAACAAATCCTACCATCTCAAAGTTTTAGACACTGATTTGTATGTTACTAATGCTAGAAATACTGGCATTAGGAGCAGCTGAAGGAAGCTACGTCATGTCTTTCTGACGTTGAGCAACTGTGCCAACTGTGTGGTTTCTGACTGTGTATTTCAGTTGAAGATGGTCCATCTTTTCAAGTACAGAATCTGAAGGGAAAGAAGTAAACCAGCATAACAACTATCTGCTGTTTGCAGCACGCACTTACTTGCATTATCTCTGTTGGCCATGGCGTTCATTCCAATATTGTCAAACTTGGACCCGGCATTTTCATCCAGCAGATAGCCAAACTTTAAAGAGAGAAAATTTTGTATTTTGTTACAAAGAAACAGGTAAAATGCTTGATCACCTTTTGCTAAGCACCAGTCACACTCACCTCTTCTGCAGATGCCAGTATACCAGCATCTTGGAGTTTTTTCTTCTTTACTCGGTTTGATCCTTTAAACAAAATATGAGACAGAATTTCAAGTTCACAGAGACACTAAAACAAAGTGTTGCCATGTTTTTAATTTTTAAAATTTATTTAATGAGACCATCTAAAATAGCTGTGTTAGAAACCTTTATTCTCCACCTCCCCTAAAAAAAATAGAGAAAAGTTTCTGAGAACTGAATAGCACAAATCCGTGCATCAGATGTAACAGATACACAAACCACCAGAACGACTCCATCCTTCTAAAGAAGTTCCTCCTTCAACTCCCTTCCTTCAACAGCAAATTGTCGCTCTGCATTAGCCATGCTGTCTTGAGGACAACTTCCTTTTTATTTACGGTTTATTCAAATCTGAATCCAGATCCAAAACTGTAGATAATCTACTGTAGCAAAACCCTCCAATTCCACAGTTTTTTAGACTCTGTATTTGTACTGAGCTTTATCAGATGGAAATTATGGCAGTGTTTTCTTACCTTTCAGTGATCCCTCAAAATTCACATCCTTCTTTCTCTTGCCCTTTTTACTCACAGACTTCAATTGCTTGTTCTTGTTTGGATCTGACAGAAAAAAGATTAATCTGTTAACAGCTATATGAACAGTTTATCTCCTCTACCCTGAATCATCTTTCTGTAGCCTTTAGTTAGTCATTCAAATATTCCATTAATCTGTGCTTTTCCAGCCACTTACACTGTATTCTGTGTAAACTCTGCTTTTCAGTTGAAAAAATAAAACCATGCAGGTGCAAGAATCAGTTATTATAGTGGTAATAAAAATTTGGGTGCATAGCTGTATTAGAGGAGTAAGCTGTTACTTGTGAGACAGCATTTTAAATAAAAGTTACCTCATCTAAAAAACAATCAACATTAAGATTCCGAAGAAATTTGAAAATTACTAATTACGAGATTCTTTTATTTTTCTCTTTGAGATCTTTTAATATTTCTCCTACTGTAGCCAGTTATTTGTGTAGAAAGCTACTTTTGTTACTGCCAGTGTTTTCAGAATGAAAGAAACATGTCTCATTTGCAAGTTTTTATACACAGATGCCTAAATCCCACTCTTGCCCAGGAGACTGTCAGGAAATATTTCTCTTAAGACTTCATTGTCTAGCAAAGGACCTGTCATTTCTTTGCTTAAAATCCAAACTCCCCACCTAGGTAACTAAATCAGAATTTACGTGTGTAATTACGTATTAGATAACATATTTTTATGGCTTTTTTTTTCCTGTTTTTTGTAATAAATGGTACTTTACCTAGGTTGTTACCATCATCAGACACATCCATAAATACACCTCCTTCTTCATCCATATCGTCTTCAAAGTCTTCCTCCATACTTCCTAAGGAGACTTCCTCATCATCGAGATCACTGAATTCATCTTCATCATCAGAATCCTCCCAGTCAGCACCAGATTCTTCATTGCTTTTGCCTTTCTTACTGCCTTTGGTTTTCTTTTTTATATTACTAAAGAAAGATGTAACAAGCTTAGCACTTCATCCAGCAAAATGCTGTTTAGAGCTAGGTGACATCTACCTACTGGTAAACACCATGTAGAAAAGTTCAACATCATTGCAAACTACTGTAAATGGAGGCTGAGACCTAAGGTATATGTATTATGCACTCAGGTTATGTTCTCAACATTAGTATAGAGAACTGTATTATAAAAGTCAACCATTTTAAAAAGTTATAGAGAGAATACTATTCTGAAATTAGCAGAAATGTCAGCTGCAGTATTCTGTCTTTGCTCCTTTTCAGAAAGTCTTTGTTTGTAACACACACAAACTGCTCTACTAAACACCACTCTAGATCATAAAAATTTTCAGATTTCACTAGGAGTTTAGACTTCAATTCTTCTGTCACCTCAAGGAAAAGTTTCTGTGCCCATTCAAAAGCTGCATTGTAGATACTTCAAGTAAAAAAAGAGGCTTCTTAATAATTTACGATTGGTCTTTATAATCTTAAAGGTCCTTTCCAACCTAAATGACTCTATAACTAATGAAGCTGCTAACTTCCTGAGAACTGAGCTCTGTGACCCTGTATTCCACAATGTTTATTTACTGTGTTGGTTAGAACCAGTCCTTAAAGCAGTAGAACCATTATGCCTCATACTGCTTCTTCTCTCAAAGAGAAACCTGAGACAATGAAAAACAAGATTTTACCTTGCTTACTGGGTCACTCCATTGTATAAATAATATACTACAGGTCTCTCACGTGTCAAGCCAGCAAACCGTAAGCACCACAGGATCATTATGATCCATTATGGGACACGCAGAAAAACAGAATTACTCAGTGTTCAACTGCTACTGCCTTTTTTGCAAGGTGATAGTCTGAGTCTTTCTGAAAAAGGTCTATCCAGTTTTGCACATCTCTACTGAAACGAGATGTAAGAACCAATTTGAAGTCTTACCCAGCAAAATCAAGGTCATCCTGGTCAATAACGGCATTATCAGCAGCTTCAAAGGTATCTAGGGAGAAAATAAATTATTACTACAAAGCAAGCAAAGAAATATGAATTAAGTCATTGTGTCCAACAAGTACATAGACCTGTTGGAGCAAGTCCAGAGGAGGGCCAGAAAGATCACTAGATTGCTGGAGAACCTCTCCTGTGAAGACAGGTTGAGAGAGTTGGGATTATGCAGCCTGGAGAAGAGAAGGCTTTGGAGTGACCTTATTGTGGCCTGCCACTACCTAAAAGGGGCTACAAGAGAGCTGGGGAGAGACTTTTGACAAGAGCATGTAGTGACAGGACAAGGGGGAAAGGCTTCAAACTGAAAGAGGTAAGTTTAGATTAGATATTAGCAAAGAATTCTTTACTGTGAGGGTAGTGAGGCACTGGGACAGGCTGCCCAGAGAATGTGTGGATGCCCCATCCCTGGCAGTGTTCAAGGCCACATTGAATAGGGCTTTGAGTAACCTGGTCTAGTGGAAGCTGTCCCTGCCCATGGCAGGGTGGTTGGAACTAGATAATCTTTAAGGTCTCACGTAATCCAAGCCATTCTATGATTCTATCATTGCAAAATACCTAATGTTTAGGTATCATGTTCCTGAACGGTTTATATGATCTGCACCAGTGATACCGAAGGTTCATACTCCTGTAGTAAAAAAAATCCACAAAATAGTTACCTAAAGCTAAATGAACTTTTTCTGAGAAAAATACTTTTCTTTGAAAAGTAATGGAAGTTTTATTTTATCCAGGATGTAAATTACCACCAGAACTGGATGACATGGGAAGCAGACAGACACAGACAGACAGACAACTGGCCCGTGATACAAACTTAGTCAGCAGGTGGGATATCAGAAGTCTCAAACACTTGCACCAAGTCAGATAGAACAGAAACTAAATTAAGATACCCAAGCAAATGTCCTGTCAGCTAATCTGTATGTTCATTTTCAGGTCAGAAGTATCCACTATAATTTCTTAAGAAAAGCAAGCAGACTAGAGGTTGAAAGCTCCTATCATAGGATTCACTTTGGAATAATTTGCTATATAAAAAAGGAAATGAAAAAAATAATCTGAAAAATTACAGCTGTTCTGTTTCAAAAAGTAAATACTAACATTAGAGGGTCCTGAATATATGAAGCAAATTTTCATTAGAGATACTAACAGTACAAAGACAAATGCAATTATTAACAGATTCTTGTCATAACAAAGACTCTATTAATTGAGTCACTAAGAACCCTGCTATGAGAATTCAGAATTCTCTAAAAATACTGTATGAAACAGTTATGGAGAGCTAACTGCATTTTCTTTTCTCAAAATGCATATATTACTGTGTAAGTAAAATATGAAATAATAAAATGAGATGTTTTGTGGTACACAAGGAAATTGAGATTCTGGAACAAATCACACACCAATTCCAAAGCAAACAAAGTACATGATACAAGAAGAGCTAAGACTACTGCAGAAGTACACCAAGGACCTTACTGAACAAATAACCTCATAAAATATGTTAGAAACTATGAGAGAAACTGTAAGCAAGATTGAAAAAGGCCAAGCAGCAAAGAAAAAAATGGAAGCAAATGTTACATGCTGCTAGAAAAAGTTACTCGGACTACATTAGGAAAAGAAAAAAAAAGCATGAACTGTCACTCATGAGCTTAAGCTCAAAATCAGATGATTTCCAATCATTCAAACAAGTTGACTACTGGAGTGGTGTGAGCAAGACCTCTTTTATAAGGTGGCCATCCAGTTGGCTTGCACAATGGATCATAGGAGCTGCTGGCTGCAGTACCATAGAATGGCAACTGGAAAGCCAGTTTTCTTCCACTTCCATATTCCTGTATCTTGTTCTTTTATGCAATATGAACTACAAAAAGGATAAACTAATAATCTGAAAAAGCAGGAAATACTGGGATAGTTACTGCAAGGAAGAACACAGCCTTACCCAATACTCTTTCAAATTCATCATCATCTACATCTTCCACACTTTCTTCATCATCCTGACGCCTTTGTTTCTCTCTCTTCTTATCAAACTTTGAATAAAACCTGAAATAATGTATAGCTCTCAGACACAATATTACAGGTGATGATCTTTATGATAACTTTAAAAAAAAAACACCTGCAGATTGTTTCCTGTGTATGCTGCCAGTTGAAAACTGTGATGATTTCAAACACACCTAAAATCAAGAGATTTATATTTCCTTTGTTTTTCAAACAGTCCGTCACTACTGTAAGATTTAAAACAATGAAATTTCACTGGCCAAAGGTGCCAGAAGTTATTTTTAACATGAAAGGGCACAAGAAAGATGTAAAAATTTGCTGTAGACCAGTAATGAAGAAGGGATGAAGTGCAACTTGAATATAATTGGGGAAAAGTATAAAAGACATTGACCCTCAAGTTTTATTACATTTTCTCCGATAGCCCTTTTCTTTTGGGTGCACAGTTTTACCTGCTGTCAGCTATTTTAAAGCACTTTTTCACCTTCATTTTATGTTGAAGAACTACCAAACACAGAAGGCAATTTTGATCATATACAAAAGAGTACTTTGTACAGGTGACTTTAAATCTGTAATCTCAGTTTCAGTAATCTTCATTGCAACAGTACCGTTAACTTTTCAGAGAGGGGCACATTTTTAAGCTGCTCTCCTTTAATCTCGAAATTAAAACCACTATTTATTAATAAGATATTCCTCAATATTATAATATCAATTAATTAAAATTAGTAAGTTCCATTAACCTGACAGTTCAAAAATGTTTAAAGGTCCCTACAGCAATGAATATATTAAACAAAACAAACCAACCAAACAAAAACACTCTAAGTGAATTAAAAAAAAATAAATGAAGTTAATTCAAACACTAATTTCCTAAGGAGACACTCACAGGTAACCAGTATTTTGATCTAATAAAAATAAGTCTTTGCCAAATGTGTATCACTCCAATTTTAGTGCTATAACTGCATTTGTGTATCATACTCTGAAAGGAAATTCAGAGAAACAGAACTATGAGTAATAAAAAAATAAATACTCTGAAAAGTAGCTCCTTTGACTTTTTTTGCTTTGTTCTATTCTAATAAGCTTTGATGCTAATAACGTAAACAAGGTTTATTCCAGCTTTCTTTAAATATACTTCTAATGCATAAGAACTACAACCCACAAGATGTTTACTTAATTTTAGACTACAAGCCCTGACTGCCTTTGTTCATAGGCGATATTCTTTCCTAATCACTTTCGACAAATGTCAAAATTACATCCCAGAAAAGCACTATCATCATAAGTCACTCAAATCAATCAAAATTTGCAAATACTTGAAATACCAGAGAATACTTGAAAATGTAGTGGGTTTTAATGGCATTGCAGTAAAAAACCAACACTTAAAATGAACATTTCACAAGCATTTCATTACCTGTGGAAGAACACTTCATCCACTGGGATTTTGCTTTCATCTTTGGCACGGAATTCCTTACTGTTGACTGCAAAAACAAAAAAAGAACTGATTTTACTTCAAGTTGAAATGATTGTTACTCTTTTAAGAGGTTAAACAGCATGCACAGACAGAAGTACGCAGATACCCAGGGTCATCTGTTAAATAAAGTGAAGCTCATTCAAAACCTCTTCAAATAGTTCTCAGTGTATATACTGATACTTCAGTGGGAACAGACCCCATGGAAAAACAGAAGAGGCAAAGCCCTAACCAGGTTCTAAGTTATGTATCAGCAAGGGGGGGGTTACAATCACCTACAGCAGGAATGCATTTAAAACAAAAACGGGAAAAAAAAGTAGGAAGTAAGATGAACTTGCTGTCATGCACTAAAACGCTGGAACTGCTTCTACCCATCACTCCTGGCAGTAGAAATGCTTGTCAGCAGCTGCAGGGCAGGACCGTGCACCAGCTGAGCACACTGAGGAAGGGATCGAGCCTCAACTTGCCTCCATTTTTGGGGAACTGTGGCAAAATATGACACTGCAACAGCAGACCAGCTAGGATTCCCTGTGGAGAAGATTTTTACCCTCATACGTTCCCCTTCCCTCCTCCTCCTCCTCAGAAGTAAATCAAAGGAAAAAGAGGTACTAATTATCTCAGTGAGAATATACTATAATATTTTCTAAGTGACAAAGGTCCAAGTTTGTGAAACCAGATCCACACACTCACAGAAATACTTCAAATGACCAGTAGAAGGTACCAGAGGATTTGCAATCTCAGCTCTCTAAACCCCAGCAGAGATCAGCTACATGCAACAATTGCACATTGCATATTAACATATCCAAATTTTTGTTATCAAGTGTTTCATTTGTAGAAAATTTAAATTCCTCAAATTCTAAATGTTCAGTCTGCTCCTTCAATTCAGAATAAGTTAAAGAATGTGACAAATAAACTGTACCTTCAAATGCATTCTAGGCTAAAATTCCTACTTTAAGTTTTAACAGCCATAAAGGTACGTCAACTAATCTGTATAACTAAAATCTCTGTGTTACACAACAGACCCAAAGTCAGAGGAAAGCACATCCCTGGGAATGTTACAGAGGCTCTACCACAGAAGATGATACCTCTTCTGTCCTCAAGCTGCAGGTTTTAATGATGGTTTACACTTATTTTTTTTAACTGCTGGTTCTTACCACCAAATCCTGCTCTTAATTATTGGAAACAGTGGGACTAGGGAAAAGGCAGCTTCTTTCTGGAAGCAGGAAGACTCTCAGCAAAATAACAGTGCCAAAGGTACCTTACACTAATCATAACAATAGCTGCAGCTGCAGCTGTGGCATTGTATGGAGTAATCCATATCATTTAATAGAAGAGCTTAATGTGATTTAAATAATTATACAGATCAATTAGCTGAGATTTTAAGTAATTTTTCAATCATAATAGAGTAAAAATGGCTATAGGATAACTGCCTTTCCCTACATCATTTGTTCTTAGAATGATTCAATGATCCAAAATTTCAGCTGTGGAGATTCCATACACCCTTACAAGAAGATGAGACCTGATCCTGAACATCAGGCACCACCACTGTACTTCTGACGGACACAACTCTCTTCTATTGCTACAACAAACAGCATAGACAGTGCAGATAACATGTCTACAACAACCAACCCAGAATTTTTTAGTCATAATCTTAACTGAAAAGCAGCTGACTTACCTGCAAGATTATGCATATCTTTCATAAACTGCTTCTTCTTTGGCTGCATTACCACACTGCTGGTGTTTTCTGTATCATAATATAAATCAGAAAGAAATTACTTTATTACTATTGATACAAAAATGTGAGGAGTGGCTGCTACACCAGTTCATTGTGCTGCCATCCATATGACTTCAAGAGGCTGGACAAATGGGGAACCTCCTGCAGTTCAACAAGGGGAAGTGCAAAGTCCTGCACTAAAGGAGGAACAAACCCAGTGATCAGTACATGCTGGGGGCTGCCCAGCTGGAAAGCGGCTTGGCTGAAAATACCCCGGTAGTCCTGGTGGACACACAGCTGACTGTGAGCCAGCACTGTGCCCCTGCAGCAAAGAAGACTGACAGTATTCCTGGCACTTATTAGACCACATCTGGAGCACTGTGTCCAGGTCTGGGCTCCCCAGAATAAGGCAGATATGAGCATATTGGAGAAAGTCAAGCAAAGTGTCACTAAGCTGGTGAAGGGACTGGACTGGAGCATCTCTCCTGTGGGCAAAGTGTGAGAGAGCTATGATTGTTCAGCCTGGAGAAGATAAGGCTCAGGGGGTTCTCATCAATGCATATAAATACCTGAAGGGAGGGTGTAAAGAAGAGCCAGGTACTTATCAGTGGTGTCCCGTGACGGGGCAAGAGGTGACGGGCACAAACTGAAACACAGGAGACTCCATCTGAACATCAGGAAACATGTTTTCACTGTGAAGGCAACTGTGCACTGGCACAGGTTGCTCAGAGAGGCAGTGGAGTTTCCACTCTTGGAGACATTCAAAAGCCATCTAAACAGTCTGTTCTAGATGGTCTCGCTCTAGGTGGCCCTCTCTGGAGCCTATGAGCTCCAGAGGTCCTTTCCAACCTCAACCTTTCCGCAGTCTTTATATTCCCCTATCACTTGCTTATTCCTGCAAAGTCAGCAGTTCTGCACTGCGAGCGTGAGGGTCAGCAGTACGTGACTGTCAGCTGGTTCTGGCTGCAGACATTTCTCTTGCAGCCCTGAAGACTGATCCCACTCCTCTTGCACCACATGCACTCTGATTACTTGGCAAGGGCAATCTGAGAGAATGAGAATTTGGACAGCATCTATAATCAAGATCACATGCTAATATATACAGAGAAGTGCATACCTTTTCCTTTACTGAGTTTGGGATTTCTGTACACAAAGCGATCCAAAAATCTCATTAATGTGAAATCCTGCAAAGGGTCCCCCGAGTATTGAATGTGATTTCCCTGAAGGAAGCGAAAAGCCAAATAACATTAAGGTCTTCGTTTTCAAAACACAGCATCTAAACGCAGAAGAGTCAATCAGTTCAAGAATAACATTAAACCATAGTTTAAAAAGAAAAAGACTTGGGGATATTACATCACTTAACCCTGATCTGGTTCTTGTTGTTGCAATTTCTATATTTTCTGAAATAAAAGACACCTCCTTTGCTTTGTTTCAGCAATGAACTGCCTTGCAATGTACTTGCTAATAGCAGTTAATACTCAGCGTCATTTGGACACCACACATTCAAATGGAAAATAAATATTTAAAATATGTATTTGTGCAGGTTTGAGTATTTTGGGCATGGTACCCCAACAGTGTTAAAAAAAGAATTTGTTCCTACATTAGGGTTCTGCACATTTAAAAAAAAAAAAGTCACATTAAAAGATATATAAAAACTCTAATAAAGCTTTAAGAATCATATAATACCCACATTTCTACAAAGTTAGAACTTTTGTGAGCAGTCTTCTTTGCACAAAATACTTTAATTCCATGAAAGCTTAGCATTTGAGTTTACAGTAGAGTTCTGCAGAGCTGCAATCTACCCAGAGTGCAAGGAGACTTTATAATGTATTTTTTCTAACAGCAGAAGACACATACCATGAAAAAATCAAACCTTAAAGTTAAAGACTACTTACTTCTAGAATTGTTTTTGCAAATAGGGCCACAGATGGATGAAAATGTTCAGAAAGCTGAAAAACATGAATCATTTATTTCTACTTAAAAAAATAAATGCAGTCATTACTCACGTTGACATATCAGACTCTTGACAACACCACTATGTCATAAGACCACTCTGTAACTCATCAAATAACATGCAGATACACATAGTAGTGCAAGGCTGATGTGCTCTGCCCTTGAACAACTGAAGAACATCTAGTTCTAATCTTTTGTTTGCGTTAAATAAATACATTTTCACTTACAATTTTATTTAATGCAACACTAAAAAGCTTTAGTGATCAAAATTAAGATCCAAAACTCAAGAAATACTATTATTGTCCAAATCTCCACTTAAAAGTTCTTATTCCCTACTCCAGAATATCAGCATTGTAAGGAACATATACAAGCTTAAAGCTGAACAACGTATCATCTTTAAACTTTCTGTTATGTTATCCAGGGAGCTACTCCAAGAATAACCAAGTTCATTTTCCTCTCTTAATACAAGGGCCACACTAAGAAACACAGTAACACCCAGATAAGAATGCCGTACCTTCTTCAGTTCCCAAAGGCTTGTACTTTCAGCACCACAGTATAAAGGACTTCGGTGCATAGGATCATACGAAGTTCCAGTCTTCCTGCCTGAGGGACGGAGGAGAGGAGAACATCTTAAATTTTCTTAGGCAACTTTACAAGAGTATTATTTTCATTTCAATGCTGCCCATCATTCTCAGCTGGACAGGCCATAGATTCATTTGGCAGCAGGTAAAGGCTACATTCAGCTGTCCTTCACCAGTGTATGATCAGGGATATGTACAGGTTAAGTTCCTACGTGCTTCTAAGGAAGGTCTTGAAAACGCCCTGCCCTGTTCCAAAAGGTCTTCAGGAAGGAGTGAAACCGGGCACAGGTTCAAAGCTGGACAAATGAGATGCTACACATGCTAACTCTGGATATGTGGCTCTGAAGGTGTTTGAACACAGAAGCAAAAAAATTCCAAGCCTGTTTATTGCTAAGGCATAATTTATGTGTTTATTACAAACAAATATTTGCTTATTACAAACTGCATAAAGTGAAATACACTAGTCAGAGTCTCTTCATCACTGCTGAGCTATGAAATAAATTATTCTGACTGATTGCTTTCAATCAAACTTCAATTTAAAAACTAAAATAATGTTTTAGTCACTTAACCTTAAAACAACTCTTGATCAACATGTCACTGTTACGGAATGTTACACATTAAATGAATTACATTTTCTTCCTAATTTACCTCCCATATTCAAATGATGCACCCACGAGGCTGTTGAATTTGAATTATTTGTTTTTGCAGAATTTTCCACTGTGTTTCTCTCTTTATCTTTTACTTCTTTGTCTGTATCCACAAATTTTTCCTCATCCTCTTCAGCCTCTTCTTGATCCTTAAAGCACTCTTCATCATCTGACTCCTAAAAACCAAAAAATGTTAGCAAACAGCTTTTCCTTTCCACATTTATTCTGATTTTTTAGAGAAATGCACATATAACTCTTAAGCTACTTACAAAAATCTACGTAAATGATGGCCAATGTTTAAGAAATACAGATTTTTGTCCTTGATACAGGACTTAAAATTGAACACGCAAATGTGATGGTTCCTCCCCACTTCAAGGAACAACATCTGAGCAAACCCTCAGGTTACTAATAAACAGGTCAGGGAAAGGTGCTTATAAAAATAGCTCTTACTGAAAAAGAAATGAGATAAAGAAATCATTTTATACCACGTGATCCTGTAACTGGACTCTTAACTCTGGTTTTACTTTCAGAAGCTCAGACAGAAGGTACAGGGTTCCACAAATGAAGGGTGGCATTTGGCCACAAGTGACTTGAAGTAACCTCTTCACAAAGGCCTTCACGCGCCGTAACACTACATCTGCCTTCAGAGATTTATAGACAAGGTTAAGAAACATGGATGGCTTTGAGCAGGTTGCTAAGGCAGGATCTAGAAGCTTCCTGTAGAACACACAGGAGAAAATATTGCTGATTGTCATAATGCAGGCAGGAGAACAATTGCTATTAACAACAATTATCTACATTTTTCAGAGTGCCATCTAAAGGACCAGTGACACCTTGTTCCCTAATACTCAAAATCATTATGATCACCCTGAACTGTCGACAGCTGTGTAATATATCTGCCTATATATGAGACACTGAAGATTAAAAAAAAAAAGAAAATATAAATAAATAAACTGAATTCAACTGGAAACAGTTTCAAAATTTGAGATATAAAAAAAAAATAGAAAGAAAATGGTTAGGAATCAGCATGCTTCACAGTCAGACCAGATGTATGTACTGGCAGGTTCATTTTCTACCCCAATTTTTTCCAGGCTGTCAGGCACAGTAAGGCGCTTAAATACATTCCACAGTCTGGGGGAACTTAAGATCCCTTTTTAAAAAACCAGCAACTTCCCTTGATCAACTAAACAGAAACCTGTAAAGATCCTATAAAGAGTCTGAACAATCAGATGGGACAAAAAAAAATTCTTTTATAACATGAGGCTTTCCAATTACACAAATTAAATCATCTAAAGAATTCGTTACCAAACTATTCCCCCTCCTCACAACAAGAAAAAAAAAGAGACAAGATTTTAGACTATTTACAGGCTTATTTACTTTACAGGTTAATACTCGTAAAAGTGATTTCAGAAGAAATAGTTATCAATTAGTTTCAATTTATTTATCTGGAATAAAAAACTGCCACCAGAAAAGAGTGGCAAAGGATGAAATGCATATGTTGTGTTCTCAGGACCTATTGTTTTATCCTTTTAACTTTTTGTTTTATCCCCATGCTAAGTCAAAGAAATCACATACATTTTCTTCCAGCTCATACACAACATCAGAAATTTTGAGCCAAATAAACACAAAATTAGCAAGACCTTAAAAGCAAAATAAGTGTTTCTACAACTTTAAATTAATGGTGACTATTTCATAAAATGAAATTTATATAAAAAATGCAAACCTGCCACTTACTTGTATAGTGCTGCATAGTACCTATCTGACACAGTCTGCTGAGAGTCCATCACTTGAAACAGCAACATCAGGGCCTGGACACTGGTACTGAAGTTTGCAAGATGCAGAACTTTAAACAAGGTGTTCATTTGCTCTTTCACTTTCTCATCACCTGTCTCAGCATAAGGGTAAGCTCTGTTTACCCCGCAAAGGAGAGCACTGAGCATTTTGGATTCAACATCTTTTTTCTTAATACAGTTCCGAAAAAAACAGAAGTACAAAGTTATCAGCTTGTTAGCCAATGCACTTTCTTCGTGACTGAGGACTATCTGATTTAGAAAGCAAATGGCATAATATTGAGTTTTCACATTGATGTTTGACCGGTACAAAAGCCTCTCCACCTCACTGCACACCACTCCCTTCATATTTGGATGCTTGTGAAGCAACGTCTCTAAAAGATAAGAGGCTTTGGTGGCGATCTTGTTCTGAGGGTCTCCCAGTTTATTCACCAGCAGGACCAACAGAGCTTTCTCCTGCTCAGGCTTGTTACAGAGAAGCTCATGAGCAACTGCTAGAGCTCGGGATTTCGCGGCTGTCAGACAATCATGGCTCAGTGTTTCTAACGCCTGCACAAACTCTGCTATCTGCAGTTTCAGGTGATGCTCAAAGTACCACAGTATCAACCGTCTGTCTCTGGAATCCTTGTTGCCACTCGACATCTTCACTATGTTGTTAAACGGTCGCTGCGAGAAAGACCACAATTTTCGATTGTCTGGTAAGATATCTGAAATGAGAAGTTCCTTGAAAGTATCCAAAGCCATGAGGCTCTGCTGCCTGCTGCCCTTTTTCTTTATGAGGTTTACCAGGTTCTCAACAAACTGAAGACTGTGGACAGCACTGTCCTGGATGAGAAGGGTCATCGCTGCCATCCTGTCAGCCAAGGTACCCGAGGACACAACAGTTTTCATCCATGCTGAAGAGGCCCCCTTCTGATAGTCTGTCTTGTTCTTAAACAGGTCTGTCTCATGTTCATAGAGCTTTTGGGCCAGGGCCTTATACTGGGACAGAAGTGTCTGATTCTGTGGCTCTGGAGAGAATTCATTGGTGTATTCTAGGTCATACCACTTGCCCCCTGGTTTGATCAGTATTGCTTGCCTAGCATGAAATGCAAAATCTTCTTCCAGTCTTTCTTTCTTTGCTGAAGGTTGCTGGCCCTGATCACCACCAGACTGCTTCTTCTTGCTGTCCTTCACACTGCTTGCCTTTTCCTTGAGTTTTTTTTCTTTTCTCCCCTCTTGTGAAGTAGGATTAGTTTCCTTCTTGCTTTTCTCTTTCTTTGGAGGCTTCTCTTTCTCCTTGCTGCCGCCTTCATCCTCATCCCCCTCCTCCACCAAGCAACTTTTCGCATACTTGCTGAGTCCCAGGGAGCTGATGAACGCCTCCAGCTCCCCTTCCTTCAGGTCATCCATCGTGTCCTTCTTGCCGCCATCCACCATCTCGCCCTCCTCGTCCACGGCACACAGCATCAAGTAATCTTGCTGTGGGCGGCAATGCACAGCTGTTACGGGCAGATGCAGTGCGAGCTCTCTCAAGACTCCCAAGGGCTTCCCCCAGAACGATTTAGGTTGGAAGGGACCTTAAAGACCATTTCGTTCCAATCTCCCTGCCATGGGCAGGGACACCTTCCACTAGACTAGGTTGCTCAAAGTGGCTTTTGAACACTGCAAGGGATGGGGTATCCGTACCATCTCCAGGCAAACCTGTCCCAGTGCCTCACCACCCCCCGAGCACAAAACATATTCCCAATATCTGAGTGGGACCCCACACACCTCGCCCTCCTCCCCCACCCCCCCCGCCCCAGGACCCGTCCCGGGATGGGGAGTCCCATCCACCACGTGCTCCCGTTCCCTCCTCCCCGTCCCTTACCTTCGTGCCGCCGAGGCGCAGCACCTCGTCCAGCGTGAACCCTCCCGCATCTCCATCTCCTCCTTCCTCATCACCATCGTCCTCGCCGTCCTCCTCGCCGCTGTCGCCGCCGCCTTTCCGCGGGTCCCCCACGCCGAAGTCCCACAGCGCTGCCGCCATCGCCGCCCGCCGGAAGGTCTCCCGCGCACACGCGTGACGCGTGTCCGGCCGCTGCCCCGTCCTTGCTGGGGGGCCGGGACCCGGGAGGAGGAGGAGGAACGAGAGGGAGGAGCGGGAGAACCGGGAGCCGCCGCCATGGTGCTGCTGCTGGCGCGCCGGGCGCTCCTGGCCGGCCGCCGGCGGCTCCCCCGCGCCCCGTCCCCGCCCCACGGTGAGCGCCGCCTCTCGCCCCTCCGCGCCTCTCCCTGCCGCTCCTCCCGGGGCCGCCCCGCTGAGCCCCCTCTCTCCCTGCTCTCCCCTCAGCTCCGGCGGCGGCGCGGCTGTGCTCGGGCGCGGGGGGCGAGGCGGCGGCGGCGGCCGGCGGGGACGGGGCGCTGCTGCGGCACCTGTGTCGCAAGGTGCGGGCCAGCGGGCCCGTGACGGTGGCCGAGTACATGCGGGAGGCGCTCACCAACCCTGCACAGGTACGGCGGGAACGGGCCGAGGCGGCCCAGGGGGGCTGTGCCCCGGCCCTGCCGCTCACCGCGGCCCCGGCCCCTCTCCCCTCTCTGTCCCCCCAGGGTTACTACACCCGCCGCGGCGGCATCGGCGAGAGCGGGGACTTCATCACCTCGCCTGAAATAAGTCAGGTGTTCGGAGAGGTAACGCAGTTCCGTGTGTCCTGAGTGATTTTGTTTGTTTGTTTGTTTGTTTGTTTACCTTGTCCCCGCGGGACTGGCTGGGGTCCTGGTGGACAACAAGCTGTCCCTGGGCCAGCAGTGTGCCCCGGTGGCCTACAGGGTCAATGCTATCCTAGGATGCATCAGGAAGAGCATTACCAGCAGGTCAAGGGAGGTGATCCTGCCCCCTTCTCTGTTCTGATGAGGCTGCACCTGGAGTGCTGTGTCCAGATCTGGGCTCCTCAGTACAGGAGAGGCATGGAGCTCCTGGTGTCAGTCCAGTGGAGGGCAACAAAGATAATTAAGGGACTGGAGCATCTCTTTTACGAGGAAAGGCTGAGAGACCTGGGCCTGTTCAGCCTCTTCCTTAAAAAGAGACAACAGAGGGGACTTATCAATATCTATAACTATCTGAAGGGAGGCTATCAAGAGGATGGAGCCAGGCTCTTCTCAGTTGTGCCAAGCAGTAGGACAAGAGGCAAAGAACTGTATGGACACAATCCTGTGCCATGTGCTGTAGGAGGACCCTGCTTGAGCAGGGAGGTTGGACTAGATGTGGTCACTTCCAACTTTACGCATTCTGTGATTTCCAGGCCAGTGTTCTGGTACCTTACCAATGTTAAAATACTTGGGTAGCAATAATAAGATTCAAGTTATTTCCCAAAATCAAAATTGGTTCTGAGGGAGGAAGGGGTGTTTTACTGAAAGTCCTTTCATGTGTATAGTCTGAAACACGGTCTGTGATTATTAACGCTTACTTTCATATGGAACTTGTTTATAAATAAAGAGAGTTATGGTGGTTTCCCACTGTGAAAATTCTCCTCAAAAATAATTTCCAGAGTTCGGTCTGGCTGACTCTGGTTTGTGTTTCGTTTTCAGTAGTGAAGATGCACTGACTGCTGTTCTTGTTAACACTTTGGTAAATGCACTGTTGTGAAGAACAGTTGTTCAGAGGCACCTGGGCAGTGACCTGCATTTGGGCCTTAAGTAAAAGTTCAGCCAGAACAGAGTCCCCGCATTTACTGATGGAGAGTTACTTCTGTTGGGCTGACAGCAATCAATCATCAATTTAATTATTTAAAGAGAAGAGCATGAAGTTATGTATCATTATTATTCTTAACTTTGAAATGTGGGGAGAGAATGTGGCCATATTATCTTAGTTATTATCAAACAAAAGGCAGGTATCACTTTCCACAAGTTCTGAAGTTACTACTGTAAACCCTTTGTGTTGTTTCTCACTGACAGTTAATAGGAATATGGTATATTAGTGAATGGATGGCCATGGGCAAACCTAACACCTTCCAGCTGGTGGAACTGGGCCCAGGGAGGGGCACCCTTACTGAGGATATATTACGGGTAGGTGAAAACTGTTCATATTTTTGTTTCTGGCTTTATTCCCTGGCTACTGTGAAATCTGAAGGAATGATGTTTTGCTGTCAGGGTTTAACCTTCCCTAGTAACCAAATCACTTCAGTCAGGTTTGCAGCTCAGACTCAAATTGAAATAGATGTGTGTTTCTGAGACAGCAGCAGGTCTCTCATTCAGAAGCGGAACACAGGCCATTGTGCACCCACTGCATGGACATGTGTGTGATCTTCCAAACACCACTTGATAGAAGGGGAGGGCAGGAATATTCCATTACAAATTACCTCTGAGTAGGAAAGCATTATCCAAACTGGAAAGCATTTAGGAGCTGTGTGTAACTGGGATGGAAACCTCAGTGCAAGGAATAGGAAGAAGGGAGGGAGAACAGTAACATAGGAGTGAAATTGTATTAGTTCTTTTGGGGATTTTAGGGGCTTATTTCTTTTGAATTAACCCTTTGTGTTCAGTTGTGCTTGCATAGCTGTCAATTAAAATACTGCTGATTCATAAACAGATCACTAATGGGATTTAGCACCTCAGAAGAACTTTTATTTTATTTACATATGTTAATGAATAATAAGAACAGTGGGATATTGAACACTTGTTTATGGTGTCAGTGAAAACTGAACCATTTTTCTCCTAATGTTAAACTCTCTGCAGATCTTAGAGGAGCTGCTATTACTGTTCCAATTAGCATTTCATGTTGTCCTTACAGCCCGTAATATGTCTTTTGCCAACTTTACTAGAAGCATAGCAGCTTTTATTAAAATATATGAAGAAATTCCCACTTCACTTCCTTCTGAATGCAGTCTATTTCACTGAGGCTGTTTTATTAAACAGAAAGCCAAATAAATTTTTTATCTTGACTGTCAATAATGAGATGAAAGGTTAATACTTAAGCCTTTAATGTACACTGCACAAGACTGTGGCTAATAGAACTGATCTGCCTTTATAGGTCTTCAACCAGCTCTCCTCTGTACTTAGTAAATGTGATGTCTCTGTTCACCTGGTAGAAGTGAGTCCCAAACTCGGTGAGATCCAAGCGCGGATGCTGACAGGAGGGAAGATGCAACCAAGTCCCAAGGACGAGTCTGCTTACATGAAAGGCATTAGCAAGACTGGAATTCCCATTTTTTGGTACAGAGACATTCAAGATGTGCCGTCAGGTAAGGAGCTTGAACACCTCATTAAAGGGATGGTGTCCTTCCTTCATATGCAGCTTTTGATAACGGAGGGCATCTCTTCTATCCTTCACACTGGACAGAAAAGTAGTTAAAAATACATATTTGCTCTTACTTGTACAAGCCTGAGGCAGGATATTGACTCATTTTCATAACTGCAACATAGTCCGCCTACCTTCATTTGGGGATGGCTATCCAATTTCATTTTCTGACATTTTCTTTTCATAGAAAACTATTCGCTGGCTTTGCCTGAATTTCCTTTCATGATATAGTGATCTAAAATTCATGGACTGGAAACTAGAACTAGTTGTAGAAATACTGTCTTTGATGTATCCAAGCTGGAAGTAATTATTTCACAACCACATTAATTAGCTTAATTCATTAAAAATCATTTAAAAAATTAATTTTCAACTGGAAGCTGCTACAGAAGCATAAATAATTTAATGCATTCTTTTTTTACCTTCCCCCAGGTTACAGCTTTTACCTAGCACATGAGTTCTTTGATGCCTTGCCAATACATAAATTTCAGGTATAGCAAGATTATTATTGTAATTGTGACCATCTGCTCAAACGCTTTTTCCCTTTGAGGAAGAACAGAATTAGGGTGCCAAATTAGACATATGTACTGTCTCTGCTGATAAAATGGAATGCTGATGAATGGAAAAACTTGTAGAAAGCTAAGGATTTCTTTCTGCTGAAATAATGCTGCAAGTGTTGGGTTTTTTATTTCTGATGTTACATTAGCAAAGTTATTAATTTTCACATGATTTTCTCTAGCATTACTAACAAAAGGCTGAAGGACTTTCATTTAAATGGCAATGAGAGTAGCTAATAGAGGCTGGTTATGATTCAGAAGAAATTAGTTTATGCAAAATCTCTGGTAGAATGAATTATTTTATTTTGATAAATTAAACGTTGCACTGTCAATAGAAGAGGCAACATTTTTCTTCAGAGCATCATTCATTCCTTTTAAGTGTCATTAAACCTGTATTTGTTGGCTCTGCAGATGAGACTCTTACCACAGGCTTTTTCTAAAGCAGTTACTGGAATTAAATAGAATGAGTAACTGGTTTTAATAGCATATTGTGTTCTTAAAACATTTCTGAAAATGCTTGACATACTAGTTCAATCAAATAAACAAGATGCTGTGGTACCCATTAGAATGTAAAATGAGTACTTTGGGCTTGTTAAACAGAGAACTGAGAAAGGCTGGCGGGAAGTGTTGGTTGATATAGATCCAGAAGTTCCTGACAAGCTGCGGTTTGTCCTGTCACCATCCAGCACCCCTGCGACAGAAAACTTCATCCAAGTGAGTTTATGCCTACCAGAGCTCATACTTACACTTTTACTGACTCTTTCAAGTACATTTACTGCTTTTCAATTACCTTGATAGCAAGAGGAGGGCTCTCAGTCTACAAACGAGTAAATAGAGCTTTTTTCCATTCTGCAAAATTTCCACAAGCATTTTATTTTGTATGCTGTGAAAATATAGCACAGAAATAACACATCTACCCAACTCTGCAAAATCAGAGCTTGAACACACAAAATGCTTCAGAGAGCAAACTGAGGCAGCAAGTGACAAGGGAGAGTTCTGCACTGCATGTGTCACATCCCCATCTCGGCAGTGGCCCTGCCCCAGCCAGGCTCTCAGCCTGCTGCATGGTACTGCTGCATGCAGCTGGGCGCTTCTGTGCTACACTGACCTTTAATGGAAAGGGTCCATGAGTGTTTTTTTTTTCCTGAAGTTCACTGGCTACTCAAAGTTATAAAATGAAGTACTGGAGATCAAAACCAACTACAAAATTTCACACAGGAAGGTCTCTTGGAAGCGTGTGCACAGCTGAAGAGCTATTTTCATTCTTTCAGTACCACAGTAAGGAGGTTTCACCTGATGCAGGTATTCTTAATTGGTAGAAAAATTTTTCTTGGACTACAGGTTACTACAGAAGAGGTGACTAAAATCCAGCACTCATTGAAAATGACTGATAGCAAAAACTAGCTCAAGCTGTAGGTAGCCTAGAATACCCCCCCCTGCACCTCAGTCCCAAGACATCAAGTGTGAAGAACTCTTGCCCTGTATTTGTCTGCTAACACAGGTGTTTTGGTCTCTGAACTCTGCACTAGCCGGAAGAAATGAGAGATCACGTGGAAGTGTGTCCTGAGGCTGGTGTCATCATCCAGAGGCTTGCTTGTCGTATAGAGAAGGATGGTGGGGCTGCACTGGTTGCAGATTATGGCCATGATGGAACCAAAACTGACACCTTCCGGGTAAGTCATTTACCCTCAAATAAGAAGCCAAAATACTCTGTTATCTTTTATTTGTCCCTTTGATCATTAGGTTCTTGTAAAAGAAAGTTCTTAAGTGAATGTAATACCAAAAACTGCATTATGCTGCAGTCATAAAATTGAGTAATTCTTATTTAATCTGTACCCACAAAGGTTTCTGTCAGATGGAAGAGGATAATCTGAGCCCTCGCTAGATTTATCTCAAATTTTCCATGTATAATTTGCTATTCTCACCCCTCAAATGCACAACTTAGTTTTTGCTGGCCCCAACTATGACAGCTGGACTACCGCTGAGTATAATCTTCCAATTTAATTTTTCAGGGTTTCCAGAATCACAAACTTCACGATGTGCTGAGCGCTCCAGGCACAGCAGACCTGACAGCAGATGTTGATTTCAGCTATCTCCGAAAGATGACACAGGAAAGAACAACTACATTAGGCCCCATAAAACAGCGGGAGTTTTTAAAAAACATGGGCATTGACCTCCGGTTGCAGGTACGATAGTGCTTACAGGTACATAACCTCTCCTAATCCACAGACAATACTTTTAAGCAGCAAGAGAGCTTTTCATAGAATCATAGAATCGATTGGGTTGGAAAAGACCTCCGAGATCATAGAGTCCAACCCTTGGTCCAAATCCAGTCCATTTACTAGATCATGGCACTCAGTGCCACGTCCAATCTGCATTTAAAAATCTCCAGGGATGGTGAATCCACCACCTCTCTGGGCAGCCCATTCCATTTTATAAACATCTGATTTTAAAATGAAGTTGTTCAAAATAACACATAGATGGGAGATCAAAAAGTTGCTTCTCCTAGACCTAAGTTACTCAGGATCCCTGGAAGTAAACTGATCATACTATATTTAGGAGCATTTAATGCAAAGCTTAGCTCATACATGGATATATGTAGCACCACCAGTGATCTCACCAGTTCCACCAACCATTACAGCACTGTTAATTAGTGTAAGTGAAAAGGATGCAAAAGGGATTGCAGGTATGTGGGAATTTATAGGAAAGCAGGAAGAGCTTTAACCTACATTCTCTTTTTCAGGTGCTCTTGCAGAATTCACGTGACACAGCGACTCGTGAGCAGTTACTTCACAGCTACGATATGCTGATGAATCCTGAGAACATGGGGGACTGCTTTAACTTCTTTGCCCTGCTGCCTCACCACAGACTTGTACATCCTGACAAGAAAGATAAGCCAGAATCGAAGTCTCCTTTACCACCTGTTGCTGGATTTAATGAACTCTTACTGAAGTAATTTCAAATACTATAGCAAAATGTCTGATAGCAGTAGTTTTCAGTAACATCCTGTTAAATTTGAAAAACAAATCCCAGTAAAAGGAATGCATTTTATGGTTTTACATACTAAATGTTTTGCAGTATTGTAATTAACATATATGCAGTAAGGTAAGAACTAAGTATCTTTGAACTGAAAGCAGATAAGTATCACCTTCTTCAGGCAATTTTCTCAAACTGATCTATGCATCAGGGCCCAGCCACATTTTGGTAGGGAGTGCTATTTCAGAGGAAATCTAGTGCAGCACAGTAAACCTCCTGACTGACCTACTCAAAGCAGTATAAGTGGTAATAAAATACTGCTCATACAGAAAGCAGCACACACAGAGCGGAGAATGAACAATGTTTCAAGGGTCTTAGGATAGAGCTGAGTGAAGTATTGACTAGTGAATCAAAACTTGTCAGTAACAAAGAGATGTGCTAAGGAGTCTTTAAATGTACTCAGCTTTTGTACTTGAATAAAATCAAGGTGCCTTGAAAATATTTTTATAAAGAGAATGGTGACAGGATGCATGCAAAAGAAATTACTGCTAACAGAATTCCCAGAGCAGGGCATATCTAATGTCAAATCCACAAACAAGCAAGTATTTACTTCTAAGAACATCTGATAGGTGAGATAATTCATGTAAATAAAAAGAACAAGACTGATAGGGAAATAAATTTTATTTTCAAGCTTATCAGAGGATATTTACAAACAATGGGATGTATAAAAATATAAAAGTACTTGACAGTGTCCTTTCAAGGCTATAAATTTTACATGAGCTTTTTTTCCTAGCATCACCATAGCACTATTGCTTGAATGAATGCAACTTAATTCATCTAGGGATAAGGGTATTAAACACTGTAACCTACTGCTGTCAAAGTTTGCAGTTAAGGTAGAAAAAAAGGGAATAAAAAAACTCAGCTATTTTTACTATTCTGAAGAAAGTTTACTCCTTATGTATGTCTGATTTTTTTTGGTTTCTTGGCTATTAGCTGCTTGTGGCTTCTATTGTCTGGCCCCATAAGTCTGCATATATGATCAGGCAATCTCCTCCAAAGGCCAACAGCATTATTTTTATTTTAATACAACTTGAAGAATAAATAGCTCCTATAATATTTTGAAGCAAAGCAGACTTCATGGGGAGGGACATCAGCCAGGCCTTCTACTTCATTGTTGTCCCCTCCTTCCTCTGTTCCTGTTGTGCTTTTTCAAGTGACTGAGCTGGCTTTATTTCCTCCCTTAAAACAACACAAACAAACAACAAAAGAACCACAGGTAAACTGAAGTGACAGCTCAAGTATTAAATCTGAAGTTTAAAACCAAACTGTATCTACATTATTACAGTTAGGATGGAAGATAGCAATGGCTTCACTGAAATTTGGTCACTTGAGCAGTGGAAGTTGAAAAACAGCACTGCTTCCCTTGCCAAGCCTGGGCAAATGCCAGACTACCAACATCACAGGTTCCAAAGATGAAAAATCGTGCCTCTTTGAAGAATCAGTCCTGAAACCCTCCCCAACAGGGTTAAGAAGCCAGAGCTCAGCCTCCAAAATGCAGTGGCAGTTTAGGGGCAATAGGAAAGGAAAAGGTGGGTCAAAGACCCAAACCTACCTGTGGGCATATACTTCTGCAATTGCCACTGACTTTACTGCCAGGTCACTGCTGTCACAAGCAGCTGCCAACCCTGAAATAACCACGTAACATTTTAAGTTTATCTAACAACTTATAAAGTCTGCTCACCTGTTTCCTTACCTGAATAACAACAATAGAAAAAAATACTTATCTACACAGAAACAAAAAAGAAAATCTTTGTAGGAGAGAGGAGATACCCCAAATCCTCTCACTGACTTTGCAGTTCAAGCCTGTTATCAGTATTTTATAAGTATTTCCAACCAAGCTCCAGTTAAACAGCTTGGCATATCAGTGGTATGTACAGCCATGCTGCACCTTCCAGCACCACAATGCTGTTATCCCCCGCAAAGATAAAGATTTCACCCTTTCTGTTTTTTAAAATAGGACAAAAAACCTCCTCTTCTATTTGCATTTAGCATTCATGGCCCCACACTTCTTTGAAATACCATGAACTCAAACTGTTCTCCAAGGGAATCATTTCCAAAGAACACTACTGTATTGTGCTACAAGTCCAACAGGTGGTTGGGAGTTCTTCAACTGAGGCATCTGCATAAAAAACTGAGTTAGAAGTTGGTTTCAGACTCTTCATTCATCTCAAACAGCACTGGACACCGTAAAAAGTATGGGAGGGGCTGCAGGTTAAGGTGGGAAGGCAAGTCCTTTCTCCTACAATCCAGCTGCCCTGGCAGAAGCAACAGGTGATGCATCCACTGTTACTCCTAGGTTTTGAGCAGAGTTAAGATACAAGCTAGCAGGCTACAAACTACTCTTGATGTAACTCCAAGGAACCTTAAAAAAATTAGAAAAATATTAGAAAAATTTAAAAATCTAATTACTCAAAACAACGGAAGAAAGCTGCATGTATTTTTCCCTATTTTTCCACATCCTTCTGCTAGAAGCTGGTCTTCCAGAGTGAAAGGATATGCTACATCAAGTTTTGTGTGCTCTCTGTACATAACTTGTGTAGTTTTAGGGCAAAATGCCCTTGGTGTGTATCAACTACACATGCCAGCCTCGCACAGTAGCACACCATTGTGGCTTATTGCTTTAACAGACAAAATGAAGGACTAGCATAGCTTTGATTGTCATCTCCTTAGATTGTCACCCAGCATTTCAAGAGGAATGTAAGAAGTTATGGGTTTGGGTTTTTTTGTATCTGGAAAAAGTTCAATTAGGGCAAAGACACACATATTTAACTGTCTTAACAGCAGCAAATTATTCCTTCATCTAC
Source organism: Pipra filicauda (assembly GCF_003945595.2). NCBI lineage: Eukaryota > Metazoa > Chordata > Aves > Passeriformes > Pipridae > Pipra > Pipra filicauda. The sequence goes on along the minus strand of NW_024104468.1, from coordinate 480,633 downwards.
AAAGCTGTATTTGACTAAACCACCATGTATTGCTTTAGCCAAGATATTCTGCACCAATTTCTTTTTAGAGTCTCTTTTCAACATCCACAGTTTAGGAAATGGGAAATGTATCTAAGTAACAGAAAACAGTCCTCTATGGCCTAGTAAATAGGGATTAGAAAACTATTACAAAACTCCTATTGCGTAGGCTATGAAAAAAAACAAGAATCCTTGAAAAACACAGAAACCATTCAACCTGTACACATTACACCTCAGAGGTGGCTTTGTAGCCACCCAGCTGAGTGAAATGTTACCCAACAGGGCTTATCCCACTGTCCAGTAACTACTCATAGTTAAAGGCGGAGATGGAGAAAAGCTTGTCAGACGACAGTCTATTCCCATGTCAATGCGGGATCCTCTGGGGCTTTACACACCCAACTACGCATACAGCATTTGGAAAGACCAATAGCTGTTCCAAAACTTATCTTCAGTTTCTGTCTGGAGCATCCCTCTTTGCTGCAATTTAGCATAATGAATAAATCAAGGGTCTTCTTCCATGTCATCTGGATTAGGAGCCATAATGAAATGCTGGGGGTACTCAAGGTTGTGCTCGTAAGCGTGTTCTTTCCAGCGTGCATCGTCGCTCTCGTGGGTAATGTAACGCTCTCCAATGCGGGTTTCAAATTCTCTGAGGTCAAGCCAAGTCTGATAATCCTAAGGAACAAAAGAGATTTATTTAAGGAAGCATTTTTAAGAAACAGCAGCACAATATTCCCACAGATAAATTCTGCAGTTTGTCTCTACTTTAGTATAAAAAGCCACAAGATACAAGCAAGATCTGTCTAAACAATAAAGAAAAAAAAAAAACAAACCCAAACACCCCACAAAATACCTCAGCATTGTCTATAAAGAGTAGTTCAAAATTAAATAGGTTAGTATAGGTTGTAAATAATGAAAACTTTTTGTAACAAGATGGCTATTTACCTTTATTATTAACTGTATACATACACATATATGAAATTATACTCATTTCAATATTGTTTGTTCTCAAAATAATTTGAATTTTCCTCTTAACCTCATGGGTATGTGCATGCAGTATTGTGAAACCACTGTGAAAGTAACCCAGCTCAAAGCAGCAGATAAATTCCATTCCTAACAAATCTGTTCTAAACCAACTACAAGTTACAGCACACACCAGCCCGTGTGTCCACTTCAGCACCAAACAAACAATGTCTGTCTCCATGCTGATTTCACAGGGCTCCCTGCGCTCATCACTGCCCAGATTCAGGGGAGGAGCCAAAAGAGTAAAACCATGTTGTTGTCAGACAGAAAGTAAGGGGTGGGAGAGACAAAACAATGAATGCTCTGGAATCCTGGAGCACATAAAGCTAAAACCAGAAATACTTAAGCCTCCATGAATGCTAGTTAGCAGAATGTGATGGAAGCAGCCTCTGAAGGATTTCAGCCAAAAAAATCACTATTCACCCATTATAAACAGTGAAAAAGGCAGATGGGTTTACCTGTAACCATGGGTGACTAAGGGATTTGTCAACACTGAAACGTTTTCTCATCTTCACTTGAAGCAAATTGTTTATTAAATCAATGGCTGACAAAGAAGAACAAAACAGAAATTGCATTGTTTAAATACTAATAATCTCTGTCATCATTCACATAGTGCAGTGGAAATGAATTTTATGTGCATGTGCATACTTCTGAACTCTTCTAAATTTAACCAAGCTCTTGAATTTCATATTTAGCTTTGCTTATGTTAAACAAGACTACAAAAAAAGGTATGGGATAAGCTTCTCTCTATTTTTGATGGAAACACTAAAAGCTTTACTATGTTATTCATTAATATTTTTCCCTACTGATTTTAATAATTTTCAGAAGTGCCTAAAAAGCTTAAGCATAATCTTGTGTTCCACAATTATGTAGGTACCTCCACTATTGTATACTTTTGTACATGCCCTCCCATATCTACCCGTGTTAGTCGTGTATACATTACTAATACCAAAGCTGGCACCTGGAGAGCTTGAGGACAACATTGTAAACTTCTAGATTGTTCAGACCTGACATTTAAATCCATATTTGCTAATGCACAAAACCTAAATTCCAGATTCAACTTTGAACTGTTTCAGTGCTTACAGTTTAGATTAAGTATGGTTTGAGATCAGCATTCAGCAAATACTTACACACGACTGAACCTTTCACTGGAAATTTTGGGAAGTTTCAGGTTATTCATCCCCCTCCTCATGCATGCAATTCATTTTTCTTGCTAAATCTATTAACTCTCCTGCCCTGAAAATTATCTAAAGCATTATATTTAACAATTTATCTTTCAGAAATGTATGGCAGGTTGTATTTATCTATTTTGGCATAGTCTACTAAACTCAAACTACCAATAATTCACACACTCCTTTCTGACTGAACCTTGAGGTTTAAGCATTTGAATGTGTTATCTTCCTGTAAAAACATTCTAACAGAGAAAATTAATTTCTTTACCTTCACTAGAAATTTCCTTCCAAGGATTTGGTGGGTACATAAATGCTGCATTTTGAATCTGATCATTTATATCCTCATCTTCATTAAATGGGAATGTACCACTGAGGCTCACATAGACAATGACCCCTACTGACCACATGTCTAGGGAGCGGTTGTAACCTTTACTCCTGAGCACTTCAGGGGCAAGATAAGCAGGAGTCCCCACCACAGAGCGCCTGAAAGACTTTTCACCAATGATACGTGCAAAGCCAAAATCACACAGCTTCACCTGCAAAAGAAACATATTTTACTCTGAGAAATCTCTGCTTAATCTCCAAAGCATGCTACTGCCCAAGACCAGAGGGGTACTTGATACCCTTTTGCAGACTGTGAATCAGCCATGCTTCAGATCAAGGCATGAACCTCAGCTCTGAGGCAGTTTGCATAGTACATGGCCACAAGCGTGCAAATAAGGACAAAAAACTTGATTCCAAACTCACCTCATTTCAAAGGTAAATCTGCACCCTCACAAGGCACAGAACCAAAGTTAAAAACACACATGAATCCCAGCCATATCACATTCCTCTTAATCATGTTCTTGAAGCTGGAGGCTTCAGCTACATCGAAATCAAACAATTCTCAAATTCACACCAAACCAACTCTGGACAGAATATCCAGGCAAAAAGCATCAACAGCCTGGTGTGTGCAGCAGTGCTGTAATGTTCATGGTTCTGCAACAGTTCCCTAACTGAACACAGCAGGCACTCGTACAGATAAAAGGATCCAGATCAAGTCCAACCCCAAGTTAATAAGCCCTCCTTAGGGTATAAGAAAAAGCAATGCACTAAAGACATTTTTAGGGGGAAGGGGAAAAAAAGAGACAACTATAATACATGCAGTTCAAGTAATTCTAGGCCATCTCAGTTGAACAATCCCACAAGTGGTTGCTTTTTAAGTTGCAATGTCTACATTTCTTTTAGAAAAGAACAATGAAAAATTATGAAAGCAGTACTTTTTAATCTTCACTCACTTGAGGGAATGGTTCTGCTGATGCTAGTAGTACATTTTCTGGTTTTAAATCACAGTGCACAATATTTTTGAAGTGTAAATTCCTCAAAGCAACAAGTATCTACAAAAAGGAAAGAACATTTTATGAACATATTAAAACAGATTAGAAGTGTCAAACAACACACACACTAACCAATATGGCAATTTCTATCAACATAGTCCTCAAGAACAAACCCATATATACTGTGCAAGTACTGTTTTTTCCAGCCTATCTAGACTTGGAACCAATGGGTTTTATTCCACCACCCCTTTTTTTCTCCTCCTCCACTTACTGTCTTGACATTCATCTTTAGATGCCCATAATCTTATGTCTTAGGGAAGAAGGACCAGAAAAATTAACATCATTAACATCTGAAGTTCTTTTCATGTTTATTCCACTTTCATTAGATGTGCAGCCCTCTGTGTTGTCTCTTAAAATAACCGTCTCCAAATTCCATCCTCTCATAATTACAAAAGCCAAATGTAGTCTTTCCTCCCAAAGCAGAGAAACCGAATGCCAACCTGAGTGACCATGAACTTAGTTATTCGTTCTGGAAGTCGACTTTTCTCACTGGAAAGAATCATCTCTAGCATATCTCCATGCAGCTTTTCCATCACAACAAAGACCCGTTCTGGGGTTTCAAACATACATTCCAGGTTCACAATCCCAGGGTGGTGCAAATTCTAAAATAAAGTAGCATAGGTATATCACTAAAATAAAACAGTATGAAATATCCTGAATTACAAAGAAATGCTGCACCACAAATAAAAGACACAGTTAAGTGCAGAGACAGAGATGAAAAAAAACCCATGATGTCTGATGCAACAAACTAGCCTGAAACAAACATCAAGCTATGAAATATGCCAATTATAACTACAAAGACTAATTTGTTTAACACAAGTTATCCATAACGATTAATTTAATAGTTGATGCATGTTCTGTACTCAAGCTACTGAGTGTACGAATAACACTCAAAGACTGAGGAGCCAGTAGTGGAAGGCAGCAGAAAATAGCACAGTTGCCTGCTACCAAGGGGAGACAACATGGAGCCAAATACATGTCTTTGATGGATCTCATACAGGGGGTAGGTTCCACCCCCAAGTTATCAACTCTACCAAGTAATCAGGAAATCCTGCTCTTTTAAGACTCCCTTTTAAAAAGTACTCAGAAATCACATACGTAGATTTAAAAAACAATTCACAGTGCTTACACACAATAAAAAATGTCATTAATGGTTTGAGACAAAACTCCAGTATTACCCAAAAACACTTTTATACCTGGAGAATGGCTACTTCATTACGAAGCTGACTTTCCTGTTTAGTTGGAAACCTCATCTTGTCAATTACTTTGATAGCCACATCTCTTCCAGTCTTCCTATGTTTTCCTAAACAGAAAGTCAATGTCAGCCATCAAGAGGTAGAAGCAATTCATAGTTATAAAACATTAAAGCAGAAATTCCTTTTTGGGGAAATAAGTATATTCTGTCAAGTGTACGATATTACTATATTTATATTTAAAATTGAAAATTGGCATATGAGTAAAAGAAGTGGTCAGCCTCAACAGGAATTCTGAAGATTAAATTTAAACTAGTTACTACTTTGCTCTCAGGTACACACATTGACATTAGATGTATTAGGTGAAGTTTTTGCTTGTGCAAGGAACTTGCACACAAGCAAGTAATAGATACTCCACAGAATATTGCCTCTCTTCTGTAAAAAAACAACAAAAAAACAATTCAAGGCCAAAGTGAAGACAGATCTACAAGCCTTCTCCAGTGGTTTCACACTTTCATAGGCTCCACATGCACAGGAAATTACATACCTAATACTCCATGGGAACGAGACAGTAATTATGTGCCCTAAGGAGTAACAAGACATTTAACACACAGGGGCAGTTTACTGTGATCAAAAGGCTCTAAAAGATTGTGGTAAGAAAAACCCATGCTCATAGCACCATATACTATTCCTTGCTGCCTGCATCAGCTACATGAGAAGCATTCTGCAATACACAGGAAAGCTGTTTCCAGGGCTGAGTAACTGTAAATGCCTCCCCAGCTTCTTCACAACTTCTAAACTGACTTCTATCACAGTCACATCAGAGGGGTTAATGGGATCACACACTGGAAGACCTTGGTAATCTAAGACATTTAATACTAAACTAATACAGGACAGTAAGTCTGCACCAAAGAAAAAGTAGTCATTACCCACTCAGCAAAAGGTTTGGAAGCCATTTGAGGACAAGGGATGACACACAGCTACAGTGCAAGTGGCACAGAGGGTTCTACCAGCACTGCTATGGGGAGCACAGCTATGCCTCACCAACCACCCAGCTGGCCTTCCCTGCTGCTCTGCAGTCAGTACTGGTGGCCAAGGCTTAGGCAGGCACAGGAAAGGCTGCTGTGCCAAGCAACTAATATTAGCACCTGCCTTAAACATCATCATGAATAAAGGGCTTATGTCCACTGGATGAAGGACATTGAAACGTAGCAGAAATACCATCAATTACAGATGCAAAACAAAGAAGACAAATGCTAGGCTGATAAAGAACATAAAGCAAACCAACCAATCTAAGAAAACGCTGAACTACAGAAGCTAGATCACAGCTAAAAATGAAACATGAAGAAAGACTAACAGAAAAGTAGCTTGAAAATTCCTTTTCTTAAGCAAAACACAGCCAATCAGGTTTCAGTTCAAGTTTTACATCAATAAGAAATGGTCAAGAATAGTTTTTTCTGTTTCCATTTTTCACACACTTCAAATTAACAAAAGTAGGAAAAGTAGAGGGAAACTGTTCTCAGTGAAACATAGCTTCTTGATTTCCAATTTTGGAAATGTTTGTGCAGAATAGAGGACACAAAAAAACCCTCAAAACAACAAGAAAAGCCCCACGACAATGAAAGCAACTTAATTTTACCTTTATTTGTTTAAATAAAAGGATTTTGCTACCATTATATCAGTAAGCCTACACAAGTGGGGATAAGCCAATATTAGAAGTTACCAGATCTAGTCTCCCCAGACAGCAGCAACAATTAAGCAGTGTGCAAGAGCCAGCAAAACAATAGTCCTTTATATTTTCTTTTCATACTGTTTCAGTCTGTGATTTTATCTTAAGAAGTATGCATATCCTATATATTTTAATGCCTCATTAAGGAAAAAAATTTAATATAATGAAAGCTTTTCATAAGTATTTATTATGCTTACAAGCATTTATAAGCTTGTAAATCATGCAAAATACCGACATGAGATTTATCTACAAGGCAATTTAGAAGAATATATTTAGAAATAAAATCCAACCATTAAAATAGTGTCTGCATTTGTGCATTTCTATTCATAATAGAAGGAGCATACTTTGCTTCACACTATGCTCTAAGAAATACAGTGGGGAAAAAAAATGACCTCTCTTGAGAGTGATGTAAAACCAGACCAACCTGTATCTCCATCAAGCAGTTTAGAAGTAATAAAGTATCTAACTATGCAAGTGGTACACAGAAAAATCACAGCCACAATACTTCCTGACTAGAAAGGAAACATGACAGAAGCAGAAAAGTTACCACTTTTAAATCATTACTTATGACTTTTTCTTTCTTTCCAGATTTATGGTCTGTGGTTTTCTCAACACTTGAGATATAACACGAGATTTAAAAAAAAAAAAAAAAAAAGAGATAGAAACAGTTCATATGATGTATTTCTAGTATTTCTTCTTTTTGTTATTACATATTATAAAAAAGTTATATGTGGCAGTAGAAGTTTTTAAAAACTAGGTGATAAAATACATTTGAAACCTAGGTTTGGGTTTCAAGGCTCTTGACAAAGAATTCTTCTCTCTAATTTATCCCGCTGACAGAAATTTGTTTGCATAAAATCTGTCAATAATATGTTTGCATAAATACTGTCAAACCCTTAACTATGTGTTTTTCTAATTACTTTTGGCCACATCTCTCAGAGGTCATTCAAAACAGGTATAACTCACCGCCTCTTCAAATACATGACTTCTAATACCATATAACACAGACAACAGTGCTAGAATTTGCAAATTAAAAAAAAAAAAGAATTCCAAATTCAGAATAGGATTGCTTTGTATTTAACTGAATACAGATATGCAATGCATACTCTAAACTGATTATGATGCCAATGCAAAACTGTAAATGCAAAAATTTAATTGTAAGAAATACTGTACATAAAACTGCAGAGACACAAGACAAAGTAATCTGAACAAAACTTTTAACAAGATAAACTTCACGTAGACATTCCAGATACAGCTAAGTAAATAAGAAAAGGCTAATTTTATCAGACATTCTACCTTCATAAAAGCATAATGGAACATAATGCCATTTACCTCCATATACAATACCAAACTGACCAGAACCCAGCACTTCATCAGCAAATATTTGGTACACAGAGCTGATATCCTAAAGTATGAAAAAAGAAATCACAAATATCAGAAGTAATCAAAATGTTTAGGACTGTTTTAGTGAGTACTGGCTAAGCTGTATTTATATTTGGCATTAATCAAACTCTGTAAAGGATACCATCGTTACACTGAAGGGAGTAGGAAAACACAACAAACTTTTCCTGAAGAGAATCCACTTAGCTGCACTATAAGCAGGGATATTTTCATACAAACTAACAGCTGTGGCAGGTAAATAGTGCTTCCTGCATGTAACGTGGATTTCTTCAGCTACAGTGCCCTGGTGTTGTTTTCTGAGCCAGATACTGTTACTACCAATTACTTTGTAATCCCCAGATAAATAAATATGACTATAATACAATGCACATGACTCACCACATTCTCCTGGACCTGGCAATTTGAAACAGAGATGCTTAGAGACAACTCTTCTGCAATAAAGAAGATAAAACTGAGTAAGTAAACAGGAAGGACAGACTTTTTCTAGCAAAAAGAAAGGGGGAAATGAAAAATCAACAACCTCTACTGACTTCTAACCCAGTCATGGTGAAATGATTTTTACTGTTATTCTGCAGAAACATCATACCCTGACACTCATATTTTACAGATGGATTAGAAAAATAACCATGGGAGTTTTGCTGGGATTGTCTGTCTACTTTTGTCCTATTTTATTTTGTATTGATTACAAAAATAGTAGAACAGTACAAGTGTGTACACAATAGACAGCTGGAGAACCAAAAGCAACAGTAATGCAGCAATTGTATCAGAGTTCATTAAATGAACAAGGATTTCTGGTAGTAATATAGAAAAATACAGGCAAGAAGACCAGATAGATCCCTTATAGTCAAATATAGGTTGCCTATTTTCTGTGGCACCAATATATACAGAATTAACACGTAAGAAAAGGAAATAAATCAGGGAAATCAAATAACAAAAGAACTGATAATTAAAAAGGCAATAAAGCCCATAATGTTAAAAAAAAATAAAAATCTTGTTTAACGTATAAACTACAGAAGCATATCAATCCTTGGAATATATAAGCACATTCAGGAAATGTAATTTGCAAGTAAAAGCACCAGATAAAGAATTCTTCAGTCTGCAGCAGACATTGACATGAAGATTTCATTACATTAGGATGCATGGACAAGAAGAGATATACCAAGGAGGGCAGAAAACATGCTTCTCTCTCCTTTGACTTCCAAGACCGAAGCAAAGCATCTCACACTAATGGACATCTATCATTTGTTGGTGGGATCTCCCTCTCTGGAGACATTCCAGGCCCACCTGGACACGTTCCTGTGTAACCTGTTCCAGGTGACCCAGGGAGGTTGGACTAGATGATCTGCAGAGCTCCCTTCAAACCCTAACAATTCTGTGATTCTGTTATGTTAACCTCTTAAAAAAAAGAACAAAAAAGAATGAACGAACTCATCCTCAAGGTGGATAGAAAATACACTATAGATTTATTAGCACTTTGAGAAGAGTCTTTATCACTCTGAAAGGAGTCTTGAGCTTTGAAAACACAATTTTAGGAACAAAGAAAATGTCTGTATCTGATTTTTGCCACCTGTGCTTTATCTCAAAGAAGGAATTTACAGAGATAGGACAGCAACAAATACTAATTCTCAAAGACTCTCTGAATTATGTGACCCTGCATCTGAAATATGAACTGTAATTACAGCCTTGCATATGCCTATTGATTATTGACTATAGTCAAGCCTGTATTGGAATAACCAATAAAACAGAACACAAGGAAAATCAAGAAAGAAGTTGAACAAAACAGTTCCTAAGGTCAACACAAACTGCAGCAAGGTAACTAGAAAGTGAAGATAAAGTTTTTGAAACTGTTTAAAGAGAACATACTGAACCCTTCTCCACAGATGGCTACAGAACACAAAATATCTGGTAGGTAAAGATTGAGTCAACTCCTTCCAAATAAATCCATTTTTCTGGTGTCTGAAATAGGCAACAGTAAGGGCTGAAAAGTAGTCACTTCTGGAGAAATCAGTAATGCCACAATTCAATATATAACCTATAATAATAATGGCCAGTCTTCGCGAGCGAAGATTTGGGAAAGGTCATTAACCCTTCCAGCCTGCGCAGTGGATTTTTTAGGTGAGACACAGCGTGCGCTGAACTGAGCCCACCCTTTAGTCCTGAGGTTCATCTGCCAGGGCCGAGCAAAGCTTGGACAGTGGCAGTGAGGTCCCCAGGATGTAGGTTTGTTTAGAGTGACCTTCTCTTAGGTGGATTGCCTTCCACGGCTGACGAGCTCCACCTGCCCAGGGGGCCGGGAATCGAACCTGGGTCGCAGCGGTGAGAGTCAGACACTCTAACCACTAGACCACCAGAGGCAATATAACCTATACCAGGTAAACAACTTACTAACTCACTCATTTGAGCTCCAAAACATCCCACAAAGAAACATCCCACTCCAAACATCAGGTACAAAGTTAGAAAAGGTTCCTTCCCATGGGTCAAACTGGAAGAGCATCCTCATTTCTAGCTACTTTCTAGCCAGGATGTGGTATAAAGTGACTGGTTAGCGTCTCGTGGACATTTTGACACTACAAATTCCTTGCTCCAAGTATTTCGAGCACTAGCAATGTCTCCCTCCTCCTTTTGGTATTTTCATTTAAAAGAACGTATTTGAGACTCTTGGGACTTTTTTTAACTAAAGTCTAATTTTCCGAAAGGCTCTTGGGATACATTTAATGGTTCACAATGTGCAGTAAGAAGAGGGATGAACGGACATTTTGTGGGTTTCTGAGAGCTTAAAAAACAATTTGACTTGTCTAAGAATATGTAAATGCCACTCCCTGAGTCATAGTAGTTTCTTATAGTTCTACAGTCCTAAACATGCTAAAATACTACTTCTTGGTATCTACCCCTGCAGTTCTATTCCCTACGAATGTCACTGAAATGTTATTATTTATACGTGAAAAAATACTTGTTTTGGAAAAAGCAACTGTCTTTGCAAATCTCAACAACAGTAAGACTTAGATTCTAGAAAACAAAGACAGCTTTGGTATGTATATATACATTTGGAACTAAGAATTCCATAGTAAAAGTGGCATTTTAGGTACATATAAGGCCAGGTATGAGATATCATCTTACAGGTGTGTTTCTTCACTGTAATTAAATACTGATACCAGTACTGGCATTTCATAGTTTACTATTTTAGACCATGGTTGCATTTTCAGAAAGTGCCTTTATCTCAGACTAGCATTTCTTAACTGTTGGCTGATGCAGAGTAGCAGACATCAGAGGCAGAGAAACTAATCTCAGAATCTCAAGCGAAAGAAAATATCAGTGAAAGAAGATTAAAGAATAGCTGAAAGATGAAAGGAAACTAAAAACGAAAGCATAAATCTCAGTACAGAATGTGAATCAATGTCATTGCAAGGAAGAAGGAGATGTTTGAAGAGAAAGAACTCAATACATAGTTTAGTGGAGCCTTGATAATTAATATGATTCTATGCCACAGAAGGAAAGGGAGGGCAGCTGCATAAAAAGAAGAATAGGGTACTTTTTATAGTACACAACTATATAGTACACAACTATATAGTACACAACTATATAGTACACAACTATATAGTACACAACTATATAGTACACAACTATATAGTACACAACTATATAGTACACAACTATATAGTACACAACTATATAGTACACAACTATATAGTACACAACTATATAGTACACAACTATATAGTACACAACTATATAGTACACAACAAGTTCTTTCCATCACTGATGGTATTTACATTGCAACACTAACTCCTTCTCTTCTCCTTAGCTACTGCGGTCTCACACAATTTAAAAAAAAATATATGTAGGCAATAACATCAAAAAGTATCCAAATTTAGTTCTTTCAAAGTATATGTATATAATCTGAATCTATTTTGTTAGTTATGTATATTAGAAATATCCAATCTATGCTCCCTTTTTACATTCAGCAACTATGTGTTCTTAATGCTCCTACAATAAAACTCTGCAATATGCATTCACATTGTAAATCGGATTCTTTACTACTTCCTGCCACAACAGATTAAAGGATTTGCCCACCCTCCAAAAACCTGAGTGTCACTCTTTAGAGACTCGGAAAATTATGGACCCAATTCAGCAAAGAATCAACAGACAAAACTTCACTCTAAATAAGCACTTTCCTGAAAGGAAACACTACTTTAACTGCTTCAGCAGATGAATAATAGTGCCTTGTCTGCCTGCTTACTGTGATCTTTTCCTTGTCCTGCAGCAGTGCAAACGCTAGCTTGAGGAGTGACTGGCATCAAAGCCTGACGAATGGCTTTCTCCCAGCCCTGAGCTACATCAAGTCCAACTCCGGAGGCAGCAAGAACTGGACTGTGATGACTGCTGCCATTGTTTTCGCCAACAAAGTACACCATCGTGTCAGTGATGATCTCAAAACAGTACGGGTTGCTGCCCTGCACCACGTTTGAAAAATCTCGAGGCTGAGTCACCTGGAGAATTTCTGAAAGTGGAATCTCCTGAAGAAAGACATTAAAGATTAAAAAATGAAAACACATGTAACATACTAATATACTAACACTCAAAACTTGAAGCATTGCAAAGAAATCAAATCAAATATTAAAAAAAAAAACAAACCAAAAACAAACAAACAAAAAACACCAAGCTGCATAACTAATGACAAACTGTGCATGACCATTGCCCACCCACAGTTTTCTGAATTCCTATATACAAGCCTAGAGAGACTTTCAGGCCCACCAGTTCTCTCTATACAACTATACTACTTTCTGCTCAAACTACATTTATATTCATCATGAGACAGAACCCCATTACATGTGCAAATGATGCACATCTATAGAATGACCACTTTCCCCTTGTAGTTTATACAGTTCAGCTATAGAAGAGCATGACAGGGGAGAAAAGTGAAAATATGACATTAAAAAGAGGATGTAGTTATACAAGCTAGTCAATAAGCACTGCTTCATGCATCTGAATCATTTTGGGTAAAGATTCTTTCATACAGATATTAACAATTAATACTGACTCCTCCACCCGGTCAGTTTAAGGCCATGGTAAAAAGCAGTACTAGAGAACAGATCTGAAAGAAGAAAGGGTTACAAGTTCACACTAGCTGGAGGAGGACATTCCACATCCATGGGAAGGTGTGCAGGTGCATGCCACTTGCAAGAGTAGTAAACAAGCAAGTGAACACCAGGTTGGCATTAGGGGGATAAGAGACAGTAGCTGATTAAGATGAAGAGCAAGTAAATGTAAATGTAAAGGCAAAAACTGTGAATGACTCTAACAGAAAAGACAAACAACCTGAGATCTAAGCAGTTTACAAAAGGGATGCAAAGGGGCAAGTCAAAGGACTAAAAGCAGTGACATAACGGAGCAACAAGCAAGGAACATATTTTACCAGCTGTGTTTTGAATGCACAGGGCAATACAAGTATCAGAGAGGTCTGAGAAGAGACTGCATTGGTCAAGATAGGGATGACAAGGATCTGGGCAAGTTTAGCTGGGTGTACAGAGAAAAGGCTTGATCTTAGAGATGCTATGAAGGAAGAAGCTGCAAGATTTGGAACCACACCTAAAGGTATAAGACAAGAAAGGGAAAATCCTGTTTATACATTCAAATGCATTTTCTGAATATTCCACCACCGAACACAATACTACATCAACAATACACTAAGATTCATTTATATAAACTCCAGGCTGCACAGTAAGTTTTCTTCTAAAACTTGTTTGCAACCTTCAGTTGTACAGTTGGGAATAATTTAATTTTGGGAACCTAGAAATAAAATACATAAGCATGCAAATTTTCAGTCACTACTTGGAGAACAAAAAATCCTAGCCTTTATTTGACTGGCAACCAAATTGTGAGGAAAGCTTAATGTGCCAGGTAATTCAGGAGAACAGTACATGCAAAATGTAAGGAGAGACATACTCAAGGGAATTAGAACAGCAGCTGCAAGCACCTTCTCAGAGTTAGTCTTGGTCCTTCTCACTTACAGGCTTTGGCCAACAATTAACCTGGGCACAGTATTGATTAAAAAAGAGATGGGGAAACGCAGATAATACTTCTCACAAGTAGATTTCAGACCTATAAAGCACTGAGTACATCAAGTGAAACAGAATTATTACTCATAATTAATTACCTTGTAATATTTTGTTCCAGATTCATTTTGAAATAGTGTGAGGCATTTGCTGTCCAGTCTCCAGTAATGTCTTTTTCTCTACAAAATGCAGAGTACACTTACATAAGGAATAAATCACTGAAGTGGCTTTTGTTATCTCATTATTTAAATTAGAAATGCCTTAAATTACTAAGATAATCAATTAACATTAATCTACAGTTGCATCTTAGACTACAGAAATTAAAAAATAAACTTTGGGAATATAGGGGTTTTTTAATTGAAGAATAAGCTCAAAAATCATTTCAACAAACCAGCTAAAGTATCATTTACCTTACAGTAATAGCAGTGACAACAGTGTTTACCTCATACAGGAAAAAACAGTTCCTATACAGGTTTTACTCTAGGTGCATGTGCTCAAAAAATCTGAATTATTTTAATTTAGTAACAATTGTACCAGACACATTATGAGACTCAAATGGACAAAATACTTCAGGATGTTAAAAAAAAAAAATCAAGACTAAACAGCCATTTGGTGGAAGTCTCCACCAATGAGAAATATCTTCTCCACCAAAAAGTAATCTGAATAAACTGTTGCACATTACTGTCTTGTAATTTAAGTGGAAGAATATTCCTCAAAACAAAGAAACATTTAGAAAGTTAATATGGCTGCATGAATCTAATATACTTTGCTTGCACTATGCTCATATAGTTAGAAACCCATTTTCATTTTTCTGTGACAAAAATCCAAGACCCTTAACTCTGACCCAGGATGACAAAGTTTGAAATATTATTATATTATATAACTTTGACATATTAAAAGCAGAGCATTTTTGTCATATTTAAGCAGAGTTTAAATCACTTCAGCCATGGGGAAGCTAAAACTACCTATAGGAGTTAGACAAAGAAAGCTCGGTTGTGAATGGAATTCACAACTAATTAACTACATTAACTGAAAGGAATTCCCACACAGCACTGAATGGAAAATGGATGAAACCACAAGATTAAACCTGTCCTTTGGACATACATACTCTTTATTAAATCATGAATCAGGAAAGACTTTCGAGGAGGGCAATTAAGGAACAGATTGGTAACTTACTCAGGGATTCAAAATCTACTCCATACCCTATCCTGAGAAAGGATGGGCTCAGGGTCAGGAAAAGAATAGAGATGATGATACAGAAACTCCACGTTATAAAGAGTGAATATCTTGTTATCCAGAGACCACAAAACGCATAGAGACACTGCTGTTAAAATGAACCTGTTCGGAACTGATAGAAAGCCCAGGTTGTCTCAGGAATAGGAAACAGCCTGACATTGCTGAGAATGGAGCAGTCAAGGGAAATAGCCGATGTTGTAATGCCTAGTACGGAAGTCTCCTCCCATTAGGAAGCTCTATGAGATCTTGCTTGGCTGAAGGTACGTTGCTTGGGGTCAGAACACTCCACCTTATTTGTATGGCCTTTTTCAGTAGATGTCATCAAGGTAGCAGCCAGACTGACAGATGAGGAAAATCAAACTAAGCTAAGATGTATCATCTGATCACTATTCTATGAGGAGGTTCAAAAAAAGTCCACGGAAAAACACAGTGGTTGTACTGAAAGTTTAAACCAGAGCTGAATACCAGGTCTGCCCTGAACAGTTCTACTAGAACTACTCACCTTTGTCTGCTACCTGGCCTTAGTTCTTCCATAGCTAGCTGATGATAATTGTGACTGTTATGTAGCCTTGACTTTAATCTCTGAAATATGTTAGATACTTATTTTGGATTGTGATAAATACATCTAGGTATTAGGAAACTGTACCTAGAAAGGCTGTTTCTGACAGATCACTTACAGCAGTCAGGTTAGCTGATGATCACAAGAAGTGAAAATATTACAGTAACCTGAGAATTATTACCCCTAAGCTTCATTTCAGCAGTGCTTAAATAACTTCTCTAAATTCCCTAAGTCCCCTTCAATCAGACGCCACAGTGAAAAGAATGCAAATGTATTTACGCTGCCTTTCATGAACAGTCTCAATATGACATAATTCTCCACGAGATCTGAGAACTTCTTGACTTCATCTTTTTCATTAATCTACCAACAGACAAGAGGATTCCCTATCTCTCATCAGATAACACTAAGGAACCCTGTTACTCTTCCTTGTCTTCCTCCTCAACACACAAAACCAAGGAGCTTGCCTAAGAAGGCTTAATTAAGAGATCATTATTGGTAGCATGGGCAACAAACAACATAGTCCTTTTGGAGGATGCATCCAAGACCAAGGACATATAGCCAAGTCACAACTCTTTATTCCACCGACATTGAGAGAAATAGTGAGTTTGTTCAGGGGGAGAGACTGGTATTTAATAATGCTTACTTAAAAGTAGAGTAAATTGCTAGAGGAATGAAGGGTTCCCATATCTACACATAAATATTTATAAACATCTAGATCATTAGAATAATATTGTCAACCACTTCAGTACTCATCATTTTGTAATGATTTCCATATTTTCTTGTAATAAAATTTTAAAAAGATACAAATATTTAGTTCAACTGCTAAAGAGAAAAAAGACATAAACAAATTATTCCAAATTATCATCTCCTGAAAGCTGTAATACTACACATGCAATTCATTTGAGACAATTTAGAGATGCTTTTCCTTCCTAAAGAGAAGGAAAACTACTGTTCAATCACCACATGAAGAATTCTGAATTAACTACAGTTTCTCCCTTGCACCACATTTCTTTATAATTAAAATCATAGCTAAGGTCTTTAAAATGATACTGTAAATCAGAAAATTTAATTCAGAAATAAAATACACTGGTCTAGAGAATTAATTTAATGTACAAAGAAACTAAAGTAACTGACCAGGTTGTCTCTACTAGTATAGTGAACCATCCATCCTTCTTTCACCATTGTACTGCTCTTCCTCTTTGTGTGTTTGATTGACTGTACAACTCGCATGAGAGGAATATTATTGCTTGTGGAAGGACTAAAAAAAAAGAAGATACAACAATTTAATATGTAACAAGTTAAAATACAACAATACTGCAATTATACCAGTACTACACATTTAGTCCATAATTTTCAGGAACAGGCACCTTTTTTTCCCATACAAATTTAGTTGATGGATGAAATTGATAAGGTATTGATTAGCTCCCACTAGCTCTCCTAGGGCAAGTATTGCAGTACTTAAATTACTCTGAGAAACACAGAAGAACCACACTAGAGTGAGGACACCTACAGAAATCATCCTCTCTCAAAACAATTTGCTGAGACAGGTTGTCTTAATGCAGCATAAAAATATAATTAACATCAGCATAATTATTATTTTCTCTTGTTTATGTAAGTTGACTATGCTGGTTCTTAATATGGTCACTATGAAGCTCCCTATCTAAGCATACTTTCAATTTATGAAAACATAAAAGGGTGTGTTAATTCAAATCACAACTGCACTAGAAAATTCCGTCAACACTCAAGGATATTAAGTGTCCTGCAGACAAGGATTTGACAATCTCTAATATTAAGAGTCATTAGTTAAAATGTACAGGTCTGAATGGCACTGAAGATGAAGTCAACCACCAAGCTGTCTGTCTACCAGACCTCCTACATGTGGCACTAACAAACATCTGTAAATACGCAAAATCACCAGGTAGATTCAAACTCAAAAATGATGCTTTAATGTAAAGATGCTTTAACATGGCATATAGTTACACTATAGAATTGGCTATGGGATGCTGTACATGCCAAAATCCCTGAATTGCTTCAAATCTGATCAGAAATAAATGGAAAAATCCTACTTAGAGGTAAATGCTACTTCCAACTCAGGAAGTCCTTGAGCTATAAATCACTCAAAGTTGTGAAGATATCACTATATGCTCTTCCTCACAAAGTTGCTATTAAGCCCTGAGCTGCAATGACCTTTAGCTTGACCAAATATAACTGTTTTTATGTCATTAAGAATTACTAAGAAAAATAGGAGGACATTATTCAGAATAATACAGCAAGTAAAGAGACCAAACTTGATTTAGGGAACTATGTAAGTTATTGGACAAAAAAACCTCAGAAAAATCACATTCAAGATAAATAAAGCAAACTTTTGCCTAAAATGCTTATAGACTATGATGGAAATATTAAAATATCTCAACTAATTCCTTTTAAGTCCACACATATAACAGTAACTAAATTAGGCTAAAGTCACAAAGACCTTAATCATGTATTAACCTTGTTAAGCCATAAATTTTACCATGCTTTGAACAGTTATAGCACAACACTTCTTGCAATTGGAAGCGACTATATTCTTTCAATTTATTTATGTTTCAGATTTTCTTGAGACAAGAGAACTTAAAAAAGTATTTTCAAGTAAAAAAAAACAAAAACAAAACCCACACAAATGAAAAAAACACTTTCAGCAGTAAAACTGGGCTAATCAGAAACATTTAACTTACAATATTGAAAAAAGTACATCCACCTTATGACTTACCTGATTGTTTTGACAGCTTCCTCATCTTTGTCAGCATCAAGGTCAGATGGATCCATAAAGAAGATTTTGTCCTCTGGAGGAGAGGGCTCTTCAGCATCATCTAGAACTCGACTACCATCACTGTTCATTTCACTGCTATCGACTTCCATTGGCATATCCAAGTCCTGGCCTGGGCTAGCAGGTTCTGGAAACAACACATGATTCAGATATTAGTTCAAACACACATTTTAAAAAAGTACTAAAATCCCTCTCAAAACTCACAGATTTTTTTTCTTCAGTCTACATTTATGCAAATAAATATAAAAGTGCAATCACAAAATATAAAATCTTCACATTTTTGCTGAACGATGCAGAATACGCTAATGAACGTTATCAATCTGGTTTTACTAAATGCCAAGAGAGATCCAACTAAAACAAGAACCATATTGAAAGAAACGGTGAATAGCTTAAAGTCTAAACCTAAATCTCATTACGTAATTCTGTTTCACAAGTAATGAGGACAAAGTAACCTTTCCATGGCTAGAGATGATCCAGAGAATTATTCCTGTGCAAATGAAATTCTCCATCAACAGAAACCCAACTCTGCTGTTGTTGCCCTTGTAGCCCATAATAACAAAAGAGAGAATAGGGAGGGCTGTGGTATTGCAGGAAAAAAGAAAAGCATAACACATCTTATTCGCATCTGATTTTCTGCTGGCAGAAGTTCAGTGTTTCCAAAAGGTGCACAACTTGCACTGCAGAAAACTAAAAATTAAGATACAAAAATACCTTCATCTGTAGCTTTTTTTTGGGGGTTGTGGGGGGTATTTTTGTTTGGTTGGTTTGGAGTTTTTCATTTGGGTTTTTTTTTTATCTGATGCAAACTCAATTTAAGAGCGGGAGAAAGAACAAGAACTAAATGACTCCTTACATCCACAGAAGAATTATATGAAACCATAGTTCCCAAACTATGTGCCCTAGCACCTTAGCATCACAAGAGTGGTAAAAGCAGGCTGCAGCAACATCATGTTGCACATTACTGCTCATGGCCACCAACCTCAAGACCCAGGCATGAGCCTTGGAGCTGGAGAAGGCAGGTATGAATGGATGGGATACATTTTGCAATGGCTAACAGAGCTGCTGCCCAGGCCTCTGAATCAAGTTGTACAGTCTGGTGTGAACTGCTATATGTCGCCAATTTTATTCCACTCAAAAATATGGTGACAAGGATCAAGGCAACACAATCACAGAATGGCTGAAGTTGGAAGGGACCTCTGAAGGTCATCTGATCCCACAGTCTCCCTGAGTTCATTTCTCCGGCCTGTTGAAGTCCCTCTGGATGGCTGCACAACCCTCTGGCGTATCACCAGCAAACCTGCTGAGGGTACACTCTGCCCCATCATCGAGATCATTAATTGAGATGTTGAACAGGATTGAATCCAGTACTGGCCCCTGGGTACACCACTAGTTCCCAGCCTACCACTAGACTGCATGCCACTGATAACCACTCTATAGGTCCACCCATTCAACCAGTTTTTAATGCACCTGCCTGTCTGCTCATCCATTTCATATTTTATCAACTTAACACTGATCTAAAACTTAAAAGAATAAGACACTAAAAATTCTTCCACAAACTGTTTCCTACATTCCTCTTCAATTCTGTAAGGTCTACTCAGAAAATAGTCCTACTTCATTGAGGTTTCCAAAATTTAGAGTGGGTTTCTTTGTTTTGGTTTGCCTTGGGTTGCTTTTTTTCTTTCTCCTTCATCCCCTAAACTGCTGGGCTAACTCTGGCCACTAAAAATCATGGATATGAGAAAGTCATAAAAAATGGTACTTGTCTTCCAATATTTTCATTTTAAAATATATATTTCATGGTGAACAACGAGCAGATTGATCACAACAGTTGTTTAAATTTTGTACATTAGGATGACTTCTTGATTTTTCATTTCCCTTGAGCAAACTCAAGCAAAGCGTACTAAACTTGCCAAGACTGGATAAGTAAAATTTAAGTCACGAAAGTGTAAGTTTTACAGTGAAACTTCTTCACTTTCAGTGACCACAGGTGAAAAAACCGAGAAGATAAAATTAAAAAATGTAAAATATCCAAAGATGACAGAACCAAATGCTAATGCATCTTGTTCAGCCTAAAAAGATCTGTCAGTATTTGAAAGCATGTTTCTCATCTTACCTCCATTGAAAATCACCTCTCCAAGACAGTCTCGAGGTACTTTAGATGCACAGCGTTTGTGACAGTTGAATCTGCAATCTAAAACAAAAGATAAATAAGCCCATGATATCAGAACCTCACTCCTACTCAGACACTAACATTCTATCATTCGCTACTTCCAAATGCAAGCTTCAGTTCAGATTCATACATTTGCATGTAACTAAAGACAGCACCAATGAGGTCACCTCCAGGAGGAAATTAACAATCTTGTCCTGATGTCACATGTTGATTTGTCCCACCACTATTTATTATGTCAGCACTTCCCCTTCCAGTACAAAATAATTTTCTACTTCTCTAGCTTTCTCTGTAGCTATTTTTTCCATCATGATGTAATTTTTCCCATTCTCTCATTTGATCCACATCCTTTTTTCCATTGCTATATGATTTAAATGTCTCATCTCTAACATTTTTCCCCACCTGCCAACTAAGACTTGCAGACATCAGAGGCTCTAAAATCACACACCTATATCACAGAGCAAATGCCTTCTGCAGTAAATACCAAAGTCCAGTTCCCCTACCATTCAGGTTACAGATTTGGCTGACTACTGAAGTTCCATTTCTGTCTGCTGACACAGGGCAGACAGAAAAACATTATGACCAGATTTGGCCTGACATGGAGATGGAATCTAACCTGGATGTGTGCCATTTCTGTACCTGAGGTATCAGATGTAGCCCCCTGAACAACATTAGTGGTATTAACAGGAATTTCCTTTATTAGCACCATCCCTGTAATTTTCAACTCTATCATCACCATGAATTTCAAAAATCCCTATTGCCCCCACAATTGTTTTAATACTGATAATTTAGCCTCTTTTTGCTATCTAAAACAAGCTCAATGTGTTTTCCTTTTAAGCCCAGACAAGAGAAAAGTCATTATCTCTCCATGTTTTGTAGCAAAGAAGCCCAATTCTAAAGGAGAATACAATACTGTTAGGCTTCTGAGTGCCTAGAAGGATGTACCCTAGCAGACCCATGAACTGTCTTTTTTATAGTAGTGGTTTCAATCCATATTATGGAATACAATTACTTCACTAGTTTGAAGGGGGCTGGAAGAAAGAGACGTTTCAAACCCTGTCAGGAAACTAGAAAACTGAGTCTATCCTAATAAATTAAACTACACTCAGAAACAGTTTTGGATACTGCAATACAACTCTCTAGTCTAGTAAATAGTTACAAATACCCCCTGGCATGCTTCTGGCCCACAGCATTAGCACAATCCCAAACAATTCCAAGGTCTAGCTCATAAACCAGAGCATCCTATGAAATTGCTCAGAACAGGCAGTCTGCAACGAGCTGCCCAGGCTGAGATGCTAAGGAAACGTGTTCATGAACACAGGTCACTTTATCCCAGTTGATCTCAGTGTGCAGTAATGTTTCTGTGCACATTTAATTTATTACCACGAATACAGCCTTAACATCCCAAAGATCATCCTCAGAGTCCAAGTAGTAGCCTGGATGAATTCAAGAAATCCAGGGTACTCAGGAACATAAGACTGCTGAAAGATCCCAAGCGTTGGGAATGTGCACAAGGAAGTTGGTGGGAAACCTTAAGAATCTGTAGGAGAAGGCAGTATGAAAATATTTGGATTGTTTGATATCAACTCCTGATATACTGAAAATAAGTATAGGATCATACTGCATAAATAGAGGCCTATTAATACACTTATTTCTGTCCCATGCATATACATAATATTTCTCTAGGTTGTTTTCCCTCCATAAATGCTATTTTTACCCAGTATCACTCATTTCCCTGAAACTGATGTGGTAGCCCCACTTGTTCAGCTGGATATAGTCACAGCAATCGTATATGGTCTGCAGCATCTGTATGTTAAAACTGCAAAGCATCTTTTTCAGGCTTTATTATTTATATATTACATCTATTCAAGAAAGACACACACTGACTGAAAAAAAAAATCAAAAACAGTTCAGGATGCAGACTTCAAACAGACTACAAAGACTGCAAATTAATAACAACAGAAACGAAAGATAAAACTACTTCCTTACTTACATGAGACAGCAGTATATTTTAGTCAAAAAATGTTACCACAGCTGTAAGTTTAATTTTTTTTTCTCTCCTCTGATAAAGCAAACTGAAAATGTATTAAATGACCTCTCTCAAAATGCTGACCTTTGGTATTCACATTTGACAAACTCACGAGAGAAATGCAAAGTCCTTTCCATATTCATGTTTATGATTCATCACTAGACTTTTGTTTACTGCAACAAAGCTGACAGATCTGCACTATCGAGCCATAAAGAGCCAGGAGATCATCACAGTGTCATAGTTACGCCCTAGGAACTGCATGGAAGAGTCTGAGAACTGAAGGCACGCATGTTAACATATGCTACATAAAAACTACGCAGCTGATGAAGTCTAAGCTGGTTCAGGATGGGCACCTACCAGTATAAAATATTTCCAAAAGACAGTAACCAGTATCCTGTACTAGAATAATAGAATGAAAATTCACAAATTCTTTAGTGATGAGTCTAGAAGACAGACACTGAACAAAAGGAAGCACTTCTTGTTTTTATTAATTCATAATTATCCTTCTAGAATTAAGGTCTTCTCAATCCATGTATGATTAAATCTTATTTTTCAGAAAAATGTACAATGCACAGTCTATTAAAATGAAAATGACAGTTGCTGTAATCTTCTCAAAATTACACAATTTTTCAAAAATTACACTGCCCTATTTTGCACTATGCAAACCACCTAAGCTGAAATTAGTTTTAAATACAAGACCTTTATTGAAATTTATCACTGCAGCAGAAAATGAAATTGTTACCTTTACACTGCATGCCTTGGCGAAAAAGGCCCTTAAGCAGCCGTTTGCAGTACTGGCATATGGTGGGACGAGTGTAGGAGTGAACAGCAAAGGTGTGTGGAACCTTCACTCTGCAAAGCACCATCTTTTCCATCCAGATGGGGCGGCCACTCCAAGAGGGAATTCTTTTACTCGGTTCTGGGCAGCAGCGCTGGAATAAAGAAGGTGTACATAATGCGTGCCAAAAAACAGTTTTACTGCCATGACTGCTTTGAAAAGTCATAGTTGTCAGGCTAAGTCTGTGGTGACTGTGAGGAGGCAAACAATGCACCCATTTTTAACCACGTTTGAAAGGAGGATTCTGGGAACTACCGACCTGTCAGCCTCACCTCTGTGCTTGGGAATATCATGGAGCAGATTCTACTAGAAGCTATGCTAAGGCACATGGAAGACAGGAAGGTGACTTGAGACAGCAAGCATGGCTTCATCAGAGGCAAGTCCTGCCTGACCAAACTACTGGCTTTCTACAATGGAGTGACTACAGCAGTAGACAAGGAAAGGGCTACAGATGTGATTTATCTGGACCTCTGTAAGGCCTTTGACACAACCACATCCTTCACTCTAAACTGGAGAGATGGATTCAATGGGCGGACTTTTAGGTGGATAAGGAATTGGTTGGACAGTCACATTCAGAGGGTAGTGGTCAATGGTTCAGTGTCCTGATAGACATCAGTGACAAGTGGCGTCCCTCAGGGGCTCATACTGGGACCCGTACTGTTTAAATGCTTTCATCATTGCCACAGAGAGTGGGACTGAGTCCACCCTCATCAAGTTTGAGGATGTTACCAAGCTGAGTGGTGCAGCTGACACATGAGAGGGACAGGATGCCATACAGAGGGACCTGGACAAGCTGAAGAAGTGGGTCTTATGGGAAGCTCATGCAGTTCAACAAGGCCAAGTACAAGGTGCTGCACCCAGGTCAGGGCAACCCCCAGTATCAATACAGGCTGGGGGATGAACAGCTCGAGAGCAGCTCTGCTGAGAGGGACTTGGAATTGCTGGTGGATGAAAAAAAAAAGTCAGTGGGGTTGTAAGGGAGGTGTTGACTCAAAGTGACCAGATAAGAAAGCAACCTGGTCAAGAAGCTTTAAGAGGACATTCTGGTATTGTAAAACAAAACCAAGAAAACACCAGATGGAAAAGCCTTATAGAGAACAGGAAAGTAGGTAGGAACCTTTATTTCCACAGAAGATAAAATGGTAAATATTTGTTCATTACTTTTTTTTATTTCTTAAGCAACCTGTCAAGGTTCACAGACAGCACATACAGACCCCCATACAGAGGATAAACTGGAAGACACTAGAGGTAGGCAAACCAAATTCCAATCACTACCTCAAGCTATCAGTTTTTAAAACCAAAGTATGGCATGCCTTTTAGGCAAGAGTATTTAGAAAATTTAAAAATTATTTTGAAAATTAATCCCCTAAAAAAAATCTTTGAAATTAAGTTAAAAGAAAAACTTTAGCAGTTAAAACAGAAAAGGTGTTGAGTATAACAAAAAAGAGGTATCGAAGAGGTACTAAACATGCACATAGAAACAAAAGTTAAATTCTGTGATAAATGGTTACAATTCTATATTCACTGAATAAATCTTACCAGTATTTACAAACATCAGAATATTTTTTCATGACTAGGCTTTTATAGCCTCTAGCTAAAATAAATATGTTCTTGAACTAGGCTATACACTTTGTATTTTAAACTATGCTTAAACTAAGAATGGTTACACTGTAAAGTAATGGATAAGTAGAAAAGACTAAGGCACAATCAAACAAATGGATCTAATCACTGCCTGTCCTGTCTTATGATCCCAATATAGTTGCAGTATAATTGATAACCTCTCAGTAATCATCATAACCATTATAAAAAGGAACTCCTATGGATGCCTGTTTTTACTGTAAGCCCTTGATCCCCTACACCCTCCTTGATAGGGCTTGGGGTTTTTTAGATTAACTCTGTGAAAAGCTTAACAGCATATCAGGAACACTCTCTCCTCCCCAGCATAAAAGCCTACAATTTGTATCCCTTTAGCCAAGTAACTATTTTATCCTGATACCATAATTACAGAATGAATCTGTATTACAAAGAACACAAGATGTTTTATCATTCTGAAACCAAAGTTCTCAGAGTTCACATAACCATGAGTGAAAGGCTAATAACAATTTAATAGCAGAAATTGATTCCCCTTTCACACTACATACTTCTTCAGAGGCAGAGGATGTATGTTCAGCTTGTGCTGGTCTTGGAACTGAAAGCCCTGCTCCTGGTAAAGACACGTTAGACAGACGCCTCTTTCTCACTCCACTGCAGTTGTTTGGAATCTTGAAGGCACATCGTTTATGGTAGTTTAAACCACAACCTGGAAGAGTAGTTTTTTAATTCAAAAAAACTCCCAACATTCAAAGTAACAAAAACTGTACTAATGTTTTAAAGTGTACTAATGTTTTGACCAAGCACTTTTAAAAAGACGATCCAAAAATTGTAAAGGCAGAAATAGAGCGTTGTGTTAAATTCTCTTATTTTAGTGCTCTTGATGCAATTCACAGAAACAGCTTTTTCTGCAGTACTTCTTATAGTACTGGTCTCCAGTAAGCCCAGCTCGAGAAACAAGGAAGCAGCTGATCTCCCACCACCAGGAGGCTTTCACCACTCTCTCACTTTGGAGCACAGAGCCAGAGAGAAGCCAGTGAGAAGGCAGCTTCAGTACCTGACAGCAGGCTGCCGAGTGCTCGGCAGCCAGCTGGATGAAAGCCACAAGGAAAAGGATTCCCCTTTGGGAGTCTCTCCAGAGAGACTCTCCAGAGTGTGTGCTCCTTGTGCAAAGAACACATGGTCATAAGCTAGCTATTTGTTTCAAACCGGGAAACAAGAACACTTCTTAAGTCATTCGCCCAAGGTCATGCACAGTTTGTGTTAACGCCAAGATCAGAACTTGGGCTTTCTGATGCACAAACCCTTCCAACAATGAAATAATACATTTATCACTCGCTAATATACCAAACACGATACAATTTCTTCTTCCTCATCTTCTACAGATATACACACACACAAATACACTAAATATCATAGACTTACCTTCACATTTTAATCCTTGTCGTACCAAACCCCAAAGCATCTCTCCGCAGTAGTCACAAAAAGTTGGAGCCTTGTAGGAATGCACATAAAGTGCATGAGGACGAATCTGGAAATCTTCAACTGTAGCCAAAGCTTTTAAAAAATTGCAGTAAGTTATGGTTCTTACCACTGGGTCAACAAGGATTTATGGAAAGAACATGCTGTGTAAAAAAATGGTTAATTCAAAGAACACTAACGAGTTGTTTAGACATCAGCATTTTACTGTATACCATTTAAATACACATTTAGAAGACTAAATGGTTTTCAGTAAACTTTTTTATTGAGGAAAAAGATCCATTGGACTCTGTAGGCTAATGGCCACAACTAATCAACAGTATGAATCAGTGCTGAAAACCTCACTAAGTTGAAGGCAAGTACAAGAAGCTTTGCTAAAAATAACAGCAAACATTTAGAAGAGCAACTTAATTTTCAAGTTGTAATCTACAACTGTTTTGTAATCTGCAAAATTTTCAAAGAAAAGACAGTTCTACAGGTTAGATTTTTATCTTCTAAAGGATTTTTTCAGTAAAAGTTTATTAGATTGAATTCTTGGTGTATCAAAACAGAACTGTGGATAGAGTTTCCAGGGAACACTGCAAACTTCATTAATAATGTTCTTTTTCTTAAACAAGCATAGATATATTTAAATTAAAAGGTATTTAACACCTTGCTCTGATGGTTATTCATTCTTTGATCAAATAAGTACTAACACTTCCTATTCAGATTCTTTTTTTAAAAATCCTACTGAAAGAGATTTACATGTCTACAAAATGCCTCAGTTCAGGTCTGTCTGTCTATAAGGAAACTGTCAGAGATTGTCAAAAGACACACAGCAAATTTTCCAAACATGCCATTTATGAGAAGCAATGAAAAGCTCAAACCAAGATGATCAATTACTGAACACCCCAGACACACCTACAACAGTAGGCCTTGAAATGCAGCCAAGGAACTCAGCCTTACGGCTCTGGAATTCATATTTTATTGATCAAATTTACACGTCTAATCCCATGAGAGTCAAGAGGTCTCTCTTCCTAAAATGTGACCTCAGTTTGGCACTTCATCCTCAAAGTCTTAAAAAACTGCTTGTTACTAAGTCCAGCTTTTATTTGTAGTTTAACTACAGCTGGCTCTTTTGACTGAATTTGACAGAATATTGATTAAACACATACAATGAGAAACAGTTAGGGCTGGGGGTTTTTTTGTCCCAATTATTGAAGAGTACTACAGGTTAATAACTACCATTCTAAGGATTTTATCATTTAAAGAAACTGTTTTTAAGTACTACAATAAGTCTTAAGAGTCTGTTCTTACAGGTATGAAAGCCTTACAGCAGTATAAGCCATCAATAGCAAACACTATAGAACAAAAAGATAGAGCTAAGCAAAAGAAAACAAATGACAGGGTTGGAAGAACAAATTCTGGATCCAACCTGCATTTTACCTTAAGTAATTATAATATTATATTGATATAATTTCATATTTGCATAATTCAGATTTATTTATAATAGTAAACCAGAAGAAGAATAAATAGGACAACAAAAAAATAACAAAACTGAGTACGGAAGCACCAGTATCACTCAGATTTTCTTGGAAACCTCTACCCCAAAGTATATAAGACTTAAGTCAAAGAGCTTAAGGCAGGCACGAAAATAGTGCTCTATGAAGTCCTATTTTCTATTAATCTACTGAATAAAGCATTGTTCCACTGTTACAACAATACCTACCAGAGAGTACAACCTCAACAAGATCTCCCTCATGTATCTCTTCTGCTGATGTAATTCGTTGCAAAATATTATCTGAGTTCAGGTCATGACGGAACAGGAGAATTTTGTCATACATGCCGAAGAAACCACACTCTGGGAACTGCAACAGAAAACAAACTCTGAATTAATACATGTTTTTTGATAATCCTATCCATCGATGTTTTTAATAACATCTACAGAACTCAAGTGTTTTAAAGTGTTTCATGGAAACAAAATTGGTCTGCTTATTTTTGAGGAAACAAAGGATCTTCTGAACTAAAATGTTGCATAACAAGTTAAAAAACAAACAATGACAAGACAAAAACCAAAACAAAAAAACCACCAGAACAAAACATACTAAAACTCATCAACTTCTTCCCTGTTGCCCCCCCCCCCCCCAACAGTCACACTTTTTTTTACAGCTGAAAAGAAAAAAAGGTAAGCTTTTCATTTCTTTGGGTTTTTAGTCTCTCAAACCTGCATAATCAGTCTGGCAAGTGAAAGCCAATGGAGGTCTCTAACTTGGATACCACGACCTGTAATCCTTATTTCACAGATATTCTGATCAGGCAGGTATTCAGCTCAGGACATAAATCCCCACAAGGACAGAAGATAATATTGCAAATCCATACAGGAAATAGATACACTAAGTAACATGCCATTTTTACATGACACTTCACTGAAAAAAATACCTTTCTTGGTTTGTATTTTCCCTACTCCTCAAAATATTGTCAAGTGTGAGCAAAACTTCCTAAAATGAAGACTTCTTAAAATGAAAAGCTTAAAAGTAAATATTTCTCAGAGAGAAAGAGCAGGAACAGACCCTGGAGATGAATGAGTACCACTCAATTAGCTACTCTGGCCTTTTTGTTTAAACCAGAATTCAAACTTGAGGTAGGAACACACACACACAGAAGAAAACAGGAAGAATGCAGGAAAGAAATATGGAAAAGCCCAGAAGAAATTTTCAATTAATGAGGTAACAGACTACAGTTTTACTGAGTTAATTTAGATCTTACACAGTCAATAAATAACAGGACCTAAACCCCATGAAGCTTGGGGTATATTAACTGTACACTAAAGTAATCAAAGACTTGTTCTACCAAATCAGAGACATAATGAAGGTATCCATCATGCCCATTGTTTTCACACTCTCTTTCCATTCAGAGAGAAAATAATGTCCTCTCTACAGCAGTAATTTTATCTGAAATATCAAGTTGTTCTTCTCTGTTTTGGTGTGCACACACTAAACAATTACATTACACATAATACTGAAGAATTTCTGGAAATTCTGCTCTGGAAAGCATACTACCTACCTTGGACAGTCACAAAGAGAGGCAGAATTTGTGCCACTGAATGCACATAAAACCAAAAGACAGAGCTGGCAAATTTAAACTGACACCAATAGATATTTAATCCACAGCACCAAGAAACTCATTTACTGGGCTGATGCCAAAGCAGCAGGCTCCTTCATCTGCCTTTGGAACTCTTCTTTTTCCAATTGTCCAAAGATCATTTGTATTAGGAAAGCAAATATATAAGCTTGATAATTAGCTGTGTTGCCCAAATATGTCTCAGTATCTCTGCAAGCGTGCACAGGACTTGGCTTCATATTCAGAGCATGCACAGATGCAGCATGCTAATAATTCTTTCAAGAAAACTAACAGTTCTTTATAAGTGAAACACTGCATAAACCTACTTTAGGCTCTAACTCAAAATTCCACCGTGCCTTGATGGACAAGAAAACAAGTTATATTTACATCATTAAAATAAGTGCTGTGAGGTTTTGTTCCTTGATACTATATGCACTGTTAAGCTAGGTATCATATCTTAATGTTAGTATCAACAAGAGGAAGGTACCACCTCAATGACCATCAATTGTATCCGCAAGATAACTCCTATCAATTGCATCATGCTGCTGAAAACTAACTTACAACAAAAGGGAGATAAAAATCAACATGACTATGGTATGTATCTGCCTGCAGATAAACACAACTTCTTTTATTAATGCCAATATTACTTTCAGCTGCCAGGAGGGATAACTCACAATCCAGGGAACCAGGGTGAACTCTCTGTATTAAGTTCACAGAACCACCCATAAACCACAGATTTTAAGGAACCTCTAAGATACTTCACAGGTTTAAGTCTCCTTCTCTTGATAAAGACGTGATTGTTTCTCTTTTTCTTTTTTTCACTCTTTGAGACCATAAACACACTATGCAGCTGCCAGAATATCCCTGCACATATTCCCCCAACCCTAGTAACCAGAGGTCACATAATAAGTGCTGCCCAAGCAGCACTTATTTTAAATGCTATGACCATATTTATTCTGCATATGCACCATTTACCCCTTTTCATGTACAAATCTTGGATTTATTAAAATGTTTTAAACACACTACATTAACTTTCATTACTAAAAAGCATTAGCTGACACAATAAACTAGTTAGAGATGAATACCCAAGTCTTCTTTGTGACAGCAAGTGTAATCATTAATGAGACACTACATTCCTTAGAAAGCAGCATCAACATTAACTCCAGAGTTTGTAAATAACATTATAATGCCTATAATTAAGATTTGGTTTTCAAATAAATTCCAGACAAATGCAAAATTAAATTCTAGAGAGTAAAAGTATTGTAAAAAAAGCAAAATCATCTATTACAGACTGTTAGAACTGTTGGCATCAACACCCTCATTTGGTTCTCGATTAATTAAATTGACCTTTTAAGCTGTGTATCATGAATGCTTCTCATATTGTTGTGACAATTTACTGCCCTATTCTTTCAAAACAAATATACATACACATGGATGAAATGACTGTGAAAGATTGTCTGGTTTTGTAACTGTAACATTTAACCCCCTAAAAGATAATACTTTTACTTACAAGCTTGAGTTTGGTTAGTAGCTCCTAGACTGAGCTGCAGGATCACAAGTCCGGATCTAACAAGACTTAAGAATAATCTCCACTAGCATTGAGTACAAGAAGTTTTTCACTAAACATAGCTCCATATACAGGTTCTATTATATGTGACAAGACTTCACCTATTCATTGGTACTTATGAGTTGCAGTTGCTACGAGATCTTCCTGAATCCACAACAGGAAAAGGCGGTAGCTGAGGAACCTTGCAACAGCTCCTTTACCTATTCTGCTTGTTCAGTGTTTGTCTGCATGCACACAAAGCAGCACAGAGCAACAAAGCAGGTGGGGCAGCCCCTACAGCACCCTGCCCAGGGCCTCCCAAACCCATCACAGGAGCAATCAGCCCACCAAAGGCCCATCTCCACAAGCCAGGGGTGCACAGAGAAACAAGGGCAGGTGGGAAACCAAATTAAGGACTCTACGGAAAGGATACCCTGTCCAGTCCCTCCCAGGGCTCCCACGGGACATTGTCAGACCCAGTTTCCACAAAAATGATCAAGACAAGTCAACACTAAAACACCTTTTGGGCTGAGAGGGGTTGCTGTCCAGTGGTACGGCACTGATTATAAAATGCTGGGGAATTAGGATTGTACAATACTTATTATGGAATGTTTGTGGAAGGAACTAAAGGCAAGGAATAAATGTGGAAAAAATAAAGGTATAAAAAGATTAAAAAAGGCTGGTCACCTGTAAACAGGGGTTGGGTCGAACAATTGCCTGTCTGATCATGTCCTGTGCATGATCAGCACCACCTGTCCTACCTTTCATTAAATTCAACTTCTAAATATTTTCCTGGACGATCTTCTCTCATTCTGAGCACATGTGTGTGTATGGGGGGGTCTGACTACCAGCAACTAGAGCTGGAGGAACCTGTGATGTGACTGGAGAGGTTAGAGTAAGCAAAATCAAGAGCTTGAATATACAGGTGCCAGCAACTGGAAAGACCAAGATCCAGCAGCTGATACTTGGCAAACAGTTTATGAGCCCAGCTGCTGGAGACATCCACTTTTTCTTTGTTCATGGTTTTCTTCTTGGGGGCGTGGGTATGTGTCTGCATGGCTTTTTCCCCACTAACAGACCTTCATCCTGAACCACCAGAGAAGGGTACAGCATGAGACCACTGGTGCTGTTTGTGTTCATGTGAGAGCTCACAGATAGACACACTGTTGATCTGTTTTGATCTGTGTGTACACACACATATGCTGTAAACCTGTATCCAAGTGCTGCTGCCTACCGGGAATATGTGGTCAATCTTACTGGCCATGATTGGACATGGAGCACAGAGCTGCAGCAGCCTCACCTCTGCCAGGAGGATGTCAGATTCAATTATCCCTAACAAAACTTTTCAAGATTGATGAATAAATCCTGCTCTTTCCTTACCACCTTGCCCTCATGTCCTTCTGTTATAAAAGAACAGACCCTACCAGGAAGATGCCTGTTTGACTGTTCCTTCCCACACCCCCCAGCCCGGATCACTCCCCTCTGCCCCCACTGCAGCCCTGTGCACCCATGCAGTGGAAACGCTGGCTGACTGCCCTCTGCATGGCCGGCGCTGATGAGCTGCAGGTGGCCTGTCAGAGCCCAAGTCTCAGGCACTTGGCCGGGCTTCCGTGGGGGGAGCAATCAGCTCCAAGCAAGCAGCTTGGCTCCTTACAGGCATGCAGCGTCCTGCTCTCTCTTCCACTCCCCAGTACATTCGGGAATACAGCATTCCTTGCTAGCACCTTGGCCAGAAGGCTATGTGCAGACTGCTGGCCAAGAATAACCTCATCGATTAACAAGTTTTTCATTTCAAGTAGTATCTTTTAACAGAAATTTTACGCAAAGCTTAAACTATGTTCAATAGCTGAACTATGTT
This sequence comes from Pipra filicauda, assembly GCF_003945595.2. NCBI lineage: Eukaryota > Metazoa > Chordata > Aves > Passeriformes > Pipridae > Pipra > Pipra filicauda. The sequence goes on along the minus strand of NW_024104468.1, from coordinate 447,461 downwards.
CAAGTTGTACACTACCAAATTTTTCTCTCTTGTACTGCAGCAAAGTACAGCTTTTATAGCCTTCCTTATGCTCAATTACATAGGAAGAACACTGTCCAGTTCCTTTGAAGTGTTAAGAGCTCATAATGTAAACTTGAAAACAAAACTCAAAGCAGGATTTTTTTAAGCCTGTTTTATCTTACAGGATTATACAGCTATTACTTTCCTGCATAAAAGCCCAAAGTATCTGCACAGTGACTCAGAGCATATAAATTGCTAATCCCAGTATTACTGTGTTTCCTAAAAGCAAAAAGATGACTGTTTCCAGTGTTAACAGTTCCAAAAGAGCATCTAGCTACAGGAAATCACTTGTGGGAAGTCTACGTATGCAACAGACTGTTCCAAAATTAATCTCTGGTATATCGATATCATCACCTTACATCAAGAATATATGCAAACCTTAGTACTTGGGTTGTACTAGCACAAGGAACACTACTAGTACATGATTGCAGTTACACTGAGGAAAAACAGTTGGTGTTATCTAGAATGCTTATACTGTAAGTACTACAGTATGACCAGCTTTAATTGATAGTACATTACATTGTCCTTTGTATCCAGAAGAACTCAACATACAGTGGTCAGTATCGCTGAGCAAAACATAACTGAGGCTTCTTTCTATCTTGGCAGTAACTGAAAAAATCCCTCTATTTCAGGTTCCAGGACTTGCTTTACAAAGTTCTGGACTACTCGCCAAAAATTCACACTAGGGAAAAGCGTAGGAGGATATTGTTTCAAGGTCCAATATCTCATGACCCATCATAACTCAAAACAAATGCTTCAAACCACTGAAAGTTAATGCCAAAGTCTAATGGTGCAAAACACCATTGGAAAGTCTCTTCGTTCATTGAAATTGCTCCATTCTATTATCCTGCATCCCTACCCAGTTATTCACTCCCACTCTTTAGAATCATGTGCCAAATCACGTTATCACACAGACAATTAGCTTCAAACATGTTGCAGATCTTTCCCTCATCAGATGCATCAGTACAGGCATACTTGGGCTACTGCTTGGCTAGGTTTTCCAGCATACAAACCTATCACCATACTGGAAATGCTGATCTGCCCCACATATAACACCACTGCACCCCCAGTAACTGCCCAGCTCCCACCTTCTCACAAGCATGCCTCAACTCTCTCTTACTCTGCTGCATTATTTAGCTCATATGAAGAAAGCAGATGACAAGAAGGCAGAGCAGTAGGGGAAAAAAATTTCAGCACAGCTGACGGACAGAGAACATGATTTACGTTAATTTTAGAGCCATTCAAAAATAAATACCATGAATTATTACAAGTTTAACCTGGAGAAAAAAAACAGGATGATGGTTGCAGTACCATTACCTATTTATTACACTCAATTAAGTTTTTACTGCAAAAGTTGTAAAGATCCATTTGTAATATGGATGGATTGTAACATGATCCTTGTATTATGATACTTTTACTTCTCAATCTTTTATTAGTAAAACATCAGTTAACACTTGAGAAATCATATTAAGCTTTAAGTCAACACCTCTGCCACAATTTGGTTAGACAGCCATTACCATAACAGTGTCCAAACCTTTGGAAGACTACACATATTATTCTACATGTTTTGGTGTTTTCACATGACAATTTACAGTATTTTAAAGTAAATACTTCTTTTTCCCTTCAGCAGCCCTCACTGAAAAGCCAGCCCAAACTACTTTAACTCAGCCCCATTAAAACTTGAGTTCTTAGTTAAATCAGTGATACAAATATACAGTAAAATGTCTCTTGGTTAGAAGATTCTACAGATACATTTGTATGTTCGTGTCAGGCTTTTTTTTCTCCTTGATTATCAAAGCAAAATGTTTGAACGCATCTCCTCATCTCTCTCCTCCTCATGCCCTAGCCTGCTTCATTTTCAAAGAAAACTGGCTAGTTTTCCAAACAATCCAAGGACTTCAGTCATACTCCAATTATTGAAAATTAAACCCCACATAGTCTAATTAAAAAAACAGGTAGGACTATCAAAAAGTGCATACATACTAATAGGATCACATTCAACTTAGATTATTCAAATTATTAACCAGGGAATACAGCAATACCAGAACTTCAACATTTATAAGAACAATGCAAGTACAAAACTACAGAAATAGTAGAAAGACTCACAAGCAGGTGTAATATACAAAATTTAACTCCTTATAAACACAGCTATACTTCCAGTGACTGTGTTCACAACACCTTACCCAGTACAGAGTCCTGAAGAAACAAATAGAAGTGTATACATATTAAGTACCTACCTAAGAAGCTATTGACAGAGATTCAAGACAAAACAGCATAATGAGGTGGGAAACAATCAGACAATTAACATTAGTAAGAAAACGTAAATACTGTTTTGACATCTGAAAGACTCTGCCTATAGAGACCACAGAAAAAAAATAGCCAAAAAATATGATGAAGGAACAAAGAAGCACAAAGAAAGCCAATAATCAAGCAGAAATGAGATTATACGCAATTGTTAATTGGCTGTTGAGAGACAGACAATTATAGACACAGTTTAAAGAGAATGATCATGACAGGATGAAGAAAATACATAACATAACAAAAGTATTACTGCTACCAAAAGCAGTATCAGCAAATAAAAAAGAGTTACAGGAATCAAGATGAAAGCAACAGGTGCTAGATAAGGTTTTCAAGACTATACACAAGCAAGACAAATATGAGACTACTTTGAAAAAAGAAATGAAAAAAATCAAAGCACTACATACGGAAGACTTCAACAACAGCAGAATTATAAACACTGCTGGCAAAGAAGGTTTAAGAGAAAACCAGAAACAGGCAGATCATGGAAGGGAAAATTACTTTCAGAGGTTAACTAAGACACAAAATAATACTAGCCTGAATCAAAATCGATATGAAAAAGATAAATAGACAGGAAACAAGTGCAGTAAACATGAATGAAACACTAGAAGTACATAAGGACAGAGGAAAAAAGAGGTAGAAAGTGAGAAAATAAGTTTGATTGGCTTTTTTTATTTTATTTAAGACATATGAGAGCACAATATGATGAAAATAGAGAAGAAAAATCCAATAAGTAAGACAAAAAAATCCCTTAGACTTTGCTAAGTGCCGACTGCTTGGATGGGTTCAGTGAAGTAGAAAAACTAGTTTGGAAGAGTAAGAAACAGAGTGCCTGGGTAAATAATGTATCGGTATTCAAGTCAAAAAGAGGGCAACAGTTAAAGAATCGGGAGAATTTCAGGCAAACACTCTAAAGCAGGAGAGCAACTGGTCTATTTCAGAGCAAAATGTAGCAAAACCATCAGAGGAAACATATGTAAAGAAGGAGAATACTGAGCATGACTGAAAGTGAAAATGATGAGGGAGGGGTCTGTAGCCCAAAAAAGCAGATAAGAGAAGTTACAGAAACACAGAAATTGAATATTCTTAAGTTTAAGGAAGAAGTTATGATAAATCTTGCAGGTCCTGATACTAAAAAAGTAATAGTACAGAACTATCAAACGTTTTTCACTTATGGCTATCAGTTTAACTAGAACAAAATAAATAAGCTAGAATAAAGCATTTATAGCATGCTGTCCTACATAATTCTCCGTTTGCCAGCAGTGAAGCATCACCACATTGCAAGTTTCTAGTTTTAAGTTAGTAATACCTTTGTTCTTCTTCATGTGCTCTCACACGAGGAATAAAAAAAACAATATTCCAACACAAAACAGGATTAAGAACTTGACTCTGTAACATCTGATCATCGTGCAGGGACACACACTGTCCACCTGCAAATTTTGCTACACATTTTCTGCTCCTAAACAGACCCCCTCTGTTCCAGCAGCCATAACTGTTCATGCTTAGGTTCCTCTTCAGATTGCCCCCGAGAACTGCATGTCCGATACTTTAATATACAGCAATCTAAATAAGGAATGAACAAAGAAGATGGAGACCATAAGCAAGAACTTTTTGAAGTATCCCTATAAAGTCTTAATTTGGCTTTTCTGAGGACTTCTATTAAGCATTTCAATACATAATAACCCTAACATAATGCCCCTCAAATTCAAATTTAAACTTGAAAATTTCAAGTTTAAAGAAAAACATTTAAAAAGTAAAAATATCTCCTGATGTTTAGAAGATTTGTAACAGAGCTAAGAGGCACACCAAATGTTTGCATTACTCATCTCGCTCTCCTTGCAGGCATATGCCTCTTTAGTTTCAGTTCTGTTGATGCTGCTTCTAATCACACTTCTGTAAAACCCAAACAAGCTACACAGACGACCTGTGTCTTAAGCAGAAAGCACAGGTAACCATCAACAATATAGCAAGTCTGGCAATATATAAAGCGCTATGAAAATGCTTTAGGTAAACACAGTATTTTTCCTAACTAAACCGCTCTCCAACACTGCTTTTGCAGGACTGCCTTCCTCCCAGTGGATTATTTCCCCTGAAAGAAATAAAGGTAATGCATGAAGTTATTTTTCTGAAAATGTCTGAGGATGCTATAATTAGTTTTACAAATGTTAAAATCCAGCCTTCTCGGAGATCCTCTAGTCCTAATCAACATTTTTGATACCGTAATTGTAGTCTCAAATACAAGTAGGTAGGTAGTTCAATATCCCAAGTAAATGAAGGACTCCTTAAAGTTTTATTTTGTTCCAGATATGTAGAGAAACACAAGTCTGAAATGTGATTTTAAAGTAAGGAAACGTCCATTTAACTCTAGTAAAGATAAAACTTAAATAAGAAGAAAAATCGTAAATTATTATTCCAAATAAAAGAAGTATTTCTCCTTATTCATTAAAGAATGCAACAGTAAGTAGATACTGCTAAGTACAGAACTATCAAAAGAACAAACTATACAGTACCCTGAAGTGACATCAAGACAAGACAGCTGAAGCAGGCTGTGGAATACCACAGGAAAGGGAAGCTTTTACACTGTTGAGCCTCAACAGCATACCCAGTAGATTCAAAGCTTTCAACTAGAAAAAAAAGGCAACCATACACATGACTACACAGAATAGCACAGTTTTATGTATATACTAATCCAGAATATTTAATCTTGCAACAGTCTTGCAACAGTCAACAGATCTAAGAGAAAAAAGTCAAGGCAGGACCTTTTGCTGTCAAACAGAGGGTAGAGGCAGTGGCTGCAAAACTACTTATGAAAGATGAATCCACCACACGTGAGGTTGTTTCCTGATCAGTTTGCTGCCTGCAAACATGTTTTAACTGAGCAGTCATTTATTCATAGCATCGGCTACAGGAGAGCAAAAACTGCAGCAAAGCCAGACAAAAGAGGAAAACTGATCATGAAATCCTCATCAGTTTTGCAGTAGATTAGGCTCAGCATGTAAGAAGTTTCTTGAGCTATAACAAGAACTTGAGCTAAACGTTTAGCTGAGCCTGCCAAGAGAACAGAAAGGAAAAAGAAAAGTAAGTGTATTTGTTTTCATCTTTCTTTAAGACAGAAGACAGGAAATATGTAGATACAAAGAAAAAGAGCTCATATAGAAAGAAAAAGCGGCCCCTAAAATGGCTGCAAAAAGGTGTAGCTAACACACAGGGTACACGAAAAAAAAGAATTTGACCCAAATAACTCATCTCTTCAGAAAGGAACTAACATGCTGAACTATATTTTGGTAGTCATTCCGAAATTGGCTTGCTTGACAACTAGTTTGTAAAAATATGGAAGATGCAGTAAGTTATGAGATGGGGAAAAAAGATACATAAGCATATGGAAATAACATAAAATATATGAGTTTACATTCTTTCAAGCTATTAAGTAAAAAAAACATATAAAACTAACCAACCATAAATACCAATCACAATAATGAAAGACATAGAGAAAACAATTCCCTACAAAATAATTCACTTTCAACTCCCTCACTCTCACTCACCCATGGCCTTGCAGGGAAAGAGCAATTATTTTTTTATTTATGAAATATTGTTAACTGCTTTTAAGGTTGCTTAGTAGGATCTAACCTAGCAAACCTAAATAAAGATAAAACTTGGATGCAAAACCAGCAAGATCAGTGTTATTTCCTCCTGCAAGTCTGCAAGTGTGCAGTGCACGTCTATAGCCACAACTGGTCCTTTCATTAGGGCTGGCTATACAGTTCCAAGAATACTCCTTAACAACAGTAAGCACAAAATATAAAACCCTGAGGTATCAGTGACAATTGCTGAAAGGAAAGAACATAGTCTCCATATTGTGAAAAGTAATTCTTGCAGAAAATTTACTACTACATCTTCTTTTACTAGATTTCACAAGTGAGAAAGTAACAGGAGGGTCTACTCCTTTTAAATTAAAAGCTTCTACCTGGAGAGTTAGCAAAATTTGTGCAAAACTGCAAATACCTAACATGGATCTTTATCATTGTACCAAATCTCTTGGCATCATTCAGTCACACGTTGTTATTACTAAGCAGTCTGTTAGCAAACAAGGGATGCCATGAACAGAATGTGGTTAAACCCTACCTTCTGGTAAACTATTGAGCACACGAGGTCTTTAACAGCAGAGAGGGACAGGTCCTGAGCTTCAATGGTGACAGTCTCTCGAGTGAGACCAATCTGCAGAAGGAAGGAGATCCCGTGCACAGAGCCTCGGGAGTTGGTGAGGCTCTGGGTACTGAAACTGCCATTGGAGAGTCGACTGGAGAGCCCCGACTGGGGACTTGAAGACAAAGTTGGGGTCTGTGGTGCAGCAACATGACACGTAGATGGGGAAAACTTCTGTAAGGATGGGGGAGAAGAGTCGTTTGCTGACATCTGACTTGCTTTACTCTGTCAAGATCTCTGTAGTAGTCAAATTCTAAGAAAAATACGTTATCAGTTCTTAGTTTGAAATGCAAACAAGGATAATGTAAGTTTCCCTTTCTTAGTTCAGTAAAATGACCAGTAAAACTTAAATTTCCCTTTCATTCGTGCAAGCCAAAGAGCAAAATAATTACAGCTGCAAGTTACTTTAAATTAAAGGTTGTCTTTCTGCAGTTACAATCATTGAAAGCAGATTGCCTGTCCTTTAGCACCACATCCAGACAACAGAGGCTTACATAAAGGCCTCACAGAAACGCATCAGCTCTGCTGTTTTATACTTGTTCTTCATTTTTCTTAAAAAACAAAAGCTGGAGAAACAGATGGAAATAGATGCTGGTAATTCATTAAAAATATCCTCATTCACCTAATTGCACAGATATCTCAAATGCAGATGCATCTTCATGAAGATAGGCTTTTAGAATGAAAAAAAAGGTGTATCCTTGAGTAACAACAGAAGTCCATGTATGATGAATCAATTCCTCCTTCAGAAAGGCTTCTCTGAATTCACAGGACACAGTTAACCTGCAGATCAGTGAAGATATCTGATTTCATTTTTATAAAATATTTTAGCTCATGAAATTGAGGAGCAGAATGTCTGAAGACTGAATCACATTAAATGTAATCTCTAGCTTCACCCAGATAATCTCCAGCATTTTGAAACGTTGTACTCTGCCTGCAGGGGAAAAGATAAAGCTGTCATTTCACATGAAATGCATAGTCGCATAGCAGTGTCATAACCGCTGTACTTTGAAGCAGCAGAATCACCAACTTCTTTTACTCAAATGTGTTATTTTAGTAATGTTTTGTACTTATAGTTCTACTCAACTACTTTCCCACTCTGTGATACTCAAGACAAATCAGATGTAACACTGCCCAGTATGTTACCACAACTTCTAATTAATGGTAATTTGGCAGAGCAAAGTACTTAGCACTTAAGAGGAAAAAAATTAAAAAGGTGGGGAGAGGGGGCAGTAGACCACAGCTCTGCTCTGTAGGTCTATATTGAGAAGCTGGTGGGTAGAGAAGGAAATTTATTAAATGCATTGAAATGTCAAAAAACCCCCCATAAAGTCAAAACTCAAACTCTACATAGCATGTACTCAGGATTTTAATACTGTGATTCCAGACAACTGAAGAACGTCTTGCATAAACTCCAACTACAGGAAGATATGCAGAGCATACAATTGAGCATTGGTTCCTCTGGAAAAAAATCAAATTAATTTACATTCACATGTCTGATGAAAAAAGCAAGTTGGCTACAACTTTTTAAAATAAATAATTTCATGAGCATGGGCTCAAGATACTTGTTACAAAATGCTATTTTACCCAATTCGATATTTCAGGCATTTCATGAGCAACTGAAATATTTTAAAAGAATAATTTTTAGATTCCCCATGCAACTTCTGCCACAGGAAAAGGTTTTCTTTCCTTCCCTTATGTACAAAAAAAAAAATCTCTGAAAGAACATAATTCTTGAAATGAAATTTCAGAAGAGAAACGCCACAGTTTATTGCACATAGTATAAGCTGCCCTTACCAGAAATAAGGCTGAGAATTGGTAAAAGAGTCAATTTAATAGACTGTGCACTCCTGGTATATTTACCAGTGTAATAACTCAAAGCCCCACTGCCATTGCATTCTGAAAGGTAAGTAAGGAAAGAGAGGTACACGAATTGCATTACTGGAAGGAAGAGAAGCTCTTGGCAGTGTGATAAAAATTCCTAACAAGTGCTCCATGAGAGAACAATTTGATAACTTCCAGATTTTCAGCACAGGTACCTAGAAACTGTTGTCTTCAAATATGCAACAGTTGCTGGACATGTAGCAACAACATATGAAAAGATAATTTCTGCCTTAAAGAACACACTGAATGTGATACAGGTGAAGGTCAAAAACAGGAAGAGTAAGAACAGCAACGTTTAAGAACCCTTCTCAAGAAAGCAGCTTCATAGTGCCTTCAGCTTTGCTTGAAGATGACTGTTGTTTTCTACATACTGCTTTTCCTTCCCGTACCTCTCAGAGACACCAGAGCAAGCAAATACAAAGCCTTAGGTGTGGATCAGAATTACAGTAATGCCTAACCAACATAACAGAGAACACAAAAGCCTTATGATGAGAAAGAATTAATGAGCCTACTAAGCAAATTTAATTTACATAGTGAAAACACACTGCAAAAGCTGCCTAATTAGAACATCAATTATATTTACCAAAAGCATGATACATTTGCATTGACAAAGCCTTTTCATAGCACCTGTATTTGCATATAAGCCTTTAAAGAAGGCTATTTTTGCTACTTGGCGGGAAAGAATGGACCTTTCTAAGAAAGGAAAGTCATACAAACTGCTCATTTTGTAGTGAGGATAGAGTTCTTCCGAACATCAAATAAATTAAGTGCATGTCGAAATTTACGTGCAGTCTACAACTCCGTATTTTATTTATGTAAAGGAAACCCCACACCTAGAGAGCAGAGAGGTACAAAGGCTAGGAAGGGAGCCTCTCTGTCCCCTTCCCCTGCTCCCAGCTCGCAGCTTCCCCTCGCCCAGAAGCGCTAACCCTCCCGTTCCTTGCTGGGCTGCTCCCAAGCCGAGCAGCTCCCGGGCAGCTTCTCAAATTCCTGGTACTTAACCCGCTGCGAGGTGAGGCGCAGCCGTCGCACCCCATTCCCAGCGACTCCCCCGGCTGTCCTTACCCCCGCGGGTGCCGGTTCCCGCCGGGAGGGACAGCGGTTCCCCCCGCACGGCCCGGGCGGGACCGGCGGGACGCGTCGCGCCTGCCGCGGGTCACGCAGCCCCGGCCGGGCCGGCGCTGGCACCCGCCCGTCCCGTCCGCCCGTCCAAGGTTTAAATCCCCGCTGCGCGACCCGCCTCCGCCGGCACCATCTCCGGAGATGATGTGGCCTCGGCCCGTCGCCCCCACCCCGGGATACCCAGGGCGAAGCTGTTGCCGCGACGGCGCTTCCCCCGCGGGGGGAGCGGTGGGGGCTCCCCCGGGACACGGCCCCTGCCGGAGCCGCCGCTCCCGCCGCCGCGGCAGGAACTTTCCGAGTCCGCCCCCGCCCTTCCCCGGCGCGGCGGCGGCAGCCCCGACCCCCGCACCCCGCTCTCCCGCGCCGGCCGCCGACGGCGAAGGCGCCCGCGGCCCCGCCGCGCTCACCTGCGGCCCCGCTGTCCCGGGCCGGAGCGGCCGCTCGCGCATCTCCAGCCCCGCGGCTCCCCGCACACTCCAGCGCCGCCCGGGACGGGACGGGGCTGCGCCGCGGGGGCTGCCGGGAGCTGTAGTCCCGCGACCGCGTTCAGGCACCGTCCACCCGGCCCCGACGAACCACGAGTCCCGGCATGCCCTGCGCGGGCTGGGGGGCTCAGCGCGCGCGGCGGCGCAGGCGCAGGGCTCCCCGAAAGAGTTTCCGTTAGTTATCCTCGCCCGTGGCGGGCGCTGCCCAGAACCGCTACAGCGGGATGGGATGGAATGGGATGGGACGGCGCGCGGTGGAACGGCACGGCGCCGGCAGCGGGGCCCTCCGCTCCGTGTTGCAGCCACCGCCCCGCTGCCGCCCTCGCCTCCCCAACCCCCGCCGCCTCCAGCCCTGCCAAAGGCTGGGGCGACGCCAGCTCGCGCCCTCCGGGGCTGTGCCAGCGCCGGCCGCGCGCCCGGGCAGCCCCCGCGCCCTCCCCGCGGCGCCTCGCGGCGCGCCCCGCGCCCTCCCCGCGGCCGCCGCAGCCCGTGTGTCCGGCCACCCACGCCCCCCCCGGTTCACCTCGCCGGGCTGGGGGCGGCGCAGCCCCGCGGGGGTGTCCCCAGGGCCGCGGGCAGGCCCTCCATCGCTGCACAGGAAATACTTGACCTAGTGTGTCACAGCATCGCGCTGGTCTTTTCCGTGGCCGCGCTGACCTGGGAGCTGGGAAGGGCTTTCAGCGTCCCCGCCGCCTCCCGGTAGCCCCTACGGACGTGCGTGTGGCTCAGCAAGATCTCAGTTCTCCAGGCCCTTTCGGACGTAACTGTCACCGTCTGCTAGTACGTTTCAGTCCCCCCTTCTAATACTCTGATACACCCAAATCCTGTCTTCCTGCTCTGCGTTAATGATGCCACTCTTGCATCAGCACCAAATCTCTGCACGCAAGATACTTAGCAAACACAACGAGCAAAAGTACCAAATAAAACTGGTCACAAGGCAAAACTGCATCTGTAACCTCCCTCCAGTCCAAAAGCTCCCTGTGAAGAGACAACCCGTAATCTTCCTTCTTGAATTTGGATTCAATTTCTGTGTACAAATCTTAAAATGATATCCACTACCATAGGAAGTTGCTGAAGTTTAAATTATATACCAGACCAAAAACACTTGGAAAAGGCAAACTGTCAACAGAAATTCAAAGGCTTCCAATGCTCAGCTCGGCGAGAAACAGATGGAGAAGCAGATTAGTGCCTTGTCATTTATAGCGCTGTTTGTTACATAGGTTACATGCGTTCTCATTTCCTTCATCTTACACTCCTGAGGCCTGGCCTAAAACCCGCTGAAACTGAAGGGAGTCTTTCCGCTTTACTTCACCCTGTTTTGCATCAGATCTTTACACAGTGCAGCTGATACGGAGCGTAACCAGGTCTGCACTCTGATTGGAGCCAGTTCATTAGATAAATAATTAGCATGCAGCTTCTTGTCAAAATCTGGAAGTACTTTAAACTGAAACTGTAGCAGTTAATGGTTGATTCTGCTTTTTACTGGTTTTGAATGCCAAAAACCACCCTGGGACTTCTTAATGAAGGCTATTCCATGAATAGAGGATGTTCTTGCCAAAGCTCTGCACCAGATAACTGAGCAATCTTCGTTTCCTTTTTCCTCTGAAGTGGGACTCCCACACGCCACCACTGTAAACATAGAGCTTGCCTCCATAAACATGATTTTTGATGTTTAGCACAACACATACTCTAGTGTACTTAAAGTGCAGCAAGCTTCTCACATTCTGAGTAACAGCCCTAAAAATAGCTGTTTATGGACAATACCAGATGGATATTAGGAATTAGCACAGTCACTGGGCAACGATTATACTTCTTTGTAAAGAAGCTCAGCTTTCTACCATCCAATAGGGTTGGTGCCATTTAATTTGCTGCCCTAAGCCATAATATCTGCTTTTTCATAAATCAGAAGATGGATTAGTTAAAATCAATTTATTACAGAACACAAGAAAATATCAGCCAAAATAAACCAAACTTCTGTAAGTATTTGTCCAATGTTACTTTCTACAAATATTCTTGAAGCATCCAAAACCTGTTCTGTTTGTAAAGATCTCTGTGTGAAACACATCCGAAAGCAGCTCTGCATTCAGCATCTGTGTATAGAGCAGCACACACATCTGTCCATATGCACAGCCCACTTTGTGTGACTGTGTAGCAGCACCATGACATCATCAGCCTTGTCTGCAGTAATTGACAGGGCGAGCATTCTGTTTTGTTATTTTTATGACTACCATAATTAGTGATTTCCTGTGGATTTCATCAATGTTTCTTTTTTTTCTGAGTCCACATCATTCCCTCAGATGGTTAGCTTGTTTTCACAGCTCAGCTTTCCCTGCTGAAGCCAGCTGCCCTTTAGAAATCACTCTCTCTCGCGTCTACAAGATAGCAGGAAACAAGGGTAACTTTTACTGTATTTATTTGCTTTTATAAACAAAAACTGTTTTTCATTCTGTATGGACCACAAGGTCTACATAGACAAACTGCATTTGGAACAACTGTTTTATAACTCTAAAAATGCATTATGTTTTTCCAGTTAGAAAATAATACCACTAGCATTTGGATAATTGGTATCTGAAAATGGATACATAATATATTCATTTCTATTCACCTATCTGATGTTTTATTTTCATGTCATCTAACTGGGTTAAAAAAAAAAAACGTCTTGGAAGACCTGAGTGGTGCATTTGTCTGTGAAATTCCATAAGCACATGCTGCCATTATTTTTACACTGCTTTTGACACTGATGCTGCATAGCAAATGCACCCATTCAGGATTTGCAAGATCTGCAATAAATGCTTGCAAAAAGAGAAAAGAGGAAGTAGTATCTCTGTGGACAAAATATAAAAATGCTTTTCTTTTTCTTTTTTTTTTTTTTTTCAGGTCATTGTCTCATTTCTTCCCCTTCCCCCAAAAGAGTTAGGAGTTCAGGTTTGGTTTGGATAAAATCCTGAAATGTGGATATGCCTCTGAATTACCTCATCGTCTTGGTTTGAGCCCTTAGTTGAACTTTGTCCCAAAATCCAACTCCAACTAACCAGTGAAAAGTTTAGTATAGACTTAAAAAAGCATGGAATCAAAATTTACCTTGGTATAAACATATATTTTGAAAACAAAATACATACTTATATTATAAATTATATGTAATTGGCTTTTTGGAATTCTTACCCCCACCAGTTTAAGGAATGATCTCACAGATCCTTGCATCTGCCAGATGAGTAGCTTCATTCATATCATATATATATAATTCTACCGTACCAACTGTGAAATAAAGTTATTTGCCTAAATAAATGTTTACATTTAACCCGCACATTTCACTTATTAAAACTTCATCTGTGAAAACATCAGCCCGTAGAAACAGAATCTCTTAAACCTGAGTCACCAAGTGCAGTGCTTCCACAGCCTGATAAAGTCTGTTCCAAACCCTATAGAGATCAGTGGTGCAGGAGTTAACCAGGATGAACAGCAGCTCAAACCCACAGGTTGCACGTGAGCACTGGGCACCTGCAGGCCCCTGTGCTTCTCTGTGAACATCAGCCCCACCACCCTTTCCCTCTGGGCTGTAAGAGCTGCCTATGGATTTCTGAGCCTGCAGTAGCTCAGGCTGCCAAACACTGGAAATCTCAGCCTGTATATTCTAACTGCTGGATTACCACTGTTGGCAAATCAGCCATAGCTCAGGCACAAAATCACAGGATCGTAGAATGGCTTGGGTTGGAAAGGACCTTAAAGATCGACTAGTTCCAACCTCTCTGCCATGGGCAGGGACACCTCCCACTAGACCAGGCTGCTCAGAGCTCCATCCAACCTGGCCTCAAAATTACCTTGTATTAGGTGGATTCAAGACAAACAACCAACCAAACCACCTAAACAAACCACACTCACTCTGCTCGCCCTGCCATGGGTCTGCCAGTTGAAAAAGCTGAGCATCACAACCGCATTTGCAATGGTGGAAGGTGCAAGAGTTCCTCTTCTGGAGAAAACTGGTGAGCATTAAATCCGCGGCATTTGGCAGCACATTTCTCTAGAGTTAATAGCCAAGGTAATGACGGAGCACATGGCCTCAGCTTCCAAGAGGTGGTTTGGCCTCTGATATGTTGGAGAGTCAGCAGAAGGAAAAGCTTTTGACAGCACTGCCTCTACCGTCTGTCTGTCGGGACTTCAGTAGATGGCACTGTCACACCAACTGGGGCACAGGAAGAGACAGTGTACACATTATTCTGTCACAGATTGTGTATGCTTTTCTTCAAATAAACTCTCTTCTTTTTTTTCCCCCTCTAGATGACATCTGATTACCTTTATTTGATTTTCTGGGGTAATAAACCAACTATTTTAAGTGTATAAAATAGAACGGATGACCACTTAGAAATCTGTTGACACCTTTTCAATAAGGTGGTATGGAATAGGACTAAACAACATTTTTCCCTTATAAATCCCTGGAAAAAACCAAAATGTCCATCAACTTTGATTTTTTTAAACTTTGTGTATTATTTTTTAAAATAGTTACATAATTCTATTTTCAGCTGTGAATCGTTCCGATTTCTGTTACATTTCAATGGATTTTTTTTCCCTCAGTCTTCTTTATACCATTAGGCAAAGAACTTTCTGGGGTAGTTATGGGGAGGAGGGAGGCAACATCTCCACCCCAAATTTTAAAAGTAACACCTTTAAAAAAATCCCATTCAATCTCTCTATGCATCTGGCCCAGCACTTACACTTCTATATGTGTTTCCCATGTAGGTGATATTAACACTACCTAAATCTGACTTTACACTTGCCAAGTTTGTAATCCATCAAAGAACTGTAGCCCTTGGTGCAACCACAATCCCTTCAGGAAAAACAGTGTTAGCTAAGTCCTGACTCAAGCTTATATTCTTGTCAGAATTCTCCTATTACTATTGTATTTTTTTTTTTTTCTGCTAATGAGAACTCTGGCAAATCAGCCAAAAGTTTTGCCCAGCATCTGGATTGTACGGTCAACCACAGGAAGTCTCATGGAGGGGCAACAGATTTTTGTTCTTCATGTAGTCCTGTTGGGATCACTGTCATCTTGGTAGTTGGATTTAGACTAATTTCCTGTGACTTGATCTCTGCTGACATGCCAGAGCTTTTGCAAAAAATCTGTAAACTGTGCTGATTTTTCTTGGTAATCAAATGACTGCCCATTTCTCCCTATTAACCAGTGACTTGGCTTTGCATTTAGAACAATTTCCTAACGAAGCAATGAGTGGATTTTTGTGACTGAAAAGAAAGAAAAAGGCACCGATTTAACTTAACTCTTCGTTTTCCCATATATGAAAAATTTGGATACAGCCACATTCTGAGTATCAGCTAGAAGGATGCTGATCCTGCAGTAAAGCAGGATCACCACCAGCGACGTTATCTGTATGCTGGGCAGCAGATCCTTCAGCTTTTCTAGGAAATCTGTGAAAACTGGGTCAACAATCTGCAAATCACAAATTGGCCTATTTCTCTAATATTACCCTTGTAGACACTCTGAATACTTGCAAAGCTGTAGTTTCCAGGATTTGACTTTCCAGTATTAGGCTGGAGAGCAGCAATATGATTACTCCTGCTCCCTCCCTCTTTCCTTTCTTTCATCTTTTTTTTTTTTTCTCTTGTTTTGGCATTGAGCCTGAGCTTTAAGAAACATGTAAAAACTGGAGACTTTAAAAGGAGTATCTTTGATGCAGAATAGTTAGATGTTTTCTGCGACATCGTAGAGCAAGAACGGTGATGTCAAATGACATAAAGAAGGGATCACGAGCTCAGAAACTTGTATCTTTGGTTTAATAATTTTAATTGGTCTACTGCAAAATACCACCTCACCACAGATTTTGCTTCATTGGTAGTTGATAGTATAATTACAGAATTTAAAATGCCTGAAGAATGGATTTTTATTCTAGCAAGTATTGTTGGTTTAGGCCTAAAAAGGATATTAAGAAGAGCTTATAAACTAATAAATTAAACCCCTTTGCAGTTCTGTAGGTCTTTGCCCTGTCAGACCCTTCACGAATATCCGTTCCGAGCTGGCCATCAGCCATGAGCGCTGATCCCGGCCCGTTCCCAGCAGGAGCCCGAGCGGAGCAGCAGAGCCCTCCCTCATTCCAGCGCCCGCAGCTCCCACCGGTGCCCGAACGCGATGAGATCACGCGGGGCCCCCGACCCCCAGCCCATCCCAGAGCCGCCCCTCGGAACACAAAACCAGCTTTCAGGGGAAAGCCGCAGGCTCCGGCTTTTCCCACAGTGGGAATCATGAGTCCCTGCGCGCCGCCCCTCACAGCGCGGCGGGAGGAGGGGAGCGGGCCCGTGGCACTGCTGACGTGCTGCCGGGGACGGGGCTCATTTCGGAGGGCACACGGGCTGGGAGAGGCTGGCAGGGCTGCGGCTCCATCAGCCACAGCCGCTCCTGCAGCAGCAGCCTCCTCCCTCCCTCCGTCCGTCCCTCCTCCGCCTCCACCTCCGCCGGCACAGCGCCGGCTCTACCCTTTCCACCCTCGGGACTCGGAGAGGCGGAGGGAAGGGATGGCGGGGGTCTCGGGGGGCGCTCCCCGGCTGCCCGGGGCGCTGTGCCTCGCCGCCTGCCTGCACCTGGCGCTCGGGAGGGACGCCGGAGCACAGTGGACCCTGGAGAAGGTGGGTCGCGTTTGCGTTTCCCGGGCGCTTCTTGCCTCGCTTGGTGGAGGTGGGGAGCACCTTCCCGGCGGGCAGGGGTCAGCGGCTGGGCGGGGGTACAGCCTCATGCCCTCCTGCCCTAGGCGCCAACATGAATTCGGGTTGGGGGTCGCCCTTGGCGCGGGAGCCAAGGGGCCGGCCCGCAGGTGAGGGTGGGTGACACGGCTTTCCTCGTACCCCGAGCTTGGTGACTGCAGAGAACAAGCCGCCTTCACACGTTTGACGTCTCGGTGAGACCGGGCAGCGAGAGCGATATGCTTTGTCAGAGGCAGTTTGTGACATTAAGGGAAGCCCAAAGACGACAAGACGGATCAAAATCTGAAATCATATTCCATATAACATTCTATTGTACTCCAATTTTCATTGTGATTATAGTGAGTCAGAGGTTAGTGTCTTAGTTTAAGAATAGCTCCTCCAGCAGTGATGCACATGTATCTAGGAAAAACAAGTAGGAATGGTACGGAGATCCACTACAAAATTGTTTTGAAAGGATATAATACTCTAATATGTTGCAGACCCATATTATATTGTTTCTAATTCATGGTATGTGAACCAGTGAAAAAAGCACTCTCAAGGTTTAATTAAACAGTAGTAAGCCTTAAACCACAGATTTCTCTGTGTAACAACTCAATGGTCCATTATGAAACACTAACATAGTTTCTTTGTGAAGAACTAAACCACATGAAACATAGGAGAGCATACAACCACAAATCACATTCGATTAAAAGTTTCAGGAATTTCCAAACAGAAAATGTATGTCTAGGGCCCATCCCCAGGTGTTTATAGAAGAGCTGAACTCAAAGTTCAGTCAGAAGCAACTGAACTCCACTAATCTAGTGCACCATTCTCTTCACCAATAGATCAGAGTCCAGGACAAACTGGCAAAATGAAGCTTCCCTCATACTTTTCCACTCACTTCCCCTTAGTCATTCCCTTTCTCCTTGATTTTGTTCACTCCCCATTCAAGTTAGTGTTGGGTTGTTTGTTTATGAGATACTTTGTCTTTCTGTTCTGTTAATTATATCTTATTATATATACATGTATAGCTCATGTATTGACTACATATCTGTAACATAATACATCTCTATTATGCATAATACATGTATATGTACATATATATGTAAGAATATGTGAGGCTAATTCTTTAGTCATACTAGTCAATGAACACGAACGTAGCCCCAGTGCTCCTTTTCTCAGCCCCCTTGAGTCCCACCAATTCACTCTTTAGTTCATTCCACTCCCACTAGTCGTCACTCTACTCCCCAGTGCTGTCAGTAGTACCATCTAACCGCAGAACCATTGCATCTGATCGCCTCTGCCTGTGCACACACTAAGCAAGAACCACTTCCTCTTTCTCATCAACTTGTTGTCCCTTGACAACTTTAGTTCTTTATCTCTGAAGGAATGTGAGCCAGAAGTTCAAAATCCTACGGGTGAGCATGGGCTACTTGTAGAACTTGAAGTCTTGCAGTTTTATGCAGCTTAGTACAACAGGTTTAGTGACAACCCTGTCATAAATACATTGTTCTGCCTCCCTGTTGTGGCAACATTGTAAAGAATGAGTCACCTACAGATCTTATTTTGCTTATTTCATAACCACTTTTGCAATTACTTTCACTTCCCAAATTTGAAGGTATCTCCCTTATTAGAAATGGAATTTGATTCCTCCCTCCTGAAGTATTTTCATGCATTTGTACTTTAAAAATTTCTTTGCAGAGTGATTCAATTACCCCAATTACCAGGCATGCTCTACAGTTGGAAGCAAGATGATTCCTCATTCTAATTGAACCCTTCACTTGTTCAACTGCAGACATATTTTCTGAACTTCCTTAAATTGTCCTCCTACACTCTTCTGAAGTACATAGCTTTAGCTTTTCTCTCTCCCCTTATACCCTGCTCCTCCTAAACAGAATAACTCCCTGACAACATCATCTCTTGTCTGTGCCTCTTCTACACTGGTCTAAATCCACTGTATTAAACTTCTAGTCTTTCAAGAGACAGTTTTACAACTTCCACAGTACAATTTCCGAACTTTTAAAAGTTCTTCCTTATATCAGACAAAATGCAATTTTTATTTTACCCATGTCTAAATTTCCTAGCATTAAGAATATTGACTGCACATCCTAAAATTTGGTGTCCTTACAGTCTTAAAATTCAGCTTTAAATGCTGTATTAAAATTGGCACAGTAAGATTTGGTGTCTTTGCATCATCCCTCTGCTTAATTTCACTAAACTTAAATGGAATTAGAGGAAAGGTCTACATGTAGATAAACAACTAGGAAACAAGAGAAAGGCAGAATTAAATCTTTACAGTAAAGTCGAGAAAACACTTGTGCTTGTACCTGCTCTGCTCAGTACACACACAAATGAAGTAGAAAAGAAGTCAAATAGCGAGATAAACCCCATTTTTAACAATATTCATCATTCAGGGTAATAAAATAACAAGTCATTATACCTGACTGTCAAGGTGAGTATACTTTCTTGCCAGGTCATGAGTTTTAGTTGGTATTTCAGACACGTGTGAAATGACGCACGAGTGAGTGGAAAAGGAGAGGGAATGATTATTTTTTGCTAACACATGCAGTGATGGCATTAGACTACAGATATCTATGAAAATGTCAGTTTGAGGCAGCAACACCCCAAAAGCAAGTCAGCTGTTAAACAGTTTGAAGAAAGGAAAAGAGTAAAATAGAAAATACCATTATCCTACAGTTTAGACTATGGTGTGCTCATGTTCCAGTTTCTCTCCCCTTACTCATCTCAAAAAGGATGAGGTAGACAGGGTACACTGAAGGATAGCAAGTGTGATCAATCCTTTAAGGCAGTTCTGATAAAGAACAAATAAACAGAGCAGGATTTTTCATTAGGAGAAAGACAGGAGTAGAGGGAAGACCCTATGATATAAATAAGGAATGGATATGATAGTGCCTGAAACAGGAATCTATAAAAACAGGAGTGGTTCAGGAAGTTCCTGAGGAGACAACTGCTAGAGGTCAGATAGGTTCAAACCAGGTGTCCAAAGGGGCATTTGAGATATCCTTGGGGATCCCATCTGGCATTCACCTACCACTCCAGAACAGCACGGGCTGTTGACATGTAAGACATGCACTTGGGAGCCCCATGAGGATGCCTCCAGCACTCCAGGTCACCTGAAGTAGCCCTGAAGTTCTGTGCTTGGGCAACAGAAAGGCAGTCCTGTGGGAGATAGCTAACATGCTAATGGTTGTCACAGGAGACAAGCCATCAGTTCTGAGGTTAACCCATGTGTCACCAAGCTGACATACAGCCCCAAATGTGCCACGCCTTGCTGTGTAGTCACACTCATACCACTGCTGTGGGCAGAGGCCACAATGACACAGCTTCACTCTCTCTGAGAATGAGCTACCTTATGCATTTCTTTGCAGTACTGCACCTCATAACATACACACAGCATAAAGCTAAGCATTATTACCACTAGAAACAAAGCTTCTGGTGTTTGTCTCAATAGAAACTTCAGCTGAAGGTGGCATGGTTGCAGACATGACTGTATGTATGTAGAATTAAGATATTAGGAAACAGAGAACCCATTCATGGGTTGAGGTTTTACAGCTAGCTAGTATGTAGAACTTACTCACATATTTTTGATATTAGTATATTTTGCCTGGTAATAAAAGATACAGAGCAAATAATTTCAGAGTGATAACTTTTTAAAATTACTTTTTGTTGTGAGTAAATCAAACTAGCACAATATATCATATTTACTGTAATTTTGAAGAAAACTATGATTAAAGAGGTAATAGTAATAGTTATAGCAGTTATAGCAGTCTTCCTTTTCTCTGCCTTCTACAGTATTCTCACCAACCAAGAATTTTAGGTTCTGATGCTATTCAAAAAGTTGTGGCAAACACAGATATTTCTGAAATGTGGCAGAACGATTTGCGCCCTATCCTGATAGAAAGATACCCAGGATCACCGGGAAATTATTTCGTACGACAGGTAAGACAACACTTCCTGAAAACCTCTAAGAACATCTATTATTTATATTCTGGTAATGCCTTTGGTGACCACTAAAGGGACAATCACATTCCTTTCATTCAGTAGGATGAACTCTATCATTGTTCAAGTCTAGACTGCATAGAGCCTACATGACACAGCTTGCACTTTAGCTGACATTATTTCCCAGGGCTGCATAGCATGACAAAAAATTTTACTTTTTTTTTTTTTTTTTAATTAAAAAGTTTGCCTCAGGTTTGGTATCCAAAGTACAACACAACCATTGCCCTTTCCCTCACATGAGCAAGTTTTGGTCACTGGTTCAAATCCTCTGAGACCATGCATGAGGATAAAATACATACACACACACACACACACACACACCTTTTTCCAGAGGGGTCCTGTGCTGTTACAGTCCTCTGAAGTGTTCCTTCAGATGGATGTATCAACAACAAAAGGGATCAGAGGGGCCCAAACGGGCAGGCAGATGAAATGGCCAGCACAACAAAGTGCAGCATTGGTCCACATACCATGCTCACTCCACTGGCCCAAGCACAGCCGTGTGCTAATGCTGGGCTAACATGCCCAGATTGCAGCTGACCCCAAGCCAGTAAAGGCTCCAGCACACTGTCTTTGAGCCACAAGGAGTTGCCACACAATTGGGCTGCTGCCCGGTCAGCACCTCTGCTCTGTGCTCACAGCATGGGCATCTTCAGGACAGTGTACCATGCTGGCTCTGGATTGCATTAACTAAGCAGGAGACAAACAATAGTACAGCTGAGTTTGCTAGAAGACATTCACAACATCTCACTAGCCTTCATCCACCCTTTACGCAGTGACTCAACAGCTCTAAGACAGCTCTAACTACCATAAATTTATTTGCCACTCTGCAATTGGTAGACTGCAAAAATGCAGCCTTTTTATGTTTTGTGTGTGTGTGTGTGAGGGCACATATCTCTATAGATTTAGTTTCGTGGTTTCTTTAGTGATACTCTGGAAGGCAGCCAAATCAAAAGGGGAAAAGGAAGAAAAACAAAAAAATAGCTGAGCCTGGGCTAGAAAACCACGAATCACATTCAAAATAGAATCATCCTGTTAGAAGGTAACAGCATGTATTAAATTAGACCCCCATCAAAGGAAAAAAAGAAGAGTCTCCCATTGTCGAAGCACAGTGGAGTTTGAAATGGATGACACTTCTTTGTTGAGACACAGAAAAAGCATCAGACTCCTTCAGGGGAAAAGGCTAGTGCCAACCATGGCTGCTGCACACTGGAAACTCCATCCACGCTTATATATTCCCGTTAATCCATAACAGACATCCTTTGCTCTGCCTACTGATAGCTGATAGACCATACAATGCCATAAAAGCTTTCAGTGGGTGACCACAAACAAAATGGAAGTTTGTTCTAGCACTAAAACACACAGCAATATTCCCACTGAGTTCACTAAGAGCAGAACAAGTCTTCAAAGTTTATTTTCCCCTTAGAGGCTTTTCCTAATGTTTACTTAAAGAAAGAGGAATCTGCCTTGAAGAAGCACTCTAGGGACCCATAAAAATAAGTTGCTCAACAGAGAAACAGAGATGTCCCTCTTAATAAGAGTTAGCCAGAACTCTGCATGAAGTACAACTGGGGTTGTTAGAGGTATTGTCTTTAGTAGGAAGATAACTAAAATAAATTATCTCTTTTACAGATTTACTGTCTTCTTATCTTTACATGAGCTACACTTAGAGGGTTTGATTTTTAAAATGTTGTTCTGAAATGTTTAATTCTTTCTTTAATTTAAAGGAATCATCTCTTATAGCCTTTTAAACAACTTCGGTCACTTGAAAGGCAGATTGCTCATAGAAGCTAAAAAACCCCCACCACCTCACATCAACCAACCAAACCAAAGAGCATTTTATTATTATTATGCCGTGGCATCTCTGTGTGGTAATTGTCAAAATAGCCACACCAAGGTCTCTGCAGCCAATTCTGAGTTTTAAGGGCACAAATGAGTTTAGATTTTAAGAGGTAAACATTAAATCTGCTCTAGTTACACATGAAAAAAACACTGGCCTGGAAACTTCAGAGATCAAGATCTTAATGTGTCATATTAATGGGCCATAATTCAAAACACCTTCAGGCTCCGAAGACAGGAGTCAAAAGGGAGAAATGAAAAGCAAATGAGCTAGTCAAAGGCTAAGGTAGCAAAGCTGTCACTTATTTTATATAGTGACATTACATTTTTTGCTATAAAATTTATCCTTTAAAAATATCATGAACTTACAGAAGTAAGCTTAAGGGTCACTATTAATTAGGTAATGACAACTTGTCTGCAACATCTTTCTGAAGCAAGCAATATTGATCTGATTATTTTTTATAATTGCAGCATATCAAGCACCGTCTTCAAAGATTAAAGGCTGGTTGGGAAATTGAAGAAGATACATTTCAGAGATACACACCATATGGATATCAAACATTTTCGAATATTATCAGCACTCTTGACCCCTCTGCAAAACGCCATCTAGTACTTGCTTGCCACTACGACTCAAAATTCTTTGGACAACAATGGCAGGAGAGAGTGTTTGTAGGAGCAACTGATTCAGCCGTGCCCTGTGCTATGATATTGGAGTTGGCACGTGCTCTGGATAACAAGCTTCAGTTAATCAAGGTAGTGTACTTGTTTCTTTTGCATTTGCTTTTGCAACAGCAATAGGACTTAGGGCACTTCCACATTCTTTCCGCGGCCTGCATGCCTGGTTCTCCAATTGTTGTGCCTGTGATAAAACTCCCATTGACTTCAAGAAGAACAGAGATCTGTACATATAATAAACATATACTATATAAAAATAACAAATTTTACATCAATAATACATGCTTCATAGACTTGCTACTTTCAAGCTAAAACGCACAGAACCCTACTCAGAAGGTCCTATTGTATCCAATAACATCTAGGGTCACTGACAAAGTTTTGTTGCATTCCAAATCTTGCATTTTTAAAATTTCTCAGTTGTATTCTGCTTTGGGACACAGATGAACTAATTGCTGTGCAGGAGAGTGACACTTATGTCCCTCCATCCCATAAGGATTTTAAGCTTTTCTTCCTGTATCACAATTTGAATAGTTTATTTATAAAACAAGTATAACGTTATCAGTCTGTTGTTACCTATGCTATGAAAATCTGCTTCAAAGTGCTGCAATTGCTAGGCATAAAAATCTGTTGAGCCCACAAACTCTAAAAGCTTGTAGGATTACAAATCTGTAGGATTACAGATTCAGGAGTGCCACCTACTGGTTCAGTATTCACTATTTACAAAAAATAATTTTCATACACTTACAGATTTTTCACAGGAAAAGGTCTCTCACATGTGAGGAACCCTTTACAGAGTGTCAGGAATACACTCAGCTCAGGTATTACAATTACTTGTCAACGATAGTTTCCAGAAACTGATTTGATGCCTTCTGACATGCAAATATGTAAGAATGAGAAGATTAGGAATATGCCAATATTTTTAATCACAAAACAAAACACTCCTGTAATACATATGCTTTCATTTGGAAGCTTCATTTAGAATAAATTTGCCTGATGCTTATTTATAGAACAACTTGCACACTGACTTTCAAGACTGGCATTTTTCACTAGTAATGCATCACGTTACAATAAAAATTGTTTTATGTATTTCATGTAAGATGACAGCATTTGACAAAAGGGCAATTAATTACTTTGCACAGGCTACCATTTGTGCAGTCTGTTAAAAATATACTTTAGGATCCATCTGCTTAATACATTAGCTATGACCTTTTTGCTCTACTCATGGTAGCACAACAGACTTTGTTATGTTTTCATCTACATCTATTTATACTTTGATTTGAAGCTGTGATTTTTAGTTTGATGTTTCTCCAGTTATATACAGTAAGTTTAATATTAATAGGCAAAGACATCTCTCTATGTTATTAAAATGTGTTAAACAGCAATAATAACACAAATACTACTTTCTAAAACTCAAATGGCATCAATAAAGTTTCCTCCAGAACGTAATGCAAAATGACTGCTGTCGAAAGACCTCTGTCCTGTGCAAAGGACAAAGGGCAGCAAACCACTGCCAGTAATCAATATATCACTGTAAGCATAATCAATATAATCTTGCCTGTGTGAGCGACATTTTAGAGAAGTTTTCCACTACTGTTTATATTGGATCAGCTCCAGCCAGCTGGGAGTTGTAGCCCATACAGGACATGACTGCTGCCAGTGACTCCACCTTTTTAACCACATCATGCAATTTCACTTGAAGTAGTGTTAATTCAGAGGGGTTAAAATATTTATAGCAACTGCGAAGACTACAGTTCCCAAAACTGTTCATTTAGTGGAACCTGACTGGGTTTAGCCATGTTGTAGATTAGTAGGAAATGCTTACAGTTCAAACAAGGCTTCATACAGTAGACAGAGAGAGAAGGGGACATGGGAAAGAAATTTCACAGAGATATCTCTTTTGTGACCTTAAATACATTTATCATATATATCCTCAGTTTTTAGT
The DNA here is from genome assembly GCF_003945595.2 of Pipra filicauda. Lineage (NCBI taxonomy): Eukaryota > Metazoa > Chordata > Aves > Passeriformes > Pipridae > Pipra > Pipra filicauda. The sequence goes on along the minus strand of NW_024104468.1, from coordinate 422,255 downwards.
GCTGTGATATTTTCGGTTGTTGAAATAGAAGGGCATATCTACTCCACTCTCTCTGCTTTGGTTTTAGGGTAAAGTTGCCTCAGTGATTACAAGTTCCCCTGAAAAAAAAGAAATAGTCATTCTTTTCATGAATGAAAAATGGCTCTGTCCCTCAAAGAACCACCAACTCCACAAATACATAATTCTCCTCCACTGATGCACAGCTGTAGCAATTATATTAATCCTCGTGGCACAATCAAGTAATAATATCAGCCTCCATCCGGTGTTGTTACTGACATGTCTCCTCCTTATTTGAGATACTGTTTCTGCGACCTAGTTTTGCAGACCTGTCTCAACACTCGGCTCATGTCTGCTAAAGTCAGAAATGAAACTTTTAACCAGAACCAAAATGATACGAGACTGCAGAATCTGTCACCATGCTACATAAATTGCTACCATTATTACACCATAATGTGTTTAACAGCCAAAGGAAGGTTTGCATCAGGGACCTTGAAAATATACCCTTACTGTTGCTTATGTTGCTTATATGGCTACAGTGTTTGTCCTTTATTTAATGTTCTGGCCAATTATTTTACTTCTAACTTCCTCCAACAGACCAGCTCAACTTCAAGACCAGACCTTTCACTTCAGCTCATTTTTTTTGATGGTGAAGAAGCCTTTGTCCGGTGGTCCCCTTCCGATTCCCTCTATGGATCTAAACACTTAGCTCAAAAAATGGTATCTACTCCACATCCACCTGGTTCAACTACAAACCAGCTGCAGGGCATAGTAAGTGGCTTTCACCTCCATAATGAATAATAGTAAATTGCATTTTTTAAAATATTTAATTTGTAGGTAATTGGCCAAATTCCCAAGAAACCATGAACTCCCCAAAGTTAAAGGAAGAAGCAGGCTTATGAGATATGATAAAATACAGAGTTGGCAAGAGCTGTTCAGATGAATCTGCTTAGACCTGCCCATGAAAGTATAAGGAGCAGTCATAGAAAAATCAAAATACACAAATGTATTAGAACATAAACTAGGATACCCACCTTCTTCAGGAAAGATTATTCAAAGTGATAAGGAAAGAACACATAGTATTGGCCTACGAACAAATCTCCCCTAGCTCAGTACTAAGTTACAGCAATCTCTGTTTCCCTTTGATTCCTACTAACGTTCTGGTTGTCTGTTCCCTTCTACATTCCCTACTCACTGCTGAGGCACTTCTGTCACTGCTTCTTGTGACTCATAAAATGGCTTTCCCTTGACAGACCTTGTTGTTCTTAGGGGAAGAAGCAATTTCCTCTTCTTTCTCCCCACCTACCATAGTTTTTCTTTTAAAGGGATATAACACACAAACTGCAAACAAAGCAAGGCAGCCTGCTTCAGCTGGAGGAACAGAGAAATAGCCTACTTTTCCCCTCCTTAGAAAGACAGCAAAATGTGCCAGTTTGGAATAATGTTCTGCTAATAAATTCTTCTCAGGCACCATGGTAGAAAAGCCAGACGTTTAGCCAGAGCTAGCAAAGACCTGGTCATGACCTATACAGGAACTAAGAAGCTCATTGCTGTTGGTGGTGTTGTAGTAAAGAGTTCTATATTAAAGATTCTTTCTTCTGTAGGACCTGCTTGTACTACTGGATTTAATTGGTGCACCAAACCCAGTCTTTCCCAATTATTTTCCAAACACTACTCGATGGTTTCAGAGGCTTCAAGCAATTGGTAAGCAGAGGGATATGGGCTTTGGATGAATCTCAAAATGTAGTGTGTAGTTTCTAAGTGTATTAAGTCCTGGAAATCAGATTTTTAGATAAATTTTCTGGTTTACAGTAATAATATATACTAATGTAAACATTAAATTTAATTTATCTTAAACCTATATGAAGATTTAGATATTTAATTAATAAAACAACTGAGGAAGACTCGCAGACACTTGGAAGCCACAAAACAGAGTCCATTGCTGATTGTCACTCTGTGACTCTTGGGAACTGCTTCACTTCTGTGTTTTAGTATTCACGTCTGTAAAATGATGGTAATAGCACCAGTCTTGAGATCTTTTAAGTACTAAACAAACGCAAAAGACAGTCACCAACTCCTTTTTCTTCTTTGATGGAAAAAGCTTCATTGTGAGAGGAAAAACAATTCAAATATGCTAACATGCCTCACTGTCCTTATGCATTACAGAGCAAAAGCTACACAACATGAATCTGTTGAAGAATCACCTTGTTGAAGGACAGTATTTCCACAGTACTTTACATCGAGGCTTGGTTGAAGATGACCACATTCCATTTTTATTAAGAGGTACCAGAGGTTCTTGTATTTTAAAGTATATGTTCGGCAAGAAACGCATCAATTTACTGAATGAGCAAGTGCATATGATCCTGTTTTTCAAGCTTATTTGCCCCAACTTGAGGCTTCTGAATCCAACTTTACAACTTTGAAAAACATACCCCAAAAAAAGCAGCAATAAAACACACCCATCATAACTTTGCGGGAACACAGCTTCAATAGTATGGAGAGAATGGAAATTTCTGTCAGCAGCAGTGTCCTACAAAGATAAGTGACCCTGATCCAGCGGGATATCACTACATACCACACTAGTCAGCTAGTTACTATTCTAGGAGCAGTGAAACACTTAAGGTTATGTCTCTAAAAACTACAAAAATTTTTAAAGATCTGTTGTCAAAGTTACAATAACGTCACTAGTTTAAAGAGTGTTTAAAGACTTAAGACTCCTGCAAAACTTCACATTTTCAAATTAGATATCCTCGTTCCCTAAAAAGAATGGAGATTTCATAGCTGTCACCTTGAGGATGGGAAAAGTGCAGACAGTAGTCCACAGACATACCAAAGGACACACTATGCCTGAAATCCCTTCTGGAATTAGGCAGATACCTGAAACTGTAATCCCCAATCTAAGCATCTTCTTCTGGCAGACACCTGGGTCTAGCTCTGTGTTCATTCTTTTCCTTTGGGATTTGATCAAAGAAAGGGAAAGCAACTGTCATACTGCTTCTCACTTGTCAAGCTACAGGTCAATAATTAAAGCACTTGTCCAAGTTTGAAATGTGTATTTCATGTCCCTCTTAGTTTAAGCACTCAGCAAAGCATCTTAAAAACGAAGGTGGGGCAAATAAGGGTAGTAGATTAGTGAAACTCTTCTGATTGAAGCTTTCTACTGTACAGCAAGGATTGCAAGAGTCATATTGCTAGAGAAGGGTTGACCAGAAAGGAATGCGACACAAGTTCAGTGAAGAGGGTGTCTCCCTAGGAAAGGAGGGAGGTATCTTCATATCCAGCCCCTAATTTTACCATTGCTTATGCTCTGTTAACTACTGAATAACATAAAATGTGCACACAGCTCTGGAAGCAGGCACAAGGGCAGCCACACCTCTCCACTTCTAAGTGAGTGCTCTCTTCACTGAGTTGTGCTTACTGTCTGCTCCTCAATGGCTCTCCAACTCCACAAATCTTTCATTTTTCACATCAAGACAGAGTCCAGGTCCAACAGATCCAACACAGCCATCCTATGTGTGTCCAGGGATATAAAAAATCCTACATGGGAGAAGCTGATAGGGGAAAACAATGACTACACCTTATCTTTTCTAATAACACAACACCCAGTGAGGAAAATGGATTCCTTAAGGGTACACAGTTGAAAAATTAGAGGAAAAGCAGTAAAACAGGAAAAAGGCTGGAGAAAAAAAGTGTTCCTCTCCCAAAAGTGATCAGGAAGCAGAAGTCTGATTTAATTCCTCTTTTATCTGCAGTATTCCTCTTTTAAGCTGCAGTATGTATAGGTGGCTTGATGCATATATATATATATATATATATATATAATATATATATAAAGTATACAGTGGTATAATCCTTTCAAGTGGAAGTTCCTTATCTGAAGATAACAGTGGTTCTATTTTACAGAGCAAAAATAAGAGACCCTACTTTACCATTTATGGAGAGAACTAAAAAAAATGCTTCTAAAATGCTCAATCATTTGTCATGGTAATCAGTTTTCAGTTTGAGGAGCTGCAGTCGTTTCTCTGCCCTTCTGTGGCTCCTAAACATTCTACAATGAAAGGAATCTCAAACAAAAACCCCAACAAGTAACTACAGGTGCCTTAAAAATAAAAGGAGGCAAAAGTACTCGAAGGAAAGGAAGGTGACAGTTTTAGGGAACACACAATTTAATGACAGGATGCAGTCACAAGCTTCAAAATAAGACAAGATAAAAGGAAGCTGCAGTGACACACCCTATAAAGCAAGTTTATTAAGTAGTTACCTGACTCTGTTGCTAAATGGCGACATATCATTTGGCTTAACAGAACTTCTCCAATATTTCTTCTCCAAATTTCACTTTTCTTTTTATAGGAGTTCCAGTCCTACATCTGATTCCATCCCCTTTTCCTGCAGTATGGCATACCATGGAGGACACAGAAGAAAACCTTGACAAAACCACTATCGACAATCTCAACAAAATCCTACAAGTGTTTGTACTGGAATATCTCAACCTGTGATAGACAAAACATCAACAAATTGTACTCCATTTTAAATACTGTTTGCCCACCTTCACATTTGCTATTTAATTGAACTGGAGAGCAGTAAAGCAAAGCAAAATAAGATAGCTCTTGCTAGACTGATTATTGATTCAGCTGTTCCTGGCCCAATGTTCCATGTAGCCAAATAAGAGAGCATTAAATAAGAACTAGTTCAGCCTGGAAAGAATTTGATCTTTCCATGTCTTCCCTCTGAATAAAAAATAACCCAGAATTTCTTCCAGATTGTTATCATGTTTTTTGTCACATATTATGATCCCAGGAAGGGATGCCTGCCAACTTAAGTGTTGGATAGTTTTTACAAGGCATGACCAACTTTTGCGATGTTCAGCAATGGAAATGTATGCCACATTATCAAAAGATGCTCTAAAACAGACTTCTATTTTGGGTTGAACTAAATCACCTCATCCTGAAATGGGATGTGATTTTTTAAGTCTCTCTGCTCCCTCTCCTCCTTCCCCTACGAAGAGGGCTACAAGGGCTCTGCAGACAGCAGGCCACCAGTAAACAGAGCAATACCCAAATTGTTTTTTTGAGGGAGAATGGTGGTGAGGAGTGATGGTAACAGGAAGGTATGGGGGGGTTTCCATTGTGCTTTGACTGCAACACAGGAGATATAAAGAGATCAGGTGGTGTGTGTGGGAACAATGCCTCAGCACACACCATTCAATCACATGAGAATCATTCATTTGACCCAAAAAAACCCCAAACCCCCACCCACCTGCCATTTTTAATACAAACCACAACAGAAATAATCATACTAGGCAAATGATCACTTTAGAAACAATCATTTTATCTAAATACCATTTTAAAGGCAAAGTGCTATCAAAAATAAAATTACTTAGAAGCAAAACGGTAGTTTAGGCACCAAAAAGATACTCACCAATTTAGCAACCCTGTGTTTTTACATCCCTTAGTGGAATTATTCAAAAAATTTAGTGTAACACTAGCAAAAAGAAAGCCTGTAATGAAATCAATGGAAGCCAGAAGAACAGTATTCAGAAGCTACTCACAGAATTATGGTTTCCACTGGTGAGAAAAAGATAAGAGCATTTGAAGAAAAAAATAAAAATATCAAGCTGGTGGAAGATGAAGTGAGAGAAAACAAGTCAGTATTTTACTCCTCTGAACTTCTTCCCTTAGGAAGTTCTATCCTGAGCAAAGAGACTTAAAAAGGAGATAAGCCATGGGGACTTACGTCAGGATGTCAGATTTGGCCTGTATTTTACCATTTTCCTAAAGCAAAGATTTCTGAGCCTAAGACAACATTTAAATCCATATTTTAAAGTTGTAACAGAAATATACATTTACGGCAATGAAAATTTGTAAAATTTTAGTATTAGTGATAGCCTGAAAATTAAATTCCATCAGATTTTGGTTGCTCAAGACGGAACAAACGCATTTTATGTTTTCCCATCACTTTAACATTTGTGAGAAATGTTTGTTTTGCATGCAAGTTCTGAAACAGAATACAATGAAAATTCTAAAAAGCTGGACAGATGTGTTTATTTTCAGGTATTACTGTACATCTGTGTAAATATATCAAAGCTATCTGAACTCCTTGCAATCATATTCTCCTCTACTGCAGCCCATGAGAAAATAGTTTAACAAACAAAATTAAATCTTCTAAAGTTTGAATACTCTGAGCGGTATAAGGCACCCTCTTCACCCTCCTACATGGTGAAAAAAGGTAAGAGAATGGCTATATACAGCAATATTAAACATGAGTTTGTGTGGCTGATTTATTCTGGTGAACTTTTGTGGTACTTTATACTTTACAGGGCCTCTGAAAAATGCAGTACACATTTGCAGTGTGCACTGCTGCTCTGCTTCTTCAGGAATTTGAAAGTTACCTTAAAATAGGCTTCATTATGAAATGCTGGATCAGAGGGTTGTTATAACTGGGAAAAGCTATTTTTTTAAAAAATCTCTATTAAGACTGAGTTGAAACCGTAACTTAACCTTGTAGTACACCAAATTTACTCAGTTCAAAGAAATGAGACACAGTTTGGTGAAATATGAATCAATGTTTCTCAAAATGTGAAGAAAACATGAAAAAGCTTCCTTTTCCCCCCACCCTCCACCTTGGGTTTTGGGGTTGGTTCTTTTTGGTACAGGAAAAGAGAGGCATCTCCTAACTGGATGTTTAAAGAGGGGAGGGTCATCATCTTAATAATTTATATGTTCTGTCATTCATTTAAAAAATAATTGTTGGAAGGAAAATTTATATCAGCCCAGTAACCATGTGAATCCAAGAATCTAAACTCGCAAAAGCACAAGAACCTGAAGTAGCCAGTAAAGCAAAGACATGGTGCAAGGTGGGTTCTCATGGTTACTAAGGCAGGGAAGAACAAGCAGGCAGGAGAAAGTCAAAGCCATTTGATAAAATGCCCAGAAAACAAAAAATACAAGTGAAAAGACCAGGACTGGTATCTCTTCTACTCTCAGTTTCAACACTGAATATGACCAAGTATCCAGATCCATAGGGTCTGGACAAGCACAGGACAGATAATCAATTCAGAATTCAGACAGAGGCTTTATATTGAAGAACCTATCCCCGCATAGTTTCTGTCTCTGTTGGATGGTGGCAGCAGGGGACAGAAATCAAAAGAGCGACTTCAACTAATCTAATGAGCAGAATTGCTGCACAGGTTCTCTCCTTGAATAGGATTTGTCACATCTCAGTCAAGGGGAGGGGAATAAAAATCATCAGTCTACCATCCACAAGACACTGCACTGGCTTTGTCCTCCCAAAGGTATATGTGGTTATTACCTGCGTAAAGGGAGTGCAGAACCGAATGAACTCAGGAGTCAAAACTCAACATGTAAAGCTCCAAAAAAACCCATATTATGTTAGTTATTTATATTGTAATAGGTGCTCTGGCTCCTTTTGTATCAGGACAGCACAGTTGCTCACAAGAATCTTAAGTCTAAATAACGGTACATGCCCCTCAAACTCTCTAATTGATGCATTTACCTAGAAGTGAAATTTTTCTGTTCAATCAAGTTGAAAAAACTTAAGGGAATAATGATGCCAAATCCTCTGGCAGATAGAAATGACAGCAAGTACCAGTCCTCTTTTCTCTCTAGCTGGGGCAGTACTCCTATCATTAGGAATGAAGATGATATAAATTCACAATTCTTATTTGCTATATAGCAAATAAACATTTAGATTGTGACCACCTAAGAGCAAAATACAGTTAAAGACAGTAAATATACAGTAATGCAGTAATGCAGTAAAAATACTGTCTGTAGAATTATTCCAAGGACCCAGTGAACATTGGTAGCAGATCCATCAAAACAGTTCTGAAGTTTGACACATCTGCTCATTGAGATTGATGTATCACCCGAGCGCATCACTTAAACAATCAATATATATAAAAAGATAACTATAAAATCTTGTACACAAATTACCACTTTTTCCTTGTCATTTAAGAATTACACTGATTTTATTTTCCTCATATAAAAGGAGACATTTTACTCTGTGCTGATTTAACAAATATTCTTAATATAGTCACAACAATAACACGGCTAAAAAGCTATTCTAATCTCTAAAAGAATCTTTATCATCTGCACATGTGATATATACTGTAAACAATCACTCTGAAAAATATTTTTGTTAAAGTGATTATATTGCACTCAGAATTCTGGGATTCTCGTCCTCCCTTCCGATTTTAAATAAAAGATCAGCTTCATAAAATGGAGCTTTAATTTTCTACTAAAAACAAGTAGGCATGCAATCAATATAATACAATGTATTGAAAATGTCAGAAAAAGGGCGCGTGTTTGGTTATGAAACTGGAGTAAGGAACAATTCTCAAATAGGCCACACAAGAGTAGTATATTGTAAACATTCTGCTGGCTCTAAGGTGTTGCAGATGCTGTAGAAAGTGCAGTCTAGTTCAGCACCCAAGAGGTACAGAGAATCTGTTCAAGTGTTCTGTACTTCAGGAATTTCCATGCAGCAATGGCATGTGTAATAGACCACACAGAAAGACAGGGTAACGAAACAGAGGTGATTACTGAGTTAATACTGACCTCATGAAAACAGAGCCAATCTTTATAAGTTCATTGTAATCTTTAAATGCAAGTTTTCCAGGTCTTTACATTTTCTAAAACAGCAATGAAATTGTCATTCTCGCTGCAAATGAAGTACAGAACTAGATTCCCTACTTGTAACTTACATGGATTGTATCCCAGTAGCAGTCTGGACATTACTCCCAGTCTAAAATATCCCCACAAGATACCATAATGCAGAATGTCACCTTGCTTTTACACAAGTTTGCAGGAATGATACCCTTCTCCATGCACTGGCTGGAGAAACACAGGTAATGGAGAGGGAGGGAAAAAAAAAAGAGGAATGCAGTGTTCTTATGCAGAAAAAGAAATCCTCAGCCAGCGTGAAGAGGCCACAGATCTTTAAAATTCAAATGAAGACTGTTTTCTCCACTCAGTTGTACAAGAGAATGATTTCTTTATCAAAGCCATTATCTTCAGGTAACATAATATCTTTGGAATCCCTGAGATACTACAGCTCCATGTAACCACCTCAGACAAATGGAGAGACCACTTAGTATACAAATGAACAAGGTGTAAGCCAATATATAGCACCCTGAGTTGCAAGTGAAACAACAGGAATGGGCAACCCATTCCTCAACAGCCAAGAGATGCAGAAGAATGTGCAGAGGAGCAATCATAAGATAGATACCACACAGGAGAACAGAAAAAATTGAAGTATTTCTAAAAGGCCTTTCCCTGTTGTCAGAGCAGTGAAGAAAAAGAAAACAGTCAGAGCAAAGAGCTATCTGAGAAAGGCCCTGAAGAAATATGGCCATCTAGATGTACAGCAGAACAGTAATGCAAAAGCAGAGACAAGGTAAGTGTTCTTGTTCCAAGTGTGCCCCAAAGGTCAAGCACTCCAGCAGTGACTAAGAACTGTCAGCAATCTGCACTCTGGATATAAACCAGGAATATAAATAGATACTTTTCCCCCTGAAACTACAGAAAGAATACAAAGAGGAAAAATACAAAGTCACAATCAAATCACAGAATACTTTCCATAGTCAAAAATTAAATACTGGCTTCAGAAACAATACAGTCATCTGCTCTGTATCCTAAATAGGGTTAATTGTAAAAAAGAGGTGCTTGTAAAATCTTTTAGGTTTTAAATATTTTATTTCCCAGTATATTGCTAGATAATTTTGCAGTTAAACCAAAAAGGAAGAAATATCAGAGATGAATATGAAATACTTATAACTAGAAAATGGTTGCTGAACCATCTGAATTTCTATAAAGGCATCAATAAAAATGTAAAAACGTGGTCTCACAAAATTAATTACAATCTGAAATGCCAGATTGTCTTCACAATGGCCACAATACAAATACTGATGGATTTCTGCAACCAAAAACTAATTGTGACTTTGCCAAAAGATGGCTTAATAAAGCAATCAAAACATCTCTGAAAATTGGGACTTGTATTTCTGTAAGCAATTTGCATTAGAAAAAAAATGCTACCTGGTCACAATTCTACTCTCTTATGGAGTTGTGCTATGTCTCAATACATTCTTGGATGAATGAAGAAAAGTGGATAAAAAGATGAGTAGAAATAGACACTCTATAAAAACTACTTGTAAAGTATCATAAGTCTGAAAAATATCTGTGGCATTACACAGGCTGATGCAAAGAAAAAAGTTGCAATTTAACCATTTCATGAATATGAACAATGCACTTGTTCCCAGCCATTTAGAATGATCTGACATTCCAAATGTTTATAAAAATTGGGTAATAAAAGAATTAAGTCAATACCCTTAAGTACAATAAATAATGGTGTTTATTATGGTCGGGGCTGACCACGAGCATTTGTTCCATATCTGCTTGGGACATTTGTAAAACCAGTCCTGAATCCTTGAGCTGCTCCCATCCCTGGTATTCCAAGTCCTTGATTGAGTACACTGCTGTAGGGTGTGGATCCATGATTAAAGCCCAATCCATAGGGCTTTGTTTGAGTGTTTAAAAGGATGACTGGACTCACGTTTTTGCCTGGCGTGTTAAAAGAAAATTCTGGCGGTGGGCTGCTGGGCTTAGCTGGAGTGGACGTAACAGGGTTCAAATTATCAACAGCTTTCAAAGATGGCATTGGAATAACATGATGATCCGAAAGGTTCAGAATATTGTTTGCAATAGGCACAGATGATAAGGTAGGTCTGATCCAGTCATCTTTGAAAATCTGAACAGTCAAAGTAGAGACCAATGTGTACAATCTGTTAGTGACATGAGCAAGTACCATTTGTTCATTTGCATCTCTCCGAATTCGGACATGTACTGATCCAGCCTAGAAAGTGACAAAAATAAGTTGGCTGTTAACTGTTACTTCAATAAAGGTTCTCTCTATGCATCAAGAAGAAGTTAAGTTATCCTGCAGAGAATTATGGCAAGACCTTCTGCAGTGGAGACCACTGACTAAATTAAGAACTTTAATACATACTTCCATAATTATGATACATTTTGATCTTTGCTAACGCTTCGATCTCATGAGCATATCAAGATCATAATTCGAGAAAAGTGAGTCTTAAAACCAAACTATACAATACAACATGTGATAGTAGGAAAGACAACAGTTGGGGAGAAAAAATGGCTCAAAAGAAGAACAAAGTGCAGACAAACTTCATATTCCAAATTGAGGCAAAAGTGTCATCACTGTGTTACTGGAGCAGGCAAGAGGACAATGTGCATGGCAAAGAGGCTCAAATGGGGACCATTAGCAAGAACAGAGGCAATGGTTGTGTGGAGCTCAGGCCTAGAGCTTTCCCTGGATGTGCATGTAACTGCAGGCTCCCCCTACCTTCCTCTTAGTAACATTATCTCATTGACCTTGATCTACTGCTGCAGAAGAGAGCAGGACACAACACAGAACCCCTCACATGCTTTTTCAGCACATATTTAATAAAGAACATGGTTCACGGTTTGTGCCGTACAAGCCATTTTTACATCAGATGGTGCAGCTGAAAACATATCCAGGTCTCAGGAGGTTTCTACTACAATCTGGAAGATGCCAATAGCTAAATATGCACACAAAGTTCTTGTAAATATCTGTCATCAATCCAACAATGCTGTGATCCAGTATTTTGGGTGACAGAATAGTAAACTGAAAGCTATTTTCACATCAGCAAGTAGGAACTGCAGCCTTTTTCTTTTTTTAAGAAGGGTAGCATACTGGAAGAATTCAGAAGTAGAGAAATATCCTAAGAGTATTAATTTTCCAACTGTCACAACATCCCTGCATCAACTTATGAATAACCAAGTTCTGTGTGATCATTCTGTATCAGCAGAAAAACCCAAAAAACCCAAACAAACAAAAAACCCAAAACCAAAAAACCAAACCAAAACCAAACCAAACAAAAAACCCAAACAAACAAAAAACACACCAAAAAAACCCAAAGCAAACCAAAAAACCCTTCTTTTTTTTTTATTGGTACATATCTCTAGTTGTTTTATTCTACCTTCTCCCCTAGAAATGCTGAAAAAAATACAATTCTACTGTCTACTGTAGACTTTTAGTACCTAAAGGGTTACAGTTTTCTTCTATTTTCCTAGACATGTACACTAACACACCATTTGAAAAATGTTTTTGCTGTTGTTTGGGATTTTCTTCACTGCCAAAATACAAAAGAATTCTATAGTTGCAAAATGCATACTTTAATCCAGAACTGCAGTATACATTCATAATATTACCCAATAGCAAGGCTTTTGAAAAATATAAAGGGCAGGGGAAGAGAAGTTTTAAAATAAAGCACAAGGACTGCATACTGACTCCATCAATTTTTTTATAGTTAAGATTTTAGAAGAAATATCTTTATTTAAATAAAAAGTTTAAAGTAGTAACTGATGACTTTTTTTTAAAGGCTAAAAAGATAATAGACATGACTTACCAAAGTGCCAAAACCTAATGTCCAAAAATGCTCATTTCGAACTTCCAGCACACCATCCAAAGTTGAAACCTAATTTTGCACAAACATCCAGAAATATGAAAATAAATTATAAGTTTCAAATCCCTTTAGAAATGTACTTTTATGCAAACATAACTGAATAATACATAATTTTCAGTAGTGAAACAAAAGCTCTATACACAGAACAGACGACATCTGCTAATGCCACTATTGCTCATCTACTACTTTTCTATCCTCAGACATCCAAATCAATAAAAAAAGATTTAAGGAACTTATTTCAAGTAACTCTTGCTGACAAACTGCTGTATGTTCTCAACTCAATATGCTGTAAGTCAACAGCTGCCTGTACTCCTTTTCCTCCTCTAACTCACATTTGTAGTAAACCACTTCAATGGTAGCTCAAATTTAAATAAAAACCGACTTCGCTACTTGAACAGATGTGTTCCAGATACCTGAATTTCACTATTCATCTTTGAAAGCAAGTTTCATATTTTCTACATGCAGCTAAAAAATAATATTTAAAAAATAATTTTTTAGCAATCTTCTTGGACTACTAGGAAAAACTCTTCACATTCTTGAATGCTTATTTAGTTAGCTGTGCACACTGTGCTATGTATTATACACTGGCTTACCTCTCTAAGAAGTTTATCCAACTGGCCAATCACATGAGGTGGGGTTGTCTTCAAAAAGAAGAGGAAAAAAAAAGAAAAAGTTATAATAAAGACTAGTTGGCCCTGTTTAAATAAGAGAGCCTTTAAGCCCGGTCTACTTACACAAGAAACCAATGGTATTAAACAATAAATTCTTATGACTTCATGATGCATATTTCCACTGCCTTTAAAATTCTTATAGCACATCACAAATTTCCATGGGAACACTTCTATTTACATGCTTAAAACAGATTTTAAGGTTTGTTTGCTTTTGTTAATGAGGACATTTAACAAAACTGAAATCACAAAACCCATTGTTTTGTGACAATGCCTTACCTGGAGTAGTACTTTCCCACTGTAGACACTCATGGGATACATGGTACCAAATGTCATCAATGCGATTGCTATAGCAGAGGCTGTGTCTACAGCAAAATAATTGCTAGAGAGAAAGAGCAATTTTAAAGAAAAACTGCTATTTACATTTTTGAAAGGCAGGAAAACTTTCTTATGATTCTTTTTTATTCTTTTAAGTTATATACAATTATAGAATATTACACATACTAATCTCATTTGAACCGTACATCTTGGAAAATAGACAAATGCATTTGTGGAGTTGCAATGCCATTCATACAAAATACAGCTCTAGACGAGATCATTCCTTTCATGTAAAAAATGTATTTTCCCATAGACTGGATACAAAAAGAGTTACTTTTTAAAAACAACAACTGTACCTACTTGATTTCGATGAGCATATATGTAATGCAAAGAGCTAGAGCTCCAGCAATATCAATCAAGACAAAAGGGTTCATCCGTGGCAGAAAGATGCTACTTAATCCTGGGATGATTCCACAAATACTGTAACAAAACAGGAAAAGCAGTTGTCAGCCAGCTGTTCATCATTACTTCGAAACCCAGAAGTTACACCCACTATTTCAGCATTTGACTTCAAACACACCTTGCTGTCACAGCGTATGATGAGTACTGTAAAGGCCCTTCTAATTCTGCTTAAAGGCTGCTGTCAGCAAAGATTAATCAAGTTTAGATCCATGTCATATTCTTTCCTTTAAACAAGTTTCTCATCAGATATAGTGCTACATCTTTCTTTCCCATATTTAATACTTGACTCTTCCATCTTAAAAAAAATTTGCCTTAAATCTATCTCCCCATCTACAAAACATTATATTATGCTAATCTTTATGCAGTTTTTCTACACATTAAAATACACGTCTTGTGCCAGTTTCTTTTTTTCTGGTAACTCAGCTGGCTGTGTCAGCCATATGCAACACAAGTACTTTACAGGTTCAGATACTGTTCTTACATGTATGTAAGTCTTGAGGGGTTTGCATATCACTAGTCTACAACCCATCTGCCACCTTACTGTGCAAAAGTGTTCTAAAGCCAAAGCTAACTAATTCATGGAGTCTGAAAAGAGTAAGGAGACCAGCTAGCTGAATAAGAGGAGACCAAAAAAACCCATGAGGGAACACTGGGAAAAGTTACTTATTTATAGCTATCTCCTGTCAATGGAAGAATGAAGAGAGAAAGGAGGTTCTGTACTTCCCAGTTAATACAACTGCATGTCACGTCATGGAAAATTTAAAGGCAGGGACAAAATGAAACATCTTGTTGTTCTGTTTAGAGCCAACCTATGTTTAGACATCATGTGCTGGCCTGCTCCTGTAAGAATCTTAATCAACATAATTATATACAGGTGCAGATATTTTGTAATCAGCACTGCTCCACATGAGGCATCTGAAACAGCTGCTGTATACATACTAATTCTTTTTTTTTAATTATTATTATTGGCATAATTGTATACAGCTTATCTCAAAACCCTGTAATAATTCTACACTCTTGATCTCGGACCCCTTCAAGTTACCCATCAGTGTCCTTCCCCATCACACCATGTTTCTACACTGATAAAAGAAAAACTCTGTTACTGTCTGTGATTTCTATCCAACTTTTTTTTTTCTTTTTTATATTGAAACTCCAGGTACTTGGGCAACCCAATTATTAGTCTTCCAAAGCTATTTTGCATAATTTGGCTCTGATGCCCATATAATATCAATTATTCTTTTTAACAAGTCAGCGTTCTCTGCTTTCCTCAACTGTAAAAAGATCACAACACCCAGAAACAGATGGACTTTGAAGCATAGTTAACATGTTTTACAATATACTTTAACATTCTTATTTCGATACTGACAGATACTTGGAAGAACATGTATGGATTAAAATAAACTTTTCTGACATCTGACAAAATTATATGCAAACAATGGTTCAGACATCCAGTACAAGCAAGAGAGTTAACAGACAAGATGAATGAGCAACACTGCTTCTGTCCCTGGAAGACACAGACTTTCCAGTGTCCTGCTGGACAGATGAGGAGTTTCCATAGCTATGTTTCTGTGAGTAACCTGTTTCACATATCACTTTTAAACTCAACCATCTCAGTCATTTGCCCAGCCCACACAGTAAATAAACACAAATTACTACAAAATATATCACTCATTGAGAAATGCAGTTCAAGTATGTACAAGATAATGCTAGTTCTCCTCGTCTCATTCAAGGGGAATTACATACAATGTACTGAACACATACATTCAAAAGGAAAGATATCCAGAAAGATGTATTTCTGTTAGATTGATATGTCTGGGAAATATGGCAGACAATGTTTGTTCCAGAGTTCATACACTAAACCTAGAGTAGGTAAAGCTATTTTAAAAGCTCTAATACAACAGTTTATGCCTCAATACCTATCCAAATTGTTATTATACACACAAAACCAACATTGCCTTTCAGAAGCTAACAATTTTGAAAAACAGTATAAAGCTTTACCTTCTACTAAGATCTGCGACATGCTCCTGAAGCCAGCTTGTGCTGGCAGCTGCAAAAGAAAGAGGGTAATAAAGTTACTACAAGTAAAGGTATCCATTTTAAAGTACCTAAATTTTATTTTAAGGAAAGAATCCAATAAATACACTGTGAAGTAGTAAATGCATCTCAATAGATTCACTGGCATGTGAAAAAAACCAAACTGACTTTTCCAGGCAGTAAGTAAAACACCCATCTTGTAATAATCTGAACTGATTAAATACAAAACAATTGCAGATTATAACCATTATCTTTTGTGTAAGAAAAAGTATAATGTATAATATATAATTATTACTATAAACAATTTACAGTTAGATGGAATGAATGCAAGCCTATCTCACAATGAAAAATGTAAAAGAGCTATTAAGAAGAATTATTACATTATTTTTATCCATTAATATATCCATAAAATGTCTTCCAAGTTCCGCTATCTGTCAGATGACCTTCACTGGTTGAATCCAAAAGATTGAAAATAAAGGAAAATTCAACATTAAAATGACCCTTAATTTATCATATTAATGACTACATTCTACTCAGAGCCTTATAAGCAAACTAAAGTTTGCTTATAATCAGATGGCAATTTTAAACTGCATGAGGTTATAATAGCAATATATGCCCCCTAGTTAATAAAGTTACCAGACAAGTTATATCTTAATAAAAATACGAACATTAAAATCTTATCTCAGTTGTTGTTATGATTTAATTAATCACATACCTTCAGAGACGTAAGCAAAAGGCTTATTCCTAATGGAAAGCATTGTAAATAAGTTGAAAAACAGGGCCACAAAAGTACCAACCAGCAGTCGTCCCCTAGGGAGGGGAAAATAAGTATCTTAATTTCACACCATCACAAACTACATTAAGCTATATAAAACTATATATAAATATATATAAATGTATAGTAAAACTACAGTAATTACATCAAACTGTAATTACTAGAAACGATACCAAAATACTTTGCTTGGTATTTTTCACTGAGGCTGAAAACAAGAGTAAGATAAACTAGTGTAATGCTTAATAACTGGCAGCGTATTATCACTGTAAGGGTTATATGAGATCACTGAATTTTGTCCATTATTGTTATCACATTAGGCTGTACCTAATGTTGAATAACAGTTCTTAACTAATTACGTTTGTCCTTTGAAGATACGAATAAATTGTCCCCTCATCAGCACACCTAAAAAGCTTAGTTTCCTACAGTATGCCCCTATCCTTCTTCTAGAACTACAACTTCACCATACATCCCATGTCCCAGATTTTCGCCATGTAACACCTTCTTTTCCTTTCTACACTTTCTTTATAGTCTTCATGACCTTTGCAACACCTTCAGCTCCCTCATGACCACAGCATCCTTCCCCTCAACATACAAGGCCTCCTAAGAGGCCTCGATAAGAAATGAGAGTAACTAAACTAGAAAACCCAGCAATATAGAGTTAAATCATTATTTAAGAGAGCATCAGAATTACGTTTCAACTGTACCTTGAAAAAACTGTTCATAATACAGCTTGCACATAGTTTGAAACAAATGCCAAGGTACCAAAAGCAATTTGGTGTTGAATGTACTTGCATAACTAACACATGATAGATTAAGAACTAGAAACATAAAGGGACACGGACACATTGTACATGTCAAAATAATTTCTTACGTGTGTATCTCAGGCTGTTCCAGAAACCGCTCTGCGCTACAAAAATAATTGAAAATTTGAGTTATGTTCATACAGTAAAACCTTGAAACCTGAAGCGTATTTTCATAGTTCTGTATATGCCATTCATAAACAAAAACTAACGGATACAGCACTGAAAAAAATTAATTGCTTAGATAAACACAGCAATTTTTACAAGCAATGAAAGCATTTAACACTGAATCAAAGCAGATGTAACTTAGATTTTCCAAATATTTCCAAACTGTGTTACATAGGTGCTAGCTACCATGAATGCTGCCTACATGATAAAAAGATGCTTGTAAATGAACATGCAAGAACATACTGCTACTGCTACCACCACCACTGTTGGTGACTACAAAAAACTAAGTCTGAAATTTCTGACTTACAGCCTCTCACTAAGTAAGGTCAAATAAAGTAGACATTGGACACTGTGGAAGACACATTGATCTTTTTTTTTTTACGCACTGGTAAATTACCAAATGAGATGTAACAGAAAAGCCTACGATCAGTTTTGATGTTGGAAAATTTGGAGGCTTTGACAGTGGGTCCATTCCAGTGTACTGTCA
The DNA here is from genome assembly GCF_003945595.2 of Pipra filicauda. Lineage (NCBI taxonomy): Eukaryota > Metazoa > Chordata > Aves > Passeriformes > Pipridae > Pipra > Pipra filicauda. The sequence continues at coordinate 404,026 of NW_024104468.1, read as the reverse complement.
GTATAACAGATCAACCTTATAGTATAAAATCACTAAGTTGTTAACATAGCCCTTTATATAGAAAACAGAGCCCTTGAATAGAAAAAGGGATGGTACACTGCCCCAGTTTTAAATTCCAGATGTTAACAAAAGCTTCTTCATCTTTAAACACTAAAATAATTTTTTAAGCTAACCTCCTGAAACACAAATGCTTTCAATCATAGATGGTATGTCAAATTAATATATGAACAAATTTTGCAGGAGTGAAGCAGTTGATAGTTTAAACATTCAGATTCTTAATATATTACGTAGCTGCTTTACTTCACGAAGTAACAGAAGTAAAAGAGAAAAAATAATTAAAAACAATTTTATTTGTTACTGAATTTAAAAAGTGAAGATGCATAAGGAAATGCATTAAGTTAATTACCCAACATTTTGGAAAAATATATTCTTAAAGACATTGAAACTTTCTCTTGAGAGTTGTTTAATTATATTTATCAATTCCTATCATTATATCTAAACCCTACATGTAGAGTAATAAATGTGAGTAAGTGGTATTGTTTAGCAATATTTAAAAAAAAATTTTTAAATTTTTTTCTAAAATATCTCTAAAATAGCAGTTCTGGAACGCATGTGCTTTTGCTCGATCTGGACCATATCTCAGAATCACAGATTCACAGAATATGCCGATTTGGAAGGGACATACAAGAATCAGTGAGTCCAACTCTTAGGCCTGTACAGGACCGTCCCCAAGAGTCACAGCATGTGCCTGAGAGTATCATCTAAACGCTTCTGTCAGGCTTGGTGCTGTGACTACTTCCCTGCGGAGCCTGTTCCAGCACCCAACTACCCTCTAGGGGAAGAATATCTTCATATATTACAAAAAATTAAAGAAAACAGTACACAACTTACCTTTCTTTCAGTATAAAAAGAGCACCAAGCTGTGCCAGAACTGTAGATGCAAATACGGCTAGTACTTCAAACCTTTCAAACCTGAAATTTGAGAATTTAGTTTAGGAACACTGAACATCAAACAGAGTCTTTTCCGTACAGTAACCAGCAGGACAGACCTACTCTTTCCAATTCCTTCAAAAGCAGACAGATGGGAAGAAACGGGAAGTTTTACAGAGTGGGCATTATTTTCTGTTTCTTTTAAGTCAATACTCCTCTTACCAGATACAGCTTAAAATTAAGTATTTCTTAATTCTTCTTCCTGTCCCTCCCCTACTCTGTAACTGTTCTTTACAACATCAGTCTTGGCCCTCCTTATTTCTGGGCTCTTTCACACACAAATTATTACTCATGGCTGTTAGGGGATCCAGGCAATGATAGCCAGCAACATATCAAATGCTGCAGTATCAAACACCAGATCTTGTTATTAGTACTTACCCAAATGAATAGACTGGGCTGGGTTTCTTCATCATTACCCAGTAGCTTATTAGACATGTTATCAAACTGAAAAAAGGGGGAGAATTAGACTATGATAAATAACTGCAGCCTTTATAAACTGGACAATCTACAAATACACTTGAGCCATCAGAACTCCACAAACAAATATGACCACATCTTACCCTGACTCAACACCTCCACCACTGTCACAATGACTGTTCCAGTGAATCCAGAAAAGGTTGTGCTTGGGAACAAAGCTGAGACTGCACGATGACGTCTCAGTTGGTCCCATAAAAAGGGCAGCAAATAATTTTAGCAGAATGGTAGTCGATCTAATTCCTCAGAGCAGGAGACAGCCTAACGCTGCCCTTACGGCATGCTGTGCTTACAAAGGCTACCACCAACCTTCTTCAATATAGAACATCACCCAGCCTAAATGAAGTTTACCATAACTCCAAATGCAATGCATTTTTCCTCTGAGACCCTGACACAAAATAGCATAACCAGTGTTTAATTTGCATGTGCTCCATGAATTTTTCTGAAAGGGACCTGGAGCATACGAGACCAGGTACCCCAGAACCTGACTAACAGGCAAAAGTGATTTGACAAAATCTTCTTAATACTGTCTGGGACCACACATAGTAATGAAAAGTACAAAGCAAAAGCCAGGGAAAGTATCAAACTAGACACCCAGTAAATGTTCCCCTTGCATTTGCTTTTTGAATTTGCCTAGAGATACTGTAACCTGAGAAAGGCCATTTAAATAAGAAGGAAGCTAATCAGCAAGACTGTGAAAAGAAAGAAATCAGCAAGAAAAGTGAAAAAAAAAAGGCAAAGGAAGTTTTCCACTAAACTCTTCTTTTAGAGATACATCAGGAATTCAGTTTAGCACCCTAGACTGAGTCTCAGGCCACGGCCAAGTATTGCCTTTCTTTGTCACAGTGTAATTGCTCTACATATATGGCCAAAACAGATTTACTTTCTTTGGCTGCACTGATGTATACAACCTCTAATCTAACTGGCCATTCATTGACAGCTACAGGTCTCTCTTGCTATCTTCTTTCCACGTTTTTCTTTCACAATTAACACTAGAATTCCAATTATTTTATCCCCATGGTACTAGCCTGAATTTTTCAAGGATGAGTCTCATTTACTTTGCCTATTTTTAACTCCATTGACTCCTTTGGACAGTTTTTTTAAACAGGAATCCATACGGATTTGATGCCAACTCTGCCTTCATGCAGTCCTTTCATAATTAATGACAATGTTAAATCAGACTGGATCAAGAACTGATCCCTACAACTGATGTACAATCACATCCTCACAACCTGATCCCCAGCTGTGCAGAGTGAAAGAAAAATCAGAGGAAATAATACTGCTCATACACAAAACAGCAAATTCATATACTCAGTAAGACTATTATAAACAACCAGGAAGATGAGAAAACTGAAATAACCACAAATTGAATTTTGCAGCAGAATTACTGAGCATTGTTCTCCCTTAGAGTAAATCAAAACTCTTGAAAGAGATCGCTGTGAGTTAGAATAATCTTCTAGTCCAACCCCAGAAAAGTTGCCAGGGGTATTCTATCTTCTCCTAAAACTAAAATTCTACACAACCAGGAAGTACAACATCAAAACTTCCCCCAAGGTGAAAAGGGTATTTTGGGTCAAGATGACAAAACTCAGCAGATACAAAATTGTAAGAAAAATATGAGATTCATTAAAGTTAAATTACAATTCTAATGCAGTACAGATTAATTTAACTGAATATATTTCACATCTGTACTACCAATATTACCAAAAGTGTTCAGAACTATCATACTTAAAGTAGTTTTAATATAATTTTCTTAAGAAACAAGAAAAACACTAAAAATATCTAATACCACATGGGAAGAGTGCCTGGGACTCAGCTCATTAATATTTTTGAAATAGAAATACAATTACCTACTCCTTGTTTACTGATGCTAAAACTGAGGGTTACTTCAAAATCAATGACTCTGGCATTAGGGAAATGCTCTGAGTGAACAACTACATGACAGTTTGATGCTAGAATCTGTTTTATGTTGTCATGCATCTGCACAGAGAATTCCATGACTGAACTGATTTGCTACTAGTCATTCTCAATACATCTATGGTGGGTTTTATAACCTATTTATTGTGATGTCCAATTTTATACTTATTTATTCTATATTTAAACCAGTTACTGTTTCTGTACTGATGACTAAGTTACATGTGTTTGCATCTGTAAGTAAATGTTAAGTGTATGGAAATATAAAAAGACAGGCACAAATGAACAGTAAGACAAAATGGGAAAAAAACTCACCTGAAAAGGTCAAAGATTGTCAAATATGTGTAAGCAGTTAAAGCTGTAAAAAAAGCAAATATTAAAAATTAATATAGTTTTTCAATGCAGAAATCACTTGTATTCTAAGTCCCTTTCATGCAGCTCTTTTCAATCTTCTATTTACATAAACCGTCTCTGCTTGATAGAACAAGTCTCTGTGAATGTTCTAAACACATCAATATATTTAACATCAAACAGATTGATTATGGCAATCCTAATTCTACTAAACCATGTAATAATGCCGAGATACAAAATGTATTACATTTGTGACTGTGTTGTGACTAGGAATTTAAATACAGAAAAGTCGGGAGATCTTCCAAAAGCACATCACCCACCAAAGCAAGAGATTTCTTATGTGCATTATTGCAGTGAAAAGTAGGTTCAACAGAATTTTTTACTTGCTTTGCATGTCTCACCTATCTCAAAACCACAAGGAAACCTGTGGCAAAAAATTAAAAATGTTCAACCTTCTATTTTCAGTACAGGAGATCTCGAAGCCCCTATTCAGAAGTAGAAGACATACAAAACTGCACTGGGTCTGGCTGAGATGGAGTTCATTTCCCCACAGCAGCCCTCGCAGTGCTGTGCTCTGCATTGGTAGCTACCAAGGTGTTGATAACACACCGGTGTTTTGGCTGCTGCTGAGCAGTGCTGGCACAGCATCAGCACTGTCTCTCAACATTCCCCCCCTATCAAGGGGTTGGGGGTGGGCAAGATCCTGGGAGGGGACACAACTAGGACAGCTCATCCAAACTGACCAAATGGATATTCCATACCATGTGATGTCAGCTCAAATATAAAAGCTAAGAAAAGGAGGGGGAAGAGGAGGGCATTCGTTATTAGAACGTTTGCCTTCCAGAGCAATTGCTACGCGTGCTGAAGCCCTGCTTCCTGGGAAGTGGATGAACATCACTTGCTGATGGGACGTAGGGAGTAATTTTTTTTCTCTTTGCTTATGAGTGTGCAACCTTTTGAACCTTTTGGTAAAGTGCCTTATCTCACCCTAAAAGTTGTCTTCCATCTTATCTTCTCTTCCCTTTTTCTCTCCACAGCTGGGTGGGCAATGTTCAGCCAAGGTCAACATACCACAGAAACACTGAAAAGGGGCATTCCTGGAATCAAAGAAGCCTAAGCCATTTGCCACACTACAAACATCTTCATTCAACTGCAAGTGAGGGCCGTTGTATGTCACTGGTGATATTTATGCAAGGAACAGGTTTGAGGACTAACTCAAAAGTCTACTGGATTTCAGTCTTAAAGATGAAGAAGATACTGCAGGAAGCAAACAACCAGCAGGTCGGGAAAACCTTTCATTCATTCACACTTGACTGTGAAAAATGTCTCTAAACTGACTGTGGCAAATCAAAAGGAAGCTCTTTCTGAACCTGGCTGTGTAGCCACCTACCTCCACTACCTGTTGAACTTTGCTTTTTCAGTCTGTTAGAACTTCACAAGCTAAGAAACACATGGTAGTTGGTTGTAGCTTCAGTACAGGAGAGTCACCTACCTATGCTGTTTGTAGAGCTGCACCACATGAGCAGGAAGCCAATACATATTAAATTTATAGCACCAAACAGCAAAATCTTCCAGGACTGTTGATGAGAATAAATATGTATTTTACATCTTCCAAAATTTACAAGACAAAAATATATCTATTTGGTTTTAAAAAACAATATTGCAGGACTTCATCATGAAAATAGAACTGGCTTCTCTTCCCTCCCAAAAATTTACCACTCGTTTCAGAACAACAAGCTCTTATTCTATTTTAAACTTCATAGATTATTTCAAAACTCCTTTATAAACAGCCCTTGTTCACCATGCTTAAAATACCTTTTTGGTCTGAAAACCAATCACCCCTGTATAACATTTGCATTTTATTGTAGCACACGCCATCTGACTTCTGAAGACAGATTTGTACAACTTTATATTAATGGGTTCCTTTTTTTTGAGACGAAACTTTGGACCCAAAAACATCTGCACATATTCAGTTTAGGGTTCTACTGAACACATTAAATATAAGTATAATTCTGGAGAACACTAATCAACAGGGACAGTGCACAGGAAGGAATCCAGCTTCAGAGCTGGATTCTTTTTTTAAGCACAACTAGAAAATTCAAAGAATAATTTTCAAAATATACTTAAAAATATATTTTAACTTATCACAGCTAATGTCTTTTTATTATTGTGATGATTTTTTTAAAGCAATACTTACCCTTCTATCTGCTACAACCAACCTAAATTCATGTGTTAACTTTCCAACCAATGATCTCTGTGATTTACGGAACAGATGTATTGTCCCCTTAAAAAAAATTCAATAGTTTAATTAAAACATTTTACTTAAGCCATGGTTTAAATTAGCAAAAAGAAAATATTCATTTGTGAACTATTTTCATAATTATATCAAAGACTCAAAATTTTTTGTGTAACTAGTAAATATCTCATAGACAATAAATAAAACAGTATTTTGGTAGCCATTTCGCATGGTTATTCTATTAGAAAATGATGAATTACTTAGAATCAAGCTTCATTTAGACATAATCCACAATTCAAGCTTACAGGAAAACATACTAAAATACCATTTAAAGAGTGGGTTTAAACTTTTATTTAGATAAAACTACTACAGACAGTCTGACAACACAAATATTTTTCTTTATCAAAGCATACTTCCCACCTAAAGCCAAGAGATTTACTAAACAGGAAAATACTGTTTATGTATCTATAAAAGAGAACCCATCAGAGAAGTAAAAACAATGCTAGTATCATCTGTGATGTGGTGGACACAAGGCCAATAACACTATGAGAGATACAAACAAGCTCAGTTACGGCTTAACTTAATCATGCACAGTAGACGTGGTCACTGCAGGTGCTCTGTCTCCTAACTTCCAGTGGCATGCAGATAAGCTCTTTCCTGGTGTGGAGGGGATGTATGTGCATACAGGAGATGGGAATGAGGGGGAGCTATGTGCCTTTCCTGAAAGCATGACAGGGAGCAAACAATTCATCAGCCATGCCACTTGGCTCCCGTCCCTCAGAGGGCTCAAGCTTCTAGTCAGTTGTTTTCCATCCTGCTGTCCCCACAAAGAAATAAGCTTTCCATGTGAAAAGCCCTTCTGATCTGCAATAGAAATTTGTGGATTTGTAATGGATGGTCTGTCATCTGCAGCAATTTGGGGCTGGACAAAATAAGGTTTGATTTTAAACTATCACACTTCAGGTACCACCAGAAGACAAAAAGATATCCTAATGGGCTGGTCACCAAAGCAAACTCAATTAACTTACAGACATCTTTGTCAACACAGCTGTATTTTACATTATCTGAGAAATATATGTGTGCCATGAATTAAAATTTAAGCAGTAGTACAGATCCAAGTTTAGGTCATCTGGGGCAAAACACTGGCACTTATTGTTTTCTTTACTAGCAAATCATTACAGGATTATTTTATTTCTCAACGGAGACATGCAGGATGCCAGAACACTTTGGAAAGCTTTTCTAACAGGCAGTGGACTGCCTACCTATGAAGGTTGCTGTACTGCAGAATCGCAGAATATCCTGAGTTGGAAGGGACCCACAAGGATCACCAAATTCCAACTCCTGGCCCTGCATAGGACAGCCCCAAGAATCACATCATGTGCCTGAGAGCATTGTTCAAACACCTCTTGAACTCTGTCAGGCTTGGCGCTGTGACCGCTTCCCCAGAGAGCCTGTTCCAGTAGCCAATCACCTATGGGTGAAGAGCCCTTTCCTAATATCCAACCTAAACCTCCCCGACACAACTTCAGGCCATTCCCTTGGGTCCTGTCACTGATCACCAGAGGGAAGAGATTAGTCCCTGTACCTCCTCTTTCTCTCAAGAGGAAGTTGCAGACTGCCATGAGGTCTCCCCTCAGTCTCCTTCAGGCTGAACAGACCAAGTGACCTCCCCTTCAAGCCCTCCACCATCTCCGCAGCCCTCTCTGTTGCCTTCGCACCCATTTCTTTCCCGCACTATGTCCCTTGCCCAGCCACATTGTGCCCCATCTCCCTGCTTACTGAAGGATGCTGTGCTGTATATTCTGTGCCACAGAGAACCTCGCACAAACCCATCCTAATCACAGCTCACCCCACAAGCGAGCTCTAACGCAGCAGGTGTTGCACCTTGGCATTAAAGCTTCCCTAAATCCTAGTGTTCTGCCAACACCTCAGTGCGGGCGAGGAGGGCAGCTGCCCCACACCTCAGCCTCTGAGGGTCCCCGTGTGGTGCTAAAAGAGCTGCACAAGAAGTGTTTCCGCAGCGAGCGCCCGCCTCTGCTCCGACAATGCCAACAGGTGACAGCACCTGTTATTGACACCGATGTCACTTCATTGATACTCAGCATGGAAAGAGAACATTTCGCCGCCCAGATGAACACACACACAAAGCGGTCGTTCCCACAAGAACGACTTCTCTTTGGGAAGCGAGACACAGAGTGACAGCCCCGTGTTCCCGCCGACAGACAGGAGCAAGGGCACTGTAACCTGCTTGTCCTGGGGTGAATCCCAGTTCCCTGACTGATGTGCCGGGGAGTGAAAACTCTGAGGCTCAGACCCAGCCCGGTTATCTCATTCGAGACGCCCCTCCGGCAGAGCAGCCCCCACGACCCCGGCACCATCCCGCCTCTGCCGCGGTGCCGGCTGGCCGCGGCCCCGAGAGCCCGCGGCGACCGCGCTCGAGGGGAGGGCGGGGAGCTCCGAGGAGGAAACACCGCACGGACACCGACGCCCTCCGCAGCCCTCGGGCCCCGCGGCCCCAAAAGGCCGCGTCAACCCGGGCGCCCCGCGGCGCCGCCGCCCCGGCGGAGAAAGGGGCGCCTCCAGCAGCCTCCTCGCTCCCTGTCCGAGGCACGACTTCCCTTGCCCCCTCCCTCCCCCCGGCGGGGGCCACTCACCATATTACTCCCCGCAGCGGAAGAGACGGCGCCATGCGAGGCCGGAAGGGGCGGGGCGGCTCCCGTCGCCGCGGCAACGAGCGGGCCCGGCCGGACACGTGGCGGAAGCGGCGCCCGCCCGGAGCCCGCGGCGGCTCCGTCCTGCTGCCCCGGGGGATGCGCGGCCAAACCCGCCCTCCCTGCCTCCCTTCGCAGGCACAAGTGGCGGCCCACGCACGTCCCTTGGGAGATGCGGGTCGTATACGCCGCCGCACCGCATTGCTGCGGTTTATCTGCCCGCTGCCTGCGAGAATCCGAGAAAAGGGCTCAGACGGGTGGTCACGATCACAGAATAAACTGGATTGGAAAAAGATCATCGAGACCAACCTATGACCGAACATCACCACGTCAACTAGACTAGGGTACTAAGTGCCACGTCCAGTCTTTCCTTAAACACCTCCAGGGACACCTCCATTCGTTCCAGTGTCTAATCACCCTTTCAGTGAAGAAATTCTTCCTAGGGTCCAACCCGAACCTCCCCTGGCGCTGCTTGAGACCGTGTCCTCTTGTCGTGTCACTAGTTGCCTGAGAGAAGATGCCGACCCCCATCTCGCTACAACCTCCTTTCAGGTGATTGTAGAGAGCAATAAGATCCCCCGAGTCTCCTTTTTCCTAGACTAAACAACCCCAGCTCCCCCAGCTGCTTCTGGTAGGACTCGTGCTCCAGACCCTTCCCCAGCCTCGTTGCCCTTCTCTGGACATGCTCGAGCACCTCAATGCCCTTCCTAAATTGAGGGGCCCAGAACTGAACACAGTACTCAAGCTGTGGCCTCACCAGTGCCGAGTACAGGGGGACGATCACTGCCCTGGTCCTGCTGGACACACTGTGGATGATACAAGCCAGGATGCCCTTGGACTTTTTGGCCACTAGGGCACACTGCTGGCTCATGTTCAGCCAGTCAAACAGCACGCCCAGGTCTTTTTCCACTTGGCTGCCTTCCAGCCACTCCTCCGCCAGCCCGTAGTGCTGCATGGGGTTGTAACTCAAGTGCAGGACCTGGCTCTTTGCCTTATGGAACCTCAAACAAGTATCTTGTATACCACCCCACATTTCTGCGGTTTATCTGCTCACTGCCTGCGAGAACACAAGGAAAGGTTTCTGATGTGGTGGTCATGATTCAGCAACTCTGCAAGGATGGGTTTGCTCCCAGTATAAAGATATACCTGAAGTCACACTAGCATCACCACAGCCAGCACTCGCTCTGCTGCTGTACAGGGCACTAATGGCAGTCAGTACACAGCTTTCAGAAGGGATTTTTTTTCCCAGCAAAACTCCCAAAGGACAGTAGCTCTCCAAACTACAGAAACTCTGTTGAAAATCTAGTCACTTTGTTATGTGCTAAAATTCTGAGAACTGCTCCCGTTGCCCTGAATGTGTTAAAAACATTAGAAGCATTACAGTCTAGATGAGGAATCTACATCCCAAAGTCTATTGCAGTCTGAAGCAGAAAGCAAGCTTTGAAGAAGAATTCTGCTGGGGACTATTGCTACTGAGGCTCTGGAACACCAGGACATGAGGACTGCAAGGTGACAGCCATCCCCTCGTGTGGGCTGACCAGCAGACTGCTTAACTGTGCCCTATTGTTTCTGTCAGAAGGAATTTGCACGCTAAGATCACTTCACATGGAACCAGCATTCACGAGAACAAAATACAGAACAGAAGTCACCTTTGAAGTTTAGATAGCTCTCTTAAGGAAAATTGTGTTGTAAAACACCTGCATGGGATTTAATGAACCAAAAGATTTAGTCATAAAACAGCTTATTTATTATTGCATTTGCAAACCAATTAGAAAAGAGGTAGGAACAAAAATTGAAGCAAGCTATTTTATTAAAACAGATTATTGTACATACTAAGATACAACTTTCTCTAACACTGCCCTATCTTTGTTCTTTCAACAGTCTATTCAGTTGTCTAGTGCTCAAAGTGGTTAAAAATGTTATTTGCATCTCATCTGTTCTGTAAAACATACCAGAAGACTTACCTGCCTGTGGCTGAGAGACGCCTCTACATCAACTGAAACCAGGAACAAGCCATGTTCTTGTTTCCCAGCCACTCTGCGTAAACTTTAAGTGTGTATTGTCTCCTGTTCGTGTGCATTTGCAAAGCATTGTGATTGAATTATTGATAAAAAAACAAAATAATTTTTATTTTCCAGAGTGTTATCTGGTCCTTACACAGCACAGGATCATTAATTAAGAACAACTATCAGACTGGATAGGTAATTATATTCCATGAAACACGTATTTAATGTCCCAGACCTCATTCTAAGCTGTTGGCTGTAATCAACAATTTTTTTCCAGTCTACAGAAGTAGTTTTGGGAACATTTTCAGAAAATAAGCTTTGCACTCTATAGAATCTGCATGACAGGTAAGAGAATTCAAATTGCACCTGCTGCCTCCATTCAAATTTAACCAGGCAATCAGAACTTAACATGAACCACTAGGGTCACATTTTATCTTGTATGATTTGCTCCACAAATACAAAATTGTTTGGTTACTTCATTATTGACATACTGTCAGGCTTTTTGATTATTTCATGCCTTATTCCCAGAAGAGGCCAACAGTTAGAAACTCCATTAGTAGAAGTGTCTTCTCAGAAGACAAATACTACAACTAATAGCACAGCTAATACCAGCCTTCTGCATATAACAAAACTAACAGTCTTCAAGGATGTCTTACAACAGAGGTAATTTTTAGGCCTTTTAGAAATTGCTAAAAGGAGATTTGAAAATAACAGAAGTTACAGTATTAAAAAGAATATATTGGTTTTACAGTATATACTTGCCAAAAAAAGTGAAATATTCAAAAGCATTTGGTAAAAACAGCACTTTGCATATTAGGTTGTTTGTAGGCTGATTTCTGAAAAATACCTTTTTTTATAGCTGCAACACAGCACCTGGAATAAATCACGTGTTGAGAGGTGGATTTTAGTTAAATTGTATTTTTCTGCCTTCACCACAACATAATATTTTCTGTATTATCACTACACATAGAATAAAAAATTACTCAGAGATGAAGTTGCATAACACAAGTTCACAAAGTATTTGGAAATTTGCAGAAAGATGGCATGAGTCAAAAAACAAAACAGAACAGAAAACCCCAAACAAAAGCCAACAACTTTAAACTTAGTTTTTCTCACTTTTCTCTGGCAAACTTAGAGCACTAAAATATAGAAATAAACAGATTTTCATCTGAGATATGCCTGCATCTGACACCAGGCATGCATCTGACACCAGGCATGTCATCTTGGCTGGAATGGGAAAGATTTAGTGAGTCCAAGATACTTCAGTCCAGGGTATGCTGCCAAGTACATAATCTCTGTAGACTTCAACACAGCAAGTGGTGGGATATTTTTTCAGGCTCTTGCTTCTCCACTAATTTTAGTTTACCTGAGCATCTCCTCAGAATAGAAGTCTATTTAACCTCCAAGAAGCAGCATTTCAGCCAAAAAGAGATACTGGATAATTACCCCGCATAGATAACATTGATGTCCTTCTATCCCAAGGAATTAACCCTTGACAGAATCGCAGAAACAGCTCACATGGTTCAGTCCAAAACATTGGTTTTTTTTCCTCATTGCTGTATTGATTTTTATTTGGCTTGCTTGTTTTAGCAGTGATTGATAAAATGATGCGTGGAAGGCAGTGGTCATGGCTGCTTTCTGAGAGCCCCCTAATGCTGCAAGATATGTAATATTAAAATTACTCTAAAAAAAGTTTGATTCATCTTATCTTTGGGATGTAAAAACGTAACGCCCCAGTAGTTCCTAGCAGTCCAGACACAGCCTCAAGACTGTGGAATTACAAGCAGTAAGGAAATGGAGATAAGTGTAGAATTTAGATTGTTAACTCAAAATTAACAGCAGCAGTCTCACCCAAGCAAAAGAAAAGGTGTCATTTTGAAGCCAAGTAAATTGGCTCCAAATTTTTCAGGACTTCACCGTGACCACTAGAATCAGTTATGTGAAACCTCCTGGTTTTTACTACGATCTAGGCAAGACTAGGATAAGCACACACTTTCAAGTTCAGCACATTTATTTAGGAAGTAGCACTTCTGTTTACATTAGTTTTAAGAACCTGAGTTAAGTCCTTTAGAAACTGATTTATTTACACATTTATTGTTCCATCATCTGGTATACGACATCTGATTTTTTAATTTTTTTTTTTTTTAAACCAGCAGCAATTTAATGGGCTTCAGGTTTAATGAAAATTCTCTTAGTTTTGGACATTTTATCTGAAAAACAGACAAGAAAACAGTAAGAACAGGACAAATGCAACATTTTATTGTGAAGCTAAAGCTATGTGACTGCTCATCATGCTTTTTTACACTGCTTATTAGTAAAATGGTGTTCCAACATTTCAGAAAACATTCTTAAAAGAACAATGAAATAAAAGTGCTTCAAAACAACAAAATACAAATATTAACCCCATCCCAGACTGGAGTCGTCCAATATACTTAATGGGGGTGGGGTATGCTGTTTTGTCTCCACCTTTGGTTTTTGTCACTTTAATACATATTTCTGAAAAATACTGACTAGCCCTTCACATGAGTAAAAATTTGAATCATGTGGTATAAACGGTTTCTGTGTTCCCAGTCCCTTTGATGGGTGTGCGACTGTTAGATAAAGTACTTTATTCCCCACTTCTAATGGTAAAAAACCCTGCCTGAAAGGCTACTCCTGGCATCTTTGAGAACATGCCTGTACTAACCAACTACAAAGAACGCTGACCTTTTATCCTCAAAGCTGCTTCTCCAAAGAAAGGATTTTAAGAAGTGCATCTCATGAAGGCAAGGAAAGTCTTACAGCAAAACAAGGTTGATCACCATAGTTTCCAGAAATAACGTCAAACATTTGCAAATCAAAAGATCAGCCTCTGAAGAAGTGTTTAGCCAATATATTGAATCCACTGGAGGAGTGTATATCTTGTCAATTATTGCCAAAGTCAGGAGGTAGTTATTGACAAGGTAAGAAGTTTCCACTATAAGACAGTTAACAAAGGAAAAACAGAATACACATTTCCCCATACTTCACAAAATGATTTTGTATTTTCAGGAAGTGACAGCTTAACTTCCTTGTCCTGTGGAACTATAGTTACAATATTTATAAGAAAAAATATTGAAAATTATAATGAAAGAAAAAGATTCTAGAATAAAATAACTCATCAATTGTTCATTTCTTAGGATGTCTGCAGATCATCCTAAACATGAAAATACACACAGGATGGTAAGACAACATTCTTCAACGCTAAACAGCAGCTCAAGAGAAAATAATAATGTAACTGCCTGTAATTAGCACAATGACTGAGATAATTACTTGCGTTCACTACCTGCTTGCTACTCTTCATTCCATTTTTGACATCTGGTAGAAGTCCCCAACAACTAAAAACATCACAAAAGCTTGAGGCTGCCACAGACAATGGATGAAAATCAAGTTAAGATGCAGTAGGGCTGGACACCTCCCAAAGCTGCCACATGCAGAAGCATCACTGAAGCGCTGGAGTAGTTGGAGAAGCAGGTCTTAGGCACAGCTATGCATTATCCATGTCTTGGGGAGGAAAACACTGTGAAAATCTAGGGCATGAAGTCTCACCATAGGTGATTAAAGAAACTCTAAGGAGCATGCTGCTTTCCAGTTGCAGAACAGATGTCTCAGTTAAATTTGCCAGCATATCTGACTTCAATATTCCCAGCAAAAAGTACTTAAATTTCACAAGATGGACTTGACAGCAATGCCAAGCAATTTATTCTAAACCCGTTTGTTTAGAATATAAAAAATACTATTTATTCTACACCAGAAGGTAAGGTTAGTTGAGTTATATGTATAAAAACTGTCATTTTAAAAACATTTGAGAGAATCTAACAGTGAAACCAGCAATGGCATCTAATTAATGCAGTGACAACACTCCTCAGTTTAGAGATCCCATTCTTCTCCATTTTAAAGTGTTACTATCACATTTATTATGTACTTAAAGTAAGTTGCAGGGCCATATTCAACAGAACTATATTAGCAACTGACTGTCCAAAGTAGAGTCAGGTAAATGTCTCAGGGACAGAATGCCTATTTCTAATACACTAAACCCTGTAAAGTCTAAGAAATTAACAGGACAGAGAGACTTATATGTGCATAAATACCCTAATTTAATATTCTGTGTTGGTTTGTCTTAGCCATAAGGACACAACCTGTACAGGTTTGGTGTAGTCTACAGAAAAGTCAACATTAGTAATGGGGACATCATAACACATAACGAATTGTCATTTTAAGTAGAAAGAGCATTCTACAGTGCTTGAGTTTTTCCCTCCTGTTATGCCAATAAAAGTAGCAACCTGCAGTCTGAGGAGACATTGTTCTTCCAACATGGAGAAAGACAAAAGGTGCTACTCCTCCTTAATAAAAGCAGGAACCTGTTTAATAGAAGGAGAAAGATGTATAAAGAAAGTAGCTAAAAAACACAGGGAGCTTGGATTGGTTGGGTTTTTTTTTTCTCCCTCCAGTAACTGCTACACTTAAGGTCAGTAAAACACAGTTGCAGAAAGCCAGACAAGCTGCTTCCTAATCACCTCAAAAAAGTGGGTCAAGTCACTCATTAGCAGTGGGTAGATTCACCAAAAAAAAAAAAAAAAAAGGAAAAGACAGTTTAGAGAGCTAATGTAATACCAGTCTTTGCAAAGGTTAAAAGCACCCAAGCTGCTGTCCTGTGTATCTGAATTCAAGGTACTGTATTAGAACAGAACTTGATTTTATGGAAAATATAGATGCAAAGTTCTATATATGTACTACAGACTTGGGAAATACAGGTAATTTGAGGTTTGGGCGGGTGGTATGGGGGGAGAGGGGTGTTTAGTAGGCTTTTTTGTTGGTTGTTTTACTCAGATCTGCTCTTATACACAGTTAATCCAACACAAAAACAAAATCACTGAGATGGGACGTGTAAAACAAGAAAGAAGATGCAAGATAATGCCTTAAGAGGAACAGAATTATTCTTAAAAGACACTATTCAGAAAATAGCATAAGACAAGACATTTAAAGGAGATTTATGAACTAAACAGCACTTGGTCATGGGCTAAGAATCCAGCAGCTGTGGAGCAAACTGATGTTGCAGAACAAAGTTTTGTTCTTTTTACTGTGTTCCAGCACTAATTTATAGAGCTGTAGTTTACCCATTAAGCAGAAATCAGGTCATAATAGACAACCAAAAAGTAGTGCACAGACTCTCTTGATCTGAACTGGTTGCACAAAGCAGTGAAAGGGCTTTTCTTTCTGAAGTAGCAGCTTGTGATTCTGACCCTTTGTGCTGCATATTGGTGCTACTTTAGCAGATGGGAGCTTCTACCTCAACATTTCAGGTACCCATCACATGCCAATAAGGATGTATTTGAAATAAATAACCAGTATATCCCTCAAAATTAAGTGGAGGAAAACAAGAGGTTTGTAACAATCATTTAGGAACACTCAAAACCAAAGTAGCCGTCAAAGTTCTCATTTGCAAAGGATCTCAAGGAAAGGTCACGAAACCTTTAGGAATAGAACAACCAAGGGTCTTTCTTAGCTGTAGCTATTTGGCAGATGCTAATACAATAGTAAGAGTCATGCTTAGCACTATGAAGTCTATTATAAGTGTGGATCAAGTCAGCCAGGAATCTCCAACAACACAGATAGCCTACTGAAGGCAGAACTAAGGCAAAGCAAGACATGAGATTTAAGAGTCCAAAATCTTTTAGCATTTCTCAGTTCTCCAGAAAAGTGAATCAGGGGATCAGAAGTCACATGTTTCATTCATATCAGACATACATTTGAGAGAGTCCTATTCTTAGAAGGCTAGAAGTGGTTTGGTTAGACTACTTCAAAAGGCATACTAGTGTAACACAATCTTCTCTCATTTGATTGCTTTTAACCTTAAGATCAGTTAAAAGCATCTCTGGTTAAAAAAAACCCAAAAACAGAATCCCAAACATATTGCATTGTGCATTTCAGAAGTTCAACAATTTCTGCTTATTTAGTAGTCAATACCACACAGTGAGCACAGAGTCCTCTACTAATACTGCATCTATCAGCTAGGGGGTTTTTCATATATACATATAATATATTATTTAAAGTCAACTTTTAGGTGCGCAGTTCCAAAAAATAAGTTAAATGAAAAATTAAAAACAAATTTTCTGTTAAGACCAAAAGCAAAGAACACTTGTAACTCATTTTAATTAAAACAACAGTAAACAATATGCATTTTTGTAATATCACTATTGAGAGTTGTAAAAAAACCCAAAATCAACCAAACAAAAAACAACCCACAAACCTGCTTTAACAAGGAACTAGTGTTCTGCCTTGCAAATATCTGTGTTTAATCCATGTAGAATTTGTAAACAAGATGTTTGGCCTTTAGAAGTAAAGGCAAAGATGCTTTCCTTTATTACAGTATTTAAACGCTATCACTTAAGAGTTTGTTTTTTTAATAGCTTGTCATTTATATAATAAAAACAAGTATTTGTACAAAGATGCAGTTTCTCTTTAAAAAAAGCAGATCAGTTGAGTGTTTCATACTTTAATATATAAACCTAAACATATGAAAGCTATAAAAACATTAAGGTGTGCCATGTATTAAACATGTAGCCTCATATTTTAATGCTTACATGTGGAGATTAAAAAAATTATCACAATGGAAATTTTACTTTCAATTATCATAAACAGACCAAATACAGAGTAGAAACACATCATTTCTGAAATCTGACAATTAGCATCACTCTCTCAAACATCAGCTGGGTTCAAGTTGTACACTATAAGCATAAGCTAACATTCTACCAATGGAAGCGTTACAAAATGCATTAAGAGAAAATACTGCCAGTAAATGAATATCTTAGTCTATTCTTTTATTTAGTTTTTTTTCTTTAAAGACAGTTTGAATTGGTTTTAAAGGGTTGGGTGGTTTTGCTGTTCTGCTATCAAAGGTCTTCTTTAAAACTGTTCTGTGAACAATACAGTCACATTACAATGAAACAAAAAGACAAATAATAACAGACCAGCTGCTTTTTACATTTTAATAATCATAATTCCCCAATGCTGTTCTTTCTATCTGCACAGGGAAATTGTTTTATTTGGCACATTAAGGATAAAAAAGTCAAAAACTGAACCAAAGTTTACAAACCTCCAATTGAACATCATTGTTCCATGTTAGTTGTTCACCAATGTCATGGTAAAATTAAAAACAAAAAGCCACACACACAACATAGGGAAAAGGTCTTCCAATGATCAACATCATCAGAGCCTTGCAACTGAAACCATATACATATATTATTGTTTAAACCATAATCAGATTGCTAGGAATCTTATCTCAAGTCCTATTGTGCTCTTACTTACAGTGTGTAAATCCTCACTAAATGGCAAGGAGGCTTCGATGAAAACATTTCACATCGTATAATTTTTTCTTAATCTCAAGTTTCAATGCAGATACTTAAATATCTGTAAAGTCCTGTAAACTCTGGCTGCTTTCCAGTAGTCTGCACCAACTGCTTGCCAGGCAGCACTTTGTTTCACATCAAGTAGTGTTTCACACTGTGGTATCTCCAAAGTCCTTGTTCCAGCGAATATATGCTTCCAGCGTCTGAGGGCTCAAACTGCGCTTTATCTTCTTCAAAGACTCAGTGAAATCTGATAGTTTGATATTTCTCATCTAAACAGAAAATGAAAGACATCAGGGTCATAAATGATCTATGTACTCTGGTTTGGTCAAGAAGTACTTTAGTATTCACTTCTAACAAAGCATCTTGATGTAAGACAGAAATTTTTACAGTGAGAAGAGTCATTCACTGGAACAGCCTCCCCAGGGATGTGGCAGAGTCCCCACTGCTGGAGGTTCTGAAGATGTGATTGGACAGGGTGCTAAATAGTCTCATCTGCGTTCTCTTTCCCACAAAAAGTTGGACCAGAAGGTCTTTAAAGGCCCCTTCCAACCTGGAGTGTTCTATGATTCTATGACCTGGTGCAAGAGTCTTGTAATTTAAGACTACCAGTATTTACCATTTTATTACCCTGGGTAATAGTAACATCTGTCTTGTTATTTAATAGCTCATGAGGCTGTGATATTACTCCCTGTTTGACTAGGTGGTGTGAGCTGCTACATATGAGGGCAGCACAACAAATTATCACAGATGTTGTCAAGTTCTTGCAACAAATCCTTTCTGCTTTTCATAGCCTTAGCTGCGATCTCAAGCCAAACACCAAAAGCAACTGAGAAATTAAGTTTTGCTGCATTTTTCTCTACTTAACTGTGGTTTGCACACACACTTCAACAGAAACTTTAGTACACAGGACCAACCTCTACCTTTCCTTTTGATGTTTACTGATGGTGACAAGCTTAATTATTTTTCTTTATGATGTTCACATTCCATGTGAATGAATGTAAGTATTATACATATACACACACAGAAATCTGTTCTAAAATCGCTCATTCTTCTTAAGTTAACCTGCTTTATGTAAATATGGGGTGGAGTGAGTAGAAACAATTTGACATAATACTTCTGAGAACGCTCTGGGGGAGTAACACTGTGAGAAAATAAAAGCCAGGCCTCTGACAGGATCTAACAGGTAACAGACATTGCAGTTCAGTGTGAAGGAAAAGACAGGACAGTCAGCTGAAATGAAGATCAATAAAGACTTGCTATCAGAAAAAGAGATGCTCTTAAGCCTGATAACCAACAAACAACACAGATGTCCTCAAACATCTGAGGACAGATCTTGTATTCAATCACTAATTCTACAGAATTTTCTTTAATGAAGAAGTGATCAAAAATGATAATAACCCCCAAAATTATCTTAGGTATTTTGTATGATACTATGTGTAAAAAAAAAAAAGGGACCTTAAAAGTTTCTAGTGAGCATGCACTTTATTCAGAGGTGAAAACACAACTGCTGGTACAGCTTACCTCACTGGCAGACATGTTCTTCACCTGTTCAGGTTTTAATTCTGTAAAAATAAAAGATCAGTGAGTTTCGTAAGAACAACTTTCATCACTTCTGACAAATAAAACATGTTAAAAGCACTTTTAATCTGGAAAAAAACCCTGCAGGTAAATATTATACCTTTCTGCCTCAACATAATCTCCTGTACAGAAAGGTACATGGTGTTTTTGCCTCCTTCTTCCCCATTTATCAGCTCCTCAACCAGGCTGCTCCCCCACTCAGCCACTGCAGATGCAGTACAAAGCAGTAGCAGAATTACTCCTTCTTCCTAAAGTATGGGAAACAGCACATGAGCTAACAGAGCTTACCTTCCCCCGTATCATTCCTGGCACCCAGAACTGCCCTACTCCCTACTCAGTTACAGGAAACAGTCAGCCAAGAACACAGAAATAAAATCAGGCAGGGCATACTAGAGTGTTTCCTGCCCTATGCTGCCCTTGTGGGATCTAATCCTTCCCATATCATTCACCATTTTACCGTTCTTTTTTCTCCTTTACTTGCAATGCTGTTATGGTATCAACATATTACAGCAAACATTTTGCTCTGAGGGTGCAAGAAAAGTAATCTAGGCAGGACTGGCAAGGCTGACATTGAAAAACATTTTAAAAAATAAATTGTTTTATATGGAAGCCAGGAGCAGGTGGAAGAAAGACATAGCACAACATTTCATGGTCTCTTCTCAAAATGGACTTTAGTGTGAAGTGAGTTATCAGCAAAGTAAAGCCTGCATACCTAAATGCATACACTATTAATTCCACCACTCTAAATAAATATATTCAAATTCTTAGGAGATATGATGTCTCTTATAAGAGCCATTTAATGCAATTCTGTTTCTAGTTATTATGCAGGATTTTGGAAGATGTACCTTACAATCTCAACAGCTGAAAGAAAATGTGTAGAAAACATTACTTTCCAACAGCTGCTTTCAAAAAGATAGTGCACTGGCAAAACTGCATGCTATAGGATTTTTGACTAAATGAAAAGAATAAGAAAACAAACACACCCACAAAACATGCACAGACCTCTCCTCCCCAGCTATAATTTAAGAGGGTTGCAATAACATATAATATTACAGAACTGATATTACAGAACCCTTCTGCTCTGCCTGCCTTTAGTACCTTTCTGTCGGGTAGGACGATATGGCTGCAAACAGAAAGCTAATATCAAATCTTCACAATCTTTTCTTCACAAAAGCCCCACTACTGATCTCCACTAAACAAAATCAGCCCCTTCAGATGTGGCTACTGGACACATAATAACTAGCTAGTGGAACAGAGAGAACATAGAGAGGGAATGTTGGACAAAATCATTCACATTAAAATTGTTTTTTTCAAAGTTGGAAATGTCAGATGAAGAACAAATACTTAAAACTCTATTTGAGTCTCAACTATCATCTGGATCACAATTCCACTTTAAGAAGACTGAAAAATAAAAGCAGCTATGCCATTCAAACTGTATGTAAAAAGAACCTCACAAAATTGCTTGTTTCAGTTTTCCTTCCTTTAAAGTTGAAAAAGATTTGCACCCTTAATCAAGACAAATAATGCAATCAGAGACTGCTATTCAAGTAATAATTTAGATAAAACAGAACTGACACCAACCTCAGAAAGACATACTAGTTAAAAGTCCCATAAACCTTCAAGAAACACTTCACCCTGCTTTCCTCCTAAGAGACAAGAATGGTCTGTTTCACATGGTGAGATACTGAAGTTTTGTGTAAGGGAAGTCTTATAAAGATGCTATTATGAAAACTAGACTAAAATCCAATGTGAAAAGTTTAATTTCAGAAGTTTAAGAATTATAAAGATGTAAGAAAATATCTCTAATGTCAGGGCAATAAGTTTGTTCAAAACCTAAATAAAAATCTATACAGCTTACCTCGAATGGGGCCCAGGGCTGCATCCTTTGCTAATGCAGTTAGGTCACTTCCAGAGTATCCATCTGTCATTCTTTGTTAAAGTAAAAAGTGGGGGAAAGGAGGGGAAAAGAAAAAAATAAACACCTGCTTTAAACTGTATAAATATAATTGCAGGTAATTAAAATGTTACCTACTCAGAAGAAGTATTACTTTGATGTTATTTTGCAAGTAAATAAACCAGAAGTGAATTTTAGTTAAGTGATCTATATTTAAGTCTTTCCTAGATTAAATTTAAAGTACTTCAAGTCCCAAATAACATTCTAGAAAAAGCAAAAAGGTAGCAACCAGCTTGGATTTGTAGATAAAAACTAATCTCAAGCACATTTACTATTTCTGTAATGAGAACTCCCTACCACTAGTTTATCAACATTTGTCAAATTAATATCAAACCAAACCTCAACTGTTCTCTACTCTTTCAGCCTGATCAGCACAATGAGAGAACCCAATACCACACATTAAATATGATGTGATATGAAGTGAACTGAAAGGAGGATAAATTCTGATATCTACTGGGGTTTGGTTTTTTGTTTTTATTATAAAACTGGCAGTCATACAAATCATCCAAATCCTCAGAACTACAAGGTAGGGGGTAAAAATATTCAATCCAAGGAGCCAATCTCTGTGGGAGCTTTTCCAGAATTATATTTAACATCCAAGGTAACCGATTAAATACTTTGCAGAATAAAGGTCTCCACTAAACCAGGAAACCACCAATACATCATGCCAACATAAATGAAAAGTAGTAGTACAGGTTACCTAAAGGAAAATTTCAAAACAAAAAAAAACCCACCCTTGTAGAGCAGCGGCTAGCTGCAGCAACAAGAGTTTAGTCTTATGAAGATCATTAAGTCTGTTATAGTTTATAGAAAAAGTTGCAGAGGAGCAAAGGAACACAAAATCATGAAGGAGGTTAAATACCTATTTCTTTCAAAACAAAGAAAGATGGAAAACAAAGCAGGCAGGACCCTCATCTTTTATATTTTCTCTAAACCCTTTAAAAAAAAGGTGTACTTAAGCTGCATTTGTAATATAGTTCATAAATTTGCAGTTAGAATACAAGACACTGTCTTTTTCCTCCAGTTAGCTAGTACTGCAGCCTAAATGAGGCCTGAGCTAGCAACCTTCAAGTACAGAGAGAATATGTTCAGTTGGATTACACATCAACCTTTGTAATATTACTAAGAGGCTGACAAATGCTACATACAAGACTGTACTCATGTCCTGTGTACTACCACAAACAGGAACAAAGACTAAAGTACATCCACTTGCATATTTTTGCTATCTCACACTCTGTTTTGATTCTTTCTTGCCCTAGGTGCTCTGCCTGCTTTTTAGTCTAACTTCTTTCATACCTATTATTAGATTTAGATGACTAAAAGCCGTAGTGTCAATCTTAATGATGAAAAACATAAGCCAACTCAGTTTCACAACAGGAAGGGCATTTAACTCACATTTTCCCAATCAAATATGAAAGTGAAAAGAATCTAAAACTATCCAGTGCTTGCTCTGCTATGTTGGCAATACATTCAACAAACCTAGCAATGGACCACCACAGAAAAGTTAGTTCTGATTTGAAATGCATGCCAAGTGTAAAATTGGTCCTGCCTGTTTGCATCAGGGAGGAGAGCTGGACTGCCTGGGGGACGGGTGGAGAAGCAGCCCCCCCCTCCTCTTCGAAGGAAACTCATGAGCATGTTTCAACACCAGAAACCTGACTGGGTGTGTGTGTATACATACATACATATAAATATATATGCACTTTCATACAGCTTGACAGGAAACCATCTTCCCAAAATGCATGTAACTCATGTTGTCACTATCTGATGATTTACCTCAGTTACATCTGGAATTAATAAAACAGTCTGATCAGTATACTTATTCAGTATAACTACAAAATACTTACCTAGCTAGTTGAGCCAACTCTTTTTGGGTCAGTGGACTTCCTTGCTTACTTAGAAGGTTTTTTAGTAAAATCAATCTTGTCTAAAAGAAGATACAATTATCAGATGTAAAACCCATTTTCACGGTACACTTAAAGTTGTGTTGCAAGAACAAAATTACATGTTTGTCGGTTTGACTTTTGTGCTTCACCAGTTTAAACTTGCCTTTAGTGCTTTTGTGATTAGACTGTACACTATCATCTCTTCAGGAGGAGAGACAGGGACTGGATAATAACAAGATCAAGGGTCTAACTACTCCAAGAATAATACATAAGAATCCTCATCAAAAGTCCTGATCTGCTGTTGAGGTGAAAAACATTAAGAAAATTACTTTAATCTTTTGCAATAAACACTCTCCTCCAGCCAACCAACTGTGCTCCTGCAAGTCCCACTTCAGACTTGTCCATGCCTGCCAGTAAGTAAGCAACGCCTCACTAACCAAGACATACTGAGTAGCTACTACCAGATTTGCTAGTAGCATGAGTTTAAAAAACCAAAAAAGCAAACACTTAAAATAGTTGCCAGAATTAAAGCACAGTGCATATATGGTCAAGCTGGGCCAGAGGTTAATTCACAGAACTGTAATCACCCACAAGGGCAAGCTAATTGCTTATAAATATATCTTATAGTATTTTTTTATTAAAATTGATCTGAAAATGAGAAATAGGAATGGAAAACAATACTTACTTCTTCATTTGGTAAAGATACATATACCCGTTTGGTGAATCGTCTGGGAGAAAAAACAAACAAAAAACCCTCCATACATATACACACACACAAACACACACTTTCATAACTTTTGGCACATACAGATCTAACATTTGGTTTGGTAACTGTCAAAAATTTAACTTCCATTATCAAATTGTAAAGCTTAGAACTACAGATTTAAAAAAAACAACACCAACAACCAAACAAAAAATATGCACAAGCTACTGGCGTCACCTTACTCTTATTTGAAGTTGCAAGACTCCTCCCAGAGAGGAAACACTCTAAAGGTAGAAATACCAGTGACTACCAGTAACAAAATGAAGCATCTCTTCATTGTACACAAAAAGTCTTTGGAATCATTTGAACAGACAGTGCTGACATATCTATTTTCCTCAATCAAGAATGAAAAGAGAATAAAGTATGAGTGCTTTTAGCAAAAAGTCCTAAGGCAAATCTACAGGAAGATCTGTAATTGCATGGGACGTCAGAAGTCCAATATTCACAGAGAAGGAATACTGGATTTCACCGGTCAATTTTTCTCCTTCACTTTGCCATTAAGATCCAAGTAATAAAAGAGCAACACATATGCAAGAAATTTAAAAAGCACTGACTTGATCTCAACAGGTACTGCTGTTTCAATTCAAGGCCACCATGACTGTGCAGATGTATCCCAAAACAGAAGAATAAAGCATCTCTGAGAGGTTAAATAATTTCACCTTGCTTCTACTTATTCCAAAACTTCACTGAGACACTAAGTAGCAAAACCTGTTCTTCATAATGAACATCATATTACTATATTCAAAAAAAGTAAGAGACATTTTGATACCTGAGGACAGCATCATCAAGCTCCTGAGGCCTGTTTGTTGCTCCCATCACAAGTATTCTGTCCTCTCCAGAAGACTGCACCTGTATAATGTAGGAAGGCAAGACAGATTTCAGTTTACACAGTTTACTGTAAGTAGTAATAAAATAAAAGCAGTTGGAGACTTGCAATGTATTCAGCACACTGATGAGATCTTAATACATGTGCTTTTTTCCCCCCATTAAGTTATCTTTAAAATATTCTCAGATAAATGTAAAGGCAAACTAGAAAAAAGAAAAAAAGGAAAAAAAAAGAAAAAAACCAAGAGGGAAAAGAAAGGGAGAAGAGACAGAGAGAGAAGAGACAGAGAGAGAGAGACAGAGAGAGAAGAGAGAAAAGAGGAGAGAGAAAAGAGGAGAGAGAAAAGAGAGAGAAAAAAAGAAAGAAAAAGAAAAAATAATGTAAACATGGGACACTATGATACTATGCCCAAGTCATATTGCTTGACAAATCTTGCTGGAGAAACCTGAGACTATAAAAGGCACTCAAAAGTTAGTCATTCAGAGATAATTATGTTTTAAAAGCCAGAGACTTTCTACTGTTTTAGTTTTAACACCAAACAGTGTTTTGAAGCCTACAGAGGGAGAATCAAAACTTTAAAGTATAGCTGGAACCACTACACCAGATCAGAGATTCATCGAACATAGGTCTCACAACAATCTGGGAATCAAAATGAGAAGCTATTCAATAGGAGAAAGACACAACTAATTTCCCTCCCAATTCACTCAATTGCAAGACTTGATTTTATACCCAATAAGAGGGAGACTTATAGCTTCCACACCTTGGAGAAAACTTCTGGGTGTCAGAGACATTATTCACCTGGTGTCCAATTCTTCATAGACTTAAGTTCACTGCTACCTTACCAAGTTCAAGAAGTTCCACAAAAATATTGTATGATATAGTTACACCTTAATGCAAAGTCTGCTAACTTAATATTTATGTTTAATTTGTCCTTTTCATTCTAAGAGAAAACTGTGTGTGTGTCTGTTATCATTTCTGCATGTCATTGTCACATTGTCCTGATTCATCAGTTTTGGAGTTTTTCCCAGTCTTGTTGTCTCTCCATATAGTCATCTTCTCCTCCTGTACCTCATTACTATTGCTTCATCACTGAAGCAATATTCCACTGTGCTAATGCAACATAAACTAAATTTATTCAATACCAGAAAACAGTGCTGTGTGACAGAAAAATATTCTGATACTCATTTGTGTGTGTGTGCCACTCTGAAGCCCAATTCTTCTTTCTGGATAATGCATACATGCTATTAAATATATTCTTACTGTACCCTGTCTTCTCTAGCTCACCATGCGAAGAAAAACGCTCAACTCTCCCTAACCCTCAAATGTCCCGCCTGCTCCGTAAGAACATTTGTCCTCACAGTTCCTTTATTATTGCCATTTGTTATCCTTTCTCCTGTGTGCATCATTCTTCAACCCATTATTTCAGCTCATATCTAGATTACTGCCTTAAACTTCAGATTGAGTTTTCCAGAATACCAGTTTTCCAGAATACCTTCCAGTAAGAAGGTAAAAGATTAACAGGAACTGAAAAAAGGAGGGAGACAGAGCTAAGCCCCCAGCAGCCAAATCTTTTGTACTTGATCTATAGCTTGTACTGGCACCCACTACATCAGCCAATTCAGCTAAATCAAACAATACCCAAGACTAAATACTTACACCATCAAATGCTATTAAAAATTCTGTTTTTAAACGCCTGCTAGCATCATGTTCACCTTCTCGTCTTTCACACAAAAGGCTATCAACTTCATCTAAAAAACAAAGAAATACATCTTAATTAAGGATACAACATCAAAGTCTTCATATTTGCCTAAGTTCTTTTGCTAACACAGGGCTCCATAAGAGAGATCAGATCTTTATTTCTTAGGAGACAGCTTGTGTAATGTGTTGTCCTTTGAATATGTAATACCAAGCACAGAGGAGAGGAAAAAAAGTCTTGCTGAAAAACTGCAGTGGAGGACAAGCAAAACCCATTTTCATGTTTGAAGTTTAATATATAAATGGACTTACTCTGTAGAGTCAGCACAGTATTTGTGGTTCTGAGGGCATTTCTTCGCACTATTAACACCAATTAAATAACATAACAGTAATTTAACATGCTCTATTATGGAACAACTGATAAACCACAAGGTCACATCAGAGATACTTGTCCTGCAGTGCAGAATTACCCAAAAGAAATTTACCCAACTATTCCAATTTAATAAGATTATTTAAGAAAATAAACAAAAGTCAACATTTAAGCTCTTACCAATAAAAATTATAGAAGGTTGAAGTTCTCTGGCTACAGCAAATAGAGCACGCACCAGCTTCTCCCCTTCGCCAACCTAAAACAATAATAAATTGGTTTTGGAGGGAGTTTAGAAAGTTTTTACTACAAGACAGATATATAAGCCGCCTACAGAAAATCTTGCTGATAGCCAGTCACACTCAGTCCATTTATACACACTCAGATTATCACTAGTTCAGTATTGCATAAGTCTTAAAAGAAACATTACAACTTCACTTATGATCACAATTCAGCTAACTGTCAAGAAATTTTGGTGCCTAAATTAAGAGAGTTAAAGGGAGCTGGGACCCACTTAATTTACTTTTTAAAGAAAAAATATTCCATAAACACTCATCTACAGGACAGTCAGACATCCTAAAGTGCAAAGACCTTTGACATTAATTTATCACAAGCACAAACTGAAATTTTTTACATCACAAGTCACTTTTTAAAAACTATGCTCAGTACAGGCTAACAGGTCACCAAGGACTCAGAAATCTCTAGCTTTCTCAAGCCCAAATTACAGCATGTGTGTTTTCAGATCAGTATAATTTACAGCTGCTACTTACGTATTTTGAAGTTAGGCTCGCTGCACTTATATTAAAGAAAGTAGCATTTGATTCTGCAGCAACTGCCTTGGCCTAGGAGGAGGGGGGAAAAAAAGTACTTTTTGAAACATCACACTGAAGATAGTTCTCTCCTTCTGTAGCAAACATTCATGGCCTGATTGATGGTTTTGAAAAACCCTATTTTTTCAAAGAGAACACCTTGTAAATGGTACAGAAAACTTCTGTACAGGCCACTTACAAATAAGAACGGATAAGCAGGCAAACCACTAGAGAAGTTTCCAGACTCCCTTAGACTTCTCTAATTACATTTATTCCATAGCCAAGTATAACTTGCTTACTAAAGAATACAAGTCCCCAACTCCTTTCAATTTATCCTCAATAGACATTTGAATCAACTTTACCACTCGGGTGGTAATTTAAGGCAGCAGTTGGAACAAATCACATTAAAAGTTATGGTGGTTTTTTTTTTTCCTCCTTATCCTATCTATACAAAAACTAGCTTTCCTGAAATACAATCAGTTCAGTCAGAATGCTCATTCAGACTACCTTCTTCAACAGTTTCACCATATTCAAGTAATTATGATTGTCTGGTTATACAGTTTAATTTTAGTGATCAGCAATTATGTTCCAGCATGCAAAACACAACAGATGAGCCCAAGTGGGCTCCTCAACATTCACACTCCTGCACTTCAGAGCTGATCCAGCTTCAGTGCCAGCAAAGAGAGTATGCAGCTGCAGCCACGCCATGTGATGCAGGACAATGTGCCCAGCTCAGCTGCATCAGGACACTCAATGCTCCCTGGCTGATGCACAGCCATTTCACTCCAGTTCCCCAAATCTAGTACATCAGGCTGAGAAAACAAGCTGCAGCCAGACAGTTCAACAGCCCTTACGCTCTTTGCATATCAGTGCGTGAGACAATCCCCTTTCTTGCTACTGTGCTCCCTTCCCATTTTCAAAATGTATTTCTCCATAAAATTCACTGTTAAGAACAATTTTGCATTTTTGTCTATAAAATGACACCATAATACATACTCAAGAATATACAGTTTATTACCACACAAGCCAAACTAAAAGCCACCCTTCCTGGTTACATTTTAAGCCCACCAACTCATGCATGAAGTAATTTTCTCACCAACATTGTCTTCCCATTTCCTGGTGGGCCAAACAGCAATAAACCACGTGCAGGAGCTCTTAGACCTGTAAACAACTGAAAAGTACATCATCGTAAGTTATCTTCAAAGACTTAAATAAAATGTGGCTTTGCCTTTGTAAGACAATGGTCTAAGACTGAGGAATGGCTCATTGGTGCAGTGCTTTTAACAGTAGCAGTGCCACAACAGTACAGGCTTCCAGAGAGCTATGCTCTCTGTTACTAACTTGACCTAATGCACACCACTATTGTTTCCCACACAACAGTTAAATTACATTACGATTGTTCTGTGCATGGATGCACTGTGAAAGTAGTTTAAAACACTGTCTACAAGACAGACTAGCCTATCAAGTTTAAAGCATCAATTCCATTTACAAAGGAGGTAATACAGGTGTGTAGTAGGAGAGCTAAAGCAATGTTCCTACAAACTCCATATGGAAGAACTCCTTCGTCTTTCTTTTTTTTATTAAATGAAACTTGAGAAGACAAGCTTTCAACGAAACTATTTAGAATATTACTTAACAACCACCTACTCCCTCTATGTGCTACTGATAGTCATCTCCTCCCTCTCACTTTGCACTGGCTTCATCTTTCCTACACTATAAAATAGCACCAATCATACGTATCAGCACAGCAAGCAAGTGTAAAAATTCTCATAGAGCACATATCTTTTAGTTATTATTGTTGCCTGTCTTCTCCAGCACTTTGTCTTTACCCCTTTCCTCAAAAGTTTCAGAGTTCCTTTTCTGGTCTCACACTCACCCATCCCTTCCAGGTTCTAATAATTCCACCAAACAAGTAAAAGGAAAAGTAGGGAATCTCTCGTATATACATCCCATGTCTAAATAGCTCTGTCAGGAGGCATTTCTTTCCACAATATCCACAAAAACAAATAGCTCCATTACCAGTGTTGTATTTCTACCATGACTAACATGCATTTTCTCTGTTATTTCATCCACAGCATTTTGTTTGTGCTTGACTCTGATCACTAAAAGTGGTTACCCGGCTATTCACTAAGTGAACGCTCCAGTGTTTCTGCTTTCCATGCTGCATACCACCGTGTGCATTTTCTGTCTGATTCCTTTTGTTTGAAATCATTCTTTGGAAGTTCACGTAGCCCAGACCAAATCTGTAACTTCCTTACCTTGATCATCACCTACACAGTTCAGCTGCAACTGCCATTTATCACCAAGACACATTAAGCTTTTCAGGTTTTGTTAACCGACTAATCATGGTCTGAACTAATTGCTACCATTCCATTAGCATCTTACTGCTGAAATGACTGCAGCCTGTATTTTCTGTTTATGCACCTCAACTCTTGCTCTCCTACAAAAATACCATTTATTGGCTTGTTAAACATGAATTTGAGTTCAAAACTCATTGAAGTTAAAACTTAACTAGGGTTAATTTACTAAATATCCCCCTATACTTGCTACATCTACTATGTTCATTTACAAGGAATAAAACCAACCTCTCTTCTTCCAAGGAAAGTTTAAAAATTCACAGGATTCTCTGCCCCTATTACATCTCAACCTACACCGAGGTCAGGCCAGCTATAGTAATATGAAGACGACCTTATTGAAAATACCACCTGTTACTGGAAAAGAGCCATAACTACTCCCAGCCTCACATCTCAAAGTCCTACCCACCCAGCTCATTTATCAGTGTTACCAAACAACAAACTTAACATACCATAGCACTTTAATAACAGAGATGGTACAATGACATTTTCCTTCTGCATAACAACATCAGAGCATGCACATTTATTGCCAAAGTTTTCCTTAAGCTTAATATTTCTGTGATGCTATGTCAGGTTTAGGGTTTCTTTCCTGTGATGCTTCAAAACCAGAAGCTGCATTAAGGGAAAGAGGAAAACCAGAGCAATTCCAGTCACCTGTCATGTGACAAATGAGACCCAGAAGCAAACAAAAAGTACAAACAGCAATTTTGCTTCAATAATCATAGACTCATAGAGTGGTTTGGGTTCGAAGGGACCTAAAGATCATCTACTTCCAACTCTCCTGCCATGGGCAGAGACACCTCTCAATAGACCAGGCTGCCCCTTCCAACCTGGCTTGAACGCTTCCAGGGATGGAGCATCCACAATTTCTCTGTGCAACATGTTCCAGCACCTCACCACCCCCACAGTGAAAAATTTCTTCTTAATATCCAAATCTAAGCCTACTCTTAGCTTGAAGCCTTTCCCCCTTGTCCTGTCACTACCTGCCCTTTTAAACAGCTCCCCTCCAGTTTCCTTGTAGGTCTCCTTCAGGTACTGAAATGCTGTAATAAGGTTACCCTAGAGCCCCCTCTCTCCAAGCTTAATAATCCCTATTCTCTCAGCCTTTCCTCATAGGAGAGGTGCTCCATCCCTCTGATCATCTTGGTGTTCCTCCTCTGGACTCACTCCAACAGGCCAATGTCCTTTCTCTGCTGGGGACCCCAGAGCTGGACACAGTACTGCAGGTGGGGCCTCACCAGAGCACCACAGAAAATGACCGCACACAATTTCTGCAAAAGTCACGCCACTTTTAGCAAGCCCTGCTCTAGAAAATGACCAATTTGATTTCTTTTAAGTAACTTAGAAAACTCCAGTAGTATATAGACCAGGCCTGAATCTAGGCAGTAACAGTAGTTGAGGTACCACCTATGATCAATAAAAGCCTAAATGACCAATTTCCACACTGCTAAATAAAGAGGAAATCTGTTCTCAAATATTATGTACTTCAGTGTACTTGCTTGTTCACTACACTTCCTTGCATCCTCTCCTGCTAGAATAAACTATTCAGAGTGCCTAACCAACATGCTCACAGAGAGGATGACCACAGTAACAATATAACATTTTTCCAATCTGATAGTGCCATGACCTAATTTGCTTATACAAATCTCATCTGTTTCAGTCTTCCAATTCGGGTCTTTGTCCTTTACATGGCCATATAGGGTTGGACACAGAGTTATAGCTATCTGGAACACTCAGCCTCACGAACTGTGAGGATTTTTCTCTGTTCCTGTTGTTTGTTTGTTTTGTGCGGTTTTGTTGGGTTTTTTTAGGGGGTTGTGGTTTGCTGGTTTGGTTTTGGCTTGGACTTTTGTTTTCTTTTTAAGCTCTTGCCTCAGTCCCTTTCTCCAACATTGACTAACCAGAAAACAAGGAATTTTATGATAGTATTTTAACACATCAATCCTACATTCTTCTTTTCCAAGATGGCTATCACCACACAGCTACTGATAGCAATCATGATCAGTAAAGACAGGATTCAAGAATCACCACTTCATGTGTGAAGCACAATACATTTCTTTCATCCTGTCACAGATTGATAACAACACCCAGTTGCTTACCTCAGGTCTAAGAGAAGGAAGGATAACAATTTCTTGCAAAGCTTGTTTAGCCAATTCCTGCCCTGCGATATCATCAAATTTGACAGCTGGCCCACTAACAAAGAAATGGAATACTAATTAGTCTAACAATGAGATACTCTTTTTCAGCTGCAGCTGACTAATTTAATGCGCTTGACTATTTATACAGAACTCTTCTAAGAAAACCTACAACTTACATTGCTAAGCATTTAAAAAGAGAAGTATTTCTGAATTGAATGTTTTATCCTTTTGCCAAAGTAACAACAAAAAAAATATACCCAAAACAATCCTCCCAAAACCTCTCGACAAACTAGAAGCACTAATTTCATTCCAAGTAGACCAAGACTGTACTGAATGAAAAACTGATTTTCTGCATTAAAAAGCCTAATTTTCTTCAGACTTACCTATCAACAACTTCATTTAGGATAAGATTAGCAAGATTACTGTCCACGTTTCTAAATATCTTCATGTCTTTCTTTTTTCGAGGAGCAGGGGTAGGAGTAGAAGGCTTATTTGTTCTGCTGTTTTTAGGAGCAGCCTGGAGAGGGGGAAGGAAAAAACCAAACAAAAAAACCAGATCAATACTTTAAAAGCACAGTGTTAACAAAACAACTTCTACATTTCTTTCGCTCCAGTAGAACATAATACATTAACAAATACCAGATATTCTGATGCTGTATTTTGCTACAAATCATATTATCACATTCAGCCATGGGTAGAACACCTTAGGCTCCAGTGGTGAGGAGTCTTTGGTTTGGGGTTTTTTTGTTTGATAATTCATTATATTTAACTACAGTATTGTCCCTCAGCATATTCTAGAAATAAGCATTACAAACCACTTCAGATCCTCCATACTATGAGCAAGAATTTCTACTGCTGTCATATTTTAATAACAGGTCACTTAAAAGCTTTCATATTGTAGTAGCAATAACATTTTAACCACTTTTATGTTCAGTCCATTCTGCTCTTTATTTTACTTTACTGTAGGAGGAATGGGGGTGGGAGGGTGATAAGGATGGAAGGGAAAAAGATGGGTCAACCGAAACGCTGTATTTTTCTGTATTCTTAGGATAGGACATATTTTTCTGTTTCAGTCACAACCTAACCATAACTTGCTTTTCAATACAACCTGTGCATGCATGAATGCTTCAGAAGAGTAGGAACTCATAGAGGGAAAAATCTGTAGTTCTGGAATAAGATGTTTTTTCCCCACTATCTTTACATACTGCTATTTATTTTCCCCCTAGATAGCCTTCACTCTGTTTCCCATGCAATTTTAAAAACAAGTATTATTTATTACTGTGATTAAATTTAAAATCCATTTGCCCATGCACCCACTCAATGTCCCCCAATTTCTGAAATCCACTCTGCAGCCTAGTTCAAGAGGCTTGGCCAAAAAAATGTAGGGGTTTCAGGTTTTTTTCAAAACTTCCTGCTGCTACGACACTGCAATAAAGGCATTAAATCCACTGTTCGTTCTGGAACTTACATTCATTTTTCAGTAGTATACTCCTGTGTTTATCCTCACCATACCTTGTGAGTTGAAGCTGCAGAATTGGGTGCTGGTCTAGACACAGATGATGATGATATCCCACTGTAGCTGGGCGTTCTATGGTGACCTGAAAGGCCTGCGGATCCGGTTTTTGCAACAGTTTTTGAACGAGGAAGCGAATTACTCGTGTGTGTTAAGGGATCCTTCTTTTTTGGAACTGCTCCACTTTCTATAAAGAAAACCAATGTAATAAGAACATTTGCTGCAGTCATATTTTTACCATCAACTCTAACTTGAAGACAGAATTATTGAAACATGTAATACAGTTTTATAGAAGAATAACGCACATTTCTAAAGAGATTTAGTACTTTTAGGGGGATATTAACTGCTGCTTTCACCTAAAGTTAAGATTTGAAATTTTAGGAGCTCTCAAAATGAACACTAGTTAGCCATCTTAGAAAAGCCAGAGATAACTGAGTCCTTTTATCAAGAGATGAACTCCGTCTATCCCTTACAATGCAAAGTCTTCTGGCTTGTGTTCTGCCGCCTTCTTTCCAAAGAACTCCTAAAATTATCATTATAATCATCCCCAAATTTCAAGCATTTAGATTCAGAGCATTCATTCCTTAAGTAGTGTTAGCAGGCTTCTTACTTTAGATTCCAGCTAACACTATCCAGACTTTCCACACAGAGGCGTCACCAAGGCATTTTAAATTGGGAATACTGAAATAGTTATACCTGCAAGCAACTGTCAGATGTTTTTTCTTACAACTTTCTTTCACTCAAGGGGTAAGTAAATTCTAAATGGACAGCTCTGAAGCAGCTTACCTTCCTACCTTTAAAATTAAGTCTTAAAATATATTATACCATTGATTTAAGCACCGCCAAACATTCCATTCACACTACTAATTCACCTCAAGGATGAAGCAGTGAAGTCTCAATTCAGGTGACAGAGAAAAACTTAAAATATTGGCCCCAAGCCATCACATTACAAGAGGCCATTTTGGTCTAAACAAAATAGCACTTGATTTCTACATTCTCCATATGGGATACAAGATAAAAAGAAGTTTTTTAGCACAGAAACAGCAACTGTAAAACATCAAATCAGAGACTAAGATTAGAACATGCTACAGCAAGCAGGCAGGTTGGTCAGGCTGGTTAATGATTAGAGAACAGCATTAGATGGGAGACTTTTTGTAGTGGGAATACACTACTGGAAACTGTCTAGTACAGTACTGTTGTCTGCAATGAAAACTGTAAATACTGTCTTATTTTATATCCTTTTTAAAGGACTAAGGAACCTTTTGATTAGATAAGAGAAATATGGTTTCAGAGGTAAGGAAGCTCAAGATGGATTTCAGCTACAAGTTTCTTCACAAAGTTTTTAGAAATCTGCAACTCAATTTGTTCTGTTTTAAGGAACAGGCCAAAAACCTCTGATTTTTAAGGAAATTAATGACTGAAGTATTTTTAACATAACATTGCAATTCAGTGAAAAATGCTTTAAGTAAAAAGGGTTGTAGTTTTTAATATTGTGCTTAAAAAATTCATAGAATACTTTAGTGAAACAGTATCATGGAAGGATCAATTAACTACTACCATGTTCTCAGCCTCTTTAAACATACTACCAGGAGCAAATCTCTACACAGCCTGCAGGTATCCTTAACTACCTGGCTAAAAGGTTTCCAAAGCCTTTGTTCCATCACAAATCTACTCCTTTTTAGAGTTAAAGAAATTCTACAGGGGTCATCGTAAACAATGCAGATATATCAATATGCAAAAAACAAGGGAACTTGAAGCATAGAATTAAGTATATTTACCTGTAAGATATTTCTTGAAAAAAGAAAACAAAAAACCACCCAAGACAGAACAAGAAAAACCACCAAAACTGGCTACTGATTAAATCACACACAGCTCCAGAGATGGTTAAATTTACTTAGTCATTCCTACACAGGAATTTCCAAGTCAAAAACTCTTTAGTCATACTCAGTAACTTTAAAGTTCAAAAAGCAGCATATGAATCTCTTAAAACATCTAGCTACTCAAAACTTTGACTGGCCCAATTTAATCAAAAGGTGGCACTCAGTTTTGTTGTGGCTTTTTTTTCCTCAACCTCATTTGCACAGTTGGCTTAAAGTCAACATGGGAAGGCTTCAAAAAGCCAAAGTAGTTTTTCTCCATCTCCTTCACCCCAACCAGTTGCTCAGTTATCACACTTTCCCAGAACTACGCCCTCCTATTGAGAATAATACACAGACACTGCAATTTTGAGGATCATAAAACTGCACACGTAAAGAGTATTTCAGGAAGCAGGAAATACAAGGGGAGAAAGAGGGGAAAAGAGAAAGGTTTAAACGCAAATTATGATTTACTGTAGCTGTACCTCCAGGACTGAAGACTGCTAAGTTTACATATGTTTTGTGGTCAGTCCTGATGGGTAGCACACAAAGAAGCGCTGATGAACAGCTCTTGAACATAATTGTTTGTTCAGTATCAACTCCAGAGGGAAACTTCATTTTATATACAAATTGTCATTGAACCAACAAATAAAAATGTGATCAAATTTTTCAGAATTACTGTTTATCTAAAGTTTCCCTGTTTCTAAAGTTTCCCTGTTTCTAAAGTTTCCCTGTTTCTAAAGTTTCCCTGTTTCTAAAGTGTGAAGTGTTTAAGTGCACGTCACTTGTCAGATAGCTCTCACTGTTTCATTATGCAAGATATATATTTTGCTGTAACAAATGCAAAAGCCCCAAAACACATTCCTTACCCATTTGTATTTGTCGCCTACTGAAAGACTGAAAATACAGAGCAAGTGACCTTAAAACCTTCACAATATCTCCAGCAGCCTTTTGCCAAATGTTTCACTGTTTTGTTTAAAACAATAATGAAGTGCCTGAAGTAAGTTCTAATGGCAAAGAGACACCATGGTATTTTTTCAAGCGTATTTGAAACACTCAGCAGTTCAATTGTCTATTTCATATATACTTACAGGATAGCAATAGGGGCTTGATCAGTTTGATGTTACTCTCTAATTCTGGACAGAATTTACTTTAAAGCTCCAAGTTAACACCACTGGATTACACAGACATAATAGCTGTCTGGTCCTGAGAGCATCCCTGAGATTTTTATCTGCCATCCAAATATATACACAACACAAACAAATCACAAACAAGCAAGTAACAAAATTTTGTCTGGGGTTTTCTATTGGTTAAATTTTGTTAAGCTGCAGACATAGGTGCCAATTTCAGACTCCCTTCCAAAGAGAAATGTTAAAATTACATAATATATTTATTATATTAAACTGTTTTTAAAGATAAAATAAAGTATGGATATGTTTGAACAATTTTAAAAGAAGCTTGATTATACTAAGTGCCTGGAAACACAAAACCAATCTGAAAAACATGCAGTTGTAACTCATTTATTTAAAAAATATAACAACATGCTTTATATTTCTAAAAAGTGAACCAATTATATTTTCTTTTGTGCATTTAAACTAGATTAAAGCAGATCTTAATAAAGAAGTTTCTACTAGTCTATAACTTTTTAAGCATTCAAGAGAAAGTTTTAATTAAAATTAGCAACAGCAATTCCAGTATTGTAGAACAATTTCCAGCCTTTAGTTGTGACACCTTAAATATCATCAGCAAATATTCCTCAGAAATTCTTTACATATGCCTATTGATAACCAATGTAAAGTGACTAAGAGGAGTTATTGTACATGGTCTGTGGACCCCACACTGGGAAAAAAAACCTTCTCCGGTCTAGAATTGTCTGTAACTTTATGTAAGTAATTATTAAAAAAAAACAAACAACTTTAACTGCTTTAAACTTGCAGCAATTGCAAGACTGATCATCAGGATCAGCATTCACAATAGCCCTCAAAACAGCAATTCTTTCAAATATTCTATTCAGATTTTTCAAATAGGTAGAGTCAAGTATTAAAAGCTACCTAACAGAAAGCTTCAGCAACTAAGAAGGACACGTTCCATATTTTAAATGGTAGTACAGCTGCCCAGGTCAGAAAGACAGCTATTCTTCTTTTTGAACTGACAGAGTCTTACCAGTCAGACCTGCTGTTGCCAAATTATAGTATTAAAAATTACTTTATTGCTACTTTTTCTTCTACTTGGGAAACTCCTTAAAAATTCAGTATTAGTAGAACCTTTGCACTTGGATAAACATTGTCAATATATGTCTACTACTAAAGACTAGCCAGCAAATCGTTCATGTGAAAACTGAGGTAAAATACTAGCTAGCTGCACAGTGTTCATGTTGTAGTACATAAGAGAAACTTAATGCATTCTCTGATCATACATCCTGCTGAGATTTACATGTTAAATGTAAAATGGTACACTGGGATTACTGTAATACTATCAGTACTGTATGCCCAGTAAATGAGTCCATAAGACTCAAACTCTGCCTTTGGCAAGACTGGCACAATCTCCTTTCCAAGCCCATTTAAAATCAACATCTGTAAAGACTTTGGCCTGTAAAGGCAAATGAAACAAAGCAAAGCAATTTTAGACCAAAGAACTGGCAAAAAGGCATTTCCTTGATATTAAAACTAAGAATGACCATGTTTCACACTTCATAAAATCCTGGACTTTTAAAAAGCTCATGTTTTTAGGCAACAGCCCAGGTAATACTTCATGTAGACAGAAAACTAAGTCTGTGCCAGTGCCCTGCTGCTCAGTACCTCTGAAGTACCTCTACTTTCTCAATAACAGCAGTTCTCTTATCTGAAGTAGCCTGCAAACTGATTTTGTACAGCTTCCTAAGAATTTGTCATCTAGTTTGTGGCTTTGAATTATTGAAGCTACCTGTGTGAAAAAACCATTTTCCATGTATAAAGGAAGAACAACAGCAAGATGATTAGCACATTGAAGCACAATCAATATATTACTTTTAAGAAAAAAGTGTAGTACCAGCACGTTCTTACAAGCAAGGTTCCCTCCTCCCACACCCCAAAAAGAGAGACACAAAAAGCAAGCACAACAGCACAGGCACCAGCCAATTAAGAAATTCAGACAACTGTTAATAGGCGGACTTTCATGGTACTGTCAGGGACCCACAGCTGCGTGAAAAGTTCAGTACTTTAGGTAATGATCTGACTTCCACAAGTTATAAATCTAAAGTCTACCTTTGGCAAATGGAAATGGAACAAGCCTCTTGAAATCAGTAATCAGTAGACGTCTGGTACCTAATTTTTTTTTTATGACCTGCTCTTGAGCCCTTCTGTCCCTCCTCAGATCCCATGGTGTTTGGTACATGACCTCTGCTAGCCCACACTCCTTTTCAGAAAGTGAGAAGACTCTCAAAAAAATGCATTCCCAGAAGGCCATGGCTCTTTGCAGTCATTTCACTACCGTTTCCTTCACAGTTTTGCAAAAGTGGTTCATCTTCTCTAACTCACCTGGAGTATGACTCCAAGTGGGTAAATTGACTCATGATCACTTTCCACAAGTTTACCAACAGTGACCACCTTCTGCTACAGTAACTTCTGTGAATACAAATGCCTGCCAAAGAACTGGCAAAATATTTCTTCATTTCCAGTAGATGTCTATGAATATTCTATGCTTTGTTACTAACATATTAAGTAAAATAACAGTTTTAAGAGTGAAAGTTCAGTCTAACCTTCTCCTGCAGTATCCAATTCTGAGACACATTGAGACAAAGGTACAATAAAATATTACAAAAAGAGTTTAAAGAAAAAGCCGTTCATATTAAATAGAATATGTTATCAACTTTTGTGTGTCTATGTATGTACTTGTTCATTCAGTCTCTAGCCAGCCTGCTAAAAAGACAAGAGTTGTTCTGGATCATTTAAGGTAGAGAGTTGTCAACGTCCATGTACCTAAGAACTTACACCGACGAGCCATTTTAACTACACTTTTTTCAGAAATGCAGTTAAACAAAAATACCACACATACAGTAATGTAAAGGTGCCTAACATGACACAGTACTTTAACTTCTTATACCTTGGAAAGAATAAAACCAAACAGTAAGATGACTTAAGAACTAGAAACAGATCCAAAAAAAAAAAAAAAGACAACAACAAAAACCAAACAGAAGAAAAGCATGTGGTATACACTAAGTTTCAGTTTTCTTACTTTAAAAACTGAATACTGCTCTTGACTCAGTTAGACAAGCCTTATGAATTCCGATGCTTGTTAGCTCTCTATTTTATTTAACCTCATTGTAGTCTGCTGTATGAATTACCAGTTGAAATCACAGTTATGACAAGAGCTTACTGCTGGCTTAAAACACTCACCGAAGGCAATTCACAAACCTCACAGTAGCTTTACTCTTTCTGTACGGAGAAGCAAGTTTACTTCTGCTATTTTAGTATACCTGGTTGAGTCTCCTGGGAAAGGATTAAAACAACGTTCTTTGACAAAACACAAGAGCTGCTGTGGTCCCCCCCCGGTTTTAACTGTGTATCACTTTCTCAGTGTAAAAAACCCTGAAATTTAAAGTAGCTTACTGCAAATGCACATTCACTCCCACAATATCATAAAGGAAGAACTATCTATGTAGGCACAATATATAACCTACATATCCAACGTTGACACTTCCTAAAACAGGTTTAAGTTAATTCCTTAAAAAATATAACATGAGAAATATTTTCAAAAATGTTGTTTTAGTAAATAGTTTTGAATTCTAAGACAGTCATTGTAAGAGAACTGAATACTACAAAATAAAACAGTGTTGTCAAAGCCGTGGAAAGGACGCGATGTATTTTATACAAAGCTTTTAAAACCAGAAATATAAACAATTTTTCTTTAAAGTTAGTGGGACCAGAACACAGCATTGCATTATTTTTCCCTGTAATACATCAGAAACTGAGAGACATCCCCTCAATAGGTGCTGGTAAAACCAAACCCACCTGACTGGAGATGTCCATTGCGGCATGCCAGGTTAGTACTGTCATTATAGACCTCCATTTGCGGCTTGGAAATTTGCAAAACTGCCTGCAGCTTCTCTACATAGTAGACAGAGGGGGAGGGAGGAAAAAGGATAAAATAAACAAACAAAAACCAAAAATGAACCAAGAAAATTTATGTATGTTGAACACACAAACGTCAAGTTTGGCTTTGTTATAGTTAAAGATAAAAGGAATATTTCTAACTATTCTACAACGTTTAGCAAACTTGTAAGAAAATTCTGTTAGTGAGAGCATGACTGAAAACAGCTTTAAAACTCACCATTTATGGTTGAGTTAAATACAACAATCTTTCCACAATCTTACTGATTGTGGTTACTTTTCCAAAGCCAAGTTCATGATTGACTCTATTTACTTTACTAAATATTTGTGTTGATAACCCATTTCTCAAAGTCCTCCCCAAGGTGTTACTTTTGACCAACTGCAAGGAGTCATCACCTCCTTGCATATTAAATGTTTCACTTAAGTAGTAACAGCCAGTAAACATTTTACAGAAACCTCAAACTTCAAGCAAAACAACATATATACATTACAATTATATCTCTTAGGATCTCTATTTAGAAATATAACTGCTTAGAAATTATGTCAATAAAACTGTCATGCAAACTGTATTCTTTAGGAATATTAACCAAAAAAACATCTGAATACAACACTTATAAAGTTAAAGATTAAGGAGAAAGAAATTAACTCTGAGAAGAATGAACACCAGCCAAACCATAAGTAAAAGAGGTATAAGGCTGAAAAGAACACAAAAAAATAATTAAGGACTACTTGTTCTCTGCAGCTCAGCTACCACTCCTGCTTTTCCCACTGCAGTTTAAAACCTCTAGACCTTATTTTTGGGGCACTTTACTGCCTCTCCCACCTTTATTTCACAAAAATCCTCTGGTTTTAAAATCAAGACATGGTTTGTAAGGATGCAAGGCATACGTTGCCAAGCTCTTTTTCCCTTCGCCTTTTTTTTTCTGCTCACCCCCAAAAGATAACAGTACCAAGAAGCTGCAGGAAAAGAGATGGCCAAGTAGAAGAGCAATGTCCTCTGGCAACATAAAAGCACATTCTGTAAAAGCAGACAAATTCCACTGAAAACGTGCACACTCAAGATAGTAAATGTCCTGACTGAAGGAAGAATTGCCATTGCAGATCATTGCTTGTAGATCATACAAACAAGAAGCACGAGCACTTCCTTCTTTATGCTTCTTTATCTGTTACAGATCTTTCTCCAATTTTTTCTGCTTCATTCCTTTCTTCTTCCTGCTCCTGATCATTCACTGTTTTGCTTCCCTGAATAATATATTTACACCTCATAATAATGAGGTTTAATAATAATATTCAGATGGAACAAGATAAGGTTTAGGTGAAAACTTAGAAGCCACAGGCAAATGCAAAAAGCTTAAGTTCAAGATTAGCACGTGCACCAAGGTTTAGCTTTGTTTTAAATTGAAAGCATTGAAGAGTCGGGCACAGTAAAACAAAAAATATTAGTCACACAAGAATGGCCTACAAACAACCACAAGCTTTGCAACTTCCAAGAAGTTACCCTAATAACCTTTCCTCCGTAGAGGTGTAAGGAAAGTCCTTTAAGTACAACTGACTGCAAAGACAGTGCACCATTTCAGTGGATGCAGCACTACCAAAGGAGACAGCAGAATGGTCTACTCCCTGCCTGGTGCATGCAATCAGAATGGACAGTTCATACAGAAGCTTATGAAGCACAATTAGTATTAAAAGACTTTCTAAGATACTAGATAATCAGTTATGTTTTGGAGAACATATCTGCATTTTAAAAAAAAAGCTTTCTAGTGGGGGACTGTAACAACATCAACTGGCCTGGGCAAGAATTCAGGAAATGCTATTTGCTTCAAAGCTACAATTTGACACTGAGGTTTT
This sequence comes from Pipra filicauda, assembly GCF_003945595.2. Taxonomy (NCBI): domain Eukaryota; kingdom Metazoa; phylum Chordata; class Aves; order Passeriformes; family Pipridae; genus Pipra; species Pipra filicauda. The sequence continues at coordinate 361,300 of NW_024104468.1, read as the reverse complement.
CCTACAATTATCAACAGCTCAGCTAGTTCTACATATTCAGGAACTCCAGAACTCCAACGAAAAAAAAAAAAAGTGTAATCCAAGTGTTGTCCAGTTTCAGTTCATGCACTGTCTTCTCATCACACTACATATTAACATGTAATTTTGGTATTGCATATAAAATCAAAAAAAAAACCCCATATCATTGTTCTTTAGTGACAGTGTAGCTCTAAGGTCCTACAGAATATCAAAGATAAATTAGGCTATTAAATATTATTCCAGGGAATTAACAGGACACCATCACCTTCCATGTAAAAGCTTTCTCCCTCTGCCTCCAGACATTGAAAAAAAAAGTTTACAGAATCTCATTCATTATTTCTCCTTGATGATACAATGCTGACACAAACCTACCAAATAAACAGCACTGCAGCCATTGTCTTAGTTAGACAACACCAGACCTTGAGTTCAAGGTAACTAATTTCTAATAAAAAAAAAAAAAAGTCATCCTATAACACAAGCCTGAAGCAAAAAACACCATTGCCTTCAAGACAGTGGAGGACCCCAAAAGGTGTCCATTGAAGCCCCTATGTATACAAGGGCAGCATTGAGGAGTATCAATATCCTCCAAAGAGGATTCTGATGAAAGATATTTGAATTATGTGCCATGTGCACCCTTCAATCAAAATACTGAAGCTATGCATAGTACACACAAAGGCACTTGTGGTGACAAAAGTCTGTCACCCTTCGGAAAGTCTCTCTGAAACAGAGAACACAAATAGGTAAAACATACAAATAGCATTAGAAGAGAACAGTATTGCACTGGACATTGTGGTTCTCTATCTTTAGGAACAACAAACTGCTGAGTTCTGTGTATCTGACTGCAGAAAACAAATATCCTCCTGTCATTCTAAATATATCAAATATAATGACTAACATGAGTGATAAGTTATCCAGGAGAGATCAGGTCTGTGAAGACCATCAGAGCAAGATTTAGCCACTCATCTGAGTAAGCACAGAAATAACACACCCAAAACCATGTCAAAAATGGGGGCTGCCACCAATGCAAATGGTAGAACTTGGAAGTCCCCTGACAGCTGGCATCACCCAATACTGTCAGTGCACTGGCAAAGCGACCAAGTCACCTTGAGGTGCTCTGAAACACACCGGTAGCAACTTCAGCTTCCAGACTGTGTCATATTACAGCTTCAAACAGAGTAAGATACAGAAATTTAGACTCAAAATGAAAACAGGGCTCAAAATAGAAAACCCATCAACCAAGGTAAGTAGCTCCACCCTCCTGCAACATTAAAAGGCACTAGTGGTGTGATGACACATGGTGATAATACACGTGTGTGATCAGATATCACACTCCTGTCAGTGGGGTCTTGCAACTTAAACTTGTGCTGATGTACAAACACGCTTCAAAAAAAGATGAAGACACTGAGCACTTCCAATGGGCAGTTATAATCCATATGATTTAATTTTCACTTTATATATTACCAATGTAACTTGACTGACTGGATGGTATTTCAGTTAAGCAGACTCTGTCTAGCAGGCGAGATGAAATATTTCATATTATTGTCTACTTTGTTTTATCCTGTCTGCTAATGCAATAAGGGACTTGCCTATTTTGCCTCAAGAAATGGAGAAATTCCACATGGCTAGAGGAAAACACTCTCTCATCTTATGAGTTGAATTCATAGGAAAAATCACTTTATGAACCTTAAGAGCTTCAAGAGCCTCATGTTTAGTTCAACTACAAAAGGTTCTCTATGCCACTTAAAAATTCCAAATATCTGTTACTATAAGTAAAAGGCTAAAAGCTATGTTTAGAACTGCACAGGCAATTAAACTCTAAATGACCTTAAATTTCCAAAGACTCCATGTAAAATTACATAGAAAGTAATAAAAAGAGATGCTGTCAAATACTTGAAAGTTGGTTAGATGGTATAAAAATACTACTCAAATAGATCCGCAATGATCAAACTCGCAGGGAATTAAATCCATTAGAATATCTCTCCAAACCACATCTTTTTCCTTCCTAAAGGGCACATGATTTCACTCACTCTTTTTTATCCAAATTTTGCTCTCAGGTACATTGTTTGAAGCAGATCCTCAGTGCAAACCAAACAAGAACCTAGGCAGAACAAAGTACTAAATTTCTGATAATATAAAAGTAAAAATAAAATAATATTTTACATCAACTTATGGAATAAACACTGTTCTATCTGTCTACCTTTCAATCTGCACTCTCAATGAAGCAAACAAATAGCGTGTGATAACACGTCCGGATCAACGTACTTCAACTTCAGGGGTTTTTGTGATGTTTACCCTTTTTTCTTTTCAGTCAGATCACAGCAAGTGATAACACAAGCAATGATGAAGCAATACCCACAAAATACAGACATTGTTACTTCAAGTTTCAAAGAACTGCAAATTTTTTAAAAGAAATTCTAGTTACTTGCAACTAGGATGTTTGCAACAAGCCATATTTTATCAAAGGCTGTTAGCACGTAATCACTTTCTGTCTATTGTTCCCTAGTTTATATTACCTCTAGAAGTCAGCCTTTAACCCTAAGAAGTAGAAAATATCTTTTTTGCACATACCAAGGTTGCACCAACAAACATCCATATTAGAGCACAGAAGCCACGTGCCTCTTTAACCCCATTTCCCTTCAACTTTTTACAAAAAGTTCTAAGGACACCAGGACCTCAAGGGAAACAAGAGACTCACTTTCTTGTGGTTGTCACAACTTCCCTGTCAATCACCAGTTAGGACTACAGTCACAAAGCATAAGAGGAGAAAAGAACACGAACTTTCCTGTCTGCTCTATATGCTCCTAGGAAAATGACTTAGTAGAGCACCAAACAACAGAGTGCAAGATTAAAGCTGCAGATACGCAAGTTAAACTGACATACATTTGTTAGTTCACCCATAGAAAGCAATTTTAAAAAATCATCTTATCTTCATTTTACTGACTGAACTGAAAGCATTTCCCAAGTTTTCAGTTTAGAGGATGCACTGCACAAAATTTTGGGTTTGTTGCTTGACGGGGGGATCTGTGCCTGTTTATCAGGCACAGTAAGATGCAATTTCCAATCCTGCTTGTTTTACTCTGTCCATTAAGAGCTGATATAGAGTGCCTAATTTTAATAAAGTTAAAACTATACAACACCATGCTTCTGAAAAGCACCTTACCTGCTAGTCTTAAAATAGAACACTACTAGAAAAAAAAATTAAGGGAATTAGCATTTCACAACCTTATGGTCTACACAATGCTAAAGAATTACTATTATATATAAATAGCAAGGCAAAATGTTGTGTTAAGTGACAGTAAAATTAACAGAAGATGAAGTAGTTACACTTACAGGAGGCACACTTGGCACTCACGATCATCAATATTTCAAGTTTTACTACAGTTCCAATGCAAAAATCCTGAATTTCAACAAGAGTTGAACAAGACTTCCTGACTTTATGAGTCAAGCGTACTATGACAAAGCCTTTCCAGTTACTTTTATAACTGAAATTCCATTTTTAAAATGCATCAACAGCACTTACTCTAAACTAAAAACTAAAGAGACCCTACAGAGATAATGACTCCTTCCCTTTAAAAATCAAAGTAATATTTTAGAAGAATGCATTACATGAAGTTGTGCAAATAATTACAAACTTTCCAAAGTCATGAATTGTAACTGGTACCTAAAAGCTGCAAGCGATCCTTGGCCATTGCCAAATTTGTCATCATTTTAGACTGGAGACGTCGAGCCCGTTCACACTGATCACCTTACAAAGAAAAATCAACGTTAAAACACAATTTGGCAAATAAACTTTAAGTGCTAAAATACTGATACCCAGTCTTCCCTCCTCTTCCTCCCACCCCTAATCTATTCCCTCCGCTAAGGAACTTTGTTACAAAACTAATGAAAAAAATTCTAAAGCTTCCTGTTTAATCAAGAATTTAAAGTTAGTTGACTCTATCTGCTTCACAGTACTGCTCATAGAGCTGTGGTAACCCAAACATTGCTTTGCATCTAATATATGTTTTTTGTCACTGCATTTCTCTGATGAGAAGTCAAATAAAAAAAGATTTTTACAAAGCTTGAAAAGTGACCGAGAGGCAAGTACAATTAAAAAGATCTCACTTTGGCAAAATTAACAGATTTAAATTCAGTTGACTGTGTCCCTTTACATTTCAAAACACATAGAATTAGACATTAATGTCACTACTTCCTAAGAAATACTGTCTGTCCAAGTCAGTTTTTTTTTAAACTGTGCAATTTACACAGGTTGTATCAAATGCCACTGGTATTGCCCTGTAAGCAACGTCACCATACACTTCTAAACATAGCTGAGGAATAAAATAGCAGTCTGCAAAAGCACTTACAGGTTTGGGGTTGGGGCAGGTGATTTGAGTTATTATTATAATTACAGTATTATTTTGAGGACAGATTCTTAGCAAGTGCTTCACTACATCTGTTTCTCTATGGTACATACCTGCTTCTGCACTACAGGTTAAAATGGTTCCATATATAGAGATGGCTTTTTTTGTTGCTGGAAATGTTCAGCTACTTTGGCCTAAGCTACTCGGAAACACAATATCAGACCATTCCAAATCGGGGGGGTTGTTTTTAAGTTATACTGAAGGGAATATAAAATTCTGCATAAGTGAGAACATGAACTGTCAACTTTGGCAAATCAAATCAGAACTCAGTGTTTCAGCACTCCCATTATATAAGAAATCAAGTGTTTTACTTTAGGATTTTCATGAACTGCTTATGATTTTGGAGAGTCTGAAAATATTTGGAACAAAATTTGCATGTGTTATAGACATAGAACAGAGAAATGGACCAGCGTTCACCTACGGCTAAAACAAGAATAAGAAACACTCTTATGAATTAATTCATACAGCAGACCATTCCTAGCACCTACCATATTTAGCAATATTGATTTCTCACTTTGAAGAACTCATAAACCAAAATCTGTTCCACAAAACTCAAAACTGGCTTACCTTGACCAATTACTAAGACAGCTATTCCTTTTTCCAGTTCTTCAATTCCTTTCTTATACCATTCAACAGCTTGTTCCTTTTGTCCTGCTTAAAAAGGAAGTGAACCCATTATTTTCTGTAATGAATTAAAGCTTAGGAATGGTTCCATATAATGCTGCATAAAACAAGTAAGAGGAAGGAAGAGATATTTTAACAAAATCCTATGATTTAAAGAAACTCTTAAAGGGACACTGTCAACTTTATATCTACTTAAGTTTCAAGTAAGATTTTCTATTAAAAACAGGTACTACACCAGCCTCAAATCACTTTTGCCTGTTTTAAGAATAATTCTTCATCTGCCTTAAAAAGATAAATCCCCTTAAAAACCAACCAACCAAAACAAGGTAAAAAATCTCACCTATACAAATTCATTCACAACAGAAATGGCGAAATTAACAGGTTTTGTTTCTGGAACAGCAAATAGAGATGTACTTCTTAACCATCCAGTGACAGATTATATCAATACCAAAGTAACACCACAAGCATAGAAGCTCAAGAAGAAAAGCAACAAGTCTAAGACACTACATGAGTGAGATGAGACACTTCTCCTCTGGTTAACTTTTGTATAGAGCGGCTCTTTTGCCATAAGGGTATTTCTTTGTTTATCCTGTTATGAAACTGCTGTACTGCAGGTGTGTGTCAACTTTAACACAAAGTACAATGCAAGCAGAATTAAGAGTACGCCTCTGTACCAGCCACATCCTAAATGGGTATTACAGCAAATATAACCATGAACATGGCTATGCCTAACCTATGCTACGGGACACCATAACAGCAAGTAAGCCACTGAAGACCTATTAATATCTACTCCATATTGCTCCCCTTCCATAAATACTCTGCATTAAAAGATATTTGCCTGCATATGGAAACACACTTTTGCAAGGTAGTTATGTCACACTAAGCATGCCTTTCCACAGAGGAATATAGCACATTCTGTATTACAAGTTAAACCTGATCAGCTGCAAGCGGTAGAAAAAACCAAAAATGCCTACAATGAAACCTTCAGATATCATTACTCTAATTTCAGATATCATTACTCTAATTTCAGATGACATTACGTTTCACAAAACTATTCCTAAGTGCCAGTTACCAGTGATTGTGTTGGTTCCACACTCAAATCTTTTGATGACTTCAGTCTCAAACCTACTTTTTACCAAATTTATTTTGTAAAAATATTTCAATACATTTCTAGAATCCTCTTCAGAGTTTTCTCTTGCTCCTCTCCAGAAGCAAAATCTTATAATAATAACATTTAGCAAGATTCCCTGTGCAGGTAATTTCATGCTTTGCTCTTCTTACCAACACAAAGCACAGCAGCACCTTCCTACAGTCACGAACATTGCACACCCTGGGAATCATTTTATTACTGCCCTTTCTTCACCACCTCATATATCCTGATTGTTAAGGACAAACCTAGAGAAATCAAATCATTGAAGCTGAGTGACTTCGATCCTCTTTTTAGCCCTTTTTTTTTTACTTTAAGCTTCTTCTCCCCATCAACCATAGAAACATTTTTGACTGCAGTGTAAATCTAATGCTGATTATAGCGAATAGAAATCAAATTTGCCATGATCCCAGCCTCCTCTGCTATTGCCTGACTTCCTTTGCTATTCTGAGTATCTGCTGCAAACATGCCAAGGTCATTAAAATTTCACTTCCAGCTTATAAATGGACAAAGTTTTAAAAGCACTATACCACAGCAAGCTGTTTTCAAAATTTGTGCTCCGACTCCACACAGAATGCTTTACTAGCTTTCAGTGATTCTGACATTAAAAATACAATAAATGTCACATTTCTTGGAAGTCGCTGTATTGGGTCTGGCTGGAATGGAGATAATTTTCTACAGACAGTCCAAATGCTGCTGTGTTTTGGATTTGTGACTAACACAGTGTTGATAACAGAGAATTGGTTTGGGTATTGCTTGAACAACATAACCTCAAGGTTTTCCTTTTCCCACACTAGATTCCCAGTGAGTAGGTTGGAGGTGCACAAGAAGCTGGGAGGGGACACTGGCAGGATGACTGACACAAACTGGCCTAAGGAATATTCTGTATCAGACAACATAATCCTCATCAATAAAATCTTGTGTAGGTGAATAACTGGATGGGGGCTGTCTTCCAAGGCAGCCATTGCTCAATAAGTTTTCTCACTTTTTTTTCTAACTTTTGCTCCTCCTATGCTCTTCCCTGTCCCAGTGAGGAGAGGAACAAGCAGCTGTATGGATGCTTAGCTGAGGGCAGGGGTCAACCCAACACATGTACCTTCTCAGTCCCAGAAAAAGATATTAAGCTTGATTGTGAAAATATCAAAACAAGAATAACTGCCACAATAATTCAGAAGCACAAAAAATTACCAGAAGTGCTATCAAAACTACTGAAGTCTGCATAGCTTCCACAACAGCAAAAACACCACATAACTAACAGGACGTTAGACAATTCAGAAATTCCAACCATTTCACACACTATGCCTAACATATGGTTTTCTGGTGGAAGCTTTAAAAAGCTTATTTACACATTAAAAAAAAAAATCAAAGATAGACATATATTCCTGCAAAAACAGATAAGGAAATAGCAAATCTATGCATTAAAGCAAAGTGAGTTCTTTCTCAGTGAAATGTATGGCTGGAAGGGTTAATGACCTTTCCCAAATCTTCGCTCGCGAAGACTGGCCATTATAGTATACTGCAATTGCAGGGCTGTAACAGCTGTGCAACTGCTCCCATTAGCAGCAAAAATGATCCTATTAGATGTATGACCTGTGCAGCTAATTCATATACGATAAATCTAAAGGTATCTACAGAGCAAGTCCGGGATTAAAATTGATATTTAAGGGCTTAACCTCCAAACCACCAACAGTTATCGGTCACAACAGTGGAACAGGTACCTGATAAAATAAGACTTGGCTACTCCTCACAGAGCAATCATCAACAACACTGAAGCTTTAAGTTACCTCACCTTCTTTCATGTTTTGCTCCTATGACCCTCAGTGCTCTCTCACTGTACATCTGTTCTGAACTAATCTTACTGCACATGGTAAGGTTTTTTTTCTCTCCCAGAGCTTGCCACTGCCACTCCCAAATTGTCAACGCAAAGCAAGACACATCCCTCGCTTTTATGGTGCTCTCAGCATGTAGCTTCTATTGAAGGCCTACTCCTCTATTTTTAATGTCCTCCTCTAAGACAGCAGTTTCACTGAAGCTCACCTTAAAAGTGTAGAATAAGGTATTCCAATGTTTCCAGAGAATTTTAAAAAACACCACAGCATGCCCCTAAAGGCCTGCCTTTTGGCTGCTGACAGAACTATGCTGCTGTGTTTAAAGTAAATGGCTAAATCAAAAGCAGTAGCAAATATTTTTGGTTTTTTAATGCTCCAGACAAAAAAAAAACCAACAAAACCCAGAAACACAAAACATAGAAACAAGTACCTCACTCCTGTGTTTTATTTACCCGAACCCTAAACATCTTCCTTAAGATCCTCTGGTCACACTGTGATAGGTTTTTAGGTTTTTCAAGAGTGTGTCAAACAGCTTAAGCAAAACATAAAAAAAAAAAACAACCTGTCAAAATACAAGTAAGTATTTCTTTCTTTAAAAGTCAAGACAACTCCAAATGGGCATTTTGGGGGTCAAGTTTCCTGAAGACTTGCTTCAGCACTTGCATCATTTGTCAGGCAGTGTATTAAAGGATGCACCCTTATTATTGTCCTTGGTGCTTTTGTTGTCCGGCAGGCTTGCTGAAACCCAAGGCTTGTTAGTCACCTACCCTGTCTTTCGCCCCAGTTTTTAACCGCTTCACCCAGACCTCCGCAGCAAAAACTTTATTGGGGCGAAATACAAGGGCCTGCATTGCGTGGGGAACGAGCCCGAGCCGCAGCTTTTTGATCCAACCTGCACCTGCCGGGGCCAAAGCATCGGCCACCGCATGCGGGCACGGGCGGGCATCGGGCACGGCACACTCCCCGCTCCCTCCCGCACTGTTCCCCCCGCAGGCCGCATCCATCACACGAGCGGGTTTTGTTTGTCCTCAGGGGAAAGCGGTTCCCCAGCACAGGACGCGAAGGCCCTGCCTGCCCACCCCCCGCACCCTGGAGAAGCCGCCGGCGCTCCCCTCCCTCCCTACCTGTCTCGTCCTCGTCGATGCGCAGCGCCATGGAGATGCACTCGAAGGCCCGCTTGTGACACGCCCGCACCGTCTCGGGCGCCCCGCCGGGCTCGGGCGCGTCGCCGGCCCCGGCCCTGCTGCCCTTGGCGGCCATGAGGGCGCCGCGGGAGAGGCGCTCGCAGAGCCAGGCGAAGAGCAGCCCGAGCTGGAAGGCGACGAAGCGGAGCAGGGCGAAGGCGGCGAACAGCGGGTACGAGAAGTAGTACAGGTTCCGCTTGTGCGGGGACGCCGCTGCCGTCGCCGCCCCCGCCGGCGGCACGGGGGGCGCCGGCCCGGGCGGCGAGGAGGGAAAGGCGCCGGCGGCCGGAGGCGCGGAGCTGGAGCCGGCTGAGCCCTTCTTCTTCCCTCGGCCGCCTGGAGAATTCATTCACCGCCGTCGCCATAACCCGCTGCCAGGGACTGACAACAACCGGCCATGGCGGTGGCGATGGCGGCGGCAACGCCCCTTTCGGCCGCCCCAGGGGGAGGGATGGAGGGAAAGAGGGAGGGAGAGAGGGATGCGGGCGGCCCCGGCCGGGAGTGGGGCGGGGCTTTCCAGCGCTGTGCCTGGAGAGAATCAAGGCTGCTCCAGCCGTGGCCGAGGCCGTTAGATGTCGGCACATGGAAACACACTGAGTGGACGGAGGATGAATAATTTAATAGGATTAATTATTCTGACTGGAGTCGTGAGCCGCCCCGCAGGCACAATGCAGCGCGGATCTCTGGCGTCGCTCCCGCCGGGAGTCATTGCTAGAGGCACACGAGGAGGGCCCGGGGAATTCCCTCGCACGGAGGGACGTGTGGCAGCCAGTCACTGGCGGTGTCCGTGCTTCCGCCGCCTGGAATTGCCCCCGGGAGAGCGTCCTCCCGTGCTTTGTCTGCTCCGCATCTCTGTAATGGAAATGACAGGCTGTCTGCTCACATAGAGGGAGCTAATGTAATTCAGTATACATTATAGATACATCGTCCTGGGAAGAAAAAAAAAAAATCTGAACTCTATTACCACCCTCGTTACAAAAAGTGATCACCCAGTTGTCCTTGTTTGTCAATTATTTGCCCAGCTATAATATTTATTTATTTGTGTCTCCACTAATGAGACAGATCCTCCAGCTCTCTACTCTTTCGGTTATTTCAAACCTTAAAAATGCTTTGGTACCTTTGGTCTAGGAAACAAGGGGAGGCACCCACACAACAGCATTCCCACGTTCTGTGCCTACTGCTATATTCAACAGTGTAGCAAGGCCCTTCCTCTGTGCTTCGGTCTTCCTCCCCTTTTGGTTGCCTTGCCCATTGGTTGATCTTTTTTCCTGTTGTTTTGCTTTGTCACGCACTCTGTTCTACAAATAAAATACTGAGCTCCTGATGTTAATTATGACAGATCATCTCTCTCCTACACCTCTGAACTGCACACAGTAGCCCAGAGAGTCCCCAAACAGTAGACACATAATTCAGTGCACAAGCAAGTTTCCCCTGTTTATAGCAAGAAATTGCAGTTGGTGCTGTGTGTTAATTAAAAGGACATGCCAAATTGAAATCACTGCTGTCTGCCATGTTTTATTTATTATGATTATTTATGTTTCCAAAATTACTATAAAACTACTGTTTTTTTCTTGTTTGCTTATGCCTTGTATAGTTACTTCTAGTTCCCTTGGTAATGTGTATTGATTTTCTTAAATGACTGTGTGATCTGTTTTAATGACAGAACTGATTATTTTATTACTGTATAAAACACAGAATTTTATTAAAATATAAAATAACTATTCATGACCTAGAACCATTACTAGACAGAGATAGTGAACCTGTCTCTGTCTAATTTGAAAATGTAGTAATGTACATCAAGTATTTTTCTCCTGTACTTGGTAAGAAGGATGACGTACTACTATTATGAAAATATTACTGAAGTATTTTCCAGTCCACTCATGACTGAACAAAGTTCAGCATCTTTTTTTTTTTCAGTATGCTTAACTATCCTTTAAAAAAAAAATCTCATTTGCCGATATAAAGGCTTAACAAATTTTGGAATATCAAAGAAATTCCAGAAGCTTCAAGCTGAGTTAATACTAAGTAGCATTCAAAAATGGGATGTGAAATAAGCCCCATGACAACAGATTACTGAACTACTGTCTTTATTATCTCATTACTATCTAAAGTATCATCCCACTCCTGATCAAAATCAAAAAGCTAGTGAAGAAACAAGTTTATTAACAAGGACAGATTGCATGACAATAGAAGACCATGTACCTCAGTCAATCCTGACTGGTCAATCTATTCAGTTATTTTTACTTTTAAAAAAATTTAGAATGACACCTTTGTAAATCATGTGAATGTATCATGGCAATAAAGGAGTGCACCTGTTAGGGGAATAACATCATGTTAAACCAAAAACACAGCTTCAGAAGCAGACACCAGTCAGGAATTGTGAGAAAACCTAGAGAATCAGTTCACTATTGTGGCTATTAAATATTTGAGCAATCTGCAAGTTGAATCTCCCTACCCTCCTACATTAAACTGGCTCTAGCAGTCTTTGGTCTGGTCTGTGAGATATTCTAATTAATAATCTGGCATAAGATTAATGCTAGTTTGAAAAAAAACCAACAAAACCCAACAAACAAATCTTAAACCGCATCAGTCCATTGGACGGCTTTCTGCTGGCTTAGTGAAATGTTCTGGCTCAGCAAGGGGTGATGGACATCAGCAAGGGGTGGATGAAGAAGTGAAACCTCATTTCCTGGAGTGGACAACTGTTGGATCAGCTCATCCACCTGATTTGACTTTGCTCTGAAGATTGTACCTCCTGTATTACATGAGTCCTCAATCTGGTATCTCAGCTAAAGGTTTTAGAATTAGAGCAGGCAAACACTACAGTCACAGGAATTAGAAAGATGCAACTAACCTGACACCACAACTTACCATTGCACAAAAGGTCAAGGTAGGAAACCTTTTCTCACTCCCAACACGATATCGCCACAAAACCTGAATATAATAGAGAATACATAAATGTGGAAACTGGGCTAAGGGTACAAGGATTTTTCAAGTATTCTAAATGCAATTCTCAAAAATGTCATTGCTAGAACCGCATGAAAAATTAGGAGAGAGCCTCAAAACGGACCAAAAAGCTTATACCTCTTCACATTAAGAATTTGTTTGTATTCCTGTTTTAAGTTTTAGAAAAAAAACTCAATTGTTTTGCCTTCTGTGTTTTCACCTCACCTCCTCATCAGCTAAGTTTGCCAGCACTAGGTACTAAAATTGACGCAAAGACAGTATGCAGTTCTGCTATAATTCCAAATATTTCAGTTGAGTATCAAATCTGTGACTGACCACACACAAATTTTTAAGCCTGCTTATCACACTGGTAACATTGTCAGTTCTGCAAATATGGTTGTTTCAAGTTCACTGATGTACACATACTTAATCATTACCATTACTAGATTATTATATCAGAGCACAATCTAGTGAAAACATGGCATTTACCATTATTTCTCCACGTTGTTCATCTTTTAAGAGCATCAGGTAAGTCACTCATATACATTGTCATTACTGCAGCAAGGGCAGAAAAAAAACAGACCTATTTTTATAAAACAACAACAAAAATGGTTTTCTCAAAAGAAAAAGACTACAGGAATATAACTACTTCATCAAGTCAAAAATAAAAGATTCTTAAGGTCTTTTTAATCCTCTAGCACAAACCATGTTGCCAGACAAAGAGATCACAGTATCACAGAATTGTTAGGGTTTGAAGGGGCTTCTGGAGATCATCTAGTCCAATGTCCCTGCCAAGACAAGGTCACCTAGAGCCGGTGATACAAGAACGCATCCAGGTGGGTTTGTAATGTCTCCAGAGAGAGAGACTCCACGACCTTCCTGGGCAGCCTGTTTCAGAGTTCTGTCACCCTCAGTGTAAAGAAGTTGTTCCTCAGATTTAATTCCTAATAAAAACAAAGAAATCAGGCACAAATGTTCTAGCATCGGTACAATTTGTTAACAGCGCAACAACTACAGAAGCAACAGATTCCTTCATTTTCCGACAGTTTCCAGTCGGGACAGGATGCTTAAAGCCGATACCTGGACAAAGCTGAGCAGCCGCGTTTTTGTTTACAGAGAGAAAATTAACGGCCAACAGTCATCGCTGTGAAAACCGCATTCTACACAGCTCTGGAAGGTTATGCCCCTAACAAATCCCCACTTTCAGTTCCACATTAACTTTAGCACAGTTATTTTTCGTGACCACCTCAGGGAGCTCCTCAGACACCAAACCGCGCTGACGATGAGCACAATTGTGTAGCACAAAGCCCCCAGGCACCAGCGTTTCTCAAAGGTTTGGTCAGAGCCACAAACACCCCACAAGACACCCAGGAATGACCGCCCTTCCCGAGCTCCCGCACCACTTTCCCCGCCCCGCGCACGCGCAGTGCGCCGGGGGGCGGTGGCGGCGCGGCCGCCTCACTGACGTCAGAACAACTCGCGACGGCGGCCGCGGTTGCTGCGGAGCCGCTCCTGCTGTCCCGCCGATCCCGGAGTCCCGGAGTCCCGCCGACTGCCGGTGAGAGCCCGAACCGACTGCCGGTGAGAGCCGAGTGGCGAGGCCACCTTTCCCCCGCGGGGCGCCTGAGGCACGGCCGGGGGCGGCGGCCGTACGTGGCCTGAGGTGCGGCGGAGCCCCAGCCCGGCCCTGCCCACGGGGGGTCTCGCGGCGCTGTGGCGGGCAGGGGGGGACGGACGGACGGACGGACGGACGGACGGAGGATAAGGGGTGTCTCCGGCTTCCCTCGGGGATGAATGCTGTGTTTCCTAGTCCCGGTACCGCTCTGTTCGGGGGACGTGCCCCGAACCTTAAGGCACTTCTCGGCTCTGCGTGTGGGAAAAACGCGTTCAAGTTTGGCGCGGGGGGAGCGCAGAGGAACTCTCTCTGCACTCTCGTAATTGTGCCTTAGTAACCATTAGTAACCAACTGATGCAGTATCGCTTAACTCACACTGGGCTCCATCTCACCTGCTAACCGGTGTTTTTATTGCTTTCCAAGATTTTCTGCACGTCCAGCAAATTCCAGTTTTCAAATCATGGAGGGAGAACAGATTATGGAGGGACAGCCACAGGTATTGCAATATTTTATGTGTATAATGCTACATGCATAAAAGGAGCATTTTCTCTTTGCTGACCATCTGTTATTTTACAGGTTCCAGAAAATCCGCATTCCGAATACGGTCTCACTGAAAATGTAGAGGTAACAAAGCTGTTGTTGTTGTAAAGAACAGTGGAAGTCACATTCCTGATCAAGGGAAAAAACATTGAGTCTTGAGTCTGACTTCAGCAATTGTAATGTTCCCAAGAAAGTTAGCTGGAAATCAAGCCAATGGATACCTGTCCCTTGCATAAATGGCTGTATATATTTTCTGTTATATTGCTTCCATTGCACTAAATGGTTCTGAAGTAAATAATGCACCTTTTAATGAGATGGTGGGTTTTTTTAAGTATCTTATGATCATTATCTATTCTGTCGCTATCTATGATATATATACATTTGTATAATCTATTATGCCGCAAAAAAAGCCATCTGGACTTTTATTACAGGGAGGGGAATAGAAGGAGTTTATGGTATTTCTATGGAAATATCAAAGGGACAAATTCTTTTCATATTCTTGTCAATAGAAAAATTGCATCAGAATAATCCAAGCTGTCTTTAATTACTTATGCTGAGAAGGAGCAGATACAGTTCATTCTCTTGCTGTTGGTAACAGTGTGGATTAGAGTAATAGAATCACAGGGTATTCTGAGGTGGAAGAAACCCACAAGAGTCATCAAAGTCTAGCTCCTGATCCCGCACAGGACAGCCCCAAGAATCACATCATATGCCGGAGGGCATTGTCAAAACACTTCTTGGACTTTGTCAGGTTTGAGGCTGTGACCACTTCTCTGGGGAGCCTGATTCATTGCTCAGCCTGATTCATTGCTGGGTGAAAAGTCCTTTCCTAAAATCCAATCTAACCCTTCCCTATCACAGCTTCGTGCCATTCACGAGAGAGGACATTGGTGTCTGCCCCTCTGCTTTGCCATGTGAGGAAGTTGTAGACTGCAATGAGGTCTCCCCTCAGTCTCTTCCAGACTGAACAGACCAAGTGACCTCCTCATATGCTCTTCCTCTTCCAAGCTGCTCCTCATATGTCTTCCCCTCTAGACTCTTCACCATCTTAGTAGCCCTCCTTTGGATGCTCTCTAATAGCTTTATATTTTTCTTATATTGTGGTGCCCAAAACTGCACACAATATTACAGGTGAGGCTGCACCAGCACAGAGTAGAGCAGGACAGTCCCATCCTACCTCTATGGCATTATTCCTTCAAAAGCCTTCAGTCTCCCTCCATTATAAGGTCCTGCTCTGTGCTAAGCTTTTGCAGAAACTATTCTTAAACATCTTTCATGACTTGTCTCCCCTGATATGTTGGTCCTGTATCGGTAGATTCATGTACTTTGCGTCAAATACATTTGGTTTCCTGGCAGTGGTAGGGTATCATTTTTTAACTACAGTTAATGGTGTAAGATGATTTTTGACTAAAAAGCACATGGAAGCACTTTCTTTAATGTGTCCATCAGTACTTGAATAGAGCATGGTCTCAAAGTATTCAACTTTAGCAGAGTCCCCTTTGTCAGACTTCACCTGAATTTCTTGTGCTTTTAGCATTTTGTATAAGAAGCACATGCATACAGGAACCATGTAATTGAAACTGCTCTTGTTAGTAGTCATTTGTGTCTTAGTGGTGTAGAATTCAAATCTGTGAATGCAAAAGCAGAAACAATAATTATACAGATTGGATGTCTTCTGTTTTAGAAAACTGTCGACTTCCTAACATTCTTTCCCCAAGACATAAGAATTTAACAGAAGGCTCCTCTGGATTAGGTTTCTGTGCAAGGAAAAATACGCACTTAAATTTTCTTAGAAGATGTAAAGAAGTTATTGCCAGTGAATTGCATAGAGATGGGTATTTTGTACTTCCAAAGTAGATGTGGCTGCTGTTATCAATGTGGATTCACTTTTTCTTTTGTACTTCAGAGGATAGTAGAAAACGAGAAACTAAATGCAGAGAAAACATCAAAGCAGAAGGTTGATCTTCAGTCGTTACCCACACGTGCCTACTTGGATCAGACAGTTGTACCTATCTTGCTACAGGGACTTGCTGTTCTTGCAAAAGAGAGGTAAGATGCTTCAGTGTTCCTTCTGTTCTTGGCAAAATGTAGGTCTCAAACTTGGGTGGTACGTCACCTTTCAGGCACATGGTTCTGGTAGTTGCACACGTTGTTCTGGTAGTTGTAAGAACGTCGTTACAACAGGTTTATGAACCTATAAATTACTGTGATTGGCTGTGCAGGATGTGTTCCCCAGTGAGGTGCTTATCATGCTTATTGGGTGCATATGGCATGATAAGAGTTATTCATTTAATTCATGATCCCCCAATGAGGTGTGCTACTGCAAAAGTTTTGGAGGGAAAAATGGGGTTATTTTTGTTACTAATTTTATCACGTAATTCACCTTATAAAAGTAAGGCAAGAAGTTGCTCTAGTTCTGAAGATTTTTGTAGTGTGAAATTATAAAGAGTTCTTGCTGTTTGAAAGAAAGCAAGACAAATCAGGCCTGACATGCGTCTTTGTTGGAGATTAAAATGCTTTCCAAGAAGTCAGGCTGACCCTGCACTGTCAACACAGCAAGAAGCAAACTGATAGTTTATCCTGAGTGAAGATTATGCTGTCGAGGTGCCCCAAATCTCTTACCAGTCAATGCAGAAGGGTATCCTTCAATAACAGCAAACAGCTGTTCATCTTAGCCAAAATAATTTTGAGCCTTTTAGTGTATCCTTGCTAGTGGCAAGTAGAACTGCATGTGACCATCACTCAATTTCACTGAAATAACAAAATCAAAAGCTGGTATGGATGACCATAAAGGCATCATGGCACCTACAGTCAGAACAACCATCAGCAGTGTCTTAACTTCAAAAGGAGTTGTGAATTTGAACTACAGGGTACAGACAGCTAATTAGGCAAAAATCAGGCACCTAGGAAGGTCCACCCTGTGTGTACAGCTGAGCAGTGTGCAGATCTTCAGCTGACATCTGTGGGAGTTCTGCTGCACACTCAGTATAAAACACCTGTGAGGTGCATACCCCACACTTACACTCTGGATACTTGTGTTACAGGCTAGCTTTTTCCTTTATTCTTTTTTTTTTTATTTATTTAAATCTTCATTATGGAAGAAGCTTTTTTTATGGGGACTCATCACGTGAGTGAAACTGGACCATTGATAGAAGAGGTTGGGGAATGTGTAGGTATAAAATCCAACAGTATCAAAGTGGCAGGTCAAATTGGCTGTTCAGTGGAGCATAATAACCCCTCGGGAGGGAGAAAACTGAGCTATCAGCTCTGCTGTATAATCTTCTGATTAAAATTAAAGTGGAAAGTAACTAATGGATGCCAAGTTCTTTTTCTAAGGAATATAAAAATATTCAGGGAACAGCCCATTCCGTCTGTTGGCTACGCCTGGAATTCAGTAGAAATTATGCAGGATAGTGAGCCAGTAATTGGGAGGAGTCAACACAATTTTTCGTCGGGTGTTGTAAGTGTCTTAGAGTTTATTGAAGGAGTCACCAAGCACATGTAAAGAGGAATGCAGATGATACAGTCTGTTTAAATTTCCAAAAAGTTTCTCACACAGCCATTCACTAAAAGCTTTTAAAGAGAGTTAGTTGCTGTGGGATTAAAGGAAAAGTCTTTATAAGGATGTAGAACTCAGTGGACAAAACAGAGGGTAGAAGTAAATAGTGAATTTTCGTGGTGAAATAAGATCAACACTAGAATAATGGAAAGTATAATTTATAACAGTTTGAAGAAGAGGCTGATAAAATTTGTTAATGAGACTGAGTTTTACAGACCAGGTATAGGTGTTTTGGTTTCTGTTGTTTGTTTGTTTTTTTTAAGTTGATGAATTGCAAGTAATTGCACAGGAATTTCATAAAACCCTCAAGACTGCGATGAAAAATTGAAACTATGGCAAAAAGCAAAAGATTGAATCCAAATAACAGAAAATTTTAGACCTAGGGGGGTAGTGACAAATGCTAGTGACAAAATGTTAGATTCTGAGTTGACAATTACCCGTATGAAAACATATCTTTAAGCTCTTACATATATATGTCAATGCATTGCTCTAGTAAAAAATAAATTCTGAATAGTAGTACTTAAAAATTGAAGGGGTAAAAACCAAGCATTATGTCATTATTTGAATTTATAATGTTCTTGTATTTATAATATTATGTGTAATTCCAACTCTCCTGTATTCTGGTAGAAAGTGAAAAAATAAGAAGAGTGACAAGGTGGTCAGAAGGAATACTGTCTGTCTACAGAGTGACTTGAATAGATGATATCTAGAAAAGAGACTTCTCTGGGAGAATATATTAGGAATCTGTTAAATCACAACAGTGTAGAGATGATGAGTTGGGATGGACTATTATCTCTTCTGATACAATAATGAAATAAGTGAAACAGGTAGCAAATTTATAATGAACAAAAGGAGCTGATCCTTCACAGGTCACATAATTAAGCTACATAATTTTTTTTGCCTTAGGTTGAGGACATTAAGGTTTTATTTGTGCTCAAGAGGCAACTGGTCAAAGCTGTAGAGGAATCCACCCGGACTGTTAAGGGTGGTAGCTCAGAAACTGGTACATGCTTGGGAGCCAAAAGGGTGGTCCAGAAAAATATCTCTGTGCATGTCTTCCATTTTTTATGCTTCTTTATAGGTGTATTTGCTCACTGCCAGACCTTTTGTCTGACCCAATGTGGAAAAATTAAGTTTGTCATTTATTCTGTGGACAAAATCCAGATTAGCAGGATTCATGCACTGTAGCTGGAGGAGCTTTTTTTTTAAAAAAAATTATAAACTAAGGCCAGTGATCAGAAGTGTTTATTATTGACTACTTGCAAGTTACAGCACTTCTCAAGCTTAAAGTTTTGTTGTGTTCATTTCAGTTGCCAGAAACCATGAAAACAACTTTAATCCACAAAGCTACACAATAACCGCTTGAAGAAAATGAAGCAAAAAAGCACTGACAGATTCAGTTTTACTTTATATAGCATGAGTCAAAGAAATAGGCAAATGCATGTCACATCTAATCGTGTACATACCGTATTTATACTTACAGACTATACCCTAGTTTTAGATATATAACCACAGCAATTTAGTAATATTGAACCAACAGAGACTAAGACCCCTTTTTAAAAACTTTCTCATTAGACATAAACTGGAAATTCAGAGTCACTCTAGGTAGTCAGTCATCCCTAAATCAATGCTTGCAAGTGTTTGGGAGGAGTTATGTTTCTTTTAAGGGATGGTGATCAGTTCTTCAGCTACCTAATTTCATATTAAAAAAATAATTGCTTTTGATTTACTTTTTTTTCTTTACAGACCGCCAAATCCCATTGAATTTCTAGCAGCATATCTTTTAAAAAACAAGTCACAATTTGAAGACCGAAATTAGCTCCATAAAAATGAGGACAGTTTGGCTGCTAGACTGAAATGCTCATTCGCCGCTGTTTTGTTTTCTGCTGTAAAAATCCTTTGGCCACATTGTTGTCTTTCTTAACTGCACAGTTTGCTTTACCTTTTGAGTTATTTAATAAAGAACACTTTACATTTAATTTGTTCTCTTGTTTTAAAACTAGGTATTAAGAGACTTTCAAAATAAAGTACTGAAACTGCACTGCTGGATGAAAGTCTGAATAATTCCATGGGGCTACGTCACCTGAGGGCATGGAAAAATGGGGAACAATTTGTGATGAGAATCACATGGGTGAAAATGTATATAACTTAATTGGATTTTTATGTAGCATCCCGCCACACGCAACATGCCTAAACAGAAAGCAAACAAATGAAGAACAATTAGAATTTCTTTTGAGGAAGTATTGATTAAGTAGGGAGGAGAGGACTTACTTCAGAACACCAGGAAATGGGTTTAGTTAAAACAAACAATTAGATCCAGCAGCTGAATAGATCACCTACAGACAGTGGCCAGCATTTCACATATTTGCATTAGTGAGATGTGCTGCTCAGCATTTGTCATTGATCTCCTGTGACTGGTGTGCTGGATTTAGCTGAAACACAGAATAAAGTTTGAAGTAACTTATAAAGGTTCTGTAACTCAGTTCTCTGTGCTGCTACTCCCAGCTGGAGTGATTTTTCTCTGTCAAAGATGGAATCATCAAGTTGGGATGGACCCATAAGGATCATCAAGTCTAACTCCCTCCTGCTCACAGGACCATCTAAATCATATGATTAAGAGCATCATCCAGATGCTCCTTGTATTCTCACAGGCTTGGTGCTATGACCACTTCACCGGGGAGCCTGTTCCAATAACCAACCATCCTCTGGCTGAAGAGTCTGGATGTCTTTTTCTGATGTCCAGGGTAATCCTAATCTAAGTGGTAAAATACCAAGTAATCTGATTGATTTTTTTCCCCTTGGATTTACTAATGTCTTTTGGTTTTGTTTGGTCTTCTCAAATGTTTTCATAACTTCTTTTTCTGACCCTTTGTTTATTTTTCCTGTAATCTCAGTAGAGCTAAAGGCCACAAACCTTAGGATACAATATAATAAGTTGCAGCAGAAGACAGGATCAGAAGAAAATGATAGAATTAAGACAGAAAACACCATTTCGTCAAATAATAGTATAAAAGCTCTGAAAATAAGATTATGACTGTAGAATTGACTCATTAGGTTATTGACAGCCCTCCGAATTCCTTTTTTTGTTTTTTGACACTTCTAACAAGGACCATACATAATGTTGTTCACTAGCACTGGATACTGGAATCCAGATTATGCATAGCCCTATTTTTCACAGACTGGGAGAATAAACATTTTTTTTGACAGTCACAGAAATGGCAAACTTGGCCTCCAAGAGTAGTTAAATTAATCAAAATCCTAAATTTTTATTAAAATATTTCTAATATTGCCATCTTACCATTATCATTTCCATTCAGTGTTTCTTAGCTAATTGCTTTAATATAGCAAGCAGTTAAAACTTTTAAATTAAAGTCTTTGCTGCAAGGGTTGGTTTTTCCTCATGTGCTATGAAAGGCTGCATATTTTTTTGTAATTATGCGTAAATTCACACGAGAGAGACTTGGCTCTCTCATTTGACTTGTTCCTGTAACAGTTTGTAGATACACACTGTATTTGCAGTGTAATAAGAATTATTTTCCTTAGTTCTCTGACATGTAGTTGACTTTCCTATGGTAATCTGAAGATTTTTTTTTTTTTAACAGAGCTTTTCTTCTTTAATACCTTAGATACATGGGTGTAAGAGTGGCCAGAAGAAAGATTCTTCAGAGGAAAAAAATTAACTTTTCAATTGTCTACAAACTTGCAGGGACTGAGGTCTCGTCATTACTCCTAACAGGAAGGCTCTCACTATTTTACGTATATATTAGTATGCTAACAGGGAAACATTGAATTAGTGCAGTCTAAAAGCAGTAAAATTGGGGAAAAAGTAAAAGCTGAAAGAGGTCTGTAAACCCAAAATCGAGCCTAAAAAGCTTTATTTTGGAAAATGTACCAAAATCGTGGAATGAGATTACTAATTCTATTGCATTGTGGTGAACACAGTCTCCATCAAACCATGACACTTTAAAAGATACTGAAAGGATTTTAACAACAGTGGTTTGACTTTCTGGAATGAGTAATAACATTTAAGTGAAGACAAGGAGACACGATAAAGACTTGGTACTGCTATTTTTATTGCTAAAGTGGCATTCCAAGCTTTCATAAATAACAACTTCGCAAGACTGTTAAAGAATTGTTAAAAGCAGGGGGAATCTATGCTGCTCCCCAGTTTCTATGTTGAGAATTTGTGCAAGACCATACAAAAAGAAGCAGTTCCACTATTAATCCTCCCTCAACAGAGCAATTTTCTTATATCATCATACCTGAATTCAGAATACAAAGAAATCGGACTTCTCACCTTACAGTAACACTTGTCAAGCAGCTGCATAAAATTTGAAATACTCTGTCTTTCTACACAACTCTTGCATCAACCTAGAATCTCAAAGCATCAGTACCAGTCCTAAGGCAAGCTGTCCCTGCCAGCAGCATGCCATCTACTCAGCTGCTGGTATCAGTGGTACATCATGTCATCTGCTGTTGTTTTCCCACCCAGTCTAGAGATTTAATTCAAAAGAATGAAAAAGCCATGTTCACAAGGGGATGATGTTAGAAGATTTTACTACAGCAGCTTTTCTGGGCAGCCTTCTCTGAGAAAATAAGTTTAAATGTTACTAGCAGCAGTGAACTCAACAGTCCTAAGAACTGTCATACCTTCCTGCAAAGGTATGACAAGTCAACCTTGTTTATTTGTTAAACTGGCTTCATCAGTTGAGATCTGCTGCATAGGGAATACTGTGTAACAGGAACAAGTACTAAGTTACTATCTGAATAAGCAGATCATACCTGAATAGTCCAGTTCTCAGTTACAAAAGTAATGATAAAGTCCAAATTTTCAAAGCATTTACTTCTTTTAAATGTTCCCCACTAGAAACCAATGAAAATTCTGTGAAGAGACTTGACAGATGCTTGCTATCCCAATTGAATCCAGAAACAAGGAAGTACTATTTTTCCACAGGAAACAGCAGCTCTGAAGGCTTCAAAATAAATGTATTTAACTTGGGAGTAAAAATAGATGTAGAGAAAAAGCTTAAAGAAATATTTGAAAATGGCAACTTCAGATGTATGACAGGCCACTGCTAAGTAGCTGAAAGCCATTATCTCTTGGTTTTTGAACAATTATTTTTTTTATTTCTCCACACTACCCTAGGTGAGTCAGTAGATGCTCTAAATAGCAGTAAAATTGGGCAGAAAATAAAATGGAATGCCTGGTTTATACCACAGCATATCATGCAAGATGACTATTTTAGATCTCTGATATCCAGAAGTTACTATTTAGTAACTGTGAAAGAATTATATATGAGTCATATGGAGTATTTTGAAATCTGCCTTTTTAACTGCTTCTACCGAGAACATTTATCTCTTACCTTGAAGGGAACAGTGACAGAAGAAAGAATTTCCCACTAAAAGCAATTCTGATCAAAGGATTCTACATCCTCATATTCTGAAGCCTCTTACCACCTAAAAATACAGTTTGACTTGCCAAATCTTTTTTTTTTTTTTGCATCTCCAATTTATCAAGGACTTTCTCCAAAGTCAGTACATGTCTTTGAGCTATCCATTTTATTGAAGTGTTGTCACTATTGTAAATGCAGTCTGATCAAAAGAACTCTCTCCCCAACAGACTTTCTGGAAATAAAACAGCTGCTTTCAAACAAATGAAAAATCTGAAAAATTCTGAGAGATACAAGCAGTTGAAACCAGTAGGCTGGAAAGGAAATATGAGAAGAATCCCTATGCCTACCACGCTAGAGAGAGTACAGGTTTTGATATATTCTTATCATTGTACTAATTACATAACAAATTATTCTTAGCCGAGCCTTAGCTTGTGTTTCCTATTCTATTTCATAGTGAGGATTCATTTTAAGAGTGACTACATAGCCTAGATCACAGAAGTACAGAATGCCAGCTGTTACAGAAACAGGCATTTTACCATGATGAAAAGACAATCAGCACCGTTTCTGCTCATGTTCCTCATTCAAATACAGTTTTAAGTGAGGACTTCAAATGTAAATGTGCCATGAATAATTATGGGGCAGTTTACATCAGTGCTAGTGCAACAGTGCAACAGTGACTAGGAATGTGTCATGTTCCTATTCCCAATGTGCTTTTAGCTCTCTTCAAAGTTTGCTTTGTAATTGTGCCTAAGACTCATTTTCCGAGACAAGCCTAAATTTATAAAAGGCTGCTGGGTGGTTGAGAAGTATTTACAAGATGAATAATTACCCATTGATATTATCTCAGGTGCTATTACATTATATAGGAAGTGGAAATATTTCCCTTGTAAGGACAATGAAGTTTGGGGGGGCAGGTGTCTGTTTTTAACAGCAGAAGGAAGGACTGCTTGGAACAGCAGGTTCCTCAGATGCAAAATGACAGTTTGTAAAGAGAAAAACCTAAAGTAACAGTGAACAGCTTCCTGAGAAGGGGGGGGGACAGGAAGCAGGCATTGTGAAAAGCATGACAGGAAAGAATGCAAAATAAACCACGTGCAAGAGGACAATGGGAGCAAAAACCGAGAGAGCAACCCTTGAAAGCTGGGCCAGCTGAAAACATGTGTTATCCAAGATGGGCACAGGGGGTTACTTGAGGAAAACCCTGCATGCTAAGGACACGCTAACTGGTGAGTCACTCATGCCACCCTTTGCCTTCATGCTTTTCTTCCAGGTAAGGAACAAACTGCCAACAAACACACACATGTAGCAGTGATCTGCACTTCAAGGTTATGCAGATGTGGGGGACTGTCCATGCATTGTGTCAGCTCTGCCCTGCACATCAGAGAAAAATGACAGAGCTAACAGCTCTGAACAGGTAAGTACTCCTGTTACTGCTCCCCATACAAACAGTGCTTGGAAGAATTATGGACGAAGCAGAAGGATCTCCCAACCTAACCCATGATTCACAGCATTGCACTGAAAGCTCAGCCTAGTTTCTCAGTCTGTGGCTAGAACCCTTCCATACCTCCACATCCCGAGCACTAGGAAGCCCAGCACTGCCATCTTCTACTTAACTCACAGAATCACAGAATATCCTGAGTTGGAAGGGACCTACCTACTCCTGGACCCACACAGGACCATCCCCAAGAATCACATCATGTGCCTGAGAGCACTGTCCAAATGCTTCTTGAAGAGCTGACTGCTTGTCTGTTTCTGCCTCTTTCATTTACATTATCTGCTACTGAGGGAACACATCATCAGCCCTGAAACACAGAAACAGTTCATGATTGGGAGGTGATTGTTAGAAATTTAAGCAGATAAACCCATAAATCACTAAACACTGCTCAATGGTATTATCCACCAGTGATAGGGTACAAATTAAAATCCTATTTTCACCCTTTCCGGTGGAAACAGCAGAAATTCCTCCTGCAGTACTACGGATGACAAGCTTTCTCAGGAACATGCAGAAACTGAGGAGGATGTCCTCCAGCTTCCCTGGGCTCTGCATTGAGAGTGCTAGTCAGTAACAGAGAAGGACAGGGATTCCCCAGGCTGCCATGGTGTTTGTGGCACATACAACTACTTAAGGATTAGCAAAAAAAAACCTGTGCTTTCTGTAGCCTGCTAACACCGAGCTGTAGTGTTCCTCTGCATCTACATGGATGCTATGTTCATGTTCCATCCAGTAAAAACTTCATCCTAATCTACACCTAATCTAGGAGAGAAAAAACTACACGCAAGGAAAAAAAAAGTTAATGAGGAAAGGGAGAAGGAAGCTTAAAAAGGAAGCACAAGGAGAAAAGGAATCAAGCCTGTTATACAGCAACAAGAAAAGAAATATATTTAAGAAATTTTAAAAGGCAAGCTGAAGAAGAAAAAAACACTATATAAAGGTAGGAAACCCAGAAGAAAATACTTATAAAGAATTTTTACTTATTAAACCATCTAGATTATCACTCAGAAGTTCTTATTTTTTAATCTCGTTGGAGTGAAAATGCTCAGAGAAAATGAAAGGCCTTCTTCTAAATAAAAGAAAGGAATACCAGATAATTAAAAATAATTTAACCTCCACTTCCCCTAAGATGTTCCTCCTAGCAGCCTCCTCAAACTGTTTTTGGTGGACTGTGGGACAGTGGTGCATCAAAAACTTGAATACATCCTGGCATGACCCCTTTTTTAAGTACATGATCACAACATTTATTTTTCTCCATGGAGTGAAATTTATCCTCTGCTGCATTTAGTTAATTTTATTGAAGGATTAGTTTATTGAAGGATCAGTTCAGGAACTATTCTCAGTACTGAAGTTTATGTAAAAGGTTTGAGAAGTATAAATGGGTATCACAACTGCCAATATAGTTTTTTGTTAAAACAGTCAGGTAGGATAGTTCTTCCAGTCTAGGCAGCAGTTATAATCCGCATTAACCTTTTTCAAAACACTATTTGTAAAATAACAATGGAATACTGTGAGGATAGATAGAGCAGTGAAAACATTAGACATTTGCTCAGATAGTTAGGCCCCATTTCCTCATGACAACCTATTACAAACATTGTTAATTGGACACTCCAGTCCTCAGTGCCCCTCAGCTGCCTTGGGAGGCAGCTTGGGAGTGCAGAGGAGGATCCTCATCGATAAAAAAAAAGTCAGCCATTGTGTCTGAAGCAGAAGCCTTTTTTTATCTTCAAGACATACTGCAAACAATGCCTTTGTCCCTAGTTTCCTTTGTTTTACTGTAAAAAAAAAAACAAACCCAAACCCAAGTAAACAAAAAACAAAACAAACAAACAAAAAAAACCAAAGCAAAAGAAACCCTCTGTATTTTGCATGCATTTATAACTGCCTGGAGGACTTTTTGAAGAATTCCATGACAAAGAGGCAGGCGAAGGATGTCCTTCCCGACCTGGCCCATACAGTTCCACCCCACAAAGCACCACTCTGCCTCCAGACCTGGATGGCTGCGGCCCCTCATCCCTCCCGTCGGGGCTCCTCTCCCTCCTGCTCGCATCTCACACATCAGCGGCTAAAATCGCTTTTTCCCTCCCCGCTTTAGTACTGGCCACACTCCCCTTTCCAGTTCTGCCTCGTTAGCTATTTCTGGCCACGCCTGATGTCTCCATGGCAGCGGTCCATTCACCAAACCAATTAAAAAAAATAAAATTAAAGGGGTGAGGAAGTATGAGGCTGAAAAGGACACGAGACTTCCATACGGCTGCACTCCCGCGGCCCTCGCTCCATGCCACGGCGCCACGGGCGTCATGGCACGGGCAAGGAGGCGTCGGGAAGGATTCTGATTCAGAAACAGGGAGCCTCAGCACAGCAAACGCTCTGTTCCCTCTGGGGATAGCGATGCCTTTGGGAAACGATGCTCTGTCCCTGCAGCCCTCAGCGCCCCAACTGCTCCCACGGCCCGTGCGGGGCCCGGGGAAGCGGCGGAGGCGCGAGATCCCGGGATAACCCAGCGGGCCTGGCCGGGTATCCCCCCGGCCCCCCCGCGCTCCCCTCGCCTGACCCGCGCCCGGAATCTGCCCCGCCACCACGGAGACACGGCCCGCCAATCAGCGCGCACGGCTCCCATCGCCACGGCAACGCGCCGCCCAATCCACGGCCGGCTCTCCCGCCTGGCCCCGCCCCCTGCCCCGCTCCCCCGCGAGGCGGTGCCGGGCTCGTCAGGCGGTGGGCGGGGCCGGCGCGGTGCGGGCGGCCAATCGCAGCGAGGCTTTTGCTTTGGTGCCCAATGGGGGCGCGGCGCCGGCGCGGCCCTTAGTCCACGGGAGCCGAGCGGGGCCAAACCCAGCTGCGGCCGCGGCCTCCTTCTCTGCGCGCCCCCCCACCCGCCGGCGCGGAGTTGGCGGCGGCGGCCTCGGGCTCTGTCCCCGCGTCCCCCCGCCGGGACCCCCCCCGCGGCCGCGCCCGGCCCCGCGCCCCCGGCCCGCGCCGCTCCGGCAGCGCCGCCTCCGCCCGCGGGGCCCGGGCCGTGCCGGGGGAGGAGGGGGAGCAGCGCCGCCGCCGCCGCCGCCGCCGCCGCCGCGGGCGGGCCCGTCCCCCAGCGTCCCCCCCGAACACCATAGGCGGCTCCGGCTCCAAGATGTCCAACCGGGTGCTCTGCCGGGAGGCCAGCCACGCCGGCAGCTGGTACACGGCCTCAGGTACCGCCACCGGGCGCGGGGAGCGGGGCGCGGGCGGCGGGCGCTGAATCAGCACTTTGGGGCCGCCGGGGCCGTGGCCGGTACCGGGCGTGGGGAGGGGCCGCTGGCTCCGCCCCCGCCGGCACATGGCGGGCGGGGGGGCCGGGCGCGGTTACCGGCTGGGAGCGGGCGGAGCCGCGGTGCCCCCCGAGCGCACCTCCGTACCCCCGGCCCGGCCGCCCTTCCCAGCGGAAAACGGGCGTTTGGTGGTGGCCGGGGCTGTGTCGCCTCCCCCCGGTGCTCCTCGTGTGCCTGCCCTGCCCGGCAGCCGCGGCTCGCCGCAGCCCCGTGTGTGAGGCGGCGGTGCCGGAGCCCAGCCCTTGTGCTGTGCCTCGCACCGAGTGTTGCGCTCCATTGGTGTGGGAGCACACGGACGGATCTCAGTGTTTTCATGTGCTCTTATGGGGGTTTTTGGATTTTTATTTTTTTTTTCCCCGTGGGGAAATACCGCGCGTCTGGGGTGTTTTGCACGGTTAGAAGGCAGGTGAAGAGGTGTGAAAGTAGAGAAATTTTATTTCGCTTCTTGTAGTCCAAGGCGACCTTCTGTCTTTCTTCCCGAGCTCTTTCTTTGGCAGTAGGGAAAAGTTATTAAGCAGTATTGCAGAGTGGGCTCTGTCCATTTAAACATGTGGTACTTGTAGGAGAATGGAAGAAAGACGCGGTGCTTTGGAGGGAGAGCTACCGCTCCCCTCAGCGTCCCTCCCCCTAAAAAGGCAGAAACCTGTAATAATGGCTTGGTAGCTCGTATGTTTGGAAATAAGTTTTGTTGGGTTTTGGGGCAGAACTGCAGTTGTGGAAAGGATGCACGTCTGTCTTTTCAGAGCCGTTTGTAAGGAGATTTGTAAGGGATGTTCTTTTACTGGCCCCGGGAGTAAAGATGATTACAAAACTGCAGGTGAACGAGCTAGATGAACAGGAGGCTGTCGTAATGAGCAGTTCAGAGGGGCACAAAAAACCCCAATAAAGCATGGCATTCGGGATCCTAAAATGACATTTAAGAAGAATTAGATGTGAGAAGTCATATACTTTTCTTGGCTATATATAATAGATGCAGTTTCCCCTCTCCTCCACAAATGGATGAACGAGGTATGAGGCAAAAACTGAAAGAGAAGAAAAGAAATACAGGGAGGAGGGTAACACAGGAAGAGGCGAATTGTGAGATAAATAGCTGGGCTTCAAATGGTGGCTAGGCAGTTTCGAGACAATAGAGGATGATTGTTTTCCTTCTGAACTTAATATTCCAAACATAATTGTTGTGTCCATTACAAAACTGGTCTCAAATCTTCGTGCAGCGTTGACAGCTTGCAATTACATTTTTTCCCAATGGTCTAGAAAGGTAGGTGGTACTCTCTTTACAGAAAACAAAAAAAAAAAATGTCAGAAGTTTAAAGACATGCAAGGACACCAAAGCATCGAAGCTTTGTGGTAACACTAGCTTGTTTCTGCTATTTATGTTTTCATTTATGCAGAAAACTTATTTGCCATATGGAATGGCTACATGACCTTACACATAAATTTTGAAGTTTGTTTGATGTTGGACTTCATGCCAAGTTATTGATGGATACTTTCAAATAAGAATTTTTTTTTTTTTTTAAATAATTAAAGGGGCATGGGTACCGTGTTGGACTATTTTGTTAGACTATACCCTGGTAAGTCTGTGTGACTATTTTGGCCAGTACTAGTTGTTTGTGATAGGACATCCAAAAGCATGTTTCTCCCATTGCTTTTGGGAGAAAAGCAATGGCCTTTAGCTTACTGAGGAGATGTGGGATGGTTGCCCAGACACACTGCATGAAGAAAAACCAACAAACTGAATCATGTTGTAATAAATTATGACAACTGTACTTATGAGTTAAATTGTAACTCTCGCAATGTTTGTGGTGGGGGTAAGTGGTTGATGTTGCATAAGCTAGAGTTTTGGGAAATGTGTTTTTCCTTAAACAAGAAAAGAATATTATGTGTCTTGCTATAGAACTGTCTTCTGCTGTTTACATGGCTATGTGAGAGCAGGAATTCTGTCTGTTCAGCAAGACAAGGACTACCCATTATTGTTGCTTGAAAGCTAATTTTTGTGTGCCATTTAGGAGGGTACATCAAAACTCAAGAGAAAACAAATGGGGACCAAGAGGGTATGTGCTCATCATAGACTTAAAATCTTCCTGTATTTTAGGCCAAACTCACATGTCAGCTGCTATGTCAAAATTGTAACACAGTCTCCTCGATTGTACTACTTGAAGAAAGTGGATTTTACCATGTGCTTTCAGGCTGCATAGCTTCAAGGATGGAGCTGAGGCAGGGATTAGTTTGAATTGTGGTAGTTCTTCACTGCATTCCCATGATTCTCTGGGGATTGTCTTTTCAAGTCCTCCTACCTCCTCCTTTCTTTGTGCTTACTGTCTCAGCCCAGAAGTGATTTGCTGTGTTATATATAAACTGGTTAGCATTTAAGCTTCCTGTTTCCTCAAAACTGCTCTCTTTCTGCAGAGCTGAGTTTGATTGCACAGGGCAAGCAGATGCCCTGGCTACCCTTATCCTGCTTCATAGTTAAGATGACCCCATCTAAAAGGGTGTTGAGAAACATGATTTTTGAAGGATATTCAAAATTATTACATCATTACAATTTAAAGGGGCTGTGTGAGGATGAGGTTTTTAAGTGGCAGTTTATCCTGACGTGCCTGGTACCTGAGCCATCCCGGATTGGGTAGGGGATGGAAAAGTGAAGCACCAGTTGCTATGCTGAAAAAAAAAAAGTCTGAGATCTGGCTGCAGAAGTCAGCCCTGGGAAAGAAGGGCCGAAGCTGGCTGTTGGGGGAAGAAAAATGATGGATCCAGAATGCAAACCAGCTTTTGTGACCAGAGGATATCCTTGAACTGGATTAGTTGGCTCCTGTGCAGTCCAGGAGTGGAAGCAGTATCAGAGGTGAAGCCACAACCAAGACCGAGCTACTACTCTTCATGGATGGTCAATGTAATGTAGGTAAGAGGGTTTAGAAGAAATACTGCTGCTTGTCTTCAGAGGCTGCTCATTTCTATGGGACAGGAATTGCTTCAGTTGAAATTAGACTCTTGCTCCCCAACTTTATCCAGCTATGGGATATGCCTTGCTTAGGTTCTGCCTTGGAAAACATAAACATGCACTACATTCTAATACAAATATACCGCCTACTTGTATGATGATAATTAACACTGTAGAGCAGGTAAGACTGGCTGTGCAATTATGCACATCCAGGCATGTTCACATGTTAGAATGTTACATCTAAGTAAACAACTTTGTTGTTATTAGATAGAAAGGTGGGTCCCAGGGAGGAAAGCTCACTGCTACCTACCCGAGGGAGCTGAGAAGGTGGCAAGGAGTAGAAGATGGAATTCACAGTGGTGTTAGCATTTAACTGCCCGTGTGTTCTTCATTCATAGTGTGCTGTTGTAACCAAAAAAAAAAATAATTAAAAAGCAAGTTCCTTAAGAAGTTTCTGCAGGTGAGTTCAGGATGAAGAATTTAAACAAAATTATTGTCTTCCGTTCTCCTTTAGAATTTTTGGTGTGGGGAAGTTCATTTTCATTCCACATCAGTCCATGCAGCATTTTAATGAACTTAAGACGTGTACCTCAGGAGCATTTGCCTGACAACAAACTTAACAATGAAGTCTGTTCAGTTGTTCTTCCTCGTGTTTAGCAGAAGCACTGCGTATGAGAAGCTTTACAACTGAGCTTCCTAACTGAAATAGTGACATGCCTGTTGCTGATAGTAGGCCACTGGTTTAGACAACCTCATTTGTGATTTGCGTCAGTATGTCTGCTTTTAAAAAAAGTTAAAAATGGATTGTGACATATCATTGCTTTTGTGGACTAGCAGCCTGGTGCATGGTGGCCACTGAAAACACTTGTAAAAATGAGATAAAAGCATACCAAGTAAATGAAAACGTCACCCCGTTGCACTGCTGTCATGTAGATTGTTGAGAAAATTAAAAAGAAAATCACACTGTTGTATAGTGAAAAATATTACATGCAGATTTATTTTTGGAAGAAAGTCCCACTCCTACTGCGTTAATTCAACCACCTAGTGTCCAGACCTCTTGAGAAATTGATTTTGACCAGCAGGGGGAAGAGGAAGATTAAGGACAACTTGAAACAAAAATGGCATAATTTTCCAGGGCTTTGAATGCAGGATAGATACGTTCCTAGATACAAAAAGAGCAGCTGAACTATGATGGGAATAACATGCTATCCTGAGCATGGACTATTTGCAGGACAGGGTGTGGATGCTCTATCCTAATTTACTCTTCAGTGTGAGTAGATTCAGTGAGTGCTGGGCAGTTCTGTGGGGAATCAATCCATACGCTCCTGAAATGGAAATAAACATTAGCTATGTGCATCTTTTTTTCCTGTTTAGCATGCCATTACAAGTGAGATGTCACACATTAAAGTGCTTAACTTGGCTCATTGGCTGGCGGCTGGCAGCTGGCGTGCCTCGCCTGGCTCCTGGAAGTGCTAACTGAATACTGTACTGCTCTTTATGAAAGCGTGTGATAAGAGTTTTTGTCTCAACTTTTCCCCAGTCAGTGCTATTATACGGCACTGATACGGGCAAAAAACCCACAAAGATTTCTAGTAGGCTCTTCCATGTCACAGGAGTAAAATCAAATTGAGAGGATGTGTATGAATAACAGTACTACATGATCTGAAACTTGCCCTACAAAACAAGTTTGTTGTTGTTTTAGTTATGGCTTATTTCTCTGTTTTCCCTGACCAAGCCATAGTGGCCAGAGATGTACTCTGTTAGCCTGTGCCAAGTTGTTTGAACTAGGAGAACCTTAATTTCCATAATCTTATTAGTGCAAATGTGAGTTGGCAGAGTAATTGCTGTGTCAACTTGAAACACCATTGCACTTCTTGTCTTCAAAGCTTTTTCTTTTTTTTTTTAATGAGGAGTCAAGTAAATGGACAGTAGATGTTTGAAGAGACTTTAAACTTAATGATATACCTGTGTTCAGGGTTTTCTGCTGCCCTGGCTTGTCAGTAGAAGAATCCCAAAGGAGGTAGGCACTGACATCTCGTTGCTACCATTTGTAAGGATTGAGTTTCTAGCTTTGTTTGGACGAGAAATGCTAGATCTGTGGAATAACTGGCTGTCGTGCAACCAGGGATATTTAGACCTTGTCTTTTGGGCAGAGGTCTGCATGATGATGGGTAGATCAGCTGGAAAGTAAAATGCTTTGGAGAACTTATGCAGATTGTGTGCCATGAATGATTGGTTTAGAAGTTACTTTTCCCTCAAAGTTGGCCACTATTTTATCACGTTTGCGATCTCTTCTACTCCTTTGTAATCCCCAGTAAGATCTGCATTAATGCTTTTTTTTGCTACCTTTGTACCAAATACTGATTTTTTTTCTGATACCAAGGTAGGCAGCTTCAACGTGCAATAGCAGTGTGATTATGAAATATTTTCATTATGAAATGTTTTCATTTGTACCTTCTGAGGCTTGGGGTCCCTGAAGACCATTTGAATGAACAGTGATGTAATCCCCTCATTTGTATGCTTGTTGGCATGAGCTGGAACTTCTCATCAGCATTAAAGTGTGTACATCAGTTACATCTGTTTCTGCTCTGCCATGATGTTGCTGAAAGCGTGTAAGCCATTCACCAGGCGGGCTGCCCGCAGTTTCTGAGGGCAAACACTGCTGCTGGGTTTGCTGACCCTCAATGTCTGCATCCTACCTTAACTTAGAGCAGAAACCCTTCTCTGTAGTGTTTGGATCTGGATCTCTGCAGCTGCTGAAGTGATTAGAAGGGAGTAACGTGTGTGACGGTGTGTGGTTAGACTATGAATGCAGACGAGGGGTTGAAGAAGATGTTCTCTATGTCATGAAAGAGTCTTTATGAAAGTGCTTTCCTCTGGTCTGCCAAGAACCCCTGGCATGTTCCCCAAAATTGGAATAACTCATCACTGCTCATTCATAAATGTAATATAAAAGTGGTGAATCACCATGTTGTTTGTAGATGGTCACAGATAAATGGATCCAGGAAAACATGGGAAAAGCATGTGAGGATCACTGAAATGAGACATAATTTAGTGGTAGACTTGGCAGTGTTAGGCTTATGGTTGGACTCTATGATCTTAAAGGTCTTTTCCAACTATAATGGTTCTATGATCTCTGCTATAGTGAAAGGAGCTTTCTGCAGTAGCAGAATAATTAATGTACTGATCATGAAATCTTAACGTTGTGACATTAGCCGAAGCATTACAAATACAGATGTTAACTTAAGTTCTTACCTTGCAATCTGTGAACAACTAATCATAGTGTCTTACAAATTTATAAAGTATTTGCTTTGCAATGTTAAATACCAAATGTAGTATCTCTCTCCCTTTGGTCATTTAACTTTTCTAGGCATTTTATGGGGAAACTGGATGTGTCATTGCTGACTCTCTCATGAATTAAACATGGGACACAGTATTAATATGCAGACTGTATTATTTAGCATTGTACGCTGCAAAAATATACTGGAATAATTCAAAATACTATTTCTAGGCTATTATTTCTACCCAAATCACTTAAATACAGTCAAAATCAAAATACTCCATGGAAAGAATGTACATTCAACTTTAATGTACAGTTGGAATTGAAAAAGAGCTTTCATTTGGTGTAGTTCTGGTATCATTAAAATAGGCCTGCAAGTATCACTTAGTGAATACTTTCACAAATTCCATTTACATTTAGCATGTATTGGAGCCAAAATCTCTTTCTCAGATGTATGAAACAGGTCATTTGTTTGGATCTCCAAATGACCCGGCTGCTAAGTTTTTTTAGAGAAGTTAGGTAGGTGCATGTTGGTTGATATTCTTAATGAGTGATGTTTTAGTTTGATCTTTTAATTTCCTATTAACTTTCATTAAAGGAAATTCAAGAGCTAGTGGAATGTTGGAAAACTGGGACATGCAAGTAAGAACTGTCACCCAAGCAGATTTTGATGTCTGTTTCAATGTCTTTGTTGTAGCTTCAGGGTTTTTTTACCCCCATTCAAGCATTACCTGGTGTTTTTATTTCCATCTGACAATGTGTATAAATAGGAGTTTATGTAGCATCAGTGTAATCTCTATTTGTACCTTATTTTTTTTTCCCTGGTCCTAGTTTACATAGGTAAATTTCTTACTTGCTTGTAGTTGGATTTCTAATTTTATCAATACTGGAAGAGAGTATATGCTAGCACTAGAGAATGTGCCCATCAGCATGAGTTGTTGGAAATCACATTCTATTCCTGACAAATCCTAGTCTTTGCGTAGCTAAAACATGTTTTTTATTCAAGGATTTGGCTTTTGTTGTGTTAAGAAACAGATTTTTTTTTTTTTTTTGCAAGTGAGGTTTGTGTTCTTGAAAAAATTCTTATACTTTCTGCATTTTTAACTGAGAAACTAGTTAGGCAAAATCCAATATGAAACATGATAGAGAACTAACAACTGAATTTTGGATTCCCCTTCAAAACTGTGGAGAGAAGAATTCCCTTTGTTCCAGTTATTAAACTAACTGCATGCCAGCCCCCGGAGTTTCATTGTTACTTTGATTTTTCTAACACTCTACAAGAATAAAGACTTACTTCTTAGCATATGTGCTGTAATATTTATTAGAAGCATTTGTGAGGTGTAGACTCTCATCAATTGGTAAAGGTAGCTAAAAGATTTTGCTGAGGAAGACTCAGCAAAAGGTGTTTGCTCCTGTAGGGGAGGAGACATGTAAAAGCTGTCAAGTATAACTGTGAAGGCTGGGGACTGCAGCATTACTGTCATTGTGCTCCAGCTTTACTTGGATTGATGCAAGTGCTGTACACGTGCAGCCAAGGGAGACCTGAGCAATTTTCCCTGGTGCTGCTCTGAATTTCAGTTGAGGCTTATCCTCTTTCAGTAAGAAAAGTGTTCACTGAGACTGAGGATTCAGAATAAACACGGAGTCTTTCCTACCAGTCTTAAAATGTATGTTTTGTACAAGTAATGGTGGCTGCCGGAAAAGGAGCAAATTCCCATTATATTGTCTTGGCATATAAGCACTTCAGCCTCATTGATAAGGTGAGGTTGGCTGTGGAAAGAATGTGCTCGTTTGGCTTAATCACAAAGCCTGGACCATGACAGCTGTAAATTGGTGATGAACGTAACCATGTCACTACCACGTCTTTGTGTTATTATTCACTGTGGCAGGCATTTAACGTGGAAGGATTCTTTCTTACTTACTCTAGAGCTTTGTAATGGGATAATGCTGATTGTAAAAGTAAACCTAGTGGAGACTTGGTATGTACTTGCAATTATTGTAAAATTTGGCATAATTTCAAAATAAAACAGGATGTGAAATATCCACAAATAGTGTCAGAAATCTTTAGTTACGTGCCTATATTTATACCTGACTTCACAGGATTGAAATGCAGATCTTTATGTTATGTACTTCAGTAAAGCTCATATTTTGCTGCCTCATCTTCCTGTTGTCAATAAAAGGTCTGATCTTACAGTATTAATGCTAAAGTCTATTGATTGTTGCATACAGAAATTGCATCCATAAGGTCTTCTGTCCTGTCTGGGTTAGTCTTAAACCCCCTCTTGCTCTCCTACCAGCTTTCTCAAGCTGGGCCTTCTGCTTGAGGCTCAAGGAGGTGGGACCTCTTCTACTTCCCACCACCACAGCAAGAGGATATGTGGGTGGCAATGCCATACATTGTCCAAGCTGGTCAGCTTATGAGATGGATATTTACTGCAGTTGTCTTGATGATTATTTGCAAATACTACTTTTCCAGTTTAACTTAATTTAAATACGACAAAAACTTACTTATAGAGTACTTTGTGAAGGAGCTAGTCATCTCCTATAATACAATTCCATATGGCAGAGCATAGCTGCTGTGATAGTGTGGGTTTATTTATATTTTGTATATCCAATTCAAATATTTTGACTTTAGCCTTAAGCATGCTCATGTTTGAGAAATTGGAAGAAAAACTTCTCTGAGCACTTCAAGAAAAAGTTGATGCTAATTTAGTAACAAGAAAATTACAGTTCTAGAGTATTCCCCTTAAAGTATTTGTAAGCACAGGAACCTGCAGGGAGGCTACACTCCTGTCAGTTCATGTGGGTGCTGTTTGATTATTTCCCTCTTCCACCCCCCCTTTAGCTAAAAGGTCAGATGGGTTTTTGTACTCTTCATTCTCTCTCTCTGAGAGATTTGATTACGTATTTTATTAAAATAGTACAGATAACTATAAGTTGGAAGTTTACATTAGATTGAAGTTAATTATTTAAAGACACCTTGTAGTTGCATTAAAGGGAAAAAATCTGAGAGCAGATGTTGTTAGTTGGTCCTTAAGCAAATACTGACAGAAGTTTCATCCCGTGAGTCATACAGATCTGTTATTTTACTACCTCTAAGAAGAAAATGTTACTTTGTTAGAGTGTGTGCCTGTAATAGCAGTCTGAGCAAACCCGGACATCTTATTCCACTATTACACTATAAGATCAGAAGTTTTGGGCAGATTTGACCAATCATGAAATTTCAGGATATTACCAGAGATTCTGACCTTTGTCTTTAAACTGTTTAGCAGGTTACCTGATTTGTCTCAACCAAAGACAAATCGCCTTAACCACTTCCTTAATCAAAAATCCTTGCTAAAGAAGGGATGGAGGAAGGCCAAGCACAGTGCCCTGTTGGGGAAGAGGGTCACCCTTTGCCTGGCAAGTTTTGGCCCTTCTGCTGTTGTGCTGCCTGTGGATCCTCTTCTTTGAGGAGATTGGGTCAGGTGGTGCAGAGTAATATTTTGTTCAAGTCTGGGTAGTAAGTGTTGGGGGGGGGGGAAACAAACCAAAACCAGCTGTGTCCTCCTAAAGAGCTTCATTCAGAAGGTATCTTACCCTTCTACATATTTTGGGAAAATGAGGAAGTAAAATTTTTTAGGTGATTTGTGTCTTCGCTTAAGTATATAACATAAAAGTGGTAATACTGTAAAAGAGTACTGTTCTGTTAGTCTCCTAGTAGCTTAGAAAGAGGATGGAAATAGAGAGATCGTTTTATTTTTACTTAGCTTCCACAACAGCCTCCATTTTCTAAGATGTCATTATCCTTATCTCTATAGTATGTCTCTGCTGCTTGTAATTTCCCCAAGCAACAGAAGCAGTAGAACAAAGTCGGTGTGTGGTGATTTTTTGTAACAATTTCATCATTTCACAAAATCACTGTATTACAGGAGTGACAAGTGGCTAACCAGTGTCACTCTTCTGTCTTGTTAGAGCTCTAGACAGTAACTAAGGCATTCAAAGTGTGATTGAAGGCTTAAGGAAATGGTTTTGCATTAGTCTACCTTCATGTAACAAGGTAGGAGTCTTCACAACTACAGAAGTTGTCCTTTTTCAGGAAGCATGTGGATTTAAGTTTTGTGTAAAAACCAGTGGCTTTGACACCCCCACCCTTCACCCACGGGTTTTCTAGGGAAGGCTTTTTGGCTATGCCTGGTCAGTGACTGACTGGATTCTGCAAAAGTTGACATTTTTGCTCTGGCTCTCTGTAGTTCTTGCCAGCCTTTTGGAGAGCTGTCAGCTTGAGATTGGGACTCTTTGGAACATATCTGTGAAACTGTTTCGGATACTTAGTTTGTTTTTGACTTTAACTAGAAGCTGGTAGTTCCCCTGCATGGGGAAGATAGAAAATCTGCAATGTGCATGGAAGTGTCTGACTGCACCAAACTTTACAGATAAATTCTGCTGACATGTAGTTTTGTCAAAAGCATAGTGTCTGCTGAAAAAAGTACATCTATTTTCTCTTTGTTAATGGTGTTTTACTTCTAACAATAGTAGCTGCATGTGTTTTACTTAAAAGCTTGTTTTGTGTTATTTAATATAATGAATGTTGCACTGTATTTGCGAGACTTGGCTGTTCAGGACAAGCTTTACATCAGAGAGTTTTCTTGTGATGGGAAATAATCAAAATGTGGTTTGTTTGGTTAGTTGGTTTTTTTTTGTATTTCTAAAGGCATTTTTATCACCTGTCATGCCTGAATTGAGAATATTTGACACTTCTTGAGGTATTTTAAATTTAGTTTTAAAAAGATTAAATACTGGATTGACCAATTATCAAAGTTAATGTTGCCAAGGTGTTCATGTACTTGTAGTATATGTTGATTGATCAGAAGTTAAGGCGTTGGTATAAACGTGGTGTCTTCTCACTGTTAGCTTTTTCCTGTGTATTTACAGATTTTCCAGGTTACAGTGTGTTTTGTATTCTGCTCTTACACTTGCTTGATAATAGTAAAGAATTTATTACTGTAGCCGCTGATTATCATGTCGATATGTAAGGCCTTTGTATTATGTCATCTTCCTGTATCGGGCTCTCTTGGTGAGGGTCATCTTAACTTTTACTTCTGAATTCTGCAAATATGGTTATCAGAGGAGTCAATCATCTGTTTACCATCTCTTTTGAAATCAGCAGCCATCCTTTCTAGTGGTGAAATGGTGTGTTCGTTAGTCCCCACAGAGCAAGAAACAATAAGTGTGTGTTTGGATGTGCAGTAAATGAACTTCCTAGAACAGGACATTGAAATTTTACTACTGTAACCTCCAACATTGCAGGGTTGGGGTTTTTTTTGTTGTTGTTGCATTGGGGTTTTTGGGGTGCTGTTTTTTCTGTTTGTTTATTTTTACATTTAAACTCAGCCTTTAATGTTTAAGATGACTTTTAAATCTGCTGGACTTTTAAACTTTATTTATTAATTCTTGAGATATATTAGATTCTTCTGTGGCTTCAGTATTTCCTGGTCTCTTCACAGGACCCCAGCTGAATGCACAACTAGAAGGGTGGCTTTCTCAAGTACAGTCCACAAAAAGACCTGCAAGAGCCATTATTGCACCGTAAGTTTGAAATCTGTTTTTAGTATATATATTAACACTTGATTGGTTAAATACTTTTTTTTGTTCATTTGTTTTGATTGATTTTCAAAATTGGTAAAAACTAGTATTTAGCTGAAAGGAATGTAGTGTAGTTTTTTAATAAGCATTTTGAATATGCCAGAGAATGGAAGAAATCTGTGCACGTTTTGATGTATGATTAATTTCCTTTTGCTGATAGACTCCAGACACAATATTCATTTGTGATCCAGTAATGATGCCAAATTTATGCCCCAAAGAAGGCGTAGAGAGACTGCTCAGAGACAGAGTTTTCAGTCTATAAGCAGGAGGTATTTATTTTCACGGCCGGGAAGCGGCCAGGTCGCCCTGGACAAACCGCTTCCCCGAGGAACTTACAATTTGAGCTTTTATACACTTTTTGCTAAGCAATTACATCACATATTATGAATATTCATTACATTGCAACATCTACTTTTAATATTCATAACAGGCGGAGTTGAGGCGGAGTTAGAGGCGTGGTCTTCAATTTGGGGAGAACTTTGGTGGTCGTTCCGTTCTTCCTTCATCATGAACCTGCTGTCCTCACCATCATCCTCCTCTTAAACTTTTGAACCTTCCCTAATTTGGGTAGTTTCCTCGTGCATTTGGCAGGGATTTCCAGTGTCTGGCAGAAGTTCCTGATTTCTTGGCTTGTCCCTTTTCTTATCTCCCTTTGTTTTCTTCCATATGTCCTTTTTTTGTGTGTGCTAGCATTTCTAGTTCTCTCCGTTCATGCCCATGTTCCCTCATGTCAAAGTGACCTGTATCCTAGTGGATTTATTGCCTCCACTGTTTCCTAATACTGAGCTCTATGTGCTTTGCTGAAAGCCTGCATTTGTGCTTAACTCTCTCTAATCCTTACATTGCTTTACTAAATTCACTTCTCAGGTGTTACCTGGCTTCATTCCCCCCTTTTCTAAAACTTACGAATTCTTTCGTCAAGTTCTAATCCTAAAGGGCGCTGATACGCTTTTACCATCGCCCAGATTATTTGGGTTCTTTTGACTATGGACTTTAACTTACACTACAGGCATATATTCATAAGGGTTAACAGGAGCATAGCCATGGTTATAATTAGCACTGGGTGTATCAGGTAGTGAAAGACTTGTGTTGCTGTTGGGGAGTATCCTGTGAAGATATCCTGCCAGTGATGTTGACCTACTTGTGCGACTTTTGTCAGGATATTTTTATACTTTTGAATTATGCTCTACCTGCCACAACATGCGTTGAGTTGTTTGGTTCACTTTTTGAACTAGCTTCTCCACTTCAGGATGTATGATCATTTCTTTGAGAAGTTTAGTATCTATACCTATCTTTAGCTTGGGTATCTCATGATATAAAGTATACTCAGTTTCGATTAACTGTTGTGTAGTTATGGGAGCAGTGTAGTTAAAGTCACAACCTATGACTTTTGTGAAGTTGCATATGCAAAAGTTAGTATCGTTAGTCACTTCATGACAATTATCTATGGTAACATCATTGCAAGTGGTTCTAATGCAAGCGCATCCATTCCCTATATAGAATACTTGTGATCGTGCTCCATTGTGCGGAAGCATTTCAAAAGTGCATACACTGTCCTCAGCATCTAAGCATAGGTCCTCAGCTTCTACAATGGCATTTTCGCAGATATAACCTAATTGTCCTTTAGGAATACATGCTTCTGTACTAATTGATTGCCACTTGTTCTTAGTACTATCATAATTTGCCCAAATGTTATGGTCCACAGGTTTGACAATGACATTCTGATGCATAGCTCCTAATGTTAAAACAGGAAATATAGCTCTTTCTTCTGCGGCACTAATAGTAAGGACATAGGTTTCAATGTGTTCCTGTTGTGGATCATAAGTAAAGTTAACTAGTTGCCACTAAGCCTGGTGGTCTTTTTCAAATCGTGTAGTGGAGCTATCTCTTAGTATTGTTTCTCTTATTTCTTGAGGCAGTAAGCCTGACATTCCTTCTCTTAATATTCCTGCTGCTACTGATTGTATCCATTGTTGTGTCTGAACACACTGGATAGCAAGTGCAATTTCTTTGCTAATATCTCCAGTATAGTCAGCAATTTTAACAAAATCTTCAGCAGTGTGGTTGGCTACTAAGGTCATCAATCTGACTACCAATGATTGTGTCTCTGCTAAAGTTAGCATAGATGAGCTTAAAGCTTTCCCAAATTAGAAGTGACGGTACTTAACTTATTCACTAATACTTCTTGGTCTATAGTGTTTAATATGCCAAACCGCGTGCTAACCCATCCACTTATATCTCTTTGTGTTTGTTTGCGGTATGACCTAGTTGTTAACCAAGCATTCCAGCCTTTGAGGCTTTGCTGTATAAACGGTTGACAATCTTTCTGTAAATGTGTAATGTCTGTCTGAATGTTTATCTGTACTTTGTTCAGAGAATATGTAGGATCTAACAACAGCTTTAGTTCGTTCAATTGTCTTATTACTTGAGGCCCTATAAAGATTAAATTATGTATCTTTTTACATTCTAAAGGTGGAGTGGTTTCACGAGACGGGCTCACGATTGAGTCTGTTGCTAGTCTAATGATTCGCTTAAAGGTTCTACCGGTTACAATGCCTTGTTCACCAATGGGTTCAAGAATCTTGGCTTCTCTGCTACATGAAAACGACATTGATTGATCTAGCTTGAATATAATTTCACACTGTGCTCTACCCCCTTCAATACTACCTCATTGACATGAGACTGGTTCTTTTCCATTGAATCTAAACAATGGGCTCTTCATCTTTTACTTGGCTATAAGTGATTAAATTCTGTCTAGAGGCTTCTTGCCAAAATTCAATTGTCAATACTAGTTTATCTGTTTTTCCCATTAAAGCCTCGACCTCTCGGCACCCTACTTGAATTTGGTCTCTCTTTTGTGCTATGAAATGGGTTCTGCTATCCCATTCATCTATCGTATAAGGTTGATTATTATGTAAAACGTAAACCTCAAAATCTGGGTTTTCCTCAGAGCGTGGTAGTGTGCGTGCACTAGACTACGGCCCTTCTGGAGTAGGGTTTTGGGATAAAACAATACTTATCAAGAGTCCAATGGTCAGTGTTGAAAGGGTTTGGAAGGGAGTCGGATTCATGATGTTGGGTCTTCCTGCTTATCTCCTGGAGCTCTCTTGACTCGAGAATAGTGAATCCATGTAGGTCGCTCCTTGATCCTAACTGTGGTGAAGGTGGTCAGCAGCACTTGGAAAGGTTCCTCCCACTTCTCTTGTAGGGGTTTTCCTAAAAGATTCTTAATATACACTCAATCACCGGGGTTAAACGGATGCAGTTTACAGTTAGGTTGTTTGGGCTGGTGTTCTATTATTACCATGGTGTTTTTATCAAAATGTTTCTCTACAGCAATTACATAATCATATATATATTGATTACCTATTTGGTCTATAGCATCGCTATTCACAATTTGCATAGTATAAGGTCTACCATACAGAATTTCAAACGAGCTCAGCTTTTCTTTTGATCGAGGTTTGACTCTCAATCTAATCAGAGCAATAGGCAAAGCTTGATACCATTGGAAGTTAGTTTCTTGGCATATTTTAGCAATTTGTTGTTTGATAAGATGATTCATCTTTTCTACTTGCCCACTGGCTTGTGGCCTGTAGGGCGTATGCAATTGCCATTTAATTTGCAGTGCTTTGCTTATTGCTTTCACAACCTTCGCACAGAAACGTGAACCTCTGTCTGAAGAAATACTTCTTGGGACCCCAAACTATGGTATAATTTCATTTAGTAAGACTTTAGTTACTTCTCTTTGTTTGTTCTGCAGGGGAATGCTTCAGGCCACCCAGAAAATGTATCAGTTAGCACCAATAATTACCAATACCCCCCTTTTCTTGGGAGTTCAGAGAAATCAATTTGCCATACTTCACCTGGGAATTTACCTCAATTTATTGCCCCTTGGTGTATCTTGGTCCCTGTGTTTGGGTTATTCTTCAGGCATCGTTTGCACTGGGATGTAACCTGTTTTATGGTAGTGAATAATTTTGGTCCTGCTATTCTAGTTTGCAAATACTGATAAAGTGGATCTAAACTCTAATGTGCCTTCTCATGTTCTGTTTTTACAAATTACCACATTAATTTCCCTGGTATTATTAGTTGTCCTGTTTCCAATTGTCCCCATCCATTATCCAGCAATTTGCTTTTGTTCTTTTGAATCCACCTATGATCTGATTCCTGATAATCTGGTTGAAAGTTAGGATCTAGCTCTCCTGGTACTAAAGCTGTTATAGTCACTTCTTCGGTCCTTGCAGCAGCTAATTTAGCTTCTGCATCAGCTTTCCTATTTCCTATTTCTGGAACAGTGTTACCTTTCAGGTGTCCCTTGCAATGCATTATGGCCACTTGTGTTGGGAGTTGGACTACTTCTAACAATTGTAGAATTTCCTCTGCATGTTTGACTGTTTTCCCTTGAGCAGTTAGCAGTCCTCTTTCTTTCCAAATTGCTCCATGAGCGTGCATGAAGGAGAAGGCATATTTTGAATCTGTCCAAATATTAATCCGTATGCCTTCTGCCAATTCCAGAGCTCGGGTAAGAGCTATCAGTTCTGCCTTCTGGGCTGAAGTCCCTGTCGGTAAAGGATTTGATTCGATTACCTCTTCCGTTGTGGTTACTGCATAGCCTGCCATCCTTACTCCTTGCTTCACGAAGCTACTGCCGTCAGAGAACAAGTTGTCTGTATCTTCTTTGAGGTCTGGGTGGCTGGAGTAGACAGCTTCGATGGTCTCTAGACAGTCGTGTTCGATTGATTCTGCTGACATTCTTCCTTCTAGAAATGAGGCTGGATTCACAATGTTAGTGACTTGAATGGTTATATCATCTGACTCAGCTAGGATTGCTTGGTACTTTAGGAATCTGGAAGGCGACAGCCAATGACCACCTTTTTGTTCTAGTACAGCGGACACAGTGTGGGACACTAACACAGTCATTTTCTGGCCCATCATAAGTTTTCTGGCCTCTTCTATGTTTATGATCACTGCGGCCACCGCTTTCAGACAGCTGGACCATCCTTTGCTTACTTCATCCAACTGTTTGGAGAAATAAGCCACGGCTCTTTTGTGTGGTCCCAACTGTTGTGTCAAGACTCCTAAAGCCATTCC
The DNA here is from genome assembly GCF_003945595.2 of Pipra filicauda. Classification (NCBI taxonomy): domain Eukaryota; kingdom Metazoa; phylum Chordata; class Aves; order Passeriformes; family Pipridae; genus Pipra; species Pipra filicauda. The sequence goes on along the minus strand of NW_024104468.1, from coordinate 316,308 downwards.
TTGCCATTCATGAGAGAACAGCTAAAATGGTTTTGTTACATCGGGCAGGCTCAAGGTTGGAGCTTTTATGAGTTCGTGTTTCAGTCTCTTAAAAGCTCCCTCTGCTTCAGGAGTCCAGACTAGGACACTCTTAGACTCTTTCAGCAAATCATACAGTGGTTTAACGAGTATCCCGTATTGATAAATCCATAAACGGCACCAACCTGTCATCCCTAGAAAGGCTCGTAGATCTCTCACCGTTTCGGGTTTAGGCATTTGGCAGATGGCTTCTTTTCTTGCTGTTCCTAGGGATCGTTGTCTTCTGGAAATTTCATATCCCAGGTACACTACTTTTTCTTGCACCAACTGCGCTTTCTGTTGAGAGACTCGATATCTGCTTAAACCCAGGAAATTCAACAGAGAAATAGTCCATTTAACACATTCTTCTTCTGTCCCAGTTGCTATTAGCAGATCACCTACATATCGTAGAAGAGTACCATCTCTCTGTGGCCTTTGACCTTGAGGTAAATCTGTCCAGGTTAATTGAGTAACTCTCATTCTAAAAATTTCTCTATTATCAGTTCGATTCTCTTTCTTATCTTTTAGCTTCACTGGGTATTGTTATAAAATCTATAATCTTCTATTTGTTTCTCAATTTTATGCTTAAGAGGTTTTTAAAAAAATAGGTTTTTTTCTGGTTGGCCTGTTGCTCCCACAAATTTGTCACTTTTGGCATTAGTTCCTGATTCAAAACTAAAATATAACTCTTATGTTGATTAAAAACTCTAATTCTTTTTCACTCTTAAACTTCCTATTTAATTTAGTACAGTCTCGTTTTCAGTGACTTATTTGCCAGCAATAGGAACACTGTTTTGACTTTATTCTGGTTTGTTGGGAAAGGAAACCTCCTATTCCCTTTGCAGGGTAACCACGACCTCTGCCTCTAGTATTTATCTCCGGGAATCTTGAGCTTTGGGCTGCTACTGCTACCACTACAACTTTAGCAACTTTCTCATCTTTTTTTTTTTTTTTTTTTTTTTTTTTTTTTTCTTCTCTCTCTCTGTGGTTGTAATTTTCCAAGCTTCATTCATTACTGTCTCTAAATTTTCATCTGCAAGATGCTGGAGTTTTTGCAGCTTCTTTCTAATATCTGGGTTACTCTGTGCCATCAATACTACTAGTAATTGTTGTTTGCCTGCTTTTGACGCAGGATCTAAGGGTGTATATTTTCTCATGGCAGCTCTAAGTCTGTCTAAGAATTCCGAAGGCGTCTCATCTCGCCCTTGTCTAACATTATAAAGAGCTGCCCAGTTAATTATTTTTGCTTTCTCTCCCTCCTTGTCCTTGGTTTTCTGTTCAGCAGTCCTGGTACAATATGAATAGCCAATCCCTTCCTCTTGATCGTTCTCTAAGCTTTCGGTATCTGTTTTATCTTTATGCTTTCTGTCTGCTTTTCTTTCATCCTTTCCTGGTTTCTGAGGGTTACTTTCTTCCCTATCTCTTTCTGACTTTTTGCAGGGTGCTCTCTTTCTCCTCCCTTCCTGATTCTAGCAGGCTACTTTCTTTACTTTGCTGGCAATTATGCACTTAGCTGGGATTTCTCAATCTGTCCCACCACATCATACACAGAATATCTATCTATAATGTACTAGTTACTGCTGACAAATGTTAATCTTTCAAGGACAGATTCTCCCTGGACCTTTCAATTATTTGAGCATCAGTAATATACCAGCTGATCCAGGAGTCGTGTTCCTGAACTGGTTTCCAGTTGCAAATATTTTAAATCACTAGAGGTTGTACTCTAGTTCGTCTCTTCTCTAAATTGATTGTCTGATAAATTCTTTTACACTATCACAGCAAGCTTACACTTTTCCTAATTTATTTCACTGTCTTAAAATACCTTTTACTTTGTCTCAGCACTTCATACATACAACATCCAGCTGCTTTATCTGTTTCTAGCTCTGCAATCGCTTCACGATGATGCTGCATCTCAGACACTCACACACACATTTGCACACTTTTAAGTTCTTTAAAGTTTTCTATTGAATTGCCACTTAAGAGCAGAATCAAACAAACTACAATTTTAACACAGACCAGAACAGCTTGTAAAAAGTAGCATATAAAAATGAAACATTACGAAGAAATCACAGTACATTATCTCTAGCTACCGCATTCCAGGAATTCTTCAGTAGGACTAGAGGTTTCTCCGGGTCCTAGAGCCCCTTGTCTCAAGAAAATCAGAAGGAAACACTCTCAAATCTTGAGACAGCTTAGAAGGGAATGTTAAGGACCATTAGTCTCCCAAATCTTTAAGTCAGACGCAACTTTAAATGCATTACTGGACATTATTCCACACAAAACAGAAAGCGGACGAGAAAACACAAAGCAAAAGCACTTTGAAGAAACACATTACCAGACAATACACAAAAGCACAAAAGGTACATCACTTCTCATATAGAACTCTAAACATTTAGCAAAATAGTTGAGCAAAATAGTCTATGACACTCACAATATTTTACAAAATAGTCTATGATACACAAAAGGCAAACAAAACAATACAAATAACAATCAGAATGCCACAAGTAATAGAACCTCTCTTTCTTTTTTTTTTTTTTTTTTTTTTTTTTTTTTTTTTTTTTTTTTTTTTTTTTTTTCTCTGCTGTGTTGGGACTTTAACCCTTTTCTGGCAGGCCTCTAACCTGCTCTCTTTGCAGGACTCTAACCTGCTCTCTTTGCAGGACTTTAACCTGCTCTCTTTGCAGGACTCTAACCTGCTCTCTTTGCAGGACTCTAACCTGCTGCTTTTAATACCTGGGACTCGAACCCAGTTTTTAGGGCTAATGCCGAGGCGTCCCTCCGGCTCCCTTTTGGGCGATAGCGTCCTATCCCCACCAATAAAGCGCTTTTACCTAAAATATAAAAGATCAAATACCTCTTAATTTGGAGCAGGAGGTTCTTGTCCACCGTTGCGCAGATCCAAGGGGTCTGGGAGACTCTACCGACAATAATTCAGTCGGGGGGCCCCGAGAGCGTCCCGGCCCCTTGGGTCCTGGCTCAGGAAGACCCCCCAGTCCTGCCGCGGTCGCCAAGATTGATGCCAAATTTATGCCCCAAAGAAGGCGTAAAGAGACTGCTCAGAGACAGAGTTTTCAGTCTATAAGCAGGAGGTATTTATTTTCACGGCCGGGAAGCGGCCAGGTCGCCCTGGACAAACCGCTTCTCCGAGGAACTTACAATTTGAGCTTTTATACACTTTTTGCTAAGCAATTACATCACATATTATGAATATTCATTACATTGCAACATCTACTTTTAATATTCATAACAGGCGGAGTTGAGGCGGAGTTAGAGGCGTGGTCTTCAATTTGGGGAGAACTTTGGTGGTCGTTCCGTTCTTCCTTCATCATGAACCTGCTGTCCTCACCATCATCCTCCTCTTAAACTTTTGAACCTTCCCTAATTTGGGTAGTTTCCTCGTGCATTTGGCAGGGATTTCCAGTGTCTGGCAGAAGTTCCTGATTTCTTGGCTTGTCCCTTTTCTTATCTCCCTTTGTTTTCTTCCATATGTCCTTTTTTGTGTGTGCTAGCATTTCTAGTTCTCTCCGTTCATGCCCATGTTCCCTCATGTCAAAGTGACCTGTATCCTAGTGGATTTATTGCCTCCACTGTTTCCTAATACTGAGCTCTATGTGCTTTGCTGAAAGCCTGCATTTGTGCTTAACTCTCTCTAATCCTTACATTGCTTTACTAAATTCACTTCTCAGGTGTTACCTGGCTTCAGTAAGATGGGTAAGAGGTGTATTAATGGAGTGCTATTCAAAGGTGACAGCCCTTTCAATGCACTTCTAGTGTAGGACAGCTACACCTACTAGGAAAAAAACCCAACAACACAAAAAATAAGTAAAACTCTTGCACCCCTCTTGCCCCCCAAATCAAAACTTAGCAAAGCTTAAAACAAAAAGTAATGAAATATTATTCAGCTATCCAAAATGGTTGGTTTGTTATTTTAGTTTGGTTTTGTTTGGGGTTTTTTTTGTCCACAGCTGGAATAGGGATTGTCTGAACTACTTAGGGAGAATTCAATTTCCTGAAGATAGGTGAGATGTAATGAGAAAAGTATGTTGGTCATTTCAATTAATTATGAGTTGGAAGAAAACACTAGAAAAAGCACCTTAAATATGATGGTTTTCCTGTGCTAACATAGCATTGTTTCCTAGTTAGAACAGCTGGGACCAGTTCATCACTGTATGGGTGTAACCCAAAGCTGTGTATTCTATAGCCTTCCATGCCATTTCCCAGAAACTGTTATCAATAGACCATTTACACCACCTGCCCAGAGCAGGCCTGACTCCTCAGGCTATAAGCTGGGTGTTAAGAGGCCTACGAGATAAGGAGAATGCTCCTGTCCTCACACCCGTTGTGGAACTCCCTGCCCTGAGGGAGGTACTGGGTATTCCTGCCTGAACCTGAGGATATATGTAATCTTGGAGTCTTGGGACTTTTTTACCACTTGTGGGATCCAGAGAAGGAGGGTGACCACCACTCTCAACTGGACTGAGACCACCACTCTCAACTGGACTGAGACCACCACTCTCAACTGGACTGAGACCACCACTCTCAACTGGACTGAGACCACTACTTTTCAACCGGACTGCAACCACCACTCTTGACCAGACTGCAACAGCACTCTCACCAACAGGTTTTCCCTCTCCTTTTACTTTGGACTCAGGGGGCCCAACAAACACCACTCTGTTCATGCCCCAGGGTTATGTATTTGGGGTTTGTGGGTTAAAACCAATTGTTTGCCTGTATAATCGTACTTATTGTATTATTTTATTAAATTGTTATTCTGATTTATAATCTCTCTGAGTTGAGTTCATTTCCCCTGCCGGTTTACCTTTAAACCAGCACATTTTTGGTGCCCAGCGTGGGGCAGAGAGAGAAGTCAGAATCACAATTTCATTTTAAGCATTTGTCTATTTGGATACAGAAACTCCCTGATCACCATGTTGTTTGATGTATTCACATGGATGTTGTATTTGAGCCTGTTCATATTTCCACAGGTGGGGAACTATTTGCCTGTTTTGATGCTCTCTTTGAAACCAGGGAGAGGTTCTCAAATTGCTTTATTAGTATACTATGTTTATGTCATCATAACATCAGAAGCAATGAGTTTCATTGTGAATGTGTATTCAATCTTGTTTGCCTGTCCTGGTTTGGGTTGCTACCTCTGGGGCCTCATTAAAAATCGTACCCAGCCTTTTGGGGGAACAGGAGGGAATGGTTGTTTCCAGCCTTTCACCTCCTTCTTCCCCTTCAGACCTGCTACAACAGTTTTTGAAAATATTGAGTTTCCTGTTGATGTTAAAGACAGCGTAATGTTGTTGTTAGTGTTGCTTTGTCTGCTCTGTACTGTGTACACCATGTTTAGGGTCAGAACAGGGCCTTCTAGGGAGGTTGTCTGGACGCCTGCCCTGGGAGTGGATAATGCTGAGTGGCATGGGAAGTGGGAGGACATCGGCCAGTATTTGGAGAAGTTTTCTCCTCCAATGATCTGGAAATTCACCCCTGAACAACTGCAGGATCCTGTTAGCATGATAAGACTGGTGAAGGAAAAATGCTCTGGCAGCTCCAGAGATGGCCAGCTCACAGCAACCTGCTGGGCCCTGGCCACTGCCTACCGGACACTACTTGACATGGTACAGCACTGTCAGGGGGAGGAGAGAAGGACCAAATCCGCAGGCACCACGGCCACCCAAACCACAGCTGAGTCAGAGGGAGAAAGAAATAAACCAACCGGCACCGTGTCCACACAAACCATCGAGGAGCCAGAAGAACAACCAAAACCAATAGCAGTCGCCCCTGTCCAGAAAAGGAAATCAAAGACTAAATCAGTCCGTATAGCAAATGATGACGGAGAGGCAGGACCTTCACATCCACCGGAGGAGACAGAGCCAGAAATAATCACTCGGTCCCTATCCCTGGGTGAGCTACATGAGCTCCGGAGAGAGTTCACACGACAGGCGAACGAGTCCATTCTGACCTGGCTGCTTCGAATCTGGGATGCCGCAGCTAACGATACAATTCTATGGTGGACAGTGGTTGAAATACAGGTACGGAGAATCCTGGCAAGCTGACTACATCACGCTCCCCCAAACCTGCCAAGGCAAGCACTATGTGCTGACCATGGTAGAAGGAAGTACTGGATGGCTGGAGACATACCCTGTACCTCATACCACTGCCTGGAATGCCATCCTGGGCCTTGAAAAACAGGTCCTGTGGCAACATGGCACCCCGGAGAGAATTGAGTCTGATAATGGGACCCATTTCAAGAATGGCCTCGTAGACACCTGGGCCAAAGAGCACGGCATTGAGTGGGTGTATCATATCCCCTACCATACACCAGCTGCTGGAAAAGTTGAGCGGTGCAACGGACTGCTGAAAACCACCTTGAAGGCACTGGGTGGGGGGACTCTCAAACACTGGGAGATGCATTTAGCAAAGGCCACCTGGTTGGTCAACACCCGAGGCTCCATCAATCGAGCTGGCCCTGCCCAATCAGAACTTTTGCATACTGTAGATGGAGATGAAGTCCCCGTGGTGCATATGAGAGGTATGTTAGGGAAGACTGTTTGGATTAGTCCCACCTCAAGCAAAGGTAAACCCATCCGAGGGATTGTTTTTGCTCAAGGGCCTGGTTTCACCTGGTGGGTAATGCAAAAAGATGAGGAGACACCTTGTATACCACAAGGGGACCTAATTTTGAGTGAGAACAGTCTGTAATGTTTCATTGTGTATATATATATATATATATATATACATATATATATATAATATATATATGTGTGTATATATATGTGTATATATATATAGTTTCTAAAGGGATATAGTTTTTTAAAGGGTGTTAATTTGGGCATGACATGGATGACAGAATAAGGGGTGGATAATGTCCTAGTTAGAACAGCTGGGACCAGTTCATCACTGTATGGGTGTAACCCAAAGCTGTGTATTCTATAGCCTTCCATGCCATTTCCCAGAAACTGTTATCAATGAACCATTTACACCACCTGCCCAGAGCAGGCCTGACTCCTCAGGCTATAAGCTGGGTGTTAAGAGGCCTACGAGATAAGGAGAATGCTCCTGTCCTCACACCCGTTGTGGAACTCCCTGCCCTGAGGGAGGTACTGGGTATTCCTGCCTGAACCTGAGGATATATGTAATCTTGGAGTCTTGGGACTTTTTTACCACTTGTGGGATCCAGAGAAGGAGGGTGGCCACCACTTTTCAACCGGACTGCAACCACCACTCTCGACCAAACTGCAACAGTACTCTCACCAACAGGTTTTCCCTCTCCTTTTACTTTGGACTCAGGGGGCCCAACGAACACCACTCTGTTCATGCCCCAGGGTTATACATTTGGGTTTTGTGGGTTAAAACCAATTGTTTGCCTGTATAATCGTACTTATTGTATTATTTTATTAAATTGTTATTCTGATTTATAATCTCTCTTTTGAGTTGGGTTCATTTCCCCTGCCAGTTTACCTTTAAACCAGCACACGTTGACATAATGTTTGAAGTATTCCATAATAGTATTGAATTTCCAGAAGACATTGTCCCACATCTGCCTTAATCTTTCTTGCAGGAATGTCAGGAAAGAGATTTCCAGAAGACATTGTCCCACATCTGCCTTAATCTTTCTTGCAGGAATGTCAGGAAAGAGACCTTTCAACTGCAGATTATGTAAACTGGGATATTTTTCCAGAATTGCTAGATCCTGTAATCTCAGATCTCACTAAAGTTTTTCATTAGCCATGCCTTTTTTTTTTTTTTTTCCCCCACCTGTAAAGTGGGATATATCTGATAATATTTTTATGGAAGACAGAAGAAGCCTGTAGCAGAGCAAACCTTTCAGCAGGCTCTTTTGACATTGTCAGGTGACATACCTTGCCAGTTCTGAGCTCTTTAGAATGAGTGGATTAAGTCATGTTGAAGTAAAATCCCAGGGTAATTTTGAGGATAACTTGCTCCACGTATCAACTCTGTGGATGAATATAGATGCAGATGAGCATACATACAAATAAAATCCTCCTGTGCTATGAACAAGGAACTTGTATCTTCAAACATCCTGTATGTCCCAGGACATGCAGTATGTATCAGTCTCAGTATCATTGTGTAAAAAGACTTGGGAAGGCTGTAGTTGTGTTGTTGCACATACTCCACTCAAAATAAACAGTAACTATTGACCTGGAGTTGCAGGTGCTCTAGATGAGCTCGAGGGGGTGATGTGGCACAGGCATACTGCTGAGTGACTGTGAGCTCTTTTGCGCCACTTGACCTTGGACTTTGGAAATGAATGTTCTCTGGAATTAATGCTTTTAGTGGTGTAAAGTGAATTTTCACTGGTTTCTAACAGTTTTGAAGGGAACGGATCTTAAGATTTGAATGTGATATTTAAAACAAGTAGTCAGAATAATTAAAAATCATTTTGGAGAGCAAACAGGAACAGAGGTCAAGAAAGACCCCAGACCAGAGTGATAGGAAATGATGAATCATGCATCATGTTTGCAGTAAAAACTAGCATGCTGCATTCCACTTCTGTCTATGTGCCCATTCACTCTCTTGCTCATGTATTCTTCTTCTGTGACAGAGCATTTTTATTCTCTGGTTTATCTGCTGTAACATATAGTTCTCTCCTTGCCAGACCCCTCTACTGTCATCGTTTTCAGTTACTGCCATGTGGTTGGAAGAGCCTTCTCCAGCAGTTTGCTATTCCCTTGTTCCCTGGCTGCACACTTTGTGTTATCATGAGCTTCTGATAATGTGCAGTTGTGCACTCTGCACACCAGTGTCTCTTAAGAGTGATGGAAGGGGCTGTGTTTTGGACGTTTATTTACTGTCAAATGGCCACTGATCGTTCTTTAATGGGTCGGTAAACGGTCACTGATAGTTCTTCTATCACTTTTGTGATCAATACTACAGCCCTGCTCTCCTGCTTTTTCAGGAGTTGGCTTTTAGATCACTCTTACTACTTCTAGCTTACCGGGGACAAAAAATATTCAAGATACTAATATTTAATAGCAATATCAGCATATTTAAGATGTTAAGCAATATTTAACATTGTTAACATTTTGTACACCTTGATTTGCAGCCACGCAGGATACACGTATTGTGGATCTTGTGCAGCCCATGCTTACAAACAAGTGGATCCTAATATCACGTAAGTATGAGTTTTTCTTTGCAAAGCAGGGGACAATGCCGTTGCAATTCTCTGATAAGCTGAATGTTCTTTTTACATTCTTACACCTTGAAGTACTCGGGTTTTAATTTTGTACTTTTTTTTAGACTTTTATGGGTCCCTTTGGTTTTAACATCATACATGTTCAAGTTGGATGTTACAAAATAAAAACATATAGTATTGTTGAAATAGAAAATGTAAAGCAGTATTTTCAAAAATTTGTTGAAATTATTGGTAACTATAACAAGGGAGGGCTTAAAGATGTCCTTTTTGCAGGTAATAACAGTATATTACTGACATTCCACTGCTTTTATAAAAGCCCAAGCTGTTTTTTGGGGGGGGGGGGGGTTTGGAGTTTTTGGGTTGATTTTGGTTTTTTTGGTTGTCATAGGGAGGTTTTGGTTGTTTTTTAAGTCTGTTAAAATATTTGACCATGATTCTGCATTAGTTTTTCAGTGCAGGATTATGGGCTGAGTACTACCAGGTTTCTCTTCTTCTATGGAGAAAGTGACTCATGTGTTTATATAATATTTTAAGTCAGTGACAGTTACTCATTCCAATAATTTTAGATGGACTTCTGTTTCTAACAAGTTTAAAATAAGAAAAATTAAAAAACCCCCCAGCATGCTACTGTAGTCTGTGCCTGCATCTGAAAATAATAGGTTAAAGGAATATAATTCTTGTTATGTTCTGCTTACTGCAACTTTTTTTTTTTAATGGCAAAAATTTAATGCACTTTCAGTATTTACTCAAAGTATGTATTTTGCAATGCTAAATAAAAACTGGGTAGGTTTATCAGTTTTTCATGAGATAACGTGTTGTAATATGCTCCAAAGCCAATGGGTTTAATTCTTTCTAAACTGTTGTAAACTATGTGAAAATAATTTATGGTGAGACATAAGTTTTAGAGAAACCTAGTTCCTCTAAAATTTCCAGAACAAGTTGCATTCCCCACATTCAGTAACATGGAGTCAATTGAACTTTATGGATCATTTGCTGTTTTACCACATGGAATGTTTAGAATTCATCTTTGAGCTGAATTATTGCATGTTTGGATATTTTCTTTTCATCAGCTTTGCAGAAAGTTATAGTATTTTAGTATACCTTGCTAATAGCACTCCATTTGTAAAGGAAAAAAAACAACCCCACAACTTTACATGTTTCCCACCCTTTTAGTTCAGTGCCAGAAAAAAGATGATATCCTGAATGGGAAAAGCTGAATTTCCTATATTTTTTGTTTCTTTTTTCTTGTAAGTCCTGTGGCAGGAGACCCTAAGCATCTAATCAAGAGCCAGGAACTGAGGACTTGATGAAATAACATCATGATGACGTGTGAAAGGTTGCAGTATCAGCTAAAGCTATGAATGTGCAGGTCCAAGTCCCTGTTGTTGATGCAACAGATAGATAAAAACAGCATTTGAGAATTACTTTAATTTGGTGTAATCTGAACTGAGACTAATCAACTAAATAAGTGAAAAGCTCTGAATAGATGATAAACCCATAATCATTTGAGGTCACATTCCTATAGTTGTTGAAGGTGGTGTGTAGTGATGTGTAGCTGAATGTTCTGTTGATCCAAGGAGAGAATTCAAAAAATCTGTTCTGAGGGGCTGTATGACATCGTTCAGCCTCCAAATGAATCCAATTAGACAGATTTCTAGCTGTTGAGTGCCCTGTGATATATAACCTGCTTAAGAGATTTAAGGCTACAGGAAGCATTATTGAACTGATCTCATGATAATTTCTGAGATGCTGAGCAAGGTTGAGCCATGGATTGATCTGTGGTCTTACAGACAGCAGAGTAAAACAGTTGTAGCCTTGAGAAAGTATTGCTTTCTATGTTTTTATTAAACTTGTTGCTCTAAGCTAGGTCTCTCTACAATTGCATGTATCTAAACTGTGGGCTTTTGTGTTAATTGTTGCAGCCGAAAAATTTTCATTCTTGGGCCTTCCCATCACGTGCCCCTCTCCCGATGTGCACTTTCCAGTGTGGACATTTACAGGACACCTCTGTATGATCTCCGAATTGACCAAAAGAGTAAGTGCATGAAAAAGCTTACGTCTTGAAGACTGCTGAGGCTTGAGTATTAACTGTGGTACTACAGTGCTGAGGACTTGCTTGTTGAGCACTTCCTTGCTTTAAGTGGCACACAAGTGCAAATCAGGTTTAACTGCAACCAAAGCTAACTTCTGAAAGATCCTGGCTGTGGCAGGCATTGTCGTGTTATAACCATAATATCTCTCTTGCTCCTGACAAGTAAAGAATTCTCAATTTTTGCTTATCTTTTCCATTTTGAGTGTGTACCTCTTGACAAGTGATCTTTAAAAGAGCTTTAAAAATTAAAAAGTGTTACTGTCAAAGAATATCTCACTAAGCACCTTCTCCATTATTCTGTGAAGTATTCTGGCTGGAACAAGGTACTTCAGTTGGTTCGAGTTTGATTTCTGATAGAGGAATAACAGAGGATCATGCATTATTGCATGTGACTTTTTAACTTGCAAAGTACCTGCAGAACTTAAAAATCATTAGTCCATGAAATACCAGTCTTTGGAAGTAAGCTTAAAGGTGCAATGAAGATAAATTTGATATTTTGACTTTTATGCATTTCAAGGTATACCTGTATAATACAGTATCTTTTTCAGAAGGGCTAATTAGCGCAGATATATTGTGTTTCATCGTAACTGTGATTAAGCAAGATAATTCAGGCTTTCTACATAGTGCCTGCAGAAATTTCCTTAGGTAAGAAATGTTTTGGGTTTTGTAGAACTCCTTTATGAAAGGACTAAAGAAGGAGGCACAGCCCTACATCAAATTTTTCGTGCAGTGGATAATTTTCAAAATGTAGAAATTACTCCGAATACTCTCAAGCACACTTGAGAATAGAAAAGATAACTTGCAAATGTGGATTACTTAACCAGCTTTGGCTGTCTCTAGATTTCATGATTCGGTCAATAATAAATTGTGTTAAATAGTAACACATCCAACAATGGCTTCACTGATCAATTTTTTTTAATATATGATGGTGCTGTTTGTGAAAATAAGAATTCAATGACTGGGCAAATTTATGTATATTTTCAATCATGTTTTATTTGTATTACTTGGATTTTCAGTTATGATACAAGATTTTTCTCAATATACTAACAAGTTCACTGATTTAACATACTTATTTTGTAAACTGAATCAATTACATTTGTATCTTAATTACTTGAATATCATTTTAATCCTGAATTTATTTAGAAACAAGTGGTTTGTGATGACAGCCTTTGGAGGCAAGTAGTTTGTTCTAGTGGGCGTGTTTTTATAAAGATGCACTGTAGCTTGCTTTTTCACTTGTAGCAGTTTTCAGAAACATAAAGTAGTAAAAATTAATCTTTTAATTCATTTCAGTTTATGGAGAATTGTGGAAGACTGGAATGTTTGAGCGTATGTCCCTACAGACAGATGAAGATGAACACAGTATTGAAATGCATTTGCCTTATACTGCTAAAGCCATGGAAAGGTACTCGGGCTAATTACTTCTACAAGAATGAGCATTATGTGCATTAAATGTTTGAACTACATATTAAGTGCAGTAGGAAGTAATAATGGATTTTATGGCATAGAGTACCTTATATGGTATATAATGCTTACACTCCCCCACACTCCAGTAAAAATTTTGGTAAGGAGAGGGTCAGAGACTAGGATAAGTTGCTGTAATAGAAACAGTGAGCAAACACCTGAATGATGAAGTTATAACACCTCTTATAGACAGGTTTACATTGATTTAAAATAGGTTCATGAAAGCATGTCTATATTAACTCTTTCTCAATAGCCGATTTCCTCCCCCCTTCCCCCCCCATTTTTTGCAAGGCATCTTTGCAAGACATTCGAATACCAATAGGTGTTTTCTGTGGGATTTTAAGTTTGTTTGGAACTTTAGTACTAATTTTGAAATCAGGGTTCTGTTTACACCTGCTGTTTCAGATCTGTATTTGAAATAAAAATTGTCATCATTAGAGAAAAATTGTCAATTTGTGTTGGGGGTTGTTCCCACATGTACAGGTCACATCTTTTTATTTTTATTTCTTCCATTGTATTTTAAATTTTCCCTGGAGTATCAGTGTACACCTGGGTACTTACCTTGAGCATTTTCATATACGTTTCATATACTTTGGAGAATTACCTAACATACAGTATCTATACAAGTTGAATCTAATTCTTATTTCACTGCTGATTTCACTGTGTCTTTTCTTTTTGTTTGCCTGGTGTTTTCACTTTGCAGGAAAGTTAAATACTGCATTTGGGGGTGTGTGTTGTTTTCTGAAGTTTTAAGTACTTTGAGGTTCTAAAACAACATCCTAGTATGACCTTACCAAATTACTATCTTCAAATCAATAGTGACCCTTTAAAACATTCTGCACTTTCAGTTAGCAAGCCCTGAAAAATCTTCAGATGTTACTTGAACTACAACCTTTTTTCTTTTGCTTATAAGCCATAAGGATGAGTTTACTATTATTCCTGTGTTGGTCGGAGCACTGAGTGAGTCAAAAGAGCAGGAATTTGGAAAACTCTTCAGTAAATACCTAGCTGATCCTAGTAACCTCTTTGTGGTTTCTTCTGACTTTTGCCATTGGGGTAAGTTTCATATCTCTTCATGATAACGGTATGTTGAATCTTTTGTAGTTATTTTCAAATAATGTATTTGTTAAACATTGAACATTTTAACTTCTTGTACATGTATTTTTGAAACTTAAATGCCTTTGTAAGGTTAATAAAAGGATTTTTTAAAATCTGGAATGATAGGTGAAAAAAATTGATGTGATAATGTGTTTTCAGTATAGTGGGGGAAATAAATGGTGAAGGTGTGTGGGTTTATATGCATCTCTTTACTGTTGCAATGTAATAATTGTCTGAAGTTACTTGCTCTTTTTACTCTTCTTCTAAGCACCTCAAACAACTTGCAGAACTAATTAGCTAAAAATTCACTGGACATGGCCACATTCCTCTGACGGAAATAAGTTTTGTATGTTTTACTGCTGGGTAAGATAGCAGATGGAGTATTTATGCCAGCTCACCAGAGCTATCCCAGTTCATCTTGGTGGCAGAGCTAAAAAGAGTCCAGAAGCCTTGACTTCTGTCCTCCTTTAACACTTTATTTTTCTTTTAAGTGTGATAGTAGCTGGAAAAGGGACTGCTTCAGAAAGATATGTTACACAACAGACCTTCTTTCTTTTTTTCCTTGTCATCTTTGGTCAACTTACATAATTAAGTGCATATTTTACTCATCTTTGAATTGTGGAGTAGGTGGAAGTATATATCATGACCTGGGTTCTGTTGTGGCTAATGAACCATCTAGAACTGTTCATTGAATTATCACAAATTTTTTCTTTTAACCTTCATTTACTGTGGGTATTGTTGTGCAAGCAGAAGTAGCCTGACTCCATGGTTGACTTGGCCAAGAAGGATAGAGAAATGAAATGTTGCTTTACTTTTTAATTTATAGAATTGGATTCCAAGGCAATAACAGGCAATTAATAAATGATACTGCAGTGTCAGTTCTACGTAGTAGGTTTCTCTTTAGGAATATAGCTACCCATCCTGTATTTTTTTTTACTTTGTTTCTGGGCTGCTACTTGATGATAGCCCTAGAATTTTCTCAGTGGACCTAAACCGTATAAAATAAATGAAGATTACTAGTTTACAAATATTATACTTTCAAATATTTAGTAAGTACTAGGGAGTGTTTTAGCTACAATTTTTCCCTTTTTTATTTTATACATGATTTTTGTTTCAAGGTCAGAGGTTCCGTTACAGTTACTATGATGAATCCCAAGGAGAAATTTATAGATCCATTGAGCACCTAGATAAAATGGTAAGTTTTCAGATTTGGTGGAACTAACTAACAAATTTCTCCTGTACATTACATTTCTTTGAACACTTTAGAAATTTCTCTAACAAAATATTATAGATTAGCTATTTTATTGAATGTATCATTTTCCTTTGTTTAGCACAATAAGAACTTAGCTGTCGTTTTTAGTTAGTATCCTCCATTTTACTGACTGCACACAATTATATTGCGGGTATAATCTAGTAAGAGTAATTTATGAGAATAAATGCATGTTCACCTACCTGAAATGCCCTAGTGTCACGTAACTCCTGTCCGCATACCCTCTTATGTTTTTGAGAGACAGTGAGAATCATGCATGGAGTATTGTGGCAGTTCAGGTTTGATAGCTGCGATACCTGCGTGTGGAAACAGCATTGTGATTGTGCTAATGGTTTCAGCAACATCCATTTTGAGGAGGAAAGGCTGTAGGGGATTGCGCTGATCAGGAAAGTGAGTCACCACCATACTTGGTAGTAGTGTTCCCCTTGGCCCTTACTCTGTAATACGTGGTGGGAAAGAGAAGTAGACCATACTTCATTCTGTGTTTGGTGAAAGGCTGAGAGGAATGCTAAATACATAAAGGTTATGATGCCAATTATGTTGTGTTTCCTTTGCAATCACAGGAGCCAAGGATTTATTTTTAAATTAAAAAAAGGTTAATGTTCAAGACTATACTTAAGGCATAGAATAAAAGTAATTCTTTTGGAAATAGATAATCTTAAAATTTGTTTTACAACTGCTTGCATCATTTATGTAATTTCTGTAGAATCTGTTAGAAGAGAGAACTGTTGTTGTTCCTGGCATATTAATTTTCTCCTTGTCTTGAAGGAATAAATCCTATCTGCTGGAGGGATCTCTTAAGTTTTTTCCTCTGTTTATCCATATTAATGTTTGGTTTTCCACTACTCATCACTGGAATAGGAACAGTAAATAACTTGCCTTCATTCTGTTTATCCCATTTTTAATAATTCTTGTAGTCAGTTGAGGGCTTTCTCTATCAATACAAGTGGTTTTCTACAGAATCCCAGAATTTGTAGCTCTGAATGTTTTTGCAGGAGAGCAGATTACAGTGCATTAGCAAACATTAGTTTCCCTTTGTTAATTTCTGTGGTGAAAACTTCAAGACTGGACTTTGGCATTTAATTACTTTTAGGAAAGGCATTGCTGCACCAACTCTTTTGGTAGTTATTCAACCAAAAGGAAATCGCATTTTTTGTGACATGGAAAATCATGTCTAGTGTTTGAAAAAGTATTTTTATAGTAGTAAAATTGGCTTAATTTTATTAGACCTAGCTAGGAAAGCAGTCGGCTGAGCGCTTTGTAAGCAGGAAAGCATTCTGGGTTAAGATGAAATCAGTTTGCCTTGGAAATGCCCTTGTGGAAGGATAGTGGTCTCTTCCTTATTTGGACTGACCCTTGCATATAGATGCATAATGATTTTCCCACCTAGTGCATAAAAACTGCTGAACACTTTGGGTATTGAAGTTTTACTAAGCTGGTAACCATGGTAAGAAATTTTATTTGCTGTGATTCTAACTTAGAGCCATTAGACTCCAGCATGAAAAAATACAGAGTAGTAAATATTACTAGGCAGACATCAGTTTCTCCATGGTAATTGTTGATATAAGCACTGTCACCACAATGCACTCTGTGAAGTGACAGTAAAAGAAGTAAATAAGCTTCATGGTTAATAGGGGGGTACCTTAGGGAAGAATCCTCAAACGAAGAGTTATTATTGAGCAGCTCATGTACAACAGTTTGTACAGCATAACCTGCTAACTACCATCTTTTTAAATAAAAGGCGGGGGGGAGTATTTTGTAAGATGTTGTTGAAGAGTAATTATTCTTGATTATGACTACCCAGAAAATGCAGACGGCTCTCTTCAATCTTCACTGCCAGATTGCTCATTTTATATGAGCATATTATTTATATGGGAAATGTTATGCCTCACGTGAGTCAATGGGAGGATTCTGTTACCCTGAATGCTGACAGTGCAGTCACTGAGGAGAGCTGTGCAGGAACAGCCAGCAGTGGTTGTGCAGGAGCCACGCTCAGCACTGGTGGCTTCTCAGGTAGCTCTAAATGAACTGCTGAATTCTGGTGGCTTCTGCAGCGCTGCTGCAGTATGCCAGGACCTTCCACAGTGCTCCAGCCTGGGAAGGCTTCTTAACCTGAGCATAATGCAAGACAATGACTCTCTGCCTGGGTTCCCAGATCCCTGCTGTTTCTGCTGTGCCCAGCCAGTAATTTTCCCGTTGGTTGTTTATCTTCCAGTCTGAGTGACTACACATGCAAAGATAGTTGGACTGGATGGTATTAAGATCAATTTTGTTTCTACTTCCATTAGAGGGCTACTAGTTTATATTTTTAAGTGTGAAGAAGCAGCTGAAGTGACTTATAACAAGCTTTAATTTAACCAGCCAGAGGATTAATGGAGTATAGTGTGAAATAAACCTATAGGTTGGTGGAGGTTTTGTGTGTGTTGGTTTGGGTGTTTTGGGTTTTTTTGTAATTTTTGTAAGCTTGTAGATGCTTGATCCTGTTAAGGGATGATATTTAGAAATGTAACTGGTTTTAATCATATTAAGTGCACTGTGCTATGATATTGTAGATGCTATTAACAGTGTCTGGGTAACTGAGGTATGCAATTGCTATGTGATGCCTTAATAACCGTGTGATAAACTGCAGAACTGTGTTTGCATTTTTATCATGTGGGTTTTGTCACGTGTTTTAACTCTGTTCTAAGCCATGCCTGGCTGAGTTGTTACAAATACTAAAAATTAGTAGCTTCATAATTTTGCTTTTTAGAAAAATAAAACACAACCTGACAAAAATGTTTCCTTTGTTCCTCAACACCATTTTAGGCTGAGAAATGAACTTGGTAGTCTTTGCTTCTCTGCCACAATAATTTTTAAATCCAAAAGATTGAAAAGTTCAGTGCAACTGACTGCTTATAGGATATTTGTTAATACCCATTTCCTATGGATTTTCTCCAGTCTGTAATGTATGGAACTCTGTTAGCATTTTCTGGGATGAACTGCATAGCTCTAAATGTTTTGCAGTGCTGAACAGTGCACTGAAATAGGCTTACTAGGCATTCTCATAAACCCATGTCCATTCATTTGAGACAAATGCTCAAATGCTTCTGCCCAGTATGTTCCAGTGACTTACAACTATAAAACAAGTCTCTCAATTGAGCATCCATTTTCATTTTTTGAAAAGGTTGTGAAAGGATTTACAAAGAGATAAAATTTATTTTCATGAACTATTCAGTATCCGAGTAAGCACCTTATGCATGTTTAGTTTCACTTGAGTATGTAGTCAGGTTGGGTTCTGCTTTCTTTAGCAGAACGTATGTATTGACACGTCCGATTTACAAGTAAATGGGTAGTTCAAAGACATGCTTTGTAAATTCTAGAAACGTAATGGTATCTATGTGATCACTGCTAGTTAGCGAATTCCTACTGTTAGTTTTTTGGCACTCACGTTCTGTAGATCTGGAGTGATTAACTGCTGTAATTACCAGCCAGGAGTCCAAACACTCTCTCCATGAGCTCTTGCCAACAATTGGTCAGCATAATTTGGTTTTGTTTTTCCATAAAATTTATTTCTCTATGAATTCATCTTACATCTGTTTCTATTTAAAAGTACACAAAGGTGGTGGTTATGGTTGCTGTTTTGTAATTCTCCCTGACTCTCCTGGGAATCTCCAGCTCCTCCATTGTAAGCTGTGATCCAGTCTAAATAATTAGTGTATCTGCCAGATCAGCCAACGCCCTTGCAGAGTGTTTGGAAGGTTTTGCTCTTGAGGTGGAGACTTCAGACTGACTGCTTCCTGCACTGTGGTTTCTTCTTTTATCACCCACATTTTCCCAAAAGTAGGGACAGGGGCTGGGAAAATTGCAGAAATCTTAGGCAAAATTAACTCCCTTTCTGATACCAACCTCCCATTGTTCCCGTGTGAAGTGTATGTTTTTTTCCAGTCTCTAAGGAAAACCTTCCTGTTTTACCAGCAGAAGCAGCACAACTATGTGTCTTAATGAATTACTGAGTGTCTGGAGCTCATTTACCTGGTGAAGGGAATTCATCATTTTCAGAGGAAGGAAAAAAGTAAGAGGATGGAGTCTAATACAGGCAAAATAGCAAAGCCATGATGTAACCCAAACAATAATTGATTCAGACTTGCTTTAAACTACTTTCATTATGTTTGATCTGCTCTGTGGGATGGCGTAAGAGTAGGCTGTATCTGGAGTTGTAGGATTCTTTTTGCTTTTAAGAATGCAAATGTTTGTGTATGTGGAAGGTTTTGTTTTCCACACATGTGCTGATATTCTTAGTGTGACTCCATGGGTCTTGCTGTGGATGGAGAAAAGGATGTATATATGTGACTGTCTCATGTGAAGTGGAAGCATCATCTCCTGGCTCTTACATTTTTGTGGTGCAACAACTTCATAGTACTTTAGAGATGTTCTGGATCTGCTTTTTTGTGTTCTGAGCAGATGACCAGCCCATGCCCAGAACAATTGCCTTGCGTGCCTGACGTGTCTAGGATACATTACATTTGCTCTGTGTGTGAACTGCATGTGTGCTTATTGATAGTTTATCCAGGGTTTTTGGACCCACAGGAGTCCCAGGCAAGTGGTTGGCCCTGAGCTTGCTCTGTTACCAGAGAGAGGAGATGAAGGCATGACTTCTTCCTGCTTTGCCCTCGTAGTAAATTTGTCTGGTTGTAGCTATACCAAATCCTATGGAAGTAGGATACCCTTGGAGAGTGGGGATCAGCTAGTCTGTGGAATGAGCTCTTTTAGCATGAGCTTCACTGGTATCTGCAAAGATAGCTTCACAGATCTGTGGATCATGGACAGCTTTGGAAGAGCTCCTGCACTCTTATTTTGGCAAGGGATGGAAACAAGATGACTGCAAGCTAGAGCTCACATGCTGAGGTTTCCTTGATATCCTTGGTACAAAGTAAAGGGTTTTTCCTTCTGAACTGTTCTGTTGTAATAAATAGGTGATATATAAACATCTGCTTATGAATGTGTTATGTAATTATTGCTAACGATTCTTTTTCAGGGTATGAGCATTATAGAGCAGCTAGATCCTGTATCTTTTAGCAATTACTTGAAGAAATACCATAATACAATATGTGGAAGACATCCTATTGGAGTGAGCATGCTAGAAGTATCTTTTAGCAATTACTTGAAGAAATACCATAATACAATATGTGGAAGACATCCTATTGGAGTGTTATTAAATGTAAGTAACTTTTGATTTGTTGAAGAATGTAACTTTTAGAAAAATACTTACATTGTTTTAAAACACAGTATTGCTGCAGCATTCCTTAGTTCTAAAATGACAAACCTTGAATTAATTTATTTTTCCAAATGTTCTCAATTTGATCTCCAATTTCCGTGTCTTGCATATAGACAGATGTAAGCTCTTAAAAGGGCTGAGAGTTTTCAGTTCCCTAGGGGAGATGAGGTACACCACATTCCTTTTGAATTTCAATGAAATGCAATAATTCACTTTCTCTTGGCCTTAAAAAAATGAACAAATAAATCCATCTCCCTGAAAAAGTACATACTTACTCTTCAAACCAGTACTTACAAACATGTATATATTTATTCTGTATTGCTGTTAGCTAGCTATTGTGAGTACCTTGTGATTTCTGGCAACATTTTTGACTTTTGCAAATATGGTGAGAGATTGCCTCTGTAAGTATTAGTGCAGTGCACTATTAACTCATAAATTAACAGCAATTAGAATTCAGATTAACTGGTACTTTCTATTTACTGTATTCTGCTTTGGTGATGCAGTGCAGGCATAAACCCGGCTTAACTTAGTTGTCTAAATTTGGTCCACGGCTACTTTACAGCACTGCTGGAGTGCTGCAGATTTGTCATATTGCTGATTGAATCTCACTTATTTTTACTCTAAATCAAATCTGAAACAGGAAGCATGTTAACTTTTTTAAAATTCACTGGGAATGTAGTCTGTATGAAGAACATACAGAGGAACCTTTTGAAGTGAAGCTTGTATGAGCAATATCAATACTGAGGATGCAAAATTCAGTACTGTGACAACTCTGCAAATATAGCCAACTCTTACCTTCAGATAATGATTAGTTTTGCAGTTAATCAGAGCTAAATTCTGTTTATTCACTTTTGCCAGTTGTCACGCTTTAATAAATTATCCTTGTACATTATTTTTCATTAATGGAAGAAATACAATCTAAAAAGTGTTAATAGTGTTGGGGTTTTCTCTATTACATCTCTGTATCAACTCCCCATGGAACTGAAAGCATTGTTTCTAAGGGACCTATTATGAAAGGTTGTTTAGTATTGCTTCAAAGAACTGCATGAATGTATATAATGCAGTGGGGGGAGCATCACTGAATGAAAACGCACACAAGTGGTTAGGTCCACAAATTACGGGGAGGTGCTTATATTATGAGCTTATGAGGACCTCCAAAACAGGGGGAAAGGACTGAGAACTAGAAAATGTTGTAATTTCACTGATACCATTTTTTAATGGCCCCTTTTTATTTCCCCCCCTCTCTTTAGGCTATCAACGAGCTCCAGAAGAATGGAATGAATATGAGCTTTTCGTTTTTGAATTACGCTCAGTCAAGCCAGTGTCGAAACTGGCAAGACAGCTCAGTGAGTTATGCAGCTGGAGCACTTATGGTCCACTGAACCACTGAATGCTCAGGGATGGCACCTGCACACACTCTGTATACGGGGTCCCAGCCTAGCCCTTACAAAGATACAGTCCCTGGTCTTTGGGTATACTGAAACCTCAAACTAATAGAACTCTGTTCTTTTCTAGTAGGTGTAGTCCTTCCTTAGTTTCAACTCATTTAAAAATGCTTTCTTGTTTAGGACAATGGAAGGAAGGCTGGTATAAGAACTTTTTGTGCTTTTTTTTTTTGCCTTTTCTGTTTCTTTTTTGTTTTTTGGGGAAGAGATAATGGCTGTGACGGCATGGTGGTAGACTGTCCTTACAAATACAACATATAAAGCATTTACCATATCCTAAATTTGCACTCTTTGCAGACCTGTGCACATATACTCTGCTTTCAGAATAGTTTTGCACGTTGTAAACGGAAAAAGGGGGTGGAAGCTTTTTAATAAAGAGAAAAAAAAAGGAAAACAACGCATTTATAAATTATCCTGTATTAGAATATAATAAAACTCCAGTATAGTCAGTTACTACCCGTGATGTACAACAGATATCTTCTATTTTAGTTGCTAATAAAGGGCTACACAAACCAAAATAGTCTGATTTAAACTTATTGTTTTGTGTTCTGTATGTGGCTGCTTGTCATTAACATTCTTTATCCTCAGTTCTTGGGCTTGATAATTCAGCCATTCTGTAAAATACTTTAGAATGTATTTTGTATTCAACATTTCTTGACTACTTCATTTACAGATTTTTTTTTATCTTAAACCTGCACTATGAGTTCAGCAAAAGAATTTGAAAAGCTTTTTGTATTGTCTTAATTTTTTTCACAATTATCTATGTAGTAATATCTTTTAGTATGTGATACAAATTTGTATCAGAAATACTTTTAATGATTTTTATGCTAAGTTTGATTACTGAAGTGAAATAGATGCAGTATTTTTGTTTGAAATTACTTAAAATTGAAAACAAACAGTAGCTTGAAAATGATAATTCTTAGATTATCTATCTGGCATTCAGAGGCCACAGAAGCCATACAGTGCTAAGTTTAAGCAATTATTCTGCAAAGATAGTTTGGGAGGGGAAGGTCAGACTTCTCTTTTTATCTTTCATTTTTATTTTTCATTCTTTGACTGTGGATAGAAATCGTTTTATTTTTTTTAAACATTATCACATCTTAAAGGTTCTTGAACTTTCTTCCAGCCAAAAAATGCTGTAATTATTTCATTTGTCATTCCTGAAGACGTCCTTTTGTTCTAATACGAAATGCAACGTAGGATGCAGTATTGGCTCATTATCTAAATGGAGATTTCATTCCCTGATATTTCACCTGCTGTCAGGAAACGTAGTACATTCAGCTTTTCTGAGCGGCAGAGGGGAATTTCAGAATTCAATTTAGGTTATCTCTGAAAGTTGTGGGAATTGCTGCCTGTGGGGTCTTAGCTGAACGCATACCAGACATCCTGTTCATTCCTGTTTAAATACCCTCGTGCTTGCACCACTTCTTTTTTCTTATGGGTTGGCCACCATTTAATAATAGCAGGTGAATGCTCCATTTATAAAATGAACTACTTTGAAAATGTTCAGAATCCATCCCAAATGCCAAACTCCTTTGCATGCTGGTTCTTCTAGTTGCCTTATTGCTCTGCCTTGTTCTTGAAACATCTCAGCAGCAGACAGGGAAAACAACTTTGAGATTACTTTTGACAGACCAGTGAGAAGGCTGTACATGTAAAACTGAATTAGTAGACAGTCTTTATAAATATTTGTCTGACTGTGCCTTATTCACAAAGTAGTTTGCTCAGGAAGAATTTTTTTTTAAACGTCTTTGGTGAATTCAAGTTTAATTGGGGGTCGGGTTTCTTTCAGTCTTATGCCAAATGCTTAACATCATTGAAGCACATAGTTAATTAGAAGATTTAATTTTCTCCCTAAGGTAAACATAGTAATTAGCTTCTGAATACAGATGCCTAAGTTGCATCTTGATTCTGTAAGATAGTTTTAATGACCTAACTGGAAGAGCTTCAAGGAAACTGGTCAGCCATTTTGCTCAACACAATGTTATGAAATATCTTATATTGAAAGCACTTCACATGTAAACTGTGTAATCTATTTCAAAATAAAGTTTCTAATTAAAATGGGAATTTCTGTGCCTACTAGTAATAACCAGCATGACAGTTCAGAAGCTCACTCAGAAATTTAAAGCTTTGTGGAATCTGCTCTAACCTAGAAGGATTTGTTGTAAAAACCATGTTTGTTTGAAAGCAGAAAATACCTGACTTCAAAGAACTCAGATTTTTTTTGCCCTTTAGGTGAGCTTGGAAGGAGTCGACTTCCTGGTGTGTTAGTTTAAGATGTCAGGAGGAAAAGCAGATAATCTCCTGAATAGATCTTCACTCAAATCTATTGTTTTAACTTTACTACATTTTATTCTCACTTAAATATACATTTGAGTATAGTGTGTTGGGACAAAGAATTTTCAGTTTAGACAATATTGAATATTCACAGTCCTCTTCCCTTTTGTGGCAATTTCTTCTATGCGTAGAATCACTGAGCTTTAGCCACACTTCTGGTGCAGTAAACCCAGACAGGGACGTGATTCTCATTTTAAAATTTTGGCATTTTAGAGAAATGTTAAATGTGCAAAAATGTTGATTAAAATACTCCGTTGTATTTCTGTTCTCGTGTTCACAAAGGAGCTTTATAGATTTTATTTTCTGTAAATACTGTCTAAAAAGTTCTTTCCAAGTACTATCTACTGAATTCTTAATTCTTCAGTATAATGTTTTTGACACTGAAATGGAACAGTGGGTCTTACCCCACGGCTTTGTGTTTAAATCAGCAGAAGCAGGAGGAAGCATCCCTCTGCAGGACAGTGAATGCTTCTACAGCCACTGGGAGCCACCTCTTGCTTCCAGCCAAGTTCAAGAACACAAGCCCCTCATGGAGTGGAGCAAGTTAAGTGTAGCTGCTCCAACTCTCAGCCTTCCACAGTTCATCCTGACTATATTTGTCTGGCTGTATTTGTTATTTATTTTAAAGATCATGACTTGAGTAGCTTTGATCCAATGTTGTTCTTTGAACTGCACATGTACTCCAGTGCAGTTCTCCTTTCTCAGAGCCTTCAGAAATGCCAAGTTTGCCCTCGCATTTTTAGGCCTAGCTCTTGCTCTCCCTGTTTCCCACTCCAGGGGCTCATTGCTGTGTCTGAGGGGTTCTGCATGTTGCTGTAGACTTTACTTGGGAATTTTGAATTGACATTTCAAGTGCTGAATTAGGGGTGGGGTTGTTCTGTTTGATTCCTGCACACAGAGCCTCCCAGTACTTTTGAATGTTGCTTTGGTCGTTGGTGTAGGGCTTTGCCATTTTATGTTTGTAATTGTCCCCTTACTGCCGCAGGAAAAATGTTCTCCTCTGCATCAGAGGAAGCTTGACTTTGAAATGGTATCAGTCACCATGTTTTGCAGTTGCTGTTTTCTTGGATTGAGTTCAGTGTGCCAACTTAACATCTGATCCACTCTCAAAAACTGCCCAAAGTCTTATGTTCATGGTGAAATGTTTAAAATCCCTTGTACAAATGACCTTTTGCCTTCCTACTTCAGTGAAGAGCTTTCCAAAATTACCCCTTGAAACTAGCCTATGGAAAGATTTTCAGTGTGAATGAAAAATTAATTTCAGGATCCAGTGTAGTGCACCTTAAAGCTGTGAGATTTTTTTGGAACAACGGAACCCACGGTGCAGCCACATGGCCTTTTCAATAGATGGTTACAAAACATGACTTGAAATTAGACTGTGGGGATGAAATTACTTTATTCTGAGTAATGCAAAATCTCTTGTCTCTAGAGCTTTTTTTAATTTCATTTTTTTTTCTTATTTGATTTTGTCTAATTCTGAAAAGAGTTTGTCACTACAGACAACTTCCAGATGTCTAGTGTCATTTGGTGGTTATTTTATTCCAGCATTAACTAAAAACTCAGCACTGAATTCTTCATGTCTTTCTTGTACCTATTTAGTACGTGCATTCCTTGCTGTTGGGGTCTGAGACATCTCTCTTATACCCCAGGAATGAAAATGCCGTGGTGCTATTATCTGTAAATTGAGAAAGCATGTCCATTTGTTTTCTCATGGGTTGTGGGAGGATGTGTTGGTAGAGGCTTTGGATCATTTGGAAAGGGCAGAGGAATGCGAATAATGGTCATAGATGGGGAAGAAAATTGTTGCTTTTCAAATTTGATGTCAGCAACTATTCTGCTATCCTGTTTGAGAGCTGCATGCTGCCAAATACTGCCCAGTGCAGCTGTCAGTCAGGTGCAGTGGTGGGCAGCCTGTTATTGCTACTTCCGAGACGAAAAATGCTGGAATATTTTGTAAAGTGTAGCTCAGTTTGTTGAAACTCAAGGGTGAAAATCCTATGCTGAAGTCTTTAAATTATAAAGATAAATAATTTTGTCTTGACCTTTACTCAAAGGTGACAGATCAACGCCCATACCCCCCAGGTTTCTAAGTTGATGTGGTTCTTGGTGGATTTAAGAGAAGTAAATAATTATCCCAGTCCTGTGATCTCCATTGATACTAATATAAATATGTATTCCCTACAAATAGTTCTAGATACCTTTTTCAAACCTTGTGGAAACAAAGTTATATAATTACTCTTCTCAAACAAAAATGTATCCTCGTTCTAGTAGCTGTATTTAAATATCATTAAAAGAATTAGCAGGGCCTCAAATCTGCTGTAAATGAAACCAGTAATGAAACTTTAGACTTCAGTGATACGGTATCTGGTCTGTATATGACAAGTACCTAAATGACAAGAGGAATAAAACATTGTGTTAAACATCAAACTAGTAACTCTCTAAACCTGAACTACACAGATTTTTTTTCTCTAGTCAATTTTAAAACAGTGAGAAATTACTTTCCTGAGCCTGTGACCATAGCTTCATGATACTGAGGACAGTAGTGCTCTTGGGTGAAGTCCCTTTGTTGGTAAAAGGCGTTTATTGTTCTTCTGAACTCTTGCAGCACAAAGTGGAGTGTTGGCATCTTAGTGCCTGGGCTGCAGAGGCTTGTCTGAGCTGCTGGTCTGTGCAGGCAGGTAGGGAAGGGCATCCCCTGGGATTTGTAAGCTGATACTTAAATGACTTTCCATTTGTCTCCACAATTGTTATAAAGATTTTTGAAGAGTGAGCCTTTAAGCTCAGCTGCGATGAATCAGTGCTGGAATTCATGCCTTTTTTTTTTCTTTTTTTTTAACTGATAAAAACCTACTTTTTTATGATCACATTCCAAAGAGCCTGTGTTACAAATAATCCGTCAGTAAGATGTCTGCTATAAATGGCTTGTCTGGAAATGCTGACTGGCATCAGAACTACTTTCAGGGAGAAAGCACATTTCTGCGTTTTAAGAAATGTTCTGTTCAGAGGGCTGGGATGTAACCAAATAGTGCTTTCAAGCTGTTCTAAAATAAACCGACTTAGTTATTCTATATAAGCTCTTAGCTTTGGTACGGGCCCAGCGTTGCATCCATCAGATGGACAGCAGGGCAATGGGATGCATTACTGACATGTACCTCACATATTTCCAAGCCAACTACAAAGCACTGGGATTATGTGGGAAAATAATTCCAGTTAAGTGGATAACAGATGTGTTAGGTGTAAACCTGTACTGCGTGGAGACCACAGAATTATTCTCAGGGTAATTAAAAAATGCAAACCCCAATAAATTTTTTAAAAAAGTATGTTTCTGTGAGGAACAGGGAAAAGCCGTGCTGGGAGGGGTAGGGCTGGCCGGCACTAGATGTCAGTGTCGGAGCGCGCTGGCACCGGGACAGACCTGAGTGAGCGTCCCGGCGGAAGCGGCAGCACCTCTGGCCTCCAGGAGTAGCAGTTGCTCTTATTTTTAAAAGATCAGATACAACCTTTCGTTTTCTAGTGTGTTCTGAGCTTTGTGGCCATATCCAAAAGCTGCTTTTCCAGCAGTCCCTCTGCTGGGGAGACTCTACAATACTGTGTTTTAGATGCAAACTGTTATAAGTCACACTGGAGATCATCACCTCCTGAGTTACCTCTGTCACAAACTACAGGAAAAATGGCAACAGCATCTGTTACGTACAAATATTTCAATTGACAAAGCTCGTAACCAAACACTCCAAGAGAAGTGATGGTTCAGGTCCCACCGTGCCTCCGGGCACAGGCCCACTTGCTCTGCTTTAATCCGTCTGTGTTTTGCAAGTCCTGTGCAAATTACTGCACTTGGTCTGTTTGGTGTTTCAGGAAAGGTGTTCTTCAGTTCAGGACAGGGTGGTGGTTTGGGTTACAAGCTGTGTGAGGAAAGGGAAGGAAGGGTTTCTCCCAAACTCCACTGCAAATGGCATCGTGGTTGGGAAGCATTCTGCACATGCTCCTGCTTGTGTAAAGGGTGATGGCAATGGTCTGATGGGTTTCAGCAGTGTGGGCTCAAGAAGGTAGCTAGAGCTGTTTCCCTGCCTGAGCTGGGGATGGCAGGAGTGATATGAGCATCCTCCCTGACATCTCCCAGCCTTGCACTCCAAGACCTTGGTCCATGTGCTTTGGTTTGGCCTGGCAAGTGGATTCCCACCCATGAGGAGGGGGAGGCACTGGGCCGTGTACCTTAGAGCATCCTACCTCTGCACAGATACTTATTTTTTCAAAGCTTAAAAAAATATCTGTGTCTGATTGAGCTCTCACTGAAGTCGATGGGAGACATATCAAACTTGTTAAGGAGATTTGGAACCACTCAAGAAAGTGGTGAGGGAGCCAGGTCTCAGCTTTTGTAACCTAGGGAGAGGCTGTGGGAGGATGGTACTAGCAGCTTGTGCAGTGGAACAAAACCAGAGATGAAGATGCACTCAAATTGTATCTGGAGACAAATGTCCATGCTTTCTAACCCCAAGCAGAAGTTTTGTTTATCTGATCTTTCAGTTAATTTTACAAGATTGTTTTGCTCGTTAGAAAAGGAGGTTCTATTTCCTTGACATATGAGCTTTTCCATGACTAGAGTTTCTTTTATCTGAGAGAGAAATCTCAGGCCAGATCCAGTTTATTTCATACTTAAGCAGCATTCCAGAATGAAGTCAGAAGGTGAGGGTCTAAAAAGTCAGGCTGGAAAAGACAAAAATAGAAAAGAGACAATGTCTACTTTTTTCTGCCCCCCCCCCATCTCTCTAGCTGGAACAGAGTTGGACCAGGGAAGAAATCTTGGAATTTGTATTCTTCACTTTCCATTGCTGAGTTGCTTTTGTCACCAGGGAACATCGAGGCCTTGGCACCTCCTCGTGTGCCATCACTAGTCCTTCCTGAGGACATGCCACTGCAGACCTAGCACTGGTGTAGCTCTGCCTCCAGGAACAGGAAGATTCCTGCTAAAATGGACAGTGTAGCTACTGTGTCTGTATTGTGTATATAATTGCTTTGCATGGGTGTAGCTGACAGGATGCTGAAGATGCCCTTTTGCTGCCAGCTATTGCTAGTGCCGAGCTGTATCTCCATAGGAGAAAAGGTAAAACAGAGGTAAGAGACAGTGTCTCTTGGAGTCTCCAGCATCTTCCTTTACTGAGAGAAACAAAAACTGAGGAAAAGCCCAGCTTGACCATGGCCAGAGAGAGCAGTTGTATCTGTGCATGTTGGAAGCAGAGCCTTAGGTGATCTAGGGCATTGCCAAACAAAGCCCAGTGTGTTCCATCTAGGGAAATTTCCCTATACCTCCAGGTTGCCCGTCCCAGCCTTTAGTCAGTCTCACAGTGGAGAAATTCTTATGTCTGGAGACAACATTTGGCCTGAAACTACTTAACTGTCCATCACAGTGACTCCTCATGAAGAGAGTGCCTTCACCATCTCTACATGTCTATCACTGAAAGGCGGGAGTGAAATCCCCCTCAGCCCTCACTTCACTAGGCTGAATGAATCCAATCCCTTCAGCCTTTCTTCACGTGCCAAGGTCTCCAACCCTATAACCATTTTGGGCTGTTTACCCCCCCCTCCCCAGACCCTCTGGGCTACCCCCAGTTTTTTAATGTCCCTCTTGACCTTTGGGAAAGATCACACCTGGGCACTGTGTCAAGTGATGTGGGATAGTTGCATCGCTTAAATCTGCTGGCTGCAGTCTCACTGATACAGCACAGTTAGGTACTTGTACAGTCACTGCCATGGGGTATTTTTCATCACAAGGTTTCAAAATGCTTTGTAAGGATATTTTAGGAATAGCTCTCAGTTTCTGCCCTCTTGAGATTTTTTTAGGGGAGGTCAGAGCTTAAGCCCTCCCATCTACAAATCAGAATTAAGTCTGATTTTAACTGCCCTCTTCCTTTCGGCATAACAGGCAAATACCTAATTTTCTGCAATGTATAACTCTGGAAAGAAATGTACAGGGGGGAAAAAGACCCCCTTGGAGAGTAAGGGGGATACATCAATTTTCCAGATAAATGAAATGCAGTGAAATCAGGCTTCTCTTATGTGTACACCTCATGAAAGGGATTAAACTTTTTCTAAACTATTCTGTAAATGAAACAATGTTTTTCGTAAGTATTTCCCTGAGCAACAGAACATTGACACAAAAATGAACCCTGATAATTTTATCTAAAGTCATTGCAGCTGGGAAATTGCTCCACCAGATCCTGGTGACAGGGTTGCATGTTCTGGATGAGAGCGCAGTGGCCTTCTTGCCCAGCTCCATGCTTGACCAAATGCCAAAATTTTGTCCAAGCAGGATCTGTGCTTGAAGTTTCCTCATCTTCATAGCAGAAACTATGATACTTTACTTCCTTTTGGTAGCAGAAAGACATTAATGACCTCCACCACATCTATCAGGGTCTTTCCTTACCTGCAGGCATTTGGAGAGATAGTGGTGTTACATCATGTGACTCTTGGGAGGTCTGTCACCCCATCTCTCATTCAAGATGCACAAACTTAAATTGCCTGTGGCAGATGTTTCTCCAAGGTGACCCCCTGTCCCCTGGCGTGGTCCTACCAGGGACCTGCGGGGCGCTTGTGTTAGGTTCTCTTCTCTGCAATTTATCCCGTTTGTTTTCCTATCCCAGTAGACTTGTTAAACTCGCCCTTCTGCTTTGTAGCTGCTGGGTTTGATTGTGAAAACCTTATTGCATCTCCTCTCATTTTTCTCTTCCCTGGCAGGAACAACCCGAATTATCTCCATCCTTTTCTACACCATGACTAGTTTTTTTTACTGCTTTCTTCCAGGCTGCTGGACAACACTTCCTCAAACTGTAGCATTCCAAATGACTCATTTGTGCTGAGACCTGACTGGTGCCAAACATGGA
Organism: Pipra filicauda; assembly: GCF_003945595.2. Classification (NCBI taxonomy): domain Eukaryota; kingdom Metazoa; phylum Chordata; class Aves; order Passeriformes; family Pipridae; genus Pipra; species Pipra filicauda. Next base: position 285,253 of record NW_024104468.1, on the reverse strand, counting down.
GGAATGTAACTTCTTGTTTTCACACATCTTACCACTGCGTGGTGTGACCCAGGATGATGCTCACTGACTGCAGCAGCAAGTCACTGTGACACATGCTAACACCTAAATTCAACAGAACAACTGTTGTAGCCAGGTGTTGCCTTGTCAAATGTTTGCTCATCCAGAAACCCATGCCAGATTTGCACTTTTTCTTGTCCTTATCAAACTGGCTTCTGTTTTGTAGATAGTTTCTCCAGTTTGGCTAGATCATTTTGAATTCCTAGGCTATCTCTTGTGTATTGGAAGCCCTTCTACCCTAGCCGCCATCTGCAAATTTAATAATTGTACTTTGGGAACTCAGTATCCATTAATGAAGATACAGTGTAGTACCACAGGCTGGCTTCAGTGATTAATGCATCCTTCCAGTTTGACCAGAAATTTACTGACAATGACTCTTAGAAACAAGTTTTCTAACCAATTCTGAACTGCCCTTATGATGGTGTCGTGTTGGCTCAAGTCACCTCCCATTAGAAGCACACCATGTGAGAAAATGTCAAAGCTTTACTGTAGTCAAAGCACATCAGTTACTTTTGTAGAATGATGGTTTCCACTGCTATTGTCTCACAGAAGGAACCTTAAAAAGCTTGAAATACTAATCTGCATTTGCCATCACTCATCTGCTTGGTACCTGTCATGTGTTTGCAAGTAGCCTGGTTTGTTCTTACAGTGTTTTTCTGAGCACTGAGGTTCAGCCAGCTGGTCTGCAGCTGTTTTGCTCCTCTGCCCCCCCTTTATTAAGCTCATCACTCCATTTACCCTTGATCAGTTTTGTGTGACCTTGGTCACCGCCCCAAATTCTCAGGTAATCTCAGCCAGTTCTGATATAGCTTCTGCCAGTGGTGGAATACCTATGGAGTAGGTATTGTGTCATTAGATACAACCAGTTTGAAAACATTTATCTAAATGGTCTTTTTAGATAAATCTAGATAGCTTTCAATTTTTTAGTACCCTGAAATCTCAGTGTTTTGATGGCAGTTCTGTTAGCTGTCCAATCACAACAGCTTTGCCCCTTCAGTGGAAACAGAAAAAAAAAAAAAAGACACTGTGATTATTGACATTGACAGATTTAGGTAACAGAAACAGAGGAAGGGAAAGGACAACGTGGTTCAGTAAGTCTCTTCTCCCATGGCCATAAAGTATAACATCATGCAGAGACTACGCAGATCTCAGCGCCTAACAAGCCAAACCTGCTTTAACAAGTTCCTGCCAGGAAGCTCTGACCTTGGTCTGCTAACACTGCAAAGGGAGGCTGAGCTTTTGGAGACGTGTGGGTTTACCTTTTGCCTTCCCCTATTACAGAGGATAAAGTTCCTACTCCTGGCTGCAGCACCAGCATGCTCTTGGCTGCTTCCTTGCCGGGTGGACAGCTTCTGCGAGCATCCAGGCACCACTGTCAGGGTGGCAAAATGGACTATGGCTGGAAAGGGACAGGGAAAACAGTCCCCGAGGCAGGAAGTGACTGCAGTGGCCTGAAGAGTGTGGCCCAAGAGTGGGCTGCTATGGCCAAAGAGCCTCTCCTTCAGCCCTTAGTGCAAAGGGGAAGAGGTGCAAGGCTTCAACTTGTTCTCCCTTGGGGCAAAACTTTGGCTGGTGGTGGGGCAACAAGGAGGGACAATACAAACAAGATCTCCAGGAGGGAACCTGTAAGGGTAATGGCAATGCTCATCATCTAAACAAAGGTTTTGCTAACTTTTATACAGGTTTTTCTTCTCAATTCAAAGGGAAAGACACTTTATTCAGGGCTTCACTCTTTCTTGCAGAAGTCCACGATTTGTTTGTGACTTGTCCATGGCTGTACGATGGCCATGCCATCTCTAGCTCTCCAATTTTTTTGCAGGATCATCCTAGATCAGAGGATGTCTCAGAAATGTCTCCAAGCTGTAAAAATGGGTTAATCATCCAACAATCTCTTGTTTCAAATTCAATAGTGTTATACAAGCAGTCGTAAATGCTGATCTTTGAAAACGAGCATCTTCACATGCAATTGTTTGTTCAACCAATGTACAAAGCAAAAATTTTCTGGGATGCTACATTATTATTTTTTTTTAATACTAGTGGTCCTTCAGTGAGTGTTAATCTCTGACAGATGGTTCTGTCCATCTGGCACTACTGAAGAGTGTAAAAGTCTAATTTATGTGGAAAACTTATTTAAAATTGTGTATTAATTAGAAACAACTAAAACAACTGATCTTTTCATCCTAGGAGAGCATGATGGTGCCAAAGCACCACTAATAAATTCCACTGCCAAGAAGAGGGAGAGAGTTTGCAGACAGAACTCATGGTATGAGCAGTTTTTCTCCTTTCATAGTTGTGAAATATTTCTAAGGACAAAGAATCCTGTGAACAAAGCACAGTGTCCCTCACAGACAAATTCACACAGACTCTGGCTAGTGCTGAAGGAAGGTATGATATCAGTATCTACCTCGTTCCCTGATATGAGGGAGGGTGTCACTGATGGAAAAGCAGGGTTGAAGATTCTGGATCTGAGCGTGCCTGGCTCAGTACAACCACTGATGCTGCTTCTCCCACTGGACTAGCAACTTTATACTCATCCAGCTTGCTGCAAAGGGCTGAAGCTCTTGCCAGCTGCCACAGTGACTTGGGGTGCCAAAGGCATTGCCTGGAGATGGCAGTGGGGGAAAGCCGAGCACAAAATGCAAAGCAGGGCTGTACGTCTGCAGTACAGGAGAAGAGGAGGGAGGAGATGGGGACCCTCTAGAAAATCTGCAGAATGGCTCAAGTAGGGAGGTGAATCCACATGAAACCAGGCTTTATCAGTCCAGATGATCATGGAGCAATGTTACTTGTGCAGGCATCAGCTTCGTAAAAGTTAAAAAGGCAGGAGAGGTCCTGCAGCAAAGAGTTGCCCCGGAATTTTTAATAAACATAGATTTTACCATCTTCAGAGCATAATCCCACTCCCATGCTGACCTGTATGGTGATTCCCCTAGAATTTTTGGCGACTTGACTGGCTTGTTACATTGCTCAGGGAATCTGAAATGCTATTTGGATGTGATATCATACTGAGATATTAAAGCACACTTTGTCTGTGACAAGATAAATGTATATCTGTTATATCTTCTTCTTTTGCCTTCATCAAATGCTCAACCTCAGGAGGAACACCATTTTTATATTTGTCCTGAAATGAGAAAATATTCTTCTAATGTCAGTTCAGAAAAAGTTCTTTCTATCTGCAACAGGCAAGATGATTGTCTTACCTTGAAACATGAAGGGATTGAGAATTTTTTCATGCTGAAGTAAAAATATTATTTCGTCTTACATATTGGAACAGAGTACTTAGTATTCCTTCAGCAAGCAGATTGTTATTTAGTGTGACAATACACGAGGTTTTCTTAGCAATGGCAATTTTTTTTTCCTATAAAAAGTGTCCTGAAAGTAAAGCCTTATGCAAGACTGCTTTGCATTAAAAACATGCTTTCTCTTTTGAGACTGCCAAGTCAGATTAGCATCTTCAGTAAGTGGAAAAGTCTTAGATGACTTATTGAAAAAGAAACTAATCAGACTCTTGCTATGCAATAGCAGTCTATTAAAATGTGTAATTTCAGTAAATGTGTATTTTTCTGGTGTTATTTTAATTGTGGAGAATCTGATACCAGAAGCATAATTTCTATTAAATTTCAATTGAATGATTTTTGAAGGCTCTAAACCACTCTTAATTCCTTTTAAATGCTCTGTTGTCACTCCCTAGCAGCAAGAGGTAATAGCTCCAAAGTTCAAAGCCAAACCTCACTCCAAGTTGGATGTTGAGGGAAAGCCATCAGAGTGCTGGTCTGTGAATCTGAGGGGCTGAAAGTGGATTCATGGTCCATCATGCTTTGCCTGCCCCACTGTCTCTGAATTCCTGAGTATGTTAAGGGACTGCAAGGCTGCATCAGTCTTACTGCATCTATGGGCTGCATCTATGGGCTCCTGCCATAGAAGCCAGAACCTGAAGCTCATACTTTTGATGCAGCAGACAGGGAAAGTCTGACACCCTTTAAAGAGGATACTGTGGGTTAGGGAGCCTCTGCAGTTTGCCACCAGGAGACATATTGAGAAAAGTCTGGAGCTAGTCCCCTCCTCCAGACCTCAGTCACCCAAACCTGGGTCCTCTTTTGAGGGCTAGTGCAAGGCATCTTGCCTTGCAGAACCAAACGTGTTCATTGCATCCTTTAAAAGCAAAAAAAAGGCATTGGTGGTAATGCTTAAATTCTAAATTAGCAGTTTGAACACATGCTCAGGAAATGAGACACATACCTTTTAAGCTTTCAGCTGGAGGATGTTCAAAACCACATCAGAGAAAATCAGCAAGAAAGAGCCCATAGCCAAGGGATGAGGGAGTGCTCTCGGGGCAGAGAGCAGGTCTGCTTACACATTGCACTCTAGTCTTTGGATAAAAAGCAAGAATACTTCTGGGAACACAGACTGGAGCTTCACTGGCCTTCTGAGATATGCCTTCTCCAGCCTGGTCTCCTCTTCTGTGCTTTGGAGAGCTGTATTTGTACTGTCTCTGCCCAAGGGTCCTGGTCCTGTGACAGATACTTAAAATTATTACCTTGGGATAAAACAGCCCTGATAGAGACCTCATAGAGGTGGGGTGCTGTGTAACTGTGAGTTATTAAGGTTGGCCACATGCTCACACAGCCTACATTTTACCTTTATGGTCTTTATGGTAAAAATTACCAGCACTTCACCTCCACTGAAATAGACATCCTGAGTTCAGTGTTTCTATGTAGAAACACACATGGTGGTCACAGCATCAGGAGGCTTTCATTCCCCCCCACTGAATTAAAAGTTGACTTGCAGTTTGTCTCTCTGGAAATACCAGCTCAAAAGGGTTGCAAAGCACTCAGATACCTTAAAAGAGAGTGGCCCCATTGGAAAAGGTCCTGTGTGAAACCACAGTGTCAGCTGTTTGTACCTTCCCAAATGCAAGAACAGCAGAAATCTTGTGTTGTAGTGGGAACAAACCTTGGTAAGGCTTTCCTGTGGCCCTTGTTGGTCAGACTGAAAGCAGGGCTGCCTGTGCTGGTGTGAGAGGCCTGAGCCCATCCCTGGAGAAGCACACAATTTTCTGAATGTAAATAACTGAAGCAGAAGAGAATTTAATCCAACAGCTATTTAGAAGGAAATTCACAAGCAGATCTCCCTTCGGCTGCCAAGGGTGTGCTCTGTGGAACTGAGGCATTTTATTGTAATTGTCATGCTACCAGAGGGTCTCTTAGAGCCCTGACTCCCACAGCCCAGGGGACACAGGACAATCGCAGAATTGATTAAAAGTAGTAATTCAGATTCTAGCTGTCAGGAGCTAAAAAGAAGCTGGGAATTGTCATTTGGTTTTTATTAAAGGGTTCAAACAAGCAAAAGGTCATGGGTTTTTCATTTTTTTTAAATGCAATTATTTTAAAACTAGCCCCTTTAAACAAAGAAAGAGCCTGATTTTTGATTTTTGGACATGTGTAGTTGGCAAATCTGTGAATAGGAGTACCCTGCATATGCTAGGTCACTTAGCATGTGCTTTGCCGCATGCATATATTAGAAATTAGAACCCCAACATCCATTTGTCAGTTAAACCTCCACATATCTGGCTGCATTGGGTCTGTTCTGGAGATGCTGCCCAACATTAATTAGTATTTGCATTACAGCATCTAATGCTACCTGTAGTGTCTCTAGCTTTTGTCTATAGAAAGAAACAGTTTTCAAGAGGTAGCATTCAAAGTCAGGCTTGTCACCAGGGGCTTGACATACATAGCACCACAGGGTATTTTTAGGCTCGGTTCATTCCGGTGGTTGAGACCTTTTGAAATCTTTGGAACAACTGCACAGAATAAAGTACAGGTAGAGGAGGGCTGCCCAAGAAACAGCTGAACTTCTGTCTTAATTGTTGTGCTATGACAGGAGCTATTTCACATGGACTAAGTAGTGCTGCATAGAAACAACACTTTTCCCATGACAGAAGGATTTTTGTACTATCATTAAGCTTTGCAAGACTTGACGTACAGACATGGGAAAGCAACAGGAAAGTAGCAGAGCAACCAGAGCCCTCCATACATAATCTTAATCATAAAAGGAATAGGCAAGACTTGTTTTCTCTTCCCTTCCCATTTCTTCCTTCTTGTAGAGAAAGCAAGTTGACTGAGCCAGTCTGATCATTGAGTAGTTGAAAAAAAAAAAAAAAAAAAGGAAAGTTTATGAAAACTGAATGCATGCTTCTTTCCCTGAAGAAAAGAAATGGGTTTTGAGAAGATGATAACCAGTTCTTGACATGGGAAGCTCATTCCCTAAAACCAATACTCAAGCCAAGAAGGCAAGTCTCATACCTTGCTGTTTGCTGTTATGTTTGTGTGTTACGTAGCTGGAAGGCTTGTGGTTTATGCCATGACTATGAGGCAGTTCAAGCTTTCAGCCATGCAAAAAAATCCTTAGGCCTGAACATAAGCTCAGCTGTTGTCAGTACAAAGTAACATTTAATTAACCTAGAAACTGTTACCCAGGAGTTTGTCTGAGCAACAAATGATCAAAGAAAATGTCTCTCCCCCGTTTCATTGGTCTGGTTTAACTCCCTACAAAGGGATGTTTTGCACTCTGAGCCTGGAGGGGGAGTGTTCTTCTTTGAAGTTGTTTTCAACTGCGTTTGCCAAAGTTGGTAAGAAGTGTGCTGTTTTCAATCTCCTTGTCTTTGCAATAAAATTACCAGCTGCAGAGGCCAAAGCCTTTCCTTTGGAACTGTGGAAGAGTGCGAAAGGCTGCTCCTCCAACAGGTGCTGAACCTCTTCCTGATAAACCTCCTCTACTTTTATACTGGCTTTTTTAGAAGCCAGTTATAGGCCCTCTTGCTTAAGCCTGGCAAGTGATGGATGAAAGGACATGTTGTCCAATGGGTCTGCAGTAAGCTGGGACCAGAAACCTGGATGCGAGCTGAGCCTAAGTCTTGTTTTTAAAGTTTTGCTCATGGCAGCACTTTCAGCCCCAGCCAAACCTGAAAGGGAGCTGAACTGGAGTTTTAGATGGCTCGACTCCCTGCTTAACATGCTGTTCCCAAAGTGAAAGGCAGTGGGCTTCAAATGGAACTGTTAAGTGTTACACAGTTTTATGGAGTTCTGTTTCCTGATCCAGAGGGAAGGAGCAGCAGTAGGGAGAAAAAGGGAGACCATCCTCTTCAGTGTTGTCGCAAACTAATTAAAGTGATTAAAGTCATGCTGTAGCCATGACCTTAGAGGACATGCAGCAAAGGCACAGCAGTGCATGTGGTTCAGTGGGTAACTGTTTACGTAGAACTCCATACAAAGGCTCATAATGTATTAAATCCAGCCATCTGGCAGGAACAAAAGAGACAAAGACACACACAAACCCCACAATATTGACTTAGTTATTACTTTTAAAAGAGATTTATGAAAAAATGAAGAAGCTGTTTGATAAGAAATTTAAAAGAAATTGAGGATAATATGCTTATTGGCATCCCAGAGGTTTCTTAAGGATACCATTTTAAAATTGAGAATAAATATGTCTCTCTAATTAATAAAAACTCTGAAATACCCCGATAAGCCAAAGAAGTCAGTGTAGTTAAGCAGCAGAAGCTAACAAAAGTTTACAAGAAAAAAAAATAGGTTATTTCAAGCAAGGAATAAAGGCGATGTCTGTCAAATTAAATGTGAAAACATACATAAGTTTGACAAGATAAAAGATTTTCGAGAGCAAGTGACCAGAGGCAAAAGCTGATATTAAATATTTTTAAATATATCGGAAGCAGAAAATTATTAGATTATGCAAGGAAAGCTCATTTGCACACCCATAGAGGACAGAGGGTGTGGGGGGGCATATAACACCCTGCCCAGCTTCTCCCAGACCCATCACAGGGACCATCAGCCTCCCAGAGGTCCATCTCCAGAAGCCAGAAGAGCACAGAGGCACAAGGGCAAATCAAGGATCCCCAAAGAATGAAGGAGCCATGGTTCCAGGCCCCTCTCAGGGCTGTACCTAGAGGACTCCAGCCCCAGTGTGCAGACTTGAAACCCATCACAAGGTGTCATTAGAAGCAGCTCTCCAGATCTCCTTTTGAACTGTGAGAGTCACTGTCTGGGGCTGTAGGACATGTTATTGGAAGTGCTGTTTGGAATTGCTCATGACTTATGATAAGATGTTTAGAGGAGGAAAAAAAGGAAGGAAAAGGCAGGGATTTCAGTGACTTGAGGTGCTTTGTGTGCCTATACCTACTGGGAATACATTTTCAATCTCACTACTGGTTTGACCTGAGGCATGGAGCTGTGGCACACTTGCCTCCCTCGAGCTGTCAGATCGAGCTTGATGTATTTTCCCCTAATGGAAACCAACCAAATGTCTGTGGGACTAATATGATATTGAGAACTAAAATGAGCAAGGAAGACAGGCAACCAGGCCATGGCAATAAGGCTGCAGAAAAGCTTTAGTGTACACTGTGTTGGATTTTAGCCTTTATGGCAGAGAAATTTCCTAAAACTAGAGAATGAGTAAATGAGACTTCAGAGGTCCCAGTATGAATAATGGCTGGTTGGAAGGGTCAGAAAGTATTCAGCCTAGGGTTCTGAATATAGCTAGTACTCAGATATTGAGTCATGAAATTACTACTTGGATATATAATCCATCTAGACATAATACCTCAGCTGTGGTGCCACAGGAATGCATGATGATAGATGTGACACTAATTTTTAATCCAGGAAACAGATCAGCAATCCTGACTTCCACTCAGGGACATGGCACAGGCTAAGACCAGTAGTTACAGAGATAAATGTGATATGTTAGAAAAGGTCCCGTACTGTGTAGAGAAAAGTCACAATGTGTCTTTTGGATTCCTTTGAAGCTCTTCAAAAGACTTAAGCTTCCAGGGGGTTAGAAGGAAGATAATTTATATATTGGTATCTGATTGGATAATAGAAAACAAAATTTTCTCAAGCGAGAAAGGACTTCCATGGAATCCCTCAGGAATCAGTGGTGGAGTCTGTGCTCTTCAGTGTGTACATAAACAATCAGAAGTGTGTGAAAAGTGAGGCAACAAAATCTGTTGACTAAAAAAACTACTCAGATGTACTATTCCCATTTGAGTCCAGTCAACATGTTCAAGGCACATAATGATTTACAAGCAGATCTATAACAGTAAAAATGGACAAAGTCACAAAAAGTTTAAGACAAAAATAAAATATAACCCAGGTGCAAAACAAATAGCAGTTACAATCTGGATTTATAAATAGTCTCATCCATGTAATTTTCAAGAGAAATAGTACTATAAATCAGTATTATAAAGAATTGCTTATTGTAAATTATCCTATCTCTTTAACTGAAGATAGCTGGTCACATGGGTTGGCTGAAATCCACTATCAGATATTATCTTAGCTTAAGCTGAGCAACTTCACAGGCTCCTAGAAATAAAGGCTGTAAAGAGACTTCTGAGACCAGTCAGTCCATTGGCCTATGGCTGAATCACGTGTACTTGAGCCTTTCCTGACAGACTTGTGTTTCAAAGATCTGCAGCCTTGGGGAACCCAAAGGGTACACTTTGCAACCCTTAATATTGTAATGATTTCCTTAATGTTTATTCTGAATAGCCCTTGCAGTAACTTAACCCTATTATTTTTCATTGCAAATATAGGAAATAATTTATTAATTTCCTTTGTAAAGCAACCTTACATGTATTTAAGGACATAAAAGGTCTTCCTGACTTTTTTAGTCTTCTTTTCCTTCAGTCTGAGAACCCAGTTCCTTCAATCTTCCTTCATATGTTTTATTTTCTAGATCACTAGTCATTTGTGCTGCTCTTCTCTTGACTTTCTCCATCAGTTACCAAGCACTGAGTAGAACAGAATGGTCATTTCTTATGTATTGCAGTCTATAGTCTTGCTTTTACAGGAACAGTATTTGCTTTATTGCCAGCAGAACAACAGTGTTGATATGTTCGACAACAGTGTTGAACAGAGTTCAACTTCTTCAATTAGCTTATTAATCCTCTCAGATAATTTCTGTAGAATGCTTCCTAGCATTCCCAGTAATGATTTATGACTCCAGAGGCCTGTGTACTTTTGGCTCATTACCTAGTGGCACAGCAGCTCTAGGTGAGATTCCAGAGAAACCATCTCTGTATGTTTTACATTTAATAGTGGACTGGGGGCTACTCTGTAGTCATAGGTACAAGCAGTTTTGCCCTGTCCCTGTGGTAGTTTTGTGGAAACCAGTGATTTTGAAACTATTGTCTTTAGGCTTTGATATGTGCTACCTTTAAGGGGTTTCTGAAATGTAGCAGGGAGAAATAGGCATATTCTCAGTAATTAAAATTTACTATGGAGTATTGTGAGGTTCCTCATGGTTCTACATTTGAAAAAACTAAAAACCAGTCATCTAAACCACGATTCCCTAAATTTTAATATGAAATAGTGCTAGGGAAGGCCTGGCTAGAATAAAGGAATGTGGAAACTCTTGCTTTTGCCCTTTCTACAAAGGAAAGGGCATATGTTATCCCTATTGCAGAAGGAAAACAAACCAGTTTAACATTATTTATACTTGACAAACCTATCTTAGCCAATATGCATCATCTTTGTCTTCCATATACAGTTTGTTCATTTTTTTCCATCAAGATCTTTTCAATGAACATTTCCTTTTGTCAGTTGATAATTTCCCATCTCCATTCTACACTTTTTAAAATTATTCCCTACATTTTTGATTGTATCATCTTTAGGCCACTTTGTTTGCCCTCTGTGGGTCTGCAGAGGTCGCATGATTCTGAAGTTACTTCCACCAGATCTTCAGGGTCAGGCTAAAATTTGGAAACTTCTAAATAATCTGAATAATTTTTAGGTCTTGCTTTGCATCTTTTGGTGTGAAAACTCTCATTTGTGTCTGATTCCAAGTTTTTCAGATACCTGCTTCAGATACATTTGCTCACTCAGATGCAGAGAACAAGCAAAATGGAAAGGCCAGAAATTTCACAACATTCCTAACAAAGACTCAGTTGAAAAGAGACTCAGTGAGGGCCAAGCCCTGTCTCATTTCCTAGGCATTATACAATAACTGAACACAGGAGACAAATGCAGCCTTTATTCCAAAAGCACCTGGAATACAGACCAAGAACCCCTAGTTCTCATAGTAAAAAGACATCTACCATCAACAGAAATCAAACTGGTGGAAGAACCACATATGTTTTAGGCAAAAGTTGAATGCTGAATGCTCCGAGAGAAAACCCAACTGAGAACAAAGGAGGAATGATGAGGGTTCACAGCCAAACCACACAGTTTTCAGTCTATTTGTCAAATTCTTTGCCTAAATATGACAGCCAGAGATGGGACAGAACTCTGCACTGCCCCATTCCCTAGAGGTTTGTCTATCTCTCTGTAAGCCTCAGGGTAAAGGCCTGGTGATAACTAAGTGGCAAAACTTTTCGCAAAGTCTCTTTCATAGGACCTGAAAAAAGAAACTAACAGGTCTTGTGAAACTCAAGTGGCAAACCACTAGAACTGGGTACCATCCCAGGAGCAAAGCTGCTTCAGTCAAGGGTCAGTTTGGAGAGAGTCAACTCCTGTCCGACCCATTCAGGTCCAAAGCTGAGGTTCTGTGAGGGTCTTGATGGGATCTGAATAATCACCACTGGACACATATTCTGCAAAATATAGGTCAAAGAAGAGCTGATCTGCTAAGGCTTTGACACTGCCACTTGCCCTCTGTGTTCCACATTTCAACCCAGAGCAAAGCAGAAGGGAGCTGGTGCAGAAATTTGGGAACTCAGGAGCCAAGCCCAGACCACTTACCCCAAATTTTGTCATACCACACTTCCTATATGACTGTTCTTTGCTATTTTGTACTCTTGGTAGTACCTAAGGTTACATCAAAAGGCTGATTTTGTTAGTTCTGTGGATCCCAGAACTTCCATGTGCTGCTTACTGAAAATTAATATTCATTTTCTAATTCCCAGTACTGCTTAAATGGAGAAGAAACTATCCCTCACAAGAAACACATCTCTTTAGGAGAAATTTGCAACAGTACCAAACTTACATGTTTTATATAGGGTGAGTCATAGAAAGTCATGGGAGGAAAATATTTGAAATAAAACATGAACCATGAACTACCAGTTCAAACTCTTTATCTACAGCTCTGTTAGAGACAATAAAGATGGAAAATAAATTATCTACCATTGTAATAAAACCTGTCAAGTGGGCCACAAAGATCATGGCATTAAATGCTGTGAGTTACACTGTCTTTCTGGGGGGGGGGGGGGGGGAATGTTACCAAACCTCAGCCAAGGCTAAATTACTGAGCAGAGAGAATGCAGTTCCAAATGTTTTCCATGTAGCATCTAGTTAAGAGCGTTTCAAATCACTCCCCCAGAATAAAAAGTCATTAAATAGTTTGCCCAAAGAACAGATTATCCTTATGGAAGGATAAACATTAATTAAAGAAAAGATTATGTTGATCAAAAGAGGAACTCAAAACACCAATAAAACAACCTGGAATAACTTCCTGAACAGAAATAAAATGAAGCCAGAGCTGCAAGCTCTTCACCACAACTAAGGAAAATTTCCCTTCCCTACACAGTAAACCAGTCAGTGTAACTGTGTCTACCCAAGTGCACCTCTGGCACAAAACATAAATCCATCAGCTCTTGGAATATGCACTATGAAGAGACCCATTCTTTTTTCACAAAACACTTTTTGCAGAGACTGAAAAGGAATCAACTGCCAAGCCTCAGAAAAACTGCTGAAACTAAAATGGTTGATAGTCACTAATCCCCAGTATCATCATGGTTCCAACACACACAGCAGCTCTCATTCTCTTTGACCTGTATAATTTCCAATTACCAGACTTTGGGTATAGAGATATGCCCCACAATACATTGATCAGGTAAGTAAAACAAGGCAAAATCCAGAAACAAATATCACCCCTATCCCATCTTCAGATTCATCCAAAAAAGCAACTGAGCATATCCTCCTCAGGGTATGGGGAGGGCAAAAGCATCCCTGATTCCCTGCTCCCAAGCTCAGAACTGTAACCCTCTGCCAAGACGGTTTCACTCAGACCAAAAACTCACAACTCATATACAAGTTAGACACCGAGTGGACACATCTGAAGAACACTTTCATTAACATTAATCACAGGAGAAGTCAGCAGCATCCTTAGGCCTTGCCTTTAAAATCAGACTTCTCACATCTCACTTGTCAAAAGAAGCCCTGTGTGGGTGGTAGGAGTGCCAATTTCAGGGTTTCTTTGATGCGCCCAGAAGCAGATGCTGTTCAGGGCCAAAGGACTCTGAACCTTCATCTATGTAGCAATTCCTTCACTCCTAAATAACATGTTGGAAAATTTTCTTGGAGATTGAGGTAAGACATGGCACCAGCTTTTGGCTAAAACATAATACTGACATTTTGGTACAAGAATTTGCTTGAGCAAATAAATTTTAAACCTTATGATTTCAGCAACAAGAAAATGTATAGCTCTTAAGTCTGTGCTTAATGCAACTGTTTTCTGAAAGAGGCTTGAGAATAACCACATACATCAAGGTAGGCACTCAGAACCACTGAGGTGGGTTGGAAAAAGAGAAATGCAAGTAGTGTCACCAAATACCATGCTTTGTTCCAGCCACAACCTCTGTCATTTGCGTGATGACCCCTGGCATACAAGCCATGATGTGGAAAGATTTTATCCCACACAGGCAGGGAGAGTATTGATGAACACCTGGTCTGGTGCACAAGGAGGACATTATCACTGATGGGGAACTCATGCTGTGAAAGCATGAGGGATGGCGTGAGGGGTGGAGTTTGGTGCAGATGGATTAAAGACAAATGGGGTAAACAGGCACACGAGAGAGGGAGAGACATACAAACTGCATGTAAAATGGCAGTAGACACCTATGCTTATGGATCTGCGTTCCACCCTTCCTCTACTTCATGGTTTCCTCTAACCACAATGATATCCTGACTTGAAGAGAAGGCACAGACCTATGAAATGTTGATGCTGATATTTCTCCACCTCTGGGCATAGGTGGCCTCTCAGCAACCCTGGCTGTACACTATGGCAGCCTCTACTGCATTTACATTAATATTTATGGCAGCTGGATCAAGTCTCTTCCTAAGGCTACAGTTTTTTGGACAGCTAACAAGGTGCATCTGACAGTACTGCTCTCATAAGACTTTACAAGGTGTTGTTAAGGGTTGTTTGCTGTCACAAAGCACAGTGTTTGAACAAGATGCACACTCTTCTGTGGAAACCCAGGGCAAACTACTGAGACACTGAGATGCCAGTAAAAAAAGAGATGTGGGACACAGTCGGACCCTGAGGTTATAAGCAGGCATTGCAGAACTGTGTTTACTTTTCAGTGAGCTTGTGCATATCCAGAGGGCATGTAAATGGGGATTTGCAGTACAATAAGGTCTCCATCACAGCTCTTGCTGTGTCTGCTGTCTCAGACTCACAGGCAGGGGTGAGAACTGCTGTGGAGACATATTTCTGTGTATAATTTCCTAAGATATTAAACTGGCCTTGCATTCTTTTTTACTCTGCTATCCTGGAGGAAATAAATAATGAAGTGTGAGTTCCCATGCATAGGTGGAGCTCCAGGAAGTTAGACTAGTCAGGAGGAACACTGAGTGACCTGTGACTCTAGTTTCAGTACCTGGAAGAGCTTGAAATATGGGGTTTTGCATCCTAAGGAAATGTTGGCAGAAGGCACCCTAGAGCTGAAATCAGTGATGATCTGTAATTGCACTCCATCTACCTAGAGTCATATGGGCCCCCAGTAAAAGTTCCTTGGTATGGCGGATGGGTACTAATACAGGTTCAGACAGCCTGAGATGAAGATAGTGAAGATAGATCTCTCTGCAGATGGAGATGAACTGCAGTTCTTTGGAATCTGATACAAGACCAGACACAAGACCAATTACTGGGATGATTCAGCTGTGATCACATTCTGAGCTGGTGAAAAAAAAATTCAATTCCAAGACAAATTCTTGCATTTTGAATCTCATAGACATAGAAACCACCCAATAGCGGCATTTCTAACATGAAAAAAATGTAATATAACAATGAAAGGGAAATGGGAAGACTGAAAATAAACTGATAGAGTTGGGCTGTAATCTTTCATTCTAAGTCATTCAAGTACTATTATTTTGCAATTTTGTATCAGAATTTATACAATCCCATTAAAAATGAGAATTCAGGGAAACTAATTTTCCATCTGTTTTGAAAACAGCAGAGGAAATCAAGCTTTTGTTGATAATAAGTGATAACAAAGAGTTCTTACCAATCTTCAAACTTACATTTATAAATATTACATGGATGAAAAAGACTCTGTGAGGAACTAATTTTCATTGAGCAAATTCCTGTTCTTGCCAGCTGAATCCATAATTTGTGTCAGATGTCTCAGCAATTCACAGCTAGTAATAGATGAAGAATTGTTGGGATTTTCTTTGACACACATGATGGGGTGAATTTCAATTGTCAAAATTCTTGTAAAGTTGAAGCAGGGTAGGTTCCTGCTGACCAGAGATATTAATGAAAAATAGCTAGGAGCGGAAGAATGGAAAAAATGAGTGGCAAAATGCAAAACAGGGAATATAGCGAAAGCTTGAACAGGAAGCCCAGTCCCTGAGAAACATTTTGACAGCCAGAGTATGAACCTATCTTCAGTGGGATCTGTTGTCCCCATATTTCAGGCCATAGGCACTTTCAGACCAGCAAGAGTTTTACATTGTAATGCACCAGGAACGTGCTGTTGTTCCTTGAAGCAGCACTGTTCCCATGCTAAAACAAGAGACAGTCTGGAGCCTGCAAATGAGAAACGTACAGCCTTTGCTGGAGCGTGTGATGACAGCTGAGCTGCTTGATTTCATAAGTGTCTGGGATTTTCCAAGGCACCTCAAGTGGTTTGGTACCCACTTCTCATTAGCATCCATTGAGACTATGGCATGTTGCTTTCCTACACTCTTTCCAACTTCTTTAATGGCGATGACTGGAAAGAAGGTTAACCTTATTTTTGGAAGGTTAACCTGTTTGCTTCTGACATGGGAAGGAATATCAGCTTAAAAATATTCTCATGAAAGGAGGGCAAATCTACATGGGTCTAGGAGAACTCAGCTGCCAGGGTTTCCCAGATCCATAAGTACCCAGTGTCCATTGGTCAGCATGAGGGGCTGTGGTCAATGCATCAACCCACGGAACCTCAGGTCTGGGTTAACCACTGAGAAGCTTACAGGGAGGGAGTCAGCAGGGTTTTCACCAGAGCCAGCATGTTGTAGGTACATGTATTTCATGAGTCACTGCTCCAGGAATACAAAGCTGAAGTACACACATGCCTTCTCCCAAACAGGTATCCCTGCTGGACTCAGGTCAGACTTCCTCAGATTTTCCTAAGAATCCAGAAGGAAATACTTTTAAAAGCTCTGTAATTTCAGAAAAAAAACCCCTAAAGATATGAAGTCATCGTATGTTTAACATCTGCTATGACTAGGAAATCTGAAACCTTACTTCAGCATCCTACCATACACGACGCAGAAATTGCTGCAACTAGAAAAATTAAATTTCTGTGCGGTGGAGAAGTTTGCTTAACATTTGGCTGGTAATAGTCGCTGCTAGATGCCAGTCTGTCAAGAAATGACAATTTCTTTGATGCTTTTCAAAAAGAAACCCTCTTCTGTCCATACTGAGAGTGCTAAGGTAAGGAAAAAGTCTTCACAAACCCAAAGTAAATTCAAGTTGAATTCTCCAAAGTAAAACTCACTACTACTAGCCACTGTTACATAAAGCAAAGAAATTCTTGCCTGAAACTGCAGTTAAATTTAAAATACATTTAAATTTAGATTACTTTTTTGGTACAATGACAGTCTTGGTTTCTATCCAGCTCTTATCTTGTAAACCTTTCTGCTGCAACATTCCTTTACTGCCAAATCTGCTTTTCTTTCTTCCACACAGAAAAATGCAAGAATATAGTGAAGTTTCCATTGACTGTACTACTGACAGAAATGGAAATTCAGTGACGCTGTGGCTGAACACTTGTATAACTTGGCCTTTAGGAAATGAAGACAAGTCTTTGAATGTAATTGTGCTAACAAATAAATGCTAAGCAGCTGCTTAGGTCCACTACAATTTGTTCTTACTAAGTTTTGCATAGAGAAAGATGAAATGATAATTGGCCATCTGATCCACATTATAAAATTAATAAATCCATGGTAATATATTTATCGCTAATATGTTTAGTGTACTTTTTTAGCTTCAAAAGCTTATAACATAAAGTCAAACAGCCCACACTTACTGAAGTTATTCACTACAATAAATTGCTATAGAATAGGTTGCTGTGCTTTTAAAACTTGGTTTTGGTAATGTAGAATTAATTTTCAATACCAACCTGTATGCTGCTTTTTTACACAATTCTGGGTTGGGAACGCTGTTTAAAGAACATAGCTGAGAATGTTATCTCTGCCGTCCAAGCAAACAAACAAGCACATCTATATAAAATGTCTTCTTATCATCCTTCACTGCTAGATTCAGGGTAAGTAAAAAAATTCAGTTTTTTTAATCTAAAAGGAAAGGTGCAGAATCAGAGGGAGATAATAAGATGGAGTTTAAGTACAGAAATGTGTTAAAACTGAAAGAAAGAGAATAGGACATGTCATACAGCAGCCAGCCTCTGGTAGACATATACTAATAATTGATTAGTTTTGTGGCTTTTCTTTTTCAATAAAACAAAAACTAGGTAAAATAGAATATTTTAAAAATTTTGAATGACATATTAGCTTATGCCTTTTAGATTTAAGCAGCTTTAGGGTTTTTTTATGTTTTAAATGAAAGCATCCTCTTTTAAAAGCATAATTGACCTATATTGACTAAGTTTTTCTCTTTATTTGCTTCTCTTCTGTTGAAATATTGAACAGAACCTGAAAACACATTTCCATATTTCTCTCCCTGAATGCTTTAAGCTATATGGTTTACAAAGTACTGGAGTAGTCTCTGATAGCAAGATGTTTCAAAACTCATTTGGTTGCATATGTATTGCATCTCCCCCACTTTCCACAGTCCCATATTGTAGACATTACACAGTCTGTTACTACTACTGTTATTTTGATTTTATCTGCTCTCATGGTGGTAGGCTTCTCAGTAAGTGGAAATCTGAGAAAAATATCTTCTGAGCTACAGACCAATATATAATAATAACCATGAATTCTGGAAGAGGGAAAGAAAAATGGAAACATGTCAGGGCATGGCTTGAAACATGTGAGAAATTTCTGCCTTGTGTTACCAATGCATATTTTGGTTTAGACATTTCTAAAGGCAAATGCCTACTCGTTGGGTGGCAGAATAGCAGAGTAGAGAAGGAGAGGTGAGTGGTCAGTACCTCCATCTATTGGGCAAGTGTGTGGAGACATTTATATCTTCAAAAGCAGGGTACAGGGACATTAAATGTGACACAGTACCTCTTCATGCACCAATTCACAAAAAGCCTACAACCCTTTTAATGAACTTTAATAGCTATTATGGCATATTATCAATGTTGAAGCTGCTGTACATGTGTTGTTAATATGCTATGGTATTTCTAGTTGAACATGACCTTCTGTGACAGTGAAAATTTGCCTGTTTGTCCCAAAAGACATCCACATGTTTTAGGAAGGACAAGTGTGCTTCAATAAACCTTTTAACCAAGAACATATGTTCAATAAACAAAAAAGCTTTTATTGATTTCATAAATAGCAAGACAATGTCAACCCTGTGCCAAGCAAACTATTATGTGTGTAATGGATAATGGTAGTTATATGCCAGAGGGACTATTAGTGGTCTTCTTGTGTTGGGCTTGGGACCAGTGAGAAAACTGCCTCTTCTTTCAGCTCTCTGTGGGATTGCAATGGACTCCTCGCACTCAAGCAGCAGCTTTGGAGGGGAACAGAAGCAAAAGGGTACTGTGATCATGTTCTGCATCTTTCCTTCATGTCCTTTTCCTTGCATAGTCACTGCACAGTTAATCTCTTGACAGCTTTTCAATCACCCTCCAGGTCTTTTGGTTCTCGTACTGTAGCATGTGTCTTGTATTCCAGTCTTTTAGTCATGTTTGCCATCTCCTGGGAATGACTCATGAGATCAACAAGCGTTTCTATATAGGCCATGCTCAGGCAGGGGTTACCAGAACAGAGAAACCACATAGCTACATGGCATAAAAATGTTAGCCAACTGCTAGCAGAACTGCCAGACAAAATGGTTTTTTCCCCCCCTTTTTTTTTTTTTCAGTTTTTTGAATTTAATTTCTTTTTGCTCTTGCCATTGCGGGCAGTGCCTGAAAATGGAAAGGCATTTTTCCAGTTAAATCTCCTGGCAAACTTCTTGTACCATTGTTGTGTGTCCTAATGTAACACTCCTTTTTCAGATGAGTTCTACTGGAGATGTTATGATGATGATGAATAGATTATATTATACTTATTTTTTTGTACAGATCTAATGCAGTTGCCTGTTTTTTCCACAACACCGGGGGCATTTCAGAAATGGCTGTTCTCCCACATTTGGTTTACCACTCTTGATATATTTTAACATTTTGTTATTGCTGGGAAGAAGCCGATGGGGAGGCATCTCTCCATGGCAAGACTCCTCAAGGTTGTTATACAGTCTGATCCTGCATAAGGCCATCCATGAGCTTTTCGGCATATGCTAATCATGTTCAGAGAAAAGTGGGACATTCAGCCCAGGCTATGCCAGAACAATGTATGTACATCAGCATGATATTTTTATATATTTTGCTTTCAACTCTTAACGAAGCAGCAAAATTATTTCCAATTATTTTGACAAAAAGTATGCATTAAACTTGAAAAAAGAAAAGGGACAATATCAATAAAAAACTTTTTTTTATTTTCCTATGGGGAAAGAAATCCTCAGTCACTACTATGCTCCTTTGTAGTTGTCTCTAACATTTCAGTAGTATATCTTCTCCGTTCAAATTATCATATTATAATATAGGTATAGAAAATTAATTTGTCTAAGTAAAATAAAATAAGTAGAGTAGAAAAGGGGATAAATAGATCCAGCTTGTTTCTACTATTCCAGAAGCCATTACAAGCACTGACAATTATAATGCCTCTGCTTAGTGTTGCTGACACTTGCCTATTTTCTTCCTTGCTATTTTTTCTTGTTTGGTATCTGCCTAAGTCTGATTAAAGAATAGGTGAAATGTTCAGCACTTTTGGGGCCATTGCTCGTATGGGAAAAACAATACCTTTCCCTCCAGTTTTAAGAAAAACAAAGTATTTTAGTTAAAATATGGTAATTTATGGTAAAATCCTTCAAAAAATAATTCTGAGAAAGATGCCAGCCTTCTGAGGATGAGATGAAAGGAAAATTAATGTCCTTTCCCTCGTAAAAGAAAAAATCTCAAAAATTGGTTGTAAATTATAAAAAATCCCTCCGTGGCAGTGATTTAACCTGGTGCCAGTCACCACTGAAATATAGTGAAACACTTGTCTGCGTTTGGACACTAGTCCCTCCCAGCAGGCTGAATACACTTGATCTCCATCAAATGGCTGAATAGCCTCCATCCCACATCCGAAAATTAATTAAGATCTTTTTTGCCCTTCTCATGGAGTTTCCAAAACACATATGGTGTGTGACAGGAGTGTGGGTGCCTCCAACCCTCCTCAGTGGTCAGCAGGTCAACACCCAAAGCAAACTGCTACTTGGGAAACTGGTTCCATCAACTCAGCCATCAAAGGTTCAGTTACCGTGGCTCTTCAGATCCTAATTGTGCAGATTGTCTTTGAGGCAGCTCGGTTAGTTTCAGAGGAAAATGTTTGTCTTTTTTAGTGCTCAATTTGAATGTGATGGTTAAATCAGATTTTTTTTCCCCATAGGCTTCCTATCATAGTCTTTTAATTCCAGAGTAATGAGCTGGTTCCAGTTCATATTCTGTCTTGTATGCAGATAAGTTCTCATTCAGTTCTTAATACAATCAGAAGCTTTCTATTAGCTATGTGCAATAACTAAACTACAGCTGACATAGGTGGTCAGGCAGCTGACTGGTGACAGCACAGCCAGACTCTGCCTGTCCAAGAAAAGTAAATATTTTTGTATGCAGGTCTGTCTTATAGCAAGGAAAATGCATGGCTTCGTACTGAACCAATGCAAGTCCACAGGTCACCTCAGCCACTCACTTGATAACAGCAAACAATTAGATCAATTCAATGGGGCTGATGGAATTTATGTAGGAACACATATTTACAATTTCTCATGTGCTGAATTGCCTGAGTATTTGTAAAAATACATGCTACTTTTATACATAATAAATGAATTCAGAATGTTTTTCTAAGAGTGACTAAAATTTATTTTAAGTTGTTCCTAGCTATGTACTAGTTTAAGTGCTCATTCTAGTTTTAGAAATTTAGTGTTAGCCCATTTGAATTCATATTCCACTTGTTATCACAATTAGACATTTCTAGAATTTCTATAAAGCTGAAAGTAGACATTTGCTAGTTTTAAAAGTGTATGAGTTCTGTATGCTTGCCAATATGTAGAACTTCTTAAGTTATGGTACTTGGCATATGGCTTAATGTAGGCAAAGTTGTTTCTCTCCTGTCGCTGATGCCAAGTGAAAATGTTCTCAGTTTGTTCTGTATGTAGGTCAGCACTTCAGCTAGAGTTGTCCTCTAATTCTGCCAAAATTATGTTGATCTTATATTCTCTTAATAAGAGCCATAAATTTTCATTTTAGCTCTAGCTAATAATAACAATACTTCTAACTTGAACAAATGTATGTGGATCTTCAGGGGAATGGCAAATGCCACCTTTCTGAAACAAGCTAGATTCCAGTACTCCCAACCAGCAAGTCCCTGTCTCCAGTCACGGAGGAGGTACGACTCAAAGAAAATGTCAGAATACCTGCAAAAAGAGGTTATATATCCTTCTCTTCCCCCAGCCCATGCCAAGTCTCAGTGTGCTGTTGAGCTGTGTTGGCTTTGGAGCAGGCTTATAAGCTCACTGTGAAGGGAGAGCATAGCTGATAGGGAGATGATGGAGGAAAGCCACAGATTCCACCACTGTGACCCAAGAGGAGTTTTGGCAGGAAGGAGCACTCTGTTCTGCTCAAGCGTCCAAGCTGACCCAAGCTTCAGGAGCTGGCTGTTGGCAACCCTGTTTTACATAAGTGAAAATCTGCTTACAAGGTCGATATGACTTTAGAGCTACTACTCCAGAAATGCCATTTTTTGTTCACATGTTTCCTCACTCCTGTTCCTTTCTACTCGCCCCACCTTTGCTACAAGTCTCAGTGACTAGTGAAAGAAACTGGGCAGTGAACCTTACACAGGGCTCTGTAGCATGGTTGCAGGGAGCATAGAATACCAGTATTGGGTAGAAGAACCTCTGTGAGAGCTGGGGCAGTTTGTAGTTCCCAAATGGACAGCAGGGTGGATGATGTCACTGGACACCCTCATGAGACACAACAGGAACTTAGTGAACAAAATAGCAACCTAAACAGCTCACGTAAGCTTGACACATCCCTTAGCTACAGCCAATCCTTTAGGTAGGCACACTCAGCAGCTTCAGAAAGGAAGCAATCAAACGCTTGAAGTACTGAACATAGAGATTTCTACTTCCTGTACAATAGTCAGGGTAGCCTGTCAAAACAGAGATAAAGAGTATTATGGACCCTCCATTATCCCTACTTGTGTACCAGGCATGCAAGCACACAAAAGGGAAATATCAGAACAACCAAAGATGCTTATAACATAAATAAGAAAAATGACAAACCATTCCTAAAAGAATGCTGCTGTGAGTAAAATAGAATAATTATGTTTCAATAGCTGTCATAAAACCGTGGCCCATGTTGCTTGAGGTCATGCCAGGAATGTGTCAGCCTCACAGACTGTGAGTCAGAAATGCTCCGTCACAGGTACAGCTTACTTTGTGCACCAAGGCACATGTACAGGTTTAGCCACAAAGCACTGTTCCTAACAACAAGGTCTTGCAGGGTTGGTGATGCACGTTTCCTTCATTTCAGTTCCTTGCTGTCGATTTTAAGCAAGGAGCTCATAGTACTGTAGTGTTCAAGAAAGTGATAGTCCTGAACACATTAGCCTTCTCACAAGGCAGGGAATCATGACTAAATGGAGTGCCATAATTGCCATTTCACAAGCCAGGCACTGAGGGAAAAAGTAACTGAATAACTTACTCAAAACTACGTGGGGCATTTCTGGCAGACCTGAGAAGTGAACGTAGATCTCCCAAGTGCCGAGTAAAATATTGAACCATTCTTTCTCTTGCTAAACTTCTATTTTCTCCTTAGGCATATACTCAAGACAGCAACAAATTATGAAGAAACAATATGAGAAAATACAGATCCCCAGGGTCCCCCCTTGAACGGTACTGATGAAATCTGACACAAAATGGTAGCCAATTACTAGTAGAATGATCTCTTGAAATCTAGGAAAAGGCCACATCCAACCTGTCTGAAGTCAAGAGGAGTCTTTTCAAGTAATCTCAGTGAACTGCAGGGGTGGGGAGGAGGCATGTAGCAAACAGAGAATAAGTACATGGTAGAGAGAGGCTATACTAATTAAAATATGAAAACCACAGATGTGTACATTAAAAAATAAGCCATAGCATTTGGTGTTAGCTTACAGTTCAGAGAGCAGTCCTTTTTGCTACATCTTGTCACCTGGTAACTCTTCACTGAGCATTTCATACTTGAGGTACTTCAAACATCCTGCTTGAAACCACAAATATATTTAATCAAGTGTTCAGTACACAGATGCTCTGCCCCACATCACACACCTGTCCTTCCTCACATTTACATGCAGATTTAGCAGCCACTGCCCTCTGCTCAATCCATGACCGACCTTCCTTGTGTCTCCCCTCTGGTTCCTGCTGGCATTTCAGACACTGTACTGCAGATCTTCAGCTGTAATGACAGAAATGTAAATGCTGGGTGTCTTTCATTATCCAGATGGTGCGTTACCCTGATTCTTACTGTAACTGCCAGACACAACTGATTCTCATTCTGCATTATACTATCATAAGGGTCTATCCACTGCCTGTTATATTGACAGAAGTGAAAGTTAGTAGAAATTGGCAAATAGTGATTCTGCAGCCAGGCTTTCAGAAGTTACAACACAGCAGCATGTGGTGTTCTCTTACTAGACCATGCCAAGTAGTAACTGAGCCAAAAATTAATACAAACTGTGAGGATAACAAAATACACTAAGAAACAATTAGAGATATAATCAAGGATATCAGCTTCTAGCATAAACAGTGAAAGGAGACTGATTTTCCTGCTTCTACATCACAGGATCTTTACTGTCACCAATTCCCTATTTAAACTAAACACTTTCAATAGTTTACAAGTAGGTATATAAACATAAGCGTGCAACAGTCTACGTGGTTACTTGATCATATAAACTTTCTTAATTAGTCTAGTATTGTATTATTTTTACTGTTCCTGCAAACCTAATTGAACCATTCAATGCAATATATGAAAAGCTGAACTCTAAGAGGCTGGGCTGGTAAGCCTGTGTGTTGGTAGTGGTGTTGGTGGTTTTGTGCCTCTATTAACTTTCTCTGGCTTCTGCTGAAGAAACTCATCCACACTCCATGTGACAGGTGGAAGTGGCTGGGTATTGTTACCATGTCACACTGTTCTGGAGAGCTCTGTGTTTCTAGGCTCTTTCCTAATTTCTTGAATGGCGAAAGAAGTGAACATTATTTCTGGTATGGGCAGTACAGCTTCATAATCTCATGCTTATAACCAGAAGAGAAATGGATTTAATAGATCCGGTAATGGTTTAGTCTTGCTTCTCATAGACACACTCACTTCAGGTCCAGAAAGAACCTCATTCATCTTATCTGAATACCTAAAAGAAACCACTTCATTTTACCTGGCTACTCATGTATTGCACTTATAGTCACCTGAAGCTACAACCCCTGGAAATGCAGCCAATCTTACTTGGAAAGCATTAAGCCATAAAGAATTGACTACTTCTCTTTGAAAGTTTATTCTATGATAGTCATCTGCAGGTTTAAAAACTGTGATTTTTTAATTGACATTGTATGGTTTTTAGTTCCAGATACTGGTTTTTGTTAACACATTTTTGTGATAGGCTAGAGAGTCAGTTAGCACCAAGTATTTTACCTCTATGAAGGTACCTTCACATGCATAGAGTTACCTCTCAATCTTCAAAAGCAAGTAATCTTAAAATATTGATGTATGATCTTTTTTCAGTCCTAGAGTAATTTTATACTCATTTCAGCACTTTGGAAGCATTCTTCATAGTAATGATAAGGGCAAAATTCAGGAACAGAATTCTCCTTGTATCTGGCACCATCACTTGTAAATACCATACGGATTTAAAAGTACCCAAAGTAACTAAGAGGAAAGTTGAAATAGTTGAGAAGGTGAAAACAGAACTGTGCTCTGTTTCATGCGAGGTCAGGAAACGAAGGTCCTCATCTTACAAGGCATTCCATCAGGTCTCACCGGGAGAAGGAACATTTATTTGAGACAATTGTTTACATTTGCTTTAGAGAAATAAATGAAGTGCTGATCTTACACATCTTCCAAAAACCAAACTTCCACAAGATGATAAGAGGCCAAAAATCAACAAGGAGTTATCCTGCTAGATAGGAGGGAGGATATCCAGGTTCCAGAAATCAGTTTAACAGATGAGGCCTCAGCGGCTCTGCAGAAATTGAGAGTGGGATGGTAGACACCCGTAATTACTCTTCTTGCTCAGATATATCATTCAAGGAAAAATTTCTCTTTCACTGTTTGCATTCTGCTGATTTGACTTATGAAATTGTCAATTGTCCTGCCTCTTTGAAAACATAACAAACAAAAATATGTTGATTTGTGATTATGAAATTTGTTTTAGAAGCTGCTAGTGGCTTCAGGCAGATTGAGAGGAATCTAGTCTTTCATTAAAAATAAATACATTCTGCCAAACTCTGGCCGCGTCTACTTTGCTTACTTGGATGATGCCATGAATGGCACTGGAGGGCAACTGTTAAATTACTAGAATGATCCTTGGAACAATTCTGGCCTCAACCAAAAACTCTCAGTTGGGATTATAATGCATGCTTTGGCAGTTACTGTTTACAAGGGTCTGTTCCCCATAAACAGCTTACATGCAAGATAGGTCCATGAATCTGCAGATTGCCTGGAGTATCATCTCTGAAAAATATGACCTGTTCCATTCCTCTCACTGGGACAGGTCATACTCCAAGATACACTTTGAGATTGCAGTTCACATGCCAGTATTCTCAGCTGCTTCACAAATGGTCGTTTCAGTCCTGGTCTGGATGAGGCTTATGCACTTGTCCAAGCTAAACAACTTGTATCAGTGATACAGCATTATCATCTTAGCATTATTGCAATTTCTGCATCGAGTTTTGTTGTAAAGCCCTAAATATGAGGACCAAGAAATTACATGAAGATGTTAACTTCATTCAAGTCTTGTAATTCTGGTAAACAATTGGAAATGGAAAACAAAATAGCACTAAGGACTATCAATTTTAAATATGAATGTGATTATATACTGTGACGATAACCACAAAATCCGTGTTAAAATGAAAATGCACTAAAAGCACAAATGCATCCAGTTACTGAAAGAAATGTGTTACCAACATTCAAATGGTAAATAGTTCACTCGGTAACTTCTCTACCTCAGTTTAAAAGAAGCTGACAGAGAATTTAACAGAATCACAGAACAGCTGAGGTTGGAAGGGACCCGTGGAGGTCATCTGGTTCAGCTCCAGCAATATCATCTACAGCAGGCAGCGCAGGATCAAGTCCAGACAGCTTTCGAATATCTATCTACAAGGATAGGTATCTTCACTACCTTTCTGGGCAACTTGTGCCAGTGCTCAGTAACCCTCACAATGAAGGAAGACCCAGGAAACTACAGGCCCATCAACCTGACCTCAGTGACTAGCAAGGTTATGGACTAGATCATCCTAAGTGCAATCACACAGCACCTACGGGACGGACAAGGGATCAGACCCTGCCAGCACGGGTTTAGGAGGGGCAGGTCCTGTCTGACCAACTTGATCTCCTTTTATAAACAGGTGACCCACCTGGTGGATGAGGGGAAGACTGTGGATGTGGTCTATCTGGACTTCAGCAAAGCCTTTGACACCATCTCCCACAGCATTCCCCTGAAAAAGCTGGCAGCCCACGGCTTGGACAGGGGCACTCTGTGCTGGGTTAGGAACTGGCTGGAGGGCCAGGCCCAGATAGTGGTGGTGAACGGTGCTGCATCCAGTTGGCAGCTGGTCACTGGTGGTGTCCCCCAGGGATCAGTGTTGGGCCCAGTTCTGTTTAATATCTTTATTGATGATTTAGATGAGGGGATTGAGTCCACCATTAGCAAATTTGCAGACGACACCAAGTTGGGGGGGAGTGTCAATCTGTTGGAGGGTAGGAGGGCTCTGCAGAGGGACCTGGACAGGCTGGATAATTGGGCTGAATCCAATGGTATGATGTTTAACAAGACTAAGTGCCGGGTGCTGCACTTTGGCCACAACAACCCCATGCATTGCTACAGGCTGGACACAGAGTGGCTGGAGAGCAACCAGGCAGAAAGAGACCTGGGGGTTCTAATCAACAGGAAACTGAACATGAGCCAACAGTGTGCCCAGGTGGCCAAGAAGGCCAATGGCATCCTGGCCTGTATTGGGACTAGTGTGGCCAGCAGGACCAGATCAGTGATTCTGTCCCCATACGTGGCACAAGTTAGGCCGTACCTTGAGTACTGTGTTCAGTTCTGGGCCACTCAGTTCAGGAAAGACATTGAGGTGCTGGAGCAGGTCCAAAGAGGGGCAATGAGGCTGGTGAAGGTACTCGAGCACAAGTCCTATGAGGAGAGGCTGAGGGAGCTGGGGTTGTTTAGCCTGGAGAAGAGGAGGCTCAGGGGAGACCTCATCACTCCCTACAACTCCCTGAAAGGACATTGTAGGCAGGTGGGGGTTGGTCTCTTCTCCCAGGCAACCGGCAGTAGGACACTAGGGCACAGTTGTAAGCTGTGCCAACGGAGATTTAGGTTACACATTAGAAAGAATTCTTTACAGAGAGAGTGATCAGGCATTGGAATGGGCTGCCCAGGGAGGTGATGGAGTCACTGACCCTGGAGGTATTTAAGAAGAGACTGAATGTGGCACTTAGTGCCATGGTCTAGTTGACAGGGTGGTGTTAGGTCATGGGTTGAACTCGATGATCTCAGAGGTCTTTTCCTGGTTGATTCTGTGATTCTGTGATCCTGTGACCTGGATACTCAGAAGTTACTACCCAGCCAACCCTATATATGGACAACAGACCTATTCCTTCCAGGTTCTGTCCCCTTCCTGGACTTCTCATTTCCATGGAGGAGAAACCCAGTTGCATCAGCTGGAAGCTGTGGCACAGCTCCAGGCAGGTCCCTAATTTTAACTGGAAAGGGCTGAGGACCTCCAGGGAAGGCATCTGCCCTACAGTCCAGCATAGCCAGAGCTTTCTCAGGGTGCATGCACCGCTGCCTCGGACTACCCATGCCATCCAATCACAGGCTGGGCCGGCAACAACAGTGGTACAGTGGCAACCCTTGCCGCTGGGATTCAGACAGGGAAACATGGCAGCATAGGGGCTGCTCTACCTCAATTTTTTCCATACATGGTACATAAGGAGAAAAACACCAAAAATCATTGAGGATGCATTTCCCATAGTTAGGCCCCATCTTACATTGTTTATAACTTTGCCAGCTCTAACCTGCCATTTTCCAAGCTTGGTGCCTGCTCAAAGTTTTTGGAAAAGGTCAGCCAACGATTCAACTGTTTCTGAAAAGAAAATAACTAAACCATATTAAAAAAAAATAGTGACAGTTTCTTTGAGCTGCTCTAGCACCCCCAAGTTTTGGAGCATGCAATTAATGAAATTTGTCAGGAGGTGGCCTTCCTATCTGGGACATGCTAAGAAAGAAATCTTTGAAAATATGCAGTTTACAATATCTTAGAGATATAATAGGAGAAATATCTTAGAGTTTATAGCTAATTTCCCCGGAGAAATTGCCTGCAAGGACAATGTCTCAGCTTCTGGTGAGCACAGAAACTGCAGTTTTGTGCTGTGTGGGCTCAGTGCTTTACACCATACACCAGATGAGGAAGATTTTCTTGTGCTCCTCAAGCTCCCCCTGCTTTTCACTCTGTGATTCTCTGGCTCAGCTTCAATGAGCATAGACAGTTAACCTGAGTGTGTTTCCTCATCTTCTTTAAATACTGAGTGGCTAGGATATTTTCGTGCTAACAAATTGTAAAAGGTGGGGCAATGTGAGTGTAAAGGTATCGTCCTTCTTTGCTAAAAGAATTGTGTTCTCACAAATCAGAATGTGAAAATCAGACAACACAGAAAGAGTGTCACCAGATAAAAGAAGATTAATTAAAGGAGATAACTGAGGGTCAGATTCTGTTCTTGTGTCTGATTTATATAGATACTGTTCAAGAAAATATGAAGTAAAAGGAAAACCAGCTTTAAAATATTCAGCTTCTACCTATTGTTTGTGGGCTTTTTTTTTGTCATAGGTTTTCTATTTTTATATTCATCCCAGTAATGATGTGAATACACTATTAAAAATAACTTGTTGCAAAACCATGTGCGCTAGGTTAAAGTTAATCCTGTGATTTATTCTTCCTTCTTCACACACCCTGAAGTAATCTGCTCTGTCTTCCTCAAATCCTATTCTCACACTTCCGTCAGTGTCAGGAGTACAAATGGCAGCAGCTTATTAAATTTCACAAGTCAAGTTAATGCCCACTTCTGCTGTTTTAATTGCTTTTCTACAGTTGCTTTCACAACTCAGAGAAGAGGCCCTTACAAAGACAGTGTTATTAACCATATGTTGTTCTGTTCCTGCTCTTCCTATGCACCAACATCTTTGACTGAAGGAAAATGAAAATAATTTTCTCTTAATAAATGTTTTAAATTTCACCTGTTGGATCTAACATGTGATGCAAAGTGACAGTCATGCAGCTTCTAATGTCAGTGAACAACAATTCCTGATAAGTAGTAAAAGACTACTTCTGACTGAGAAGAAAATATTGGATTATTATTATATTGGATTATTAACTCTGTGCTCTTGCAGAATTAAAAATTTTATGAGACTAGCACAATGGCAAATGAACCATTAGAAAATAGAGAGTTCCTTATTCAGCACAGGATACATATAATACAAAACAAACAGTAAATTGTTGGTTCCCAATGTTTCCTAACTTCAGTCTAGCTACATTCCTGTCAGCACTGGAAAGAGATTTGTTCAAAATTGCAGCAGTGCGGATATAACTTCTGGGAGATCTAAGGAACTACCTTATGCAACTGCTCATTTTATTGAGTGTTCTCATTCAAAACTTAATCCTAAACCCTTCCTAAAGATTATACATGTGCAACTGCGCTGTGGTTTAACCCCAGCCAGCAACTAAGTACCATGTAGCTGCTCACTCATGGAGTGGAACACTAAATTGTACTCTCTATACTCAAGCTCCAGGACCTTTTCGTAAAAGTGACAGACCCCTTCTTACTTCCACCGTGCTCTGATCCTGGTTTATAGGACTTCTCTCACATGAGAAGTTCCTCTGGGCCACAGGAAGGCGATCAAACAGACCTATCCTGTTTTTACCCAGAACCACCAGAGCAGAGACACACACCATGGGATCCAAAGAGGCACAGGCATATCCAAAGGCCACAGGCTGAGCTTGGAGAACACTACACTCCAGCTGTTCTGGGATTCTGCAGTGGGCCCTGCTGATTCTTGACTGCTTCCTGAACTCAGGGAAGAGACCCACAGTAGTAAAAAAACACCTTGATTTCCATCTATAATTTTCTTCTGAGAAGTCTTCATAGACCTCTAGATTTATAAATGACCCACGGTTTTTCTCCAGATGATTCCTATTTATAAATTTATACTTATGACGTATGTCATTTTGTACCTCTCCTACATTTTGTACAATTCAATTCTTCAGAAGAGTTGGATTTTTCTCTTTAAAATAAAATAAACCAAGAGTTCTGAAGTCTTATCAATGTGCAAACAGGGCTTAACCTGTACATTTTTTCCCTCTCCCTTCAAATTCAGCAGGCCTGAAAATGCTTTGTTGTTGAAATATTTTTTTTAAACAAACACTCCCACTGAATTATTCACTGTTGAGACATAAAAAGCCTTCAGAATATTTGTAATTTATTAGAGGGGGAAAAGTCTGAATTAAATGGTCTGTGTCTTGTAGCTTGATCATTGCTGGCCTGAGATAATCTCAGGACAAGATTCATTACTACCTAGTGCTTTTTTGGGCTGGTGAAACTAATATCCATATACGTTCCCATGGAAAAAATAAAGCTTGGTTTAAAATAAAGGTTTTGGTGATCCCAAACGAACCACACTTTCCATGCTGCACCTTGCCACCTTCTCAAACCCCAGTGATGAATACAAAGAATGCTTTTACAGCACAGCTTTCACCTTTCACATCACAATCCCTGGTGTGGTGCTTAGGCAAGAAGAAGGAATTCTCGGGGGAAGATTTGTGCAGTGGTTGAATATGATGAATGATTATGCAGTGTTTGTTTCTAACAGTGAACGTAAACGCTGGGGGTCTTAACTTAGAGGAGTGCCTGTCCACAGAAATTTCTCAGAACCCTAATTTACAGAGCAAGAGTGGGATTCAGTTCTTCTGACACATTTGTCTAGATGTCTTTTAAAGCCAACGGAGAGAATCAAGCTCTTCTACATTCATTGATCTGTTTTATTACCTCTTTGAATGAGATCAATTTCACCTTAAAAGTGCCTCCTTTACTCCATGGACTGGAAATGGGTTTTTTTGTGACCAGCTCATTTTTTCACCATTAGAAGCATTTCCACTCCATCCCTATAAACATGTAGAACTAGACCCCTTCAGCTTGAATCCAACCAACCAGGATAATGAGCAGGGGACTGCCTGAAGCTACCAGTGCTGTGTTTGAGATCACATCCCTCTCTGATTCTTATGCTGTGCCTCCTTCAGGGTTTTAATTTGAATCCAAACCATTCTTTTGAAGTCATTCCCACAGTCATTCCCAACTAACTACTGAGCTTTGATATGCTTTGTGAAACAGTCTGAGTTCATCACTGGTTCTCCTTCAGATGAAACTATGCCAGAAGATGCACTCCATAAATGCCCCTGTTGCTAATGTCTTCAACTCATGGGATCAGAGAAAGCTTGAAGTAATCCCTATGAAACATGCATATTATGGTTGACAGGTTCTCATATTCATCTGTTTTGTTACAGAGACATTTTGTTTTGTACTGCCCTTCTTCCTAATTCAGATACACATGTAGATTTCCAAAATCTGCCTTACAGGCACCTTCCTCCGCTGATGGTGCACAGCCAGGAACTACTGCTTGAACACAGGTGCCAATGCCACTAGCCTGTGATCATCTATATATTTTATGGCTGGTATACCTGGCACAGTTCTGGTCCAGCCCTCTTTCCTTCACAGGTGGGAGATGGCATGCAAGCCGACATACATCTTCTGTGGGGGAAGAGTGCTCTGGCATGTGGCTGACAGCCATAGTATGTCACATATCTCTGAGGCCAAAAAAATCTTGACCTGTTTTACTTACTACAACAAACATGACCTAAGTGACTACAGCACTCTACAAGGATAAGGGCGAAATTGTCTCTGACTGAAAGAGCTCTGCTCCTCTAAGTAGCTGCCCTATGGAATAGCCAACATAACAGAACAAGTGCCTCCAAGACTACAGCTGATGGTTTGGTCTCCCTCTGCAGGAAGAGAATCCCTGTAAACAGAAGAGGCAATTGAACCCAAGTCTCCCACATCCTAAATCAGTGCATTCACCACTCAGACCTTGGATAAAAATCAATTACCACTCCAGAAGAGCATCTTGTGTGGCATCCAATCCTTTGCAGAGCTGCATCCAACTGCTTTCTCAATGAAGCTGCAAAATGAATGGATGCAACTGTAATTTATGGCCTTGGGGTGATATGCTGAGGCCAGTAAGAATACAAAGTTTAATGTCCTGTTAGCCCTTTTGCAGTAATTCAGCACCCTGATAATCCTTACCGAATGAAGATCCGTGGGGAAACAGGCAAGGAAAAGCCTAATTCCTGACCTGTAGTTTTAGGCAAACTGTTGTCACAACTACTGTGACACAAAGGGTTTCTGAGCATACCCCAAAGCTAGCACTTACATTAGGACCATCCTCTAAAACTTGGGGCACTTAAAGAGTTTAAGCACGCTCTGGTTTTGCTAAACGTGAGCTGGACTTGTCAGACTTGTAGGTTTTGCGCTCACTGGGTTTCCCTAATTCTACCACTGGCATATCTACATTTGTTTATTTTCACCTGACCTTTGGCACATCTCCTTTACTCTCTACGTGACCTCAGTGGAGCGGCACTCCCTGGTACTAGGCGGCTGCCCAGCCCTTGCAGCACAGATCGCCAGGCAAGTCGCGGGGCAGGGTGACACACCGGGGCAGCGGGATGAAATCTCCGCCACTCGCTCCCACCTCGCCAGGAGCGATTGCCTCCCGGGGGAGTCACCCCCGCACACCTCCGCCCTGCTGCCGGCTCACCCCTGCCCAGTGCCGACCGTGCCGCATCCGACCCTCCCTCCTCCCTCCACCGCTGCCACTCCCGGGCCGAACCGGGCCGGAGAAGGGAGAGGCCGGCGAGGGCCCCGTCGGCGGTGGGGGACAGGAGGGAGGAAGGAAGGGGCGACAGGGGACAGCTCTTCTCCGGGCGAAACGGGAAAAGAGATGGAGGGGAACAGCTTACCTCTGGGAGAGACGGGTGAGATGAATGGAGGGGAGCATCTACCCTCTGGGAGAAACGGGTGGGATGGATGGAGTGGGGCAGCTTCGCTCCGGGTGGGACGGATGGGATGGATGGATGGAGGGGGACAGCTCCCCTCCGGACCAGACGAATGGGAGGGATGGATGGATGGATGGATGGATGGATGGATGGATGGATGATGGATGGATGGATAGAGGGGGGCAGCTCCCCTCCGGACCGGACGGGTGGGATGGATGGATGGATGGATGGATGGATGGATGGATGGATGGATGGATGGATGGATGGATGAATGGAGGGGGGCAGCTCCCCTCCTGGCGGGCCGGGGCGCCTCGCCGCGCCGGCCAGAGGGGCTGCGCTCTCTGACGAGCCTGGGCGATGGGAGGCAGCGCGGCGGGGCGGGGTGACGGCCGCGGCTCTAATAAGGCCGGGGCTGGCGCTGGCCGAGGGCTGTTTGCCCCCGCCCGCCCCCGAGCATGCAGTGCTTTCCCGGGCTGGTGCTGGCCCTGAGCTCGCTGCTGGGCGCCCTGGCGCTGCTGCAGCTCTCGCTGTACCTGCGGGTGCCGTCCCGCTACGGAAAGCACGAGGAGCGGCTGTGCCGGCCGCGGGGCCGGCTGCCTGCGCGCTGCGCCTGGTTCCTGCAGGAGCTTCCCTCCTTTCTGGTGCCCGCG
The DNA here is from genome assembly GCF_003945595.2 of Pipra filicauda. NCBI lineage: Eukaryota > Metazoa > Chordata > Aves > Passeriformes > Pipridae > Pipra > Pipra filicauda. The sequence goes on along the minus strand of NW_024104468.1, from coordinate 250,775 downwards.
CTGCTGCTGGCGCTGCGCAGCCCGCCCCGCCTCGAGCCGCTCGGCTGCCGCCTCCTCTGCTGCCTCTTCTGCTGGCATTACTTCTACAGGTACCGCCGCCGGGCACGGCTCCGCTGCGGCCTCCCCGCGGGAAGCGATAAACCAAGGGAAGCTGCGGGAACGCGCGCAGCCGGAGCCGGACGGGCAGTGGGGTCGGGGCAGGTCCTGGCTCTGCAGCATCGCTGCCTCCTCTGTCCGGCTGGCGATCGCTGGTCCGCGTCCCTGGACTCCGCTCCAAGTGTAGAGGCCGTCCGGGTGGGCATCTCTGCCCCGGGTCGGCAGCCGGGGGAAGGAACAGGAGGTGCTCGGGTGCTTGAAGCAGGGGAGAGGATGGATGGTGTATGGTTTCGATTGTTCTCTTAAAAAAAAAAAAAAAAAAAGAATAAAGAAAAAAAGAGGTTTCACTAAGCTGGAGCAAAGGTTTGGACGAAACTAATCGAAATATTATGTAAAGGCACATGCGAAGTGCTTATTTCGGGCAGCAGAAGCGCCGCATGTGCAGCGCCAGGAGCAGCGCCGGGCGCCAAATCCAGCCGTGGGAACACGCTCGAGGATGGCCAAGGGCAAACCCTCCGAAGCGCGGGGAGCAGCCGTCAGGGCAGGGGAGACAGAGATACTGCGGGCTTTCTGTGCCACAGCAGGAAAGTTGGTTCTTTATGCTCAATTCGTCATTCTTACTTCACTACCAAAATTAAGTGAAGTGAATTTATCTTTTTTTCTTCTGATTTCTTTTCTTTTTAGAAACCTTGTCATCTCAGAGTCAACGAATGCTGTAACTCTACTTAATTCTGTATTTGCTAATCAGGAGCTCAAAGAAAAAGTAGAGTTTTGATCCACTGTTGCTCATAACTTTTAAGAGACATAGCTCTATAATTGCCATCTGGTTCTGCAGCCAGTGAGACTTGGTTCTGGAGTATATCACCAGAATATATCTTCTGCTCCACTTCGATTTTCTGTGGAGTTCTTTCATGAGGAATTTGATTTTTGGTTATCTGTATATGGAAAAAAATGGTTTTATTAATAAAGGGCAAATGCATGTGAACCTTATGGCATTACATAGTAAAGAGCTATGTAACTTCTGAGGCAAATCTTTTTCTGGCTTCATTTGCCATTTTTTATCATAATTCTTTTTTTTTTTTTTAGTTTGCTTCATAGAAATAGAAAACATTATTTTAATATTTAATCAGAAATTATTATTTGCAACTCAACCAAAATCAATATATTGAAAATCCAGTTACAGTGTCTCTACCAATAGTTTAGGGATAGAAACTCTAGGCTGTTGTAGATAAATATAAAACAAAGAATGGTTTACAGTGCAATAACACTGTGTTAGAGATATATTTATTATCACTAGCATTGTCTTTGCTGAAGTAATCAGCTGGAGGACCCATCTATAACACATTTGGCTTCCAGAAAGCTAGATGTATTAATTATGTGTAATTATACAAAATTTGATTTAATGTATTCTGTTATTATCAAGAATTTCTGATAGTTTGAGAAACACAGCTATCAATGAACACCACTAGACAATCAAAAGAAATGTTACCCTACTGGTATGCATACATCTATTGAGCCTGTGACTTTTCCAACATTGCTGCTGGACTTAGGCAGAAGTACTGTGTTTTCATACATTCTCTTTCTCAAATAATTTAAAGGTCTTCTCATCTGTCGCTGGAGTATACTTTTTCTCTTGTAAAAGTCCTCACTTCAACGAAGTCTGTATAACAATTTTCTTTCTAATACTGCATGTTACTCCAATATTGTTCTTATAGTGTGCAGCCCCTTCTCACACAAGCCATTCTAAGATTCTACTAAATCAAGTAATATGTGAAATGTGGTTTTGAATATTAGTACTCTATTGTTATGTAAAAGAGCAGCAAAATCACAAATTAGGAATTTTTCTGGGTTTCACCTGACACTATGGGAACAGACAGGTTCTTTGAGGGGTCCTTGGTAGAATGACCAATTTCCACATGGTTATGATTATAATTAGAGCTTTATTATAAAATAAAATCTTTAACAATCAGCATAAGATTGTTATCTACAATTTCTAGCCAGTAGGATAGTTTATTGTTACACAGAATTTTTCAGCAATTAGTGGGTAGCTTTCTTATTTCCTAGAATTTTTTTATTTACCTAGACATTTTAGTTACTTGGACCCTCTGCAGATTGGGATAAATTCTTAGTAATCAGCATGTGACACAATAACTGTAATCTGGACTCAACCTTTAACTAAAAAAACATGAGCTACTCAGCCCTTGGAGGAAGAAGATGACAATGGTGGAGACATCCCTGACCATCAGGAATTCACAGGTTTTGCCATCCAGCATCAGCTCCAGTCTAAGTCCACTTGCAGCTGTTAGGGCTGTTAGTCCACACGGGCTCTTAGGCTTCCCTATTCTGTACTGAGTGCCACCACATCCTGGTGACAACGCTGGTGGGCAAGCGATCTTACTGCAATGTTGAAAAACGGGTAGAAAGAAAGGGTGTGTGTGTGTGTGTATATGTGCAGTGCATTTATGTATAATGGCTGTTTGCCTTATAAAATGATATTTGCTATGCTAACCATATTGCCAGAGGGCACTGGTCACAGTGGATTAGGATGGTTCTTTGTCATACAGTGTTTGAAAAGAAGTTCAGTAGTTTGATATAACAGACAGGCTTAATCTAGATTTTCCTTTTCAATTTATTATCTTAACTACGAATAACCTAATAACAGTTTAAAATACTTTTGTGATGAAATTTGACTGCAAGGATAATGAGTAAAACATTCAATCAATTGATAATAAAATTACATTTACTCAATGGATGTAACATTTTGCATTTTCTGACTTTAAATTTTTGAAATGAATAAATTTTTAATTATAAACATATTTTATTAATCCACTCCTACTTTAACTACTGATCGTCTGACATCTGTATTTAAGCATTCCCTTATGTTTGTATGAAATATAGAAAAGTTTCCTTGTATATTTTTGCATAATTTTGTGACTTCTTTCTCTCTGTAGGGAAGCTTTTTTAGTTCCTAATTTTGTCTCATCTGCTATACCAAACATGCAGGAGGAAGGGTAGTTTTTAGTAGAGATATGCTCAGAAGGACAATATAGTCCATAGTGGAGAAACAAATTTTTCAAGGATCACTGTGCCCAGCTATTCTGCCTTCCTTTGTTATGTTGTTGTTGCTGGTAGCTTCTGTTTGACTAAAGCACATATTTCAGAGTAACTCCAAGTCTTGACCTGAGGATCCCAGAAGATAAAAAAATCCTTCAGTTTTCACTGTTTTCTTTGGTAGTGTTATCTTCTGAACTCTTTTACTCTTATTTAAACGTGTTTAAAATGTCTTGCTTAAATGTGACTAGTCTTGATTTTCTCTCAGTGGTGCCTGCCCTTTCTCACCCTGTGCTAATTTAAAGCACTCCTTAGTATCCTTCAGTATTTTCTTACCATGATATCACTTATACAGTAACTGGATCATGTTCCAATTTACTTGTTACAGAGCTGTCAGGTCCTTTATCAGCACCAGTTTGATCCACATAATGTAGGAGAACATGATCATATTTCTCATGCATTAGTTACTGGATGTGCTGTGGTGTTTATACTGAATTTGTGGTTTTGTGATGGATTTATGCCAGCTACAGGGGAACAGATATTACCTGATCTGACACAGAGTTAGAGTGGTGCAGACACATGATACTTCATCCAACACGAAGTTGGTCAGGATAAAATTAGCTTTTCATAAATTTAGGAACAGGTTTAAACCAGCAAAATTAATTTGTCCTGCTTTTGGACGTGGTGTCAAGTAGCTACAACATTTTTTATTTGATCCGAGGTATCGTAAACTAGATTTATAATGACACTGAACCACAGCAGAAGGCCTACAACGCAAGATATTCTCCCCCTCCTCAGTCCTCAGATAATTTCTGTGTCATTTTTAGCTCTCCTCTGTTTCTATAACCATTTTAAAATTAAGATATCGATGTGGTGTATAATACAGAACTGGAGTTGTAGTAGCATGTCTAAAGACAACATTAATTTCCTGTTTCCCCATGCTTATTCCCATGTTTACAGACTGGGAGAGTGCTTTTCGAGTTGGAGTCATGGTAGGATGCCCTGTGTTTCCAAGCTGCTTACAACGCTCTGGAGCTGGTGTAACCACGACTGTAACCAAGGTTACAATCTATCGCTCCTTAGGAGTTGTTTCTGTTTGTGTCACTGTATTTCTTTGATTTTAAAGTAACTTTTCTATCTGGGCATACTGCTCAATAATTCTGTCTCACACAGGTTGTCTAGAATTTGTGCCATATGCCAGCTTAATCAGTGGTAATTTCGTATTTATTGTCAGGTTATAGAGGAGTATGCTGGAGTGTTGTGATGATCATTCTAACCCTCTTCTGGAAAATCCCTGGGTTAATGCTGATGGCTCCTTACTGACAAGGACTTTAGAGGACCTCTCTTCTTGCCCAAAGGAGCCCCATGAGCCAGGTCTGGCAGGTGCTGTGCCCCCACCCAGCCCACTGCTGACAGAGAAAGGAGAGGGTCATCTGAGTACTGACTGCTGGACAAAGGGCCAGCCCTCACTAAGTGCTGCTCACACAAAGATTTGCTGCCCAAGAGGATGCAAGAGGGAGGTGGATGAAGCCAGGAGACCTTGCCTCCATCCTGCCTTGCCCAGTGTCCTGTGATGAACTGTGACAGCAGTACGTTTCTGCCTTTCTCTGCCACCACTAGGCAGCAGCCTCTCTCTTTGTGGCTTTCATGAAGGATTGAAAGCAGGTGGCGGCTGCTGCTGCTGCTGCTGTTGCTGCTGCTTAGGGGAGGAGATGGAAGGGAGAAATCTCCAATCCCACCCCCTATTTGTTTGGCTGCTATCCTTAGCTAGCCAGTTCTTTGTGTCTCAATGTGCACTTTATTGCCACAGCATGGTGTGAATTTAATCAAATTCAAACGCTTTCTAGTGCTAAAGATAACCTCCTTAAAATCTGAATTAGACAAAATCTGAAAAAAATATAAATCTGAATTTATCACATCTGTTCTAGTTAATCTCACAGCTTCTTTGCTCTGAGAAGGTAGAGTCTGTGATGGTAGGACCTCCCAAAGTGATGGGGTGGGAGGGTAGAGAAAAGGAAAAAGAAAGGGAGAAAAGCAACAAACGCCAAGTGTACCATCTGTATATGCAATCTCAGTGGAAAGCTGGCCATGAGCTTAAAAGGATGAGTGGCATAAAATGTGCATACAGGAATACTTCTCGTGATAAATGACTTACAAAGTATTTTGCTTTGAAATGTAGTTTGTGATACAGCCTTTCCTGCGAGAGGGCTTGTGCTAAGAAGATAGCAGCTAAAGCCCTCAGGTGGTGGGGAAAAGCCCCTTTGCTGCATTTCCATTTTGCAGTCCAGCTTCAAAAACCAAAGGTGGGAAACAAAACATAAGGTGATGAGAAGAAGCCTTTGGAATCCAATTCCATTTAAACCTTAATGCTACATTCCTTCATGCAGTGAGCAAGACAGTGGTGAGGGAGCAGAGGAGACGTCACTATGTGCAGTGGCAGCAGGAAAGGCCTTGTTTCACTGATTTACAAAGTTAATCCTGAAGATACTGGTGTAAAAGACAGGGTGCTGGATTTACCCCTACTGTGCTGCCTGTGATAGCTGAGGCACTAGCAATTAAAAGAGGCATTTCAGTTTCAAAATCTACCTAGAATCACATTTATTTATTTATTTTCTTCTCTTGCAGCTTTGTTTTCAATCAAAGCCGTAATTCTTTACTGTGTTAGTATATAAACAAACCAAACTGCTGTTTTCATTTCTGAAGTGCACTGAGGTGAATCTGGAGGATGTTAAGTAGGCTGCTCTTTGAGATGCGGCTGGATCCCCAAACTCCTTTGATTGAAGGTGATCTGTTTAGTGCGCCTGTACTGGGTTTTCTACAAATTGTCATCTTTCTAAAATGATCAGGGAAAGCAGGCTTTCACGGCAAGAGAATGGAAAATGAGCAACATTTGAAAACAGCATTTTTAAAATGTTAAAACAGTTTTTAGCACTTCTTTTGGCCAGTTACCCTCTCTCTGAAACTAAGTTGGGGGGAGAAAGACAGACTCTCCCTCTTCCTTTGCTCTGTACAATGCAACACATGAAGTCCCTTTTTAAGCCTGTCTGTACTGCCTGTTTGGTCAGGCAGGTGACATGTTTACCTGGGCATGCTGGTCCTTTTTTCATGTAGGTGTGCCTACTTATGATCAGTAAGAAAAGCAGCTCAAGCCTCCAGACAGATGCAGATGGATGGAGGCTCCAAATGAGTAAGTCATGTATAAATTAATTTGCTCATAATTTTTAGAGGTATTCTGTATTAGTTCATACAGAGTTTTAGTTATTTTTTTTTAAAACATTAAGTGGATAAATGGAAATTAGATTAAGTTTGAAGTGTATCTATATATTTCTAAGTGGTACTCTCTTTGTTATAGGAATATGCTAGTGAATATTATCAGCCTATATAGTAACCACCAGATCCAATCCAGAGATTATTTTTTTTACCCATAGAAATAGTTATTTTATCCTTTTGTCTTAGAATGTCGCCATCATTAAGTGTCAATAACTAAAGACATTTTCATTGTGGGCTTCATGAAACCTTTATCATTAATCTCCCAGTATACAACATGCAGGTATTTAACAGGTAACAAATCTTGTTCTCGTTTCCTTCACCTTGATGCTTTGGAGTAAACCCTAACCAGATTCCTTTTGGCCTTCACCAGCTACTCAGTAATACGTTCGCATCCTCTCTCCTGCTGTTTGAACTTGGCAGTAATTCTAGATCTGGCAGTGATATCCTTAACAGCAGCTGACCATTTGCTCTGCGTCTTTGGGGCATTCCTCGTTCCCCACTCAATGAGTGTGTTTGTGATTTATCCCAGTGTGTATCAGTAATGCTAATATATGATTTCTTCTCTTAAGTGAAAATATTAGATTCATTGGTATTTTTATTCAGGTTCCTCAAATTAACGTACTAATAGTCAATAAAAATATGTCTTTATACTCTTTGCCTCAGACTTGTAAGATGCTCATGTACCCAGTGCTTTATGGAGTTTGTTTCTTTGCAGTTTTCTCTAGCATTATGAAATACCTTCCAAATTCTACTCTCAAAATAGAATACTAGCTGATTGCTTTCCTAACTATTAGTATAAATAATTCTATCTATACATTCATTTCCCATCGGAAAGTGGGATAACATTACAGAAACCTATCGGTTTTGCCCAGCCCAAATTGTACTCATGTGACTTTTCCTTTTGTCTCTTGGTCTGGAAGATTTTATGCAGAGATGAAACTAAGAGATAACTAAACTTATGACTTTTGTGTTTCTTCATTTCTTTTCAAGACAACAAGCCTATTAACAGTATATTGCTGTCTGACTCCAGTTTGTCTGTGCTGTTTTGTCATTACTGGGCAGCTTTACAATCCTTTATGGTTTTTGTATTTGTGCTCCAGATGTTTTTTTCCCAGGTAGACATTACCACGTGCCATGCTCCCGCTCTCCTTTCTCCATCATATCCACTACTCCTACTGTACAACTAAGGCTGTAATTCCCTAATCCAGTTGTTCAAGAAGGTTTTGTATGCTTGTGTTCTCCAGGATATTACAGTTTACCATTCCAGAGATATTTGTTGTTTTGCAGTCAGATCACTGGCCTGAGGTCCATATACGGAAAGACTGTTCTGTCCTCCAGAAGTAAAGGGAAGCACCATACACACAGAACAGGTCACAGAAGTTTTTTCTTGGTTTCATCTCTGCTACTTGGAGCAGAGCCATTAAATGCACTCAAGGAGTTTTCATGTTTGCTCTGAAACTTCACTGTCCCTGTTAAATACAAAAGGACTTGGTGGGTGCTCTGTCTCAGCTGCTCTGCAGGGAGCTGTTCAAACTGCAGACCCAGGGCAGAGACTCCAGTCCCAACCACAAGGCTGTCACCGAGGCTCAGGTAGGGTCCTCTGATCTCACCTAAGTAAGGTTTGAGCCCACTGAGGAAGTTAAAACACTTGATATCCTATGAATTTAAATCTTTTTTTGGAAGATACATTCTGAGCTCCAAACTCCATTGAGCTTCGATAAGACTGACAAGGATGTAAAAATCTGTATTTGCATTATCAGATTCCTGCTGATATATTGGAAAAGTAGGGTTATAAAGGGCTATGCTAAGACAGAGAGAGAAAAAAAATTAAATTATATACAGAAGTTTCAGTAAATGTTTTTACTTGAAAATAATGATGTTTTTACCAAAGAAGGAAATTACTTGTTTTAATCATGGGATGTCTGTAGTAGTCCCTTACTGGGGCTGCTTTTTTAAGTAGGAAGGGAAAAGCAAGAGAAAAGTGTAAGGTTCATTCTATATGTGCAGTGGGAAATTTGTTAATGGACTTCACTCTTTCAAGATCCACAAGTCTGTTTTCTTGATTTCTTATCATAAGAGAGGCAGTCACTATGGGGGGAAGTTACACTTTTTTACTAAGACAATAAATATTTTTTGACAAAAGGAAACATTTTAATCAGCTCCTTTACGTACTCAAAAGCTTATACTATTAGGTAATTTCCCAGCTTTGTGGAGTTCAGTTAAGAAAAAAAACCCTATGAAATAACCTCTTAGTATCATGATTATAAATCAGTGTCCATCCCAGACACTACATCTATTTTCCTTGGTAAAGATTGTATTCTTGTTATCTCCTTCAAAACTAAAGTAATTTTGTTCAAGAAGAATTATGATAAAGAAAGGCTTTCAAGCTATAAATTAAGAGACTATTCTTAAATTACACACCTTGGAGTGTCCTTCTCTCACTAGAAATTGATTTATATGTGGCAGGTGAATTGATCAGTAGGGTGGTCCTTACTGAATTTCGTCAAATAATTAAATTTATGTACATCTACACCCATTTGAATGTAAGAGCTGTGTTACTCTTTGCTGGCCACAGAGCTGACGTTCTAATTATTTTTGCAGCATCTCATAGATACAACAATAGCGATGAAATTATTTTGTAAAAAAAACAACAAACCAACCAACCAACCAATTAAAACTGGGTTAAAATATCCAGTGCAGGAAATGGAAAAAGTCAATGGACAAGAAGAAAAAATAGCATCTTTTTCTACAGGTCTGAATTTATTTAAGAGCCAGTTATATTAATATTTAATACATTATTAATTATTATTTATTATATAATTATTTGTCATCTATTATTATATATTAAATATAAATATATTAATAGTAATTATTAATAAATAAAGAGCCCAGATGTGAATCTTTGAAACACCAGTTGCTACCATGTTAATACCTAAGAATGAGCAGAAAGTGAGTCAAAATATGACCTGCAACAACAGTGCAAAAAGGTCCTATTTGAACTAAGTTGGGTTTGACCTACTCCTTCCTAATTACTCTCTATAAACATGCAATAGAGTAGCAACACCCAAAGTCAACTTTTGCCATATATAAGATACCAATTTGCTTATAACAGTGCTAGAGTTGACCAACTTAATCCAACATTTACCATGCTGGGAGACTGCTTCCCAGAAATGTCTTTGGAAAATGTCACCTTATCAGGGTGCATATGCCTCTACAAAGCTTTTGTCGCTCCTGAGAACAATGACAGAGAGGAAGAAAAGTTGTACATTATGCTACTGAATTTTTTCTGTCTGTTTTCTTCTCTTTAGAAACTTTTTTAAAAAAAGACAATTATTAAAGCATTCACGTTTTCAAACCTGGCCCAGGTTAAGATTACTGAAGCGAAAGGTTTCTCTGGCTGTTCCCAGGGAAAGCAATTTAAAAGTGGTGGAGTTGTTTGAGAAATGCACTTGTATCTGTTCAAACATAAAGATAACATTTTTAGAGTCTGTTCTTCTGGTTCATCTGAGGCTGTAAGTAGAACCACAGTGTGTGAGCCTGCAAACCAGCTAAGTATGGTCCAGGCTGGCACTGTGGGGCAGAGCAAGACTTTTATGCAACAGAGAAAAAGTGGTCTCCTAGCTGGAGTCCTGCCAGCATGGATTGGGAAAATACAACTTGTCTTGAATGCCGTGAAACAAAAAATACTGTGAGGTTTACAGTGAGGGCTAGAAGGAGGGAAGAGAATAGCAAGGAAGGGACAAGTAGGAGAGCTGTTAAAACAGCTAGGGCAGTAGTGGGGCATGAGTGAGAAGAAATGGAAGGGAAAAGGAGGCAATGTGAGAGGCCAGTTTCCAGGTATCAAGTGGCACTTTAATACAGACACTGTCCATTGTGTTGAGTGATTCACTTAGCAACTTTCAGTGTTAGGAAATCTTTGGATGTATTCTGTGAGGAAAGATAGATGATTGTGACTCAGAGTCAGCCCTTGGTAGTGTTTTTCCTTAGAAAAAAAAGAGAGGATACATTAGAATGATCAGAGGACTTAGTAAGTGCAAACTCAGGACCTGACTTGCTCATTTCAAATTTTGTTCTTCTCTGTGTATATGTACTGACATGAGTACCATGAGGCCATTCAGGTTCAGAAGAAATTTGGAATACTAATCTTCCAAATGTAAGATATTTCAACCAAAGTTCTTCAAAATGTGACCCTAAGGATTTAGAAATTACAGTTTTCAGCTTTAACTTCCTTACAGTATAAAAAAAAAGAAAGAAAAAAGTATTCAGTGTTTCTAGTCATTTTAGTTATGAAGAAGACTTTCCCAAAACAAAACAGGCCTAAACTGCTGCAGAGGTTTATTACTGAATCTTTCAGTTTCATAGCTTCGTAACAAATTTTATTGTATCGTAAAAAATAAGGAAGAAGATGACCCAATGAGGTACTTATGAACTCTGTGGACTGTGGTGAAATGATCAAAAATCCCTTTATCAGTATTCTGCTGCATGGTGAAAAAAGCACTCTCAACAGAGGCAGGACTTCAAACTGGTTTTGATGAGAGCATCTATAAAATGGAGCTAAAGAGAAACCGCTTTAGTTTACAGCCTCAGATTTCTCAGTTTTGTGAGCACATTGAGAGCCATAAAGAGGTGAGAATCTGAAGAAGGAACGACAAAGAAGGAACAATGTTAGGAAGAATGGAAAAGCAAAATGCAGGCAGAGCAGGAATTCAGGCATAAAAGAGGAAAAGAAGGAACTACTGGAGTGAGAAAAGTCAGTTAAGAGTATTTTAAAAACTACTAGTAATGTGTCTTATAAATCTAGTTGCAACTCTAGAGTCTAGTGGATGTTGGTTGGATACAGTCTGACCAAGCTTTAACTTTGAAGAGGGATAGCTTACCAAATGGTAATTTCTCATGCCCATGCAGACAATTTCTGGAAAATAATGACACTTAATCAGCTAAGTGCAGCTATAAGAGCACAGATTTGCGCGTCCTTGGATTTTGCACCACTTCTCATGTAGATGTGTCCTTGTGTTCTGCTTATGCTCTCAGCCTCTGTGAACTCTTTGCACACTCTGCTCCAGTAGAGCAGGGAGCTTTTCAAAGTGCATAACATAGTGTCTGGTTAAGTTACTCTGGCACACGCTTCACGCTTTTGGCAGACACCCGCAGTTTAGCAACAAGAGCAAAGTGATCTGCTTTCATAAATATCAAGTGGTTATTTCTGAAGAAGAAAAGAGTAAGATACCTTGCTGAAACATATGCTTTGGCTGGCTAAGCCTTTGACACACTATTGCTTAGATAAAACAACAAAAAATTCTCCTAATATTTAAGTACTGCTGCCCTTTAGATAATGTCAAATAGCAGAGGTAATCATGAAACACTGCTAGATCTGCACATTTGTCATCACCATAATCCATCTAGTCATGCTGAACCTTGTCTTGTCCTCTATTCCTCATACAAATATAAATCTGGAACAAGTTTAATTAGGGTTTCAACTGTGACAGCTGGCCTGGCGCCGAGTTCATCAGAGCCCCTCTCACACCAAATAGCTCCAAGTTCCCATTCCCAGGTGGTTCCTGGACACATAGAGTCCTCAGATTTGCTTCTCATTCCTGACAGATGTTTGTCTGGCCTGACTGAGATTCCTAATATGTTCCAGTGCTTCTCTGTCTCTCCCTAATGTCTAAGCTGCATTTTCTATACAACTGTTTAGGCCTATTGCTTCTTATTGTGTTCCCAGTAGATAAAGAGAACATTTTACTACTTTCTTCTTTGCAGCAGTTTTTTGTACAGTTGTAGATTGTTATAATATCTTCCACTGGTTTTGTCTTAGCTATTTTAAAAAGCCCTGAGTCCTTCAGTCTTTCTACTTGGAAAGTAGATAGGATTACTTAAGTCAAGTATAGAAATGAGTCCTGTCTCCTGCTGTTGTAGATATTAGGATTCCGAGACAAAGAGTTGTTCCAAGTAGAAGTGTTTGGCTTTTTAGACAAACAGTCCATCACGCTGTACATTCTGGACTCCAGTATCTTGGCTGTGCAGTGCCTGAGGAGAAGTTGTGAGTTTGTATGGGATGGTGCTGATTTTGACAAGAATCTGTACAAGATACATATTTCCTTTGCTCTGTTAGCTTCACCTTACCTTATTTGGCTATGAGAGAAAAGCATTTTAAAAACAAATCCCCATTTTTCCAAAGAATAAGTCCAATTTTACAGGTGATGGTGAGAAAGATGTTAACATCTGGTTCATCTGGCTCTTGCTTCAGTTGCTTTTGGTTATGGGCATTCAGTCAATTTTTCCCATTGTTTAGTTCACTTCTCATTCTGATTTCCTTTGCACATTACAAACAAAAAGGGGGAAAATGGGAGCTAGCAAATAGCAAACAAAAAGAAAACAATATTTTTAATTAAGGGTATATAAAACCTTTTTCGTGTTTATACACCAAAATGGAAGCATTTGAGAAACAAATATACCAGTATAAATGTATATTGAGTGTAACTTGCTGATGGATTGTGACTTGCTGAGTCAGCTTGTTAATGCACCAAACCAAACAATTCTGTCCTTGGTGTCCCTTTAGAAAATGCATAATAATTGAAATATAGGGTTTTGTTTCTACACCTGCAAAACCAGTAGAAAAGATCAATGCTCTTCAGGACTCAATAACTTTTTACCAGTGACAAGGAAGAATTCTCCTTTGCTGGTTCTAACTGGACACTGATAATCACTGGGAGATACCAGATTTTCTAGTGGCATTTTCAGAAATAATGGAAGAAAATCAAGAGGACTAGCAAAGCAATTTATAAACAAACTTGCAAAACACTTTTGAAACCCGTCTGCTGTTGTAGTGAATTTAGAAGAACAAAAATTTATGCCTTGGAATTAAGCCTACACAATTCTTCTTTACAAAGTAAAACCAAATATCCATTTTTAGGTTCTATACCTTTCCTTTTTCTTCCTTTTTTTCAAATACTTATATTTTATTAAATATAGTACAGCTAATAATATCTGTATGCAACATGACGAGGAGTAAGCTGTATCCCTATCCTTCTGACTTTGTTAACTGCATAGCATGCTTAAGATTTATATCAATCAATGAGGCATTACTGACTAGTACTAGATAGAGAGAATTGACTGAGTTCAGGTGTTTATAGTGTTGGAACTGAGCATTACATAGTTCAGATTCCTTAAATTTATTCCAAGTCAAATGCATCATGTTTTTTTTCAGCTATGATTGATAGTAAAATAGATGTAGCATTTTATTTTTAGCCTTTCCCATCAGATACACATGCTTTTGAAAATATTTGTGTCTTTTTTCCTCTGATCCCACTTTATTCAAATGTAGTGGTAAGCAACTGAGCTTTTCTGACCCTTTGCCATGGTTTCAACCTGAAGTCTGTATTTACAGTGTGGCCACAAGTCAAGCACAGTTGCTGATTCCCTTTGACTGTTTTGCAGGTGTTGTCATTCATGGTGTCAGCCTTCCTGGCGTAGCACGTACCACTCTGGAGCTTCACCCATAAATGCTGGTGTTAAGCACTTGCTAATCTATTCTAGGGATTTTACTCTATAATCTTTAAAATGTTCAGTTGTGTAAAATGTTAGATGAGTCATTAGGAAACCTTGAAGACATCACACTGGATTAGAGCAGAAATCCTTCATAGTCAGCATTCCCTTGACAGAAGCCCATATCAGATCATTCAAAGCAAAGTGTAGTAGATGGTGGTCAGTTGTCTGGGGCAGCTGCTACCTTCTGCCTCCCTTAAGTGGAACACAATTTATCCCTTGAAATACAAATATTAATATGGATTTCAAACCTTTAGACTTTTTCTTCTTTTTAATAAAGGACCTGCCTTTGTCTGTAACCTGCAGTTATTCTCCTTCTTCTCTCAGTCCTACAAACTCTTTAATTTGATATTATTCCTGTATTACTTTAGCAGAAATTTCTTTTCATTGCATTCAAACTAACTTCGTTTCAGTGTCATGAAAACTCTTGGTCACAGCTATTCAGCTCTCCTAAATAAATTACTTTCTAGTATTGTGTGTTATTTTTTATCTTGAGTAAGTCTGTCCAGTACAAGTTCAGTATGGCAATCTCTTCTGTGCCTCTTCTCATTGTGCTACTGAATCCCACTGCATTTCTTCTATCTTTGCATTAAATCAGTGCTGCCCAGTCTTCCTCCTCTCCACTGTTCTTCTTCTCAAGAACTCCTCAAACCCAAGCACGGTACCAGCTGGCTCAGGGTTTCCTCAATATTTCTCCCATCCCTTGGTCAGATGTATGCCTGTATGTCTTGCCCAATAAAAAGGAATCTGTTCCTGACAGAAGTCTTTATCTAGCTCTGAACCTGCTACTGAGACCACAAAGAAAGACTGTCCCTACCAACAAACTTCAGGTTGGATGAATTTCACAAGTGAACCACAAACATCTCAGAGGGGCTGCAGGGACTGTAGGTTGAGTCAATTTTTTTAGGCAGAATACTCGGATATGATCCTGACATGACAGGTTCACTATTGTTTTATACAGCTGAAATGCAAGCTTTTCAATAATATGTCTGTCTTTCTTTAGAGGAACATGGAAGTAGGATGTTTTGTACATGGCTTGGGAAGGAGAGCTCATTGCAACCTTGTGTTAGTCATCACTAGATACAAAAATCAGCATGATTAAAATAAAAAGGGAGTTCTCTTACTCCCATCAATGTCACTGTTCAATGTGATTTAAAATGAGCTTACAAATCAGGCTGGAGACCAGGAAGATAAATGATTACAGTTAGCTGATGCTTTCACATTGTCCCAATGGTACAGGAATGGGGCCCAGAGTGGCTCCCTGCCTGGGCCAGGAAGATGTGCCCTGCAGCTGGTGGTCACCCGCTGGCACACACAGCCACTGCACGCTCTCTGCATTAGCGAACTCCGCAGGCAGCTGTAGCTAGACATCAGCTCCAAAAAAAGAGCTCAGCTCCTGAACTTACAGCCTTCCTTACACCAGAAGATGAGAGACAATTGCATTACAGCATTCGAGAT
The DNA here is from genome assembly GCF_003945595.2 of Pipra filicauda. Lineage (NCBI taxonomy): Eukaryota > Metazoa > Chordata > Aves > Passeriformes > Pipridae > Pipra > Pipra filicauda. The sequence goes on along the minus strand of NW_024104468.1, from coordinate 235,355 downwards.
CTGCCGTCTGTCCTGCACCTGCAGGAGGTATTGCCAGAGGCTTAATGGGCAGTCCAGCATTCCTGCTTGCCATCATTGCTGCTGTGCTTGTCACCTGGGTTGTAGCGCAGATTTTGTTCCTGAGGCTGTGCCAGAGTATGTCTCACAGTGCAGACCTTAAAAAAAGGGACATGGTCCACCCTGCACAGTACAAATGGCTGCTAATAAACTACTTTCTCTTCTTGTCTAAATATTCCTGGCTTGTTTACCTTCTCAGACTATGGCAGAATCCATAAAAATAAGTGGGGAACAAAAAGGCAAAGCATCTCAGGGTAGGATGTTCGAGGAGAGGAATACAACAAATGAGGAGGTTTTACCTGGTATGTGATGCTGGGGCATCTGTAGACATCATGATGAAGGAGGGTTAAAATGGTTCATTTTACTTTTGAAAGTATTTTACAGTATTTTGTTTTACTTTCCCTTTGAATGGATACAAGATTGCCTGCTGCTTGGAACTGACAATTGAACCAGTACATTTGTTTAAACCCAGTCTGGGATAACTGAAAATTTTTAATTGACCACAGGAAACTTAGGTGCCAGATTTTGTTCTGGCGTTTACTATAGATGGAGAATAGACTTCACAGTCTACTCCTATAACTATTCCATAAGAACCAGTACAATGCAACTCAAAAATACTAAAAGTTAAAAATTACCTCAGAGTGCAATTCACAAATAACCTCCAAGATTGGGCTCAAAAAGAGAAAGTATGTGCAGACTCTTCAGCAACAGATGCCTTTGGGACATGTCATTTGATATCTATAACTCTCCAGAATAATTAGAGTCTTTGTGCCAGGCATCACAAATCCTCTAGGTAAAAGTCCATCATGTTTGAGAACAACTTGAGCCTTTGTCCAAGTGGTCAGGTATGCTGAGGATGTCCACAGCTCTCTGGTACTGTGATTCCAGGGACAATCTATGGCAAAGACTCCTATGATGATAACTGTTGCAAACAGAACTGGTTTGAGGTTGGTGTAATCTCCCCAGGTTTGAACACTGACCTTTTCAACCTGTGCACAAAATAGATCAAATTAACTCCACTGTTTGATAGAAGACAAGTCCTTTCTTTTCAGATCTGATGGTAAGTTTGTGTAACACAAATCATATTGTTTTGCTTATCACCTGAGGTACAGATAATTGTACAAATGAGAAAATGAAAGCACCCCCTTAGCAAGGAGTTGCAGTAAAGGGTCTAGAGAACTCTGACTTAGAGAGGTCTTCAGTTGAGAATGTACCAATAAGGTGGTGAGAACTGCAGACAACACCTCAGCAAAGAGTTTTTAGTGAGTGAGAAAAGGGACTGCAACCTGTGCCCTCAATGTAACAGGGTGTCTCATCTACCTGCATGATCCCTGCAGCAATTGCTCCCATACACACCCCTCGGTGGCATGTTTTTCGGTGCCATGGAGTCACTCAGTGACTCCACGGCAGGTGAGCTGTGAGGGCCCTGAAGGCATCACCTTGGCTGGGGCTCGGCTGCCTGCCCTCACTTGGGCCACCAACCCTCCTCGGCTTTTGTGCATCTGGGTGGGACAAGCAAGGAACCAGAGCGTGTGGAGCTCAGGCCATGTAGAAATGCTTCTCAGGCACCATTCAGTATGTTGGTTCATCCTCACCAGGGATTCAGGGCAGACCCTGCTCCACATGTCCGAGGAGAGCTGAAAAATCCCTGCAGGGATTCAGAGCATTCCTGGTCAGGAGAAGTTTGCAACTCTCTTCTGGAGGCTGGCCAGGGTTACAGGGGATGAGCCAGGGCATTCAGATAGTGCCCCAGCATGGGAAGGACACAGTTGGTTTATGGCCAGCACTTGTCTTAGAGGGGAAGGGCACCACATCATCCCTGCCTGCCATTGCAACCTTTCCGATTCCTAGCCCCTTGTTCATCCCAGTTAGACCCAGAAGAGGCCCTGTTGGCAGAGGGCTAGCTGGACAGACCCAGCAGGAGACTGGTGACCCCCAGGCTTAGAGGCAGCCAGGTGCCCCTCATTCTTAGCACCAGATCTGAGCCCTTGCCCCAGTTGCCCCAGGTGTAAAACACCACAAGTTTCCAGACCAGAAAACATGAGCTGCTGCTGTCTGACCTATTGCATCTAGGCCCTGTAGAGGAGAAGACACAGCAGGAGCATAAGCAGCTCCAAATGACAAGCTGCTGGAGGACTGAGAGCCCACTCTTAATGGAGTGTGATAACATTTGTGAGAAAATTTTCACCTTCTGTGGAAAGAAGAGCAAACCTATAGTTTCCCTTGGTTTAAGTGAGAGTCTCTGGAATTTTCCAGAAGCGGGACTTGAGCAAGAAATTTCATGCAATATCAGATTATTTTCTCTGTAAAACCTGTTGTTCTAGAAAATAAATGATGGAGAAGAAAATGAATAATTCAGTGTTCACTCATTTAAAAAGAAGCTGTTGGCAATGGTTTAGTCAGATGCAGTGCCTTTGGCCAATAAAGATGATAAAGGAATAATGAATTAGTCATCAATACTGCACTGAAAGAAAAAGGTTGAATTTGTCATTGGACTAAATCCAGAAGGCCGGATTTGTTAAGTTATTTTAAAATGGTGGCCTTCAGTCCCCATTAGATTTTCACACTGCAAAATAGTTCCAGCAGAGATGCAGACTCTTCCACGGAATGTTTAAACCTATTAAATGTCCCTGTTTTATCTCTGTTGCTTTTTCAACCCCATAAGGAACAGTTTTTGTACCCTCAAGTAGCCATGTAGTACCACCCAACAAGCTGTATTAAAATAACTACTTAGGGCATTGTTCTGATACAGGGAACTGAATCTGGCCTCTGGATTTACAGATCCACAGAGATTTCCTTGGAGAACTTGTTCCACAATAAAGATTCTTGGATGAAATCCTGACTTGGATTATCCAAACTGCTATGAGGCAGGATTACAGTGATGCCAGGATTTCAATTCCCCAACAACAACAGAAAAGAGCTGGTGCCTCCTGGCTACCCTGCCATTGTACTTATACCTTGCACGTAGGTTCTTTCTGTCCTGTGTCCACCACATCCATATTAGGTACGTCTTTGGCCTCTCAAGGGCCTATAACCTCTGTCCTGCAATAGTAGCATCAGGAAGCATCATGGAAACAATCAGCTTTGCTGGGAGCTGACAAAAACTTCTGTTTGCATCAGTTGTAAAAATTCAGAGACTCTTACACGTAACTTAAATGTAACTTAAATGTTACTTAAATGTAATGTTTTGACAAAAGATAAAGCAATGCCAGTCCCTCTCAAATCTGCTACATAAATTCCCCTCCTAAACTCATTTTGTGTGGTTTGGCATCATTCCCTCTTCCATACAATTTACTTTTTCCAAGCCTCTCTTTGCAACTTTCACACTTTTTCTCATAACTTTTCAGTCCAATTTGTCAATATGACTTCAACAGGCAGGTTCGGTTGCTAAATCTGGCCTTGCCTACTCATAACTCCAGCATCACGTTCTGAAGGGGCAAAACCAATGATTATTAGTAACACAGCTCCAAAGGGCATTCCTTTCTATACTGTAATAAATATGACAAATGTGATATCACTATCTGAGAAATATTTTACGACTTCTTAGGTTTTACGGTATTTAGAAATATTTATCACTTCTGCATCACAGCTGCCTTAATTGCTGGAAATCTATTTTACCTTGCTTTGGAAAATAGTGAATGAAACATGTTGCTGCTTGTACTCTGCTTACTCCCTTTCAGATACGCTTAGTATGACTTAATCTAGATTTACAATGTTATGACATTTTATGCCTCAGCTTGCTTAAGTTGATGTTGGCAACATGGGATGTGAATTACTTATCAACAATGCTTATATACTAGTATGATGAGCACCATCCAAAGCCCAAGAAGGCAAAAGAAAGAAATTAGGAGCGTAGATTTTAACACTTACAGAACTTAATTGGCCAGTTAAGAAAATACCTACTGAGTATAACTTCTCTGTTTCACTCTTCCAAGGATGATATGAATTGTTCAAAGTGTCAAGAGGGATAATCCCACCTGAAACAAACATATGTGAAAGTTAAAACTATACAAGTACCAATTATTTGCTCACACATATGTTAATGCTAATGTTAGCATAGTCTATGTCTAAGGAAGACCTAGGTGCTGAAGCTGCATGGGAATCTTTGTGTTCAGCATATTAAACTTAGGGATTTAGCTTTTCTTATTTTAAAGAAGCACTTGAAAGCATGGAGGGGAGATGGGGACTGGAGGAAAACCAGCTCCCCAAGCAGCCAAAAAAGTTGCTTTGCCTCTGCGTCAAAGTGTCTGAGCAGAGCAGGACAAAGCTGCTGTGTGTCGGAGATGAGTGGAAGTCTCCGAGTGGAGTGGGAGAGGCTGAGAAAGGGGATTACATCTTAGACTATACACTGCAGGGGATGAGAGTGCCAGAGGGGTCTCAACACTGTCTTCAACTCCATCTGCCAGCATGTGCTAAAGCCTTCAGGGATTGGTCCCTGTAGATGGATCAGAAATGTTTTCTCCATAACAAAGCTCCTCCACGATGCTTGTGGCATAGTAATGCTCATTTAGAGAATCAATATTGCAGTTGGTACTGCCCCTCACAAACATTGATGATGTTTGAACATCATTGTGCCCATGAGCCTCCACAGCATCCTTCACCTGGTCCACCAGAGCTTTACATCAAGATCTTAAAATGAAAATGCTGTTAGTGGGCGCAAATTCCTCATTTTTGTCAACAAGGGAGGTACAGAAACATTCTCAAAGCTTCAGTGAACATGGATGAGCTTTCTAACTTCCCAGTTTGTGTGTAGTCCTGAAGGACAGGAAAAAGATGGGTATCTGTAGCATTTCGTGTTCCAATTAATTGCCGATCTTATATTTTTGCAGCTGTTTTCATTTTTTAATCTTTATTAACCTCTTTTCTGTTTTGTGTGTTGTTCAAGTTTTTTTCCCTATTACAGAGAAATTGCAAATACAATGTTATCATGAGCAATATGCTGACTTTGTTTTCTTATCTACCTTAGGACATTTATTTACCCTTTCTTCACTAGAGGCAGACCTTTCCCACTGCAATTGCTTTTCTTTGGCATGTTATTCTGTATCTATAATGGCTTCCTCCAGGGCTACTACCTGATTTACTGTGCTGAATATCCAAACGACTGGTGCACCGACATCAGATTTACATCAGGTAATTACAGCTGCAGGATTACAAAGATCTAATCTCCAAGCAATTTGTAAGCATTTTGAATTATGTTCTAATCTTCACTGAACATGTGAGTCAAATCTGTTGTGATGGAAATCAGCCTAAGACCTGCCTGCTGGCCCAGATAAAACAAATAAATGTGACTTTTTTTTGCTGCTAGCCAGCCACTTTAGAAGATGTACGATGTTGTGCATTAGTCTCAAATCACAAGCCTTCTTTTACTGACACCACTCCAGAGCCTTCTGCTGCTATGGGCTGTGGAGATGCAATCTCAGGCCCCAGGTGCACAGGGATGTACCCTTGCTCAGCCAGAAGTGTCCACCCAGCAGTGATTGTGCGTGAGTGCAAGCTGTGACTTTCTCTTCCCTGCCAGGGAGCTTTGCACTTGATGCAGTTATTCTGACTGAGAGATAAAAGAAGGGCAAAACCCCAGCATGAATGAGGCTTTAAGGACAAAGGGCTCTTTTTTCTTGTGTGAGGCACAGGGGAAGATTAGAGATCACGCACAGTCTGGTTGTACGCTAATACAATTCCTTTATATTTTGTAACTTAATAGCTTAGCTGAATTTCCCCTTGTAAAATCCTTCAGAGAGTAACTGAACAAGAGTAGCTAGATGGCATTACAAATTTGGTGCTGCACAGAGCAGTGTTTTTTAAATGCAAACATAGAAATGAAGATTAATGTAGAGGTCTGAGAAAATATTTTGGATATGGTAAATACAAACTAACCAAGGTACTTCCTGTACCCTGTTTCAGACTGTGGATGCAAATTCAGTCTTTTCAGACAGCATCATGTATTAAAAATTCTGGACATTGTTTAGTAAGAGCTCCCATACCCAATAAAGAAAATACCACATCACTTAATTTTTATGATAAATAAAATATATATTTAATGGGGGGAGGAAGAAAATCAGCATCAGTAATACTTGAAATATTAAATAGAAAACAAACAGCATATTCTCCTCTACAGACTGTTGCTACTGGAAGTGTTGAGGTTTTATCAGCATTTAGCCTTTTTCCTGTACTTCATAGCACACACACCACCTCTATTACTTTCCTCACTTTCCTCACATTGTCAGAGGTGGTTTTCTCAGTGTCTAATGTAGCACGAAATGTAGGGCGGGTCATCTGCAGAGTTTCTCAACCAAATGCCTCTAGTTTTTCAGCTAAATGGAATATGATTAATGGATCACTCTGGCCAGAAACTGTCAGCATCCTTCAGGGAGTACCTGCTCTCTGTGCATGCCTTGCTCTGTCCAAGCAGCCTCACTGGCAGCAGACTGAGTGGTGCTGAGATGTAGGTTCCCTTCCTGGATTCAGGGATGTCCTGGATAAGTTTGTGTCTCTGTGTTCCTCTTCCCCAGCAGTAAAATGAGAGTCTAGGTACTTGTCTACAGCTCAGTGGTTACTCTACAGCTATGTCCACAGCCCTGTCTGGCTGTCATCAGTCAGTTAGTGTCAGCTGGGTACTTTGTGTCTCCCCTTGAATGTTCAATAAATGGTGAAAATGGCCACCTGGGAAGTTCAGCTTTTTCTCATATTAGCTGTAAGTGCTCTGATGTCACCAGTCATCTATGCTTCTCCTGTTCACCAACCTTCTTGGTAGCAGCACATCTTTTGACTTGAGAAAGAATCCACCCACATCATGTTGGGACCCCTATCTGCCTGCTGCAAAGTTAAATCCCACGTTTGTGCTTGAGTAGGAACGACTAGACAGAGCTGTCTTTCTAATTCATTTTTTGTTGGTTACTTAGGCCTCCTCTTATTTCTTCTGGGAATGGGAATCAACATTCACAGTGATCTCCTGCTGCGCCAGCTGAGGAAACCTGGAGAAGTCACTTACAAGATTCCTCAAGGTATATTCTTGTCCCCTACGTCCTTGAAGAAAGTAGGGCAGCAGGATAATGTTTTCTGACTGAATTCACTGGAAAGCGACAGTAGTGTCAGAAGTGCTGGTATCACACAGGTACTCGGTTCAGGTGTCCCTCTAAGCTACAGGGACCAGCATGAGCTGGCTGCAGACAGTCCAAGAGAAGCAGCAAGACTATCTGGAAAATATGAACTGTGAGGACAGGTTTTTGGAAATGGGGTGGGTAATTTCAAGAAGATTGAAGTGGGAAATCGGAAGAGGATTTTAGCTTTGTAAAAGGCAGCTGTAAAGATGTAAATAGGTCTTTTCCATGCCCAAGAAGAAGAAGTAGCAGACTTCTTACAGTGCAAAAAGGAGATTCGAAGTGTAAATTTTAGGGGGAAAAAATAACACCAAGGATGCAAGGTGCTGAATTGCCTTTCCTAAGAAATGTAGAGCAATATGGATGGGGACCCAAGACTTTCTTCGTTTTGGTGTTGACTCCTTCTGCTGCCTTGTTATAGATGGTAATATCTCTCCCCTGGAGTTTCTCACCTCCAACACTTACCTGCCTCTTGTAAATGTTGTGAAAAACTGAGATCCAGATTTTGCGTTCCCCAATGGCAGTGAATTTGCAAAATATTTTTAGGGCATGAAAAGAATTGACTAATGTTAATAATTTTAATTTAAAGCTAATAATGGGCTTTCTTAAGTTATTTGCTAAATGAAAAGAAATGATTGTGAAAATGCTGGAAGCCTCTGGGTCAGAATTACCTTTGAATTCTTTGATTCTTGTGTTTATACAAGAGTCCAGTACAAAATCCCCCTTTAGCATGGTTCCACTGGCTTCAGGGAAGTGGGTTTGGGTTGCTGTTATAGACCTTGAATAAGAAAGGGAATGTGTTTTGCTGCTGACTTTATGGGAAATAATTTTCCATGTGCAGGAGATGACTAAAAGAATTAAATATTTTGTCTGTTGATGCAGGGGGACTGTTCACCTATGTTTCTGGAGCCAACTACTTTGGAGAAATTGTGGAATGGTTTGGTTTTGCCATAGCAACCTGGTCCCTACCAGCCTTTGCCTTTGCCTTTTTCACTCTTTGCTGTATTGGGCCACGGGCTTATCACCATCACAGGTATCAAAGTGTTCCTTGCTGTATGCTGCTGTTTACGCTTAGAGTGCAGTTTGCAAAATGTCAGAGAGGAAGCAGAGCCAGGATTCAGGATATAACTGAAATTTAATACTATGTACAAGAAGTGTATTGGCCTATTTGTGACTGGGTGGAGCCCCTGTCATATGGGCCAGACAGTCATTTAATCCAACATGAGTTGCATCACTGCTTCTGCCGTGTTAAAGCCTCTTTTTACTGAGCCTCGTAAATGTGAGCCTTTCCTAAGGGTTCTCTTGCAACCTCTGCAGTCCTTTGGAGTAGATATGGTCCCTTGCTCTGAATTCCTGAAGTTTCTACTTTAGGTCTGTTAGAACCTTAGCAGTATTATCAGCTTTCACTTAGTTAAATAAACTGGTCTAAATAGTCTTGGAACGCTCTTTTGCAGAGTAACACACCAAAATAACAAAGCAAGTCAGTTTGGAAGAGTTTTAAGTTTCCTCAGCTCAGATGGATTAAAACTGTGCAGTTTCCCTGTATGTATGCAGGTTCACTCTCTTGCTTATTTTCTTTCAGGTACTATCTCAAGACATTTACGGACTATCCAAAATCAAGGAAAGCCTTGATTCCTTTTGTTTTTTAATGATTGAATTATGGACTCTTTTTTTGGTTTTTGTAGGAATTTTTTTTTCAATTCCTGGTTTTAATGTTAGGTCTGACTACAATTTTACAAATGATAATCTGAGGTTGCAACAGAAAAGAAGGTAATTTGGAATGGAAATTCTTGTGTTTAACTCCGGGGTAAATTGCAGATAGTTGTGGGCACAGGGACTTCCCAAACAACGTATTTGCTTGTCGGTGGAGTTCTACCTATGGAAAACGAATATATAACTACACTGACATCACAGAAAAAACACTGGCTAAATACTGATGAAGAAAAGTAGAATGTAAACCCATTACTTTGGAGAAAGTCTTCAGCAGCCACTCCGGTTTATAGCACTTCTGCAACTGCTTCTTCCTGCCTCCGTGCTGCAGTACACGTGCCCTCACTCTGCCGGCAGTGCCCTACATGTTGTCACACTTCAAACCAGAGTAGGGATCTCATTTGCCTGAAAAATTACTCAGCCCATTATTTTTCATCAAAAAGCCAGCTTAGCTCCCAGAAACATAATGTTACAAGAGAGTACTTGTGCTGGCACCAGGCTGGGAGCAGTATGCCATGGCACAGAGGTGATGTTAAGTACACAGAGATGGAAGCTGGCACTCACAAGCACAATGTCTGTGTTCCTTCCTTAAGCAATACTCTCCTCACTGTCAGATGATTAATCTTCAGCCACCAGGGTTTGTTTTTTAAATGTACTTCATTATAGCAATTGCAGCTCCATTAGGATTTTTTTTTTCTCTTGCAAATCCAGATCTCTTTTCAGAATAAAAATTTTTCCACTCAAAAACACTCAGTTGTTGTGTTGAGTGACTTGAGATGCTGGTGTATGACAAAAATGACAACAAATAAGAAGTTCTGTGTTAAAGAAAATGTTCTCTGACACTGGCAGTACATTTTGTCTATGGAAAACATTTTCAGATACACTTATTAGGAAATGATGCAGAGATATTACTGAATTTTCACAAAAGCACAAAATGTCTCTTCTTAATTTCAGAATACAGTAAGGAATATTAAAAAAAAGTCATTAACCCCCTTTAGGCAGAGATGTCCTCATGGATGATTTCAGTTATCCTTCAGAGCATAAAATCCTGCTAAGAATTATGCTGAGCAGCTGAAAATAAAAAAGAGCAGACTGCACACATGAAACATACTACCTGCTGCTGGAGTAACCTGATTGACTGTATGCAATTTCCTCCAAAACACAATAAAATTTATGTAAAACACAGAGCTGTGCTAGCCTATAACTTACTGTTTGCAGAAACAAGTCTCTGCAATATTGCTTACCAAGCCTGCTCACACTGGCTTCCTCCTACTGGGCAAACCCTCCCTTCTTTGCTCATATTATTAATTGTCTTCATCTCCACAGAGCAGAGTAGCCAGCTGAGAGTGAGAGCCATTGCACAGTCCCTCTACAGCCCACCAGAGAACTGGACCCTTTGCCCTGTGTAGGCAAAGGGAATGGAGGGACAAAATAAGACACAAGCAGAATTGTTGTTGCGTGGGATCAGAGTTCCACATTAGCACCATAACTATATTTTCCTCTGGTTTCCTTATTTAAAGCAAGGCTGAAGGCAACAAAGATACCAGTTTGGAGGGAATGGCCTCTTCCCTAGGGAACGGACATTAGATGCGAGCAGCAGCCATGCTCCCCAGAGCTCCCTGCCTTGATGGTTCCTCCTTGCAATTTTTACCTCCAAAGCCTTGCAAATTATGAGAGAGAGCAAGTAGTCCATGAGTGCCAGTGTTCCTAGCTGCTCTCTCCTCCATCTATTTCTAAGCCGGGGGAGAGCAGGGACCAAGCTCTGTCTCACTCTTTGGACCAGAACAGAACTTACGCAAACTTTTCTTTCCTTCCTAACTGCTTCTCACATCAGAACAGGACTATCCTCTGCATTTATTTTGGCTTGCTTAATATGTGCAACAGATGGAACATTATTGCCATTGTAAGTGCCAGATATCCACTGCAAGGAGTTGGGAATCAGGGTGGGAGAACTGGTGCTGACCCAAGGTGGGAGATAGTCTACCTGCAGTCTGGGGGGCCCCACAGCCTGGCACCCCTACACTGGCTGAGCACAGGGTACCTTGAGGTGGTAAATGCCTTGCAGGAACAACTCCATCCTCTCTATCATAGGTCTTAGACATGTAACACGGAAAAGGATTGCAGGTAGGAAAGGAGCACAACTTCCTACTGCCCATTCCTGTGGCATTTTTGGACAGCACACACATGTGCTTTAAACCCCCTACAGGCACTGACTGTGGTTAATCATGATGGAGAGGAGACATAGGTTCTCCCCACATCGAGTTCCCTTGTGGGGCTGGTGGCAGCTGCCCTCCCTGCAGGGACACCAGCCTGTCCCACTGTGCACAGGAATGCAGCACACCTGGGACCACAATGGTCCTGAGAAATTTCTTTCATTACCCCTTACTTCTATAAGGAAAAAGATATTCCCCTTGTCTGTGGGAGAAAAAAAGCAGCAGACATTTTCATATCCGTCCACTCAAGCCTCTGGAGGCTATGTACACATATGATTTCAGAGACGACTGTAAATTGTTTTGTAAAGCAGCACTTCTCTGACTTTCTTTGCAATGTCCTTTTGTCTGTCAAAACCAAACAAATGTGTCCTCTGCTGGTAAGCATTTAAAATAATAGATCATTCCTTTTCTCTCCCTTTTGCAACACTGTTTTTCTGTTTGGTTTCCTCCCACCATTCACATTTTAGTTTTCATGTATCTTTGAGGAACATTTATGTTTGGGTCCTGTTCGCCTGGAGAGAGTCTTCCTCAGAACAGCTCTGAGCGTCGCTGCTCTGCTAGAAAGACTTCTCTTACGCAAAGCTGATTACCCAGCCTTCATCCCTGCAGGCAGTCTGCTGGGAAAATGCATCCTTTATGCCCAGGACTCTTGTTAATTTAATTAATTTTGTATTGTTTGAGTGTTTTTTTTCAAAAGCTGACTTTCTACAAACGTGCACAATACTGCTGTGGTAATACACAAATGGCTTAATCATGCATCTGACAGTTTATTCTGTAGAACATGCTTTCTGCACCTAAGTGATCAGATACACCACTTACGGATACCAGAATTTAGACATCTAATCTCTTCTGACAACCAAACCCAGAATTAAATGCTGTTCACTGGGAGGTAAAGAGGAGAACAATGGCACTTGCCAGCCCTCATTCACATCGTAGTGTGCCACACACACTTCAGCCTTCGCCTGGCTTTAGTCCATGCTTCAGATGATAGGTCACTCAAGACAATAGAAACCAGCTCCAGACAATGTAGGGCATTTGTAGTTGTTGTTTTAAAGAACATATTTTACATAGTATATTTACACAAAGGGCAACATCCACCTGCTCCCCTCTCCCCCCATTTTGGCCCTTGAGTGACTGTCTTCAGGACAAGCACTCATCTGGGAGCTGCACTCCTGCTCCCATTACTCTCCTGGAATATAGAGTCTCTTATGCTTGTACAGAAGCTCTGAATGTTTCTGCAGAAATATCAAACTGTGGTGTGTCCTGAAACCACAAATACTGAGGAACTCTCCCTAAGCAGGCAGAGTGCTCCTATGGCTTAGGCTCAAGAATATCTGTTTTGTGTTCTTGACTGTGTCACTGATTGACTGAGAAACTCCATCAAGTTACTCACCACTTTTGGGGTCCTCCCCTCCCCTCTCCCCTCTCCCCTCCCTGCTGTCCCTGAGTAATGTGATCTACAAAACACAAGCATTTGATACTAATTCAGGGCCAGGGCCTGCCAGTTCCTCATGAGTAGTACTGTACTCTGTGCGTAAAGGCACTGATGGCCACTGAGCTGCTCAGAAATATGCTATTTTTCACTAGAAAAAGAGGTAGCAAGTTTGATCTCTGAAGGAGCAAAGTTGGTGGGCAGACATCAAGCAGCACCTAATAGTAACAGCAGGAAATGTAAAGGGAGACATTCAGATCTGGTTCTGGTCTATGGTACCACAAGTTACAACTGCCTTTCTAACCAACCTGTGTGTAGTGCTCTAAGTCTAAAAGGTAAAAGAAAAAGACACAGTTTTCAGAAGTTCATTATCACAGACTCACAGAATGGTTTGGCTTGGAAGGGACCGTAAAGATCATCCAATTCCAACCCCCTGGCCACAGGGAGGGACACCTTCCACTAGACCAGGTTGTTCAAGTTAATTCCTTTGCATATTAAGAAGAGGGCAAACTGATCTTAACTGATCCAGTGCTTGGAATAATTACAGTACCATGCCTTTTGGCATCTCCCCTCCAGCAGAGTCAGTGGAGACATTGACTCCTCCAGGCAGTGATTCACAGTCAACAACCAGGCTGGAAGGCTACAATACCACATAGGAGACAAAGATGCTAGAAGTACATCCCAGTAAGCCCACATCCATCCATTTAATGGCATATGCATTGCCTATGACCAGGCGGGAAACAGCTGTGTTTGAGTCCCTTAACCAGCAGTATCATTCCCAGAACCTGAGTTATCCTGTTTGAACACTTCTCATATCAGCACTGGTATGACAGGCACTTGTCAGGTTGCTTTCCAGTCTACTTGCCTACCTTTCCCAGGTTTACCATGTGAGATTACACATAATACTGTCACAGTCACACTTCCCTACTACACCAAATACACTATGTCTGTTCAGGCTGAATTTGTCCCCATCTGGCAGTGTTGCTGCCAGGAGGAAAGGCCTTTCCTTGTATGGAGATATGTTGCATTTTTATGCTGTGTGGTAAAAGATGAGGAGACTGCCAAGGGGTACATTTCAATGAGTTCACAGCAGCCTTGCCTGGGCCTGAACCGAGTTTGGGTGGGGTTGGTTTGCCCTGCCTGACCAAGTGGTAAGAGGGGGAGCAGCTCCATGAGTCTGTAGTGCCCCCATTCTGTTCCCACCAGACCTCAGGAGCTGGTCATGAGCTCCCCATGCCCATAGGGCACTGGATATCACAACTGTGAAGGGGAACTCAGCTTTCTGGCAACCCTGGGAGAGTCCTCCTCTGCATCCTCATCCTCATCTTTTTCATCCTCATCCTCATAGTAGGGGGCTGTCACACCTTGGGATATTACACCACAGCAAAGCCCTCCTCACCCAGTGCAATCCTGAGAGAATTTGTTTTCTGTGATGGAAACTCCTGAACTGACTCTCATCTCCCTGGCAAGAGAGCAGCTTGCAGATAATTTGAAAATCTGCCTCTGCCAAAATAGTATCTCTGCCATTTGACCAGAAAATCTGTTTCAGATCTCTGCAGGAACAGAAACTCTGTCCTTTCACCAGTTACAAACTTGGAAGACATTCAAGTAGCGAAAACCAATAAAATTATGTTTGCGGTGGATTTCTAAAGGTGTGGGAAGCTGGCTCTGGCAGGCCTACAGGCAATTTTAAAATACCAACAAACATCACTCTTGTCATAAAAAGCTGGAATCAAAGTGCATTTGCATCAATGGAGTCCCCTGATCTAAATCCTCTCTTCCCTCTGCTGGTAATGTATATCTGGCACTCTGGTAGTAAATAGGAAAATGTATATTTCAGCACTGAATGTACTAATCCTGTCTTCTACACAATAGGGTGAAACTTTACCCTCATGCATCCTGGCAGCTTTGCACACTGAGAAATGTTTCTGGGGGTGCTAACTGAGCTATGCCAGGCAGTCCTCTTACATGTGATACAACTTTGGCTTCACAGCCAGCAAGCCAGAGACTGAGCCCAAGGGGTTACAAGCTTATCTGTAGATAAAGTCATCAACAGCATATCTGTAGATAAAGTTCATCAACAAAACTGAGATAAGCACCATAGAGCTGCATAATAACATTGGGTTGAACTCGAGCTTGGCAACCGGCACTTTGCAGAATGTCAAATGGTGAAATTATCCCTGACTTCAGCAAGGCTTTGGTTCCACATGTGTTTTCTCTGTTCAGATGTACTAGTGGCCTGTAGCCAGTGATTTTCAGCACTGTTCCTACCCAGCATTTGTTAACTCTGGCAATTCAGGCAAGCTTCTTTTCATAAACAATATTGCTGTTTTCCCTCATTTCTGACTGAGGTATTTTTTCACAGGCTAGCAGTTGATGCTGGGATGTGAGTCTCCTGGGACTCTCTGTTGATTGACCAGGGTTCTGTTTAGACCTAGTCTACCTCTGACATATTCCAGACTACATGAATGGGTCCTGGTTAGAAAAGCTACCATGAAAAAGTTTACTAATGGGCTTCCTTTATAAAATTAGGTGGGCTCTGATGCTGCCTCAAGTGTACCCATTTGTGCAATGTTGTTTGCATGATGTCTAGATGTTCTTCTAATCCAGACATCATCTGGTTATATCCAACTAATCGTTATCATTAATTTGCAACCAATATTCAGTGAAACTGATCCACAGCTTCTGGTCAAGCCCCGTCTTTGCAGAGCAGCTGGTGCCATAGCACTATATCTTCTCAGTTTTTCTAGCTGTGAGTACATCTCATCTGAGCTCTACTGACACTGCATTGCTGCTGCTGCTCAGAGGACATGGAGCAGTGACTGGGAACTGAGTGAACTGGAATTTGAGAAAATCAAAAGAGTGGCTTTCATTTTGCCAGGTGCCCTGGGCAATTAGAGAGCTAGAGAGAGAAATAGATCTTAACTGCAGCAGTGGGTCTGCTTGGGCATTGCCCAGGATGTCAGTGAGTGTGTGATGCTTTTGACACCATTCTTCCAACCAATACACTTTTATTTGGGTGTTTCTGCTGTGCTTAAACTCTGAGAGGAGGAACAGCCAAGGAGGCATGATTCATGGCCATGCTGGAGGCAGAATGACGCAGAGGTGGAGCTGGCTTGAAGTCACAGGGCAGTGGTGGAGCTGGAGAGGCTCCCAGCATACTCTCCTTACTAGCAACCCCGCCAAAAGATGCAGTGACTTCTTCTTGGCACCATTTAGCACATTCTATGCCAAAAAATGCCCCAAATGTTCACATGCTTTCATCTGACCTAATCTTCTCTGAACACAAGTGACCAGGCTTAGTCACAGGATTGCAGGCAAGGTCTCAACCTTTGCCTTTATGTGATAGCACCAAAGCCTACTGCAAATGCCTGATCTGACACATCTGACAACTGTATTTACCTTGTTTTATGTCTATATTACGCTGGGGACTCATCATAGTCCTGTGGTTGATTAATGCACCACAGTGACTACCCATGACACCTGCTTAAGGGATCTCTGTGCCAACTGGAAGGACCTCCTACGGAGGCTTTATCCAGCCTGGACAACTGCTCAGCTTTAGCAGCTGATCCTTGCAAGAAGAAGCTTGTTAGCACCCCCCATAGCCAGAGTTGTCATGGGGGAGTCGCTGCTAGAGGCAGGCACATGCTCACTCTCCTGAGATGGATGTTATGATCTCCCCATTCTGCTGTATGAGACTGTCCTTCAGTATGAATACATGTTGCTCAGCTACTATCATGGGACGTGGCAGGAAGGGCTAAGAAACATATCCAGAAGAGCTCAAAGAGTAAAACAGACTCCTCCTGGAAAAAAAAAAAAGTATGCACCCAAGATAGGACACAGATTTATTCCAACACTTCCTTGAGCTGAGGAAGGTAACAGAAGCAATGACACATTATCATGTGGAAATAGTGAAAGCAAAGGTGTCTGGGGCCTGCTCCTCTCTGAGGAGCAAGGAGTGAAGAAGACAGGTGGCTGGAGGAGCAGCTCATCCATAGTACTTTGCCTGAGTTGGGCCAAGTGCTGCATGTCACCTGCACTTGATGCTGGATCTGAAACCTTTCGGTTTATTGTATTTCATGCAATATTTAATTCTTCACTGGAAGGATTTCTCAATCACACCAAAGTGTGTTTTGATGATGTTTTTGTCTTTCGATCTGAGGAGATGTCAACAGGTTCACTTCCTACCAAGTGCAATGCTGCAATTGCTTAATGCAGAGTTTTGTCACATTAGTAGTTTCTCAGACAGAGAAGTTTCTAACAGAAACAGTTTCTAGACAGAAAGTTTCTAACCTCTCATTCAAAAGATTTGATGAAAATACCATGATAATTTTATTGCTACAGCCGTAAACATCAGATGCTGTACAAGTTTTAGTCCAAACAGCCTAAAATCCCCTTCACTTCAATAAAACTATTGTGAATAATTTGTATCTTTTCATTTCAGAATGTGTTCACACATGTAGGGAATTAACTATTTTCAGATAAAATTACTTATTGCCACCAAATGACTATTATTTTGACTTGCACTAACAGTTGCTAATAATGCAAGATGGGGAGGGAGAGGAACATGTGTCTGTACCAGCTGTTGTTTCACTCTTATCCAAAAAACATGAATAAGTTGCTGGCAGTCATCACAAAAAGATTTTCGTTCTTCCTCTTCAAGCACAAGTATAACAGCTGTTGCCTCTGGCAAGTGTACTGTTTGCCGTGTTGATGCTGACCCCATACAGAATTTTATAACAGACAAAAGGAAAATAACTCCCCAAAATGGTAGAAGCTGTGCAATGAATCAAACTTGTTTTCTATGGTTGGCACCCAAATAAGAAAAAAGAGTAATCTGAACACATGAAGACATAATAACCCTGAAACTAGACTTGCCCCCTTGACTAACCTAGGAAGAAAGGCAACAGCAGCAGAAATTATCACCCTCTGTCACCTGGTGGGGCACTGTCTCAGATTTCCTACAAGTCCTTTGCTGCTGTATCAGCAGAGGCACTCCTTCTCCCTCTGGAGAGCAAGTCACTTTCTTGATAAAACTTTATTTGTTCCACATTGAGCCATGAGAAAGTGCCTGCCTTGTGACAATTAAACAGTGCAGCAGGGCTCCCCAGCATGTGGCTGCTCTCCCTCTCTGCTCTCTGCTGCTAGCATACACTTGCAAGCTATGTCTGGTTCAGTAATACCACATTTCCTTACCTGAGTTGACAAAGCAGATGGAAACACATTGTTTTGGTGGTGCACTCAGCCTTTTCTTATGATTGCTCAGTGTCATGACCACAAGAACAGTTTTCCCAGGGGAAGCTCTCTCAAGGCAGCTTGGGTACTACAGTGACTAGCAACCCATATAGCACTAGCTCTGCAGGGCAGCTAAACCTTTGCTGGGCAAACCCAATCTCTATTACTATGTATCACAGAAAGAAAAAAATCACCCTCTCAGTACAGGTAATCCCTGAGTTCTGAATTTTATTATTTTTTTAATTTATTTTTTTTTGTAGCCAAGCCGTTCACTTACTCTCATCAGCATCACCCTTGATTTCTCTCAGTTGGCTCTGGGGTTTTAATATTGTATGTAACCTTCACAGTTCGGTTCCTTGTTTCTCTCCTTTTCATTCTGAGGATCTCAACTTTGTCCCTCTGTCTGTCTCACTGGTACATTGCACTGTGTTCTGGTACTGTCCAAAAAAGCTTCAGGCTAAGGCGAAATAACTTGGATCAGCTCACTGCAAAAAAGTCTTATAAGAGATTGACTAGTATCAAGGATTTGAATCCCCTTCTTAAAATCCAGCAGGTTAACTGCAACAGAACTATTATGTACATAATTCTAGGTCCATGCTCAGGGATCCAGTGTATCAGTCTCCAGGGTTATGTTTCTTCAGTTACAGCAGTACATTTTTTTCTGGCAGATCTAATGGGCAACATGGTCAAAAGCAAATCCTAGACCTTATCTGCTTCATAGGGAGCTGCTTTTGATTAATAAAGTGAAATGTGCAGAGAAGCTAAAATCTATTACATATGCCAGGAGCTAAAATAATTTGTGATACTTTGGAACAAACTGCACTCATTCAGAAGGGCAGTGGGCTGGGGAGGAGGATCCCCACTCCCACAGTTTAATTCCAGCTGAAGTGAGAGGCGCTCAGCTAGCATGCATACTGTAGCAGCATAATTTGTCATTCAGTCAGAAGTCATGACCTGCATGTGGACTAGCTAAAATCCATTGATTCGTTCTCACACAGAGAGGGATTAGGACACTGAATTACCTTCTTACAGCTTGAAAAATCTGCGTATCTTTATTCTCCAAAGCCAGGGCCAAGTCACAGCAATTATTTTTGGGTAAAATAATCTGATGCAATCAGGGGCAAATGTGGACTAGAAGTCAATGGTGCCATTTGGCCCTTCAGTATGCTGTTATAAAGCTTCGCAAAATTCAAGGAAGTTGTTGTTCATCATCCAGCACAAGCAGCTGCTCCTGGAGCTGTTCTTTGGCTGAAGTGCTGCTCAGCCAGAGGCCAGCAATTCCTCCAAAGTCTATTTAACTTTGCATTGTAAGTTTTCAAGCATATTTCTTAAGAGGTGGAAGCCACTGGTATGAATAAGTACACAGATCCACCTGCTACCCAGTTTGGAGCAGGTCTACTTGGATGGCAGGAACTGGGATAGTTGGCTAACATTTCTGGCTCAATATTTGATCTGTTGCTTGAATTTTGGTAAGGCGTTTCTTACTGTAGCCGTTTCCCTTCCAGTTTGTCAAGGTGCAAGCACTTTGTGTGGCAGGATGAATGTAATCATATATAGAAGGGTAATGAAATGGCACTCTGACCTCAGCCAGTGCACCTAGATCAAACTTGTTGAACTTAGATTTTTTTGTTAGGTACATCTGGAAGAAAAAAAAAAAAGCTCATAAGCCTTTTTGCCAGCAGCAGCAGAGCCAGGGGCCACAGTGAGACTGCAAAGAAATCTGAAATCTCCTCTAGGACTGCAGGACAAGTCACATAGCAAAACCAGGCAAAACTTGGTGTCAGCGAGATTCCCCATCCAGAGTCCTCTCACTGAGATGCTGCAATACAAATGAGAGTAAGTGAAATCACACAACTTGCTCACAACCAGTTTTGGATCACACAACTAATGATGTCTCTGACAGGACACATGGACAGGCTTCTTTCCTCCAGAGATCCCTGGCAGCTTTTAAATTTTCGGTCGTTTTCCAAATTCTATGGAATTCTGGATGAAAATAAGCCAGACACAATGTAGTTGTGGAACCAGTGTGCCAGCCTTGGTGCTGCAGTATGCAATGGTGGCATTCAGGAGGAGGAGCTGGCTCTGTGGGAGGCACTGTTGGCAGGGAGGCAGCACCTTGCTCTGCGTCCTTATTGAGCTATTGAAAGAATTCCTAGATTTATCCACCGTTTGAGGCTCAGCATCAAGAAAATGCATTGCTTCTTTGTCAGCAATTTTTCAGGGAACCCCATGATTTTCCCACTGGCTGATGTTGAAAGCCACACAATCTACAGCAGAAATATTTGCTAGTGGAAGGGAAAAAATAGTGAATATACCTCCCCCACTTAAAAGAAATATATTCTTACAATCAGCAAGCAACAAAAGCTGGCAAACATACCCATCTTAAATGCTTATTATAGGACATCACCATCCCTTTATTTTCTGAAAGCTGCATGGTATTGTTTAATTAATATGGTAGAGGCTGATCATGTAGTTTCTAATGGCGATGAGGGGACAATCCTGGTGATCCTTGCCTCAGGTGATGTGTTTCAACGGAGCTGGTGCTACATACAAACTGGGCCTCTCTGGCAGAAAAAAGACACCTCCCTAGAAAGCACCTTGGGGCCCCAGGAAAAGAAGTAAAGTCTGTTGTAGGTCAGGTAGTACCAGCACTAGGAGCTGCCCCAGGTGTGCCAGGGACATGATCCCAACACAAGCCGACTCAGGCATGCAGGCAGGGGCAGTCAGGCAGGAGGGTGAAGCATGTGGGCTACTCTCCCCAGGCTCCCTGGGAGCCTGGCTGGGCATTGCCCCATGCCTGAACCTGCCACAGAGAACCTCAAGCTGGTGCCGCTCAGTTAATTTCCATATGTCATTTCCAGAAAAATACTTTCTAGCTTTGGAATGGTGAAGTAGGAGAAGATAAAAAGACTATTTATTCACAGTGATTCTTTGTTCCAGCAGTTAATGAGCAGATTCAGCAGAGTGCTGTCTCCTCTAAATTGCTCACACCGAAGGTCGCAGTGGCTCTTTCAAGGGCACTGGCTTTGTGTTAGCTGTCTCTACATCATGTAGATTTAGATGTCATCTACGTCTCTACACAGAGGATAGATCAGCTTAATTTTTCAGTACCGTAGGTCAAACCCAACAAGGTTGTGATCACTTTCTACAAGGCGCCTCATTGACAAATGAGATGTCTTAGCACCTCTCAGAAGGTGATCAGCATCTGGCAGAATAAAAGGCTGCAGGGATGAGCTATCCAGACAGCCTACACAAAAAATTACACGTTGAAGTTGCTGTGATGGCAAATGTATTAGTCACTCACACTCAGCAGTGCTTCTTACACAGCTGGGCACACTGACATTAAACCTTACCTGCACAGGGAAATTACTCTTTCTCTTAAATATTGTTGCAGATGGTTTGAGGAAACACAGATATCCTGAGCTCCCCTGCACAAGGTCATGAGCAACTTCTATAATTTGCTTTCTATGCTTATAAGGAAACGGCTGGGTACTGTGTGTTTTTCAAAAATCTGTCCTTGATAATAATTTCAACATATATGACCACTTTCCTCATGAAAAGAAGCCAGTCTGAATTTTTTTTCCTTAGATTGCATTTTCCAGCATCTGGGGTTTTGCTACATATGTTTGGATTTGATTGCCTCCAGATAACATCTTTTGGTTCTTTGCCCTAAGGTCACACATGGAGACTATAATCACCCAAGAAAATGCCTAATACCAACAATCTCAGATTGATCCCTTCCCAGCTCAGTTTGCGTTGAATTATGGCACTCCAAATTTGAACATGATATAAGCCACCTTACATATGCAGTATTTGCTCAGTGATAATGAACTGTAGTCAGCAGAGTGATTTTGGTGCCAATGGAAATGAAGTGTTTTTATTTTAGACCTCAGAAAGCATCTGCAGGCTCGTTTGCAGCACCTCAGCATAGCAACCCACTTCTCAGTTCATTGCACTGTCTCTTGCTATTGCACTGCATCAACTGAGTTCAAAAATCCCTCTGCACCGGAAAACATGGGGAAACTGTATTTCCATGTTAGATTTTAAGACTTCATTCTTTAGGATTAATTTCTTAGTTTCTAAATGTGCAAGCTCATTATTCCATTGCTTCAATAGGAAGACTGACAGGGATTTGTCAGAGGTGTAAGAGAGGCCAGAAATGCAACCTCAGGTCTGAATAAATTCTCCTTTTAATTTCATGGGAAAGACTTGATTTTGGACTACTAATCATTGGGATTTATCAGCAAAACCATAGGCATAAAAACCATTGTGCTTGAACAGTGTAATTAATTCAGCCCCACACTGCACAAGGGCTATGCAGGAAATTCTATTCCTTTCCTGTGTAAAGGGGTATTGGTTGTTTACACCGTTTAGTGTAAACCCCAGTTTTCTCAAGATGTGCAATGCAGGACAAGTGCTACTACCAGAATGTGAAAGTTCTGCTTTGTTGAGAGGAATATCAGTTATCAAAAAGGCTGGGCAAGCGAAACACTACTGGTGAACTCAGGAATTTCTTGTGTGGTCAGCTAACAAAACAACTGAGAAGAAAGAAACTTCCTGTTCTGAATTGACTGGTGTAAGGCATATCCACATCAGCTTCGTTTACCCTTGGTTTGCTTTGATATGTGGGTTATTTTAGACACATTGAAGCTACCACCTACCTTTACCCATACAAACCTAAAAATAAACATAAAAGGAAGGGCAAATAAATGCAGGCCATGGACTTCCCTATAAAGAACTGCATTATATAATTAGAGGTTCCTGCATCTGGGGAGTTATTTTGCCTTTCATTTCATGCTCAGTATGGATAATTGGAAGGTTTTAGAGCAGTCTAACCAGCACAACATATGGGAGAAGCTAATTTTAAGGGAATTTAATTGGCTATGCACTAAACAAGGCGTACCAGCAGCTGCTTCCCAACTCTGGATGAACAGAGTGATTCCTCCCAGCCATAGGTAGCTATCTAAAAGTGAATCAATCTTTCTTGCAATTTCTCTAGGTTCCCTCTAATGTTAGAAGGAGAACCACGCACCTCAAAGGGTCTGACCTACTCAGTTGTCTCTCTTGCAACAGGGCAAACACTCCTAAAGTGTGTATGCTTTCCTCCAGCTACAAAGGGAGACAAGAGGACTTTGATTTATTGGCGGTGGTGCTGTAGGTGGGACAAGGTAAGGTCCAGTGCACTGCAGGGCTGTAAGCGAGGGAAATCTGACTTGTGAATCAGTCAGCACAGCAGAAGAAAAACAGTCTGTTGGGTACACTTACTAGATACTCAAGTTTCCTACAGTTGAAGTTAGATGAGATAAATCCTGTCATAATGACCAATTTGTTCCTAGAAGCAATTGCCTCCCATGAAGGTACATCTGCATTCCTTCTCAGCCTTGCTATTGACAGAACCATATTAATTTTGGGTTAACACAAAAGTGTTTGCACTGTGAAGAAATGCATCGATTTAAGGAAAGGAAACCTGCTTATGTGGGCAATGTAAAATATTTGAAATCCCTCATTTCCTCCATTCTAAGTGACTGCTTTTTGCAGATTTTAATAAATTACATGGTATCCATAAATTACAAAATTAAAAGCCTGGATGGCATTAGTCAAGCTACAAATATTACACAGAGGTTCCCACCTCCCTGAAGCCAGACCTTACAGTCTTTGTCTTCTCTCTGCTGCTCAGTTAGGAAAACATGTAAGCGTTCGAGCAAGGACAGGTCTTCTTAGTGTCACAACTCATATCAAACCTGGTAGCCACAGTACTTCCCCCATTGCTACACACAGCAGAGGGGTGACAGAGGCTCAGACCCAGAAAGCACCTTCCTGTCCCAACTCGATTTAAGGGAAGAAAAGTCATGTTTTCAACCTGCAGGAGGAAGATGTCTAGGCTTCAGATTACCACAATGAAAAAACCCACAAAACCAACAACAACAACAAAACAAAACAAAAAATCCAGAGGGAAAAAACCCCCCAGAAATAAAAAAATATCCCAAACTTAGTAATATATAAGCTGTAATGCATCTGGGAGTAGCTCTGACAATCAAGCTGTAACATTTTCTACAGATGAAACAAAGATGAGATAATACAGTGAGCTGCTCAAGAATGCAGTTTTCAAGGTCTCCTAAAGCCTCTCTTTTTCCGTTTAAACTGAAATGTGGACATTTCTCTCCCTCTTTTTTCTTATGGCTGCATGACTTCAGCAACTGCAGTTTCAACCACCATTTTATTTTCTCTTTCTCTGGGGAATTCTGGAGTGCCTCTCTTTATATTAAATTATTGCCGCTCAAGTGGAGAATAGAAGAGATCCCGTTATATTATTTTTGGTTCATTAAGTTTCTAAATACTTTGGGTTTGATATTGAAAAGCACTAATTAATGCATTTAATGTATAAGATTATTAATGCTCTACAATTTTAAAGGAAAAATTTAAAAGGAAAATAAATCAATTAATCAATTTTAAAGGAAAAAAAAATTATTCCCAATGAAATATATAGTAGAATTAAAGTCTGAGAATACTTATAAACTACTTAAGAGTGAAAACCGTATAGAACTCATTGCTAGTATCTCATAACCAGGCATTCTGAATCCACAAAATTAAATTAAGAGTAGAGTTTTAAAACCCACAAAATTCTCAGCTGAAACAATTCACAATAAAACCTCTCAAAGAGTGCAAACTCCTGTCTGCTGCATCTGAGGCTTTTTTTAATATTTGGCTTTAAAGACACCACATACATTGTTCAAATAGATTCCTCCTATGTAATTATTGAAAGGTAGTATTTAATTCTTGTTTTTAAAATTGTGCCCTTGTAATTACACATTTGGATAAGTATAATCACATCACTGAGCATCCTGTCTCTATAAACAATCCTGTGCTTGAAAATAATCATTACGCCACTGCAGCATTTTCTTTGTTTCACCTTTACATCCCTGATACATGCTGACAGTATGAAATTCATTTTAACACAGGGGTTTCTTCATCTGATGATTTGCTTGCTTTTGGTACAGCTTACCGAAAATGTCAGACCATGAGTACCAAGAAGTGCTTGTAGAGGATGCTACTGTATGCTCTTCATAATGATTTGAAAAAAAATATTATCAAACATGCAACACTTTCCATTTTCAATTTCTGAGTCAGAATCACAGATACTCTAAAACAACACAGAGGCAAAAGTGGATGCCAGCTGGATACACAGGAGCAACAGCTGCACCGCAGTGCCAGGGCAGCACAAAGCAGCAGACTGTGCTAGTGAGTCTCACCCCTAATTAGATATCGACTTATTGACTTGGAAGAAAGGCTGTGCTACCCTGGGCACCACCATGGAGCCTGAACCCCACCCCCAGCTCCCTGTAATTCAAGAATTGTTTTTGGGTCCTCCTCCCACCTTTCCCAGAGGAGAGGGTCTGCCTCAGTGGGGAAGGCAGCGGTGCTGGAGACCTTCCCTGCATCCCAGTCCTACAGGGAGGGGTATTGCCAGGGCTGGCTACCTCCCATGGGATGCATCAGCATCCAGTGTCCAGGCACCCGTAGCTGTACAGCAGCAGGCAGTGACCAGCTGAGTTGGTACAAGAATCTTGGGGGCCCCATTTCAGAGCTGCTGTGCTGCTGTAGCTGTGACTCCAGCCTTTAGAATTAGATTTGGCAATCATTAACTCAGCTAAGTAAGAGCATTAGCTTCCTAATATAGCTTGTCTCTCAAGTTTTCAACAAACTTAACTGCATGAAACCTTATGACATCTTGTACACCAAGCAGCCTGATTTTTCCAGCTCAGCTGAGCACCTTCAATTTGCATACACTTTGTGTATAATTTCAGCTGCAGCATCTTCACTCTTCACTGCATCTTCCTTCCTGCTTCCTTCTCTATTTGCACAGGAAGTCATTGCTTTCTTCCAGTGTTTGGACTTTGTACTCACATCCACTTCCACTTAATCTCTCTCTAAGTCTTTGCTGGTGCCACAGGCACAGAGCTCTCTTCTTTGGTTTTGTCCTCCTGTTCCTTTGCTTGCTCTTGGTTCCACTTTCTCTCATCTTCTTAATTGCCTCACTCTCATTTCACCTCTTTACTTGCCCACCCTTCTCTGGCTCTTTATCATTTCAATAAATGCAGCTATTAACATCTCTACTGTTTACAAACTACCAAGGGCTCCATCACTCCTTTCCTCAGCTGAACAAGGGAAAAAAAACATAATGAAAACCCCATGGGTCGAGACAAGGATAAGGAGAGATCACACCAATTCCTGTCATGGACAAAACAGACTTGATTTGGGGAAAAGGAATTTAATTTATTTAAAATTACATCGGAGTAGGATAATGAGAGATAAAAGTTAATCTTAAAACACCTTATCTCCATCCCTCTCTTCTTCCTGTGTTCAACTTCACTGCTGATCTTCTCTACCTCCTCCCCTCCCTGCAGCATAGAGGGATGGGAAGGGGGTTGCGGCCAGTTCATCACACATGGTCTCTGCTGTTCCTTTTTCCTCAAGGGCAGTACTCCTCACACTGTTCCCCTGCTCCAGAGTGGAGTCCCTCCCACGGGAGACAGTCCTCCATGAACAATGTGAATCCTTTCCAGGGGCTGCAGTTCTTCACGAACTGCTCCAGCATAGGTGTCTTTCCATGGGGTGCAGTCCTTCAAGTACAGGTTTCTCCAGTGTGGGTCCCCCACGGGGTCACAAGTCCTGCCAGCAAAACTGCTTTAGTGTGGGCTTCTCTCTCCATGGATCCTGCCAGTAGCCTGCTCCAGTGTGGGCTTCCAGAGGGTCATAGCCCTCTTTCCAGCATCCTTATGCACCCCCATGGAGCTCCATGGGCAGCAGGGGGATAGTCTGATTCATCATGGTCTTCACCACAAGATGCAGGGGAGTCTGTGTTCCGGTGCCAGAAGTACCTCCTCCCCCTCTTTCTGCGCTGGCCTTGGTGTCTGCCAGGCTGTTTCTCACACATATTCTCAGTGTTCTCTCTGGTGGGAATTGTGCAGGTTTTTTTTACCTTAACTCCGTTATCCCAGAGGCACTGCCACCATTGCTGATGGGCCTGGCCTTGGCCAGCAGCAGGTCCATCTTGGAGCTTCTGGCATTGGCTCTGTTGGACCCAGGGGAAGATTCTAGCAGCTTGTCACGGAAGCCATGCCTGTACCTCCACCATTACCAAAACCTGGCCACACAAGCCCAATACAAACACACACCTCAATTTTCTTTGCTTTGTAAGCTCAGTGAAATCCTGGAGTCTTCCTCATGCAACTCCTTCTCCCTTGCCTGGCCTCTGCCCCGCCATTCAGTCAGCATTGCTTTTGTGAGAGCCTTGGATGACCTACTCTGAGGCAGCTCCAGCTCTCCCCTACGTCTCTGTTCACCTGTCAGGCACTTGCCACAAGTCAATTTGAGCTTCTCTCACTGAGTGGTTATTTCCTCTGTCTTTTGAAGTTCTAGCCTTTCCTTGCCCTTCCCTCACTCGACCGCCATGGCTTTTGGAGATTCCTCTTTATCTCACACAAGAGACTCCAGCACGGGTAGTATAAAGCTCTGCATTTGTCCTCTTTCTCTTCTATACCTTATCTCTGCATAATCCCAACCACAAACATAAATTCACCTGCTGAACAACTTAAAGATCCAGCGCTTTATTCAGATCAACATGTAAAAGTGAGATCAACTTAACCAAAAATAAAAGGGTACAGTGTAGGTGTCTCTACCTACAGTACCACCTAAGCTCCCTTTACAGCTAATCCTATAGGAGGTATCTAAAGCCAGCCAGATGAATGGCACCCAGGAAAAACCTCTTTCCTTTCCCACCTAAAAAGGGAGTCCATCTGAGCAGCTCTGATGCTCATGACTGGCATCATAAACACTTAAAACTGAGCAAGATGAGTTGCAGACCTTCTTTTGAAACACATCCTTGCCCACCTCTCTGATGCCTGCTCAGACAAGCCTTGCTGTCAGTTCAAGCTCAAGCTCGGCTAAACCAGCCCACTTCATCCTGCTGCTCCTCAGCTGCTCTTTAGGACAGTGATCACATATGCCTACAATTTGGGGGACATCTTTGGTCCAAACCTCTTCCTTTGTCCTTATTCAGGTCAAGCCTGAGCCTTCCAAGGATTGTTCTATAAATAATTCCTGATACAAAGCCTTTCTGTCTCCATCCATGGAGCTAAGGCTCTCATCCACACCGAATTGCCACTTTGAATTGTGCTTACTGCCAAAGCATTTGTCCTGCCCTTAATAAATGCAGCCCTGTCCTGCACATAATCACTTTAAGTATTTTGGCAAAGGATATGGATCTAGCTGGTCCTCCTGTGCTGCCATGCCTATATTTGCATTTCTCCCTTAGCTCCCTGTCACATCAGATGAGAGATGCTTGTCCTCACTCTCAAGACCTTCTGTAGTCCAACCCAGATCTGTCTGTCTCATGCACAGCCCCTCATGTGTAACAGAGTCAGCTCTGACATCACCCATCAGCTGGTGACCAGGATTAGGTCTCCTTCTGTGCAGGTATTGCTGTCTCACTGACATCTCGTGACTGTGTGCACAACCTCCCCCTTAGGCCAGGAGCAATTGCCTGGTGTGGTGGGTTCCTTGTCCATGCTCTTATACGCTACAAATTAATAGATATAAAATGGCAACGGCAGCCACCAAGTCACAATAAACATTTGCATAATAATATAAAAAATGTCAGACAACATTAAGAGGCACAGCTGTAATTTAGAGATAATGTATGCTGGGAGAAACTGAATGCCTTTGTCACTCCTTTGATGATGATGCCACTTCTAAGAAGCATTGCAGGTTTCACAGAATCATAGAATGGTTTGGGTTGGAAGGGACCTTAAAGATCATCTAGTTCCAATCCCCCTGCCATAGGCATGAGTACCTTCCACTAGACCAATTTGTTTATTGATACCTGAAAATGTTTAAATTTTTTTTAATGTCAAAGAGTGTTTTGAACAGTTTACAATATACAAATTGAAAGGAATAGCATTAGACTTGCACTTTTGACTTAATACTTACTTTTTCTCCTTTCTGTGACTAACAGTATAACCTTAATTTTATGTTAACTGTGTTGGGTTTTTATATATACTTTGTCGTTAAAAGTAAGAGGAAAACTGTGATTAATAGCCTACCCCTTTTAAATCCCTTTAAATGGGTGACCTAATTGCAGCCTTCCTGAATGGAGCCTACAAGAAAGACAGAGGGGGTTTTTGCATGTAGTGACAGGACAAGGGGGAAAGAATCCAAACTAATAGATTTAGATTAGCTATTAGGAGGAAGTTCTCTGCTGTGGTAGGTAGTGAGGCACTGGCACAGGTTGCCCAGAGAAGTTGTGGATGCCTCATCCCTGGAAGCTTTCAAGGTCAGGTTGGAAGGGGCATTGAGCAACCTGGTGTAATGGAAGCTGTTCCTGTCCCCTGACAGCAGTTGGAACTGGATGATTTTAAGGTCTCTTCCAAACCAAACCATCCTCTGATTCTGTGATTCTATGAAATCCACATAGACCGGGGGAGGCAGAGGGAGGAATGGGGAGAATAGAGTGAGCGGCTCCTGCAATGAGAGGGACACAGATAGGCAGGGGCGGCAGTTTCCCCGTTGGCGGGGCAGGGGAGCAGACCCTTCCCCACGAGGTGAGGGGCCGTGGGCCAGGAAGAGGCTCCGCAGGGCTCGTGGTTCTGCCGGCCCAGGAACTACAGCTCCCGGCGTGCCCCGCGAGAAATGAGCCCAGGAAAGGCGGGGCGAAAGCGGAAGCTGCTGGCGCGCGGCACGCCGGGACTAGTAGTCCGGAGGCGGCCGCCGCCACCGCCCGGGGCCTTGTCCCGCGTATTTGAAAATTCCCGCGGAGGCTCGCGGCAGGTCTCGCGAGATCTTCGACCCCCCCCCCCCCCCCCCCCAGCCCGTCCCGCCCCCCGCGCGGCGGGTGAGCGAGCGAGGTGGGTGTGGGGGCGC
Organism: Pipra filicauda; assembly: GCF_003945595.2. Taxonomy (NCBI): domain Eukaryota; kingdom Metazoa; phylum Chordata; class Aves; order Passeriformes; family Pipridae; genus Pipra; species Pipra filicauda. The sequence goes on along the minus strand of NW_024104468.1, from coordinate 205,692 downwards.
GCGGGGGCCGCGTGGGGCCGGGCCGGGCCGTTGTCGGCGCTGCGGGAGCGGGGAGATGCCGCCGCCAACGCCGGCACGTACCGGGAGAGCGGGATGGGCTGGGCTGCGCTGGGCTGGGCTGCGCTGGGGAAGCGGCTAGGGGAGGAGGAGGCGGCGGCGACCCCCGCCCGCCCGCCTTCGTTCGTCCCTTTCTTCCTTTTCCCCTGTCCTAGCCGGTACCGGGCGCTCCCGAGCGGCCCAGGCCGGCACCGGCCCTGGCGCAGCGCGGGCCCGCGGGGGCCTCGGGCGGGCCCGGCCTCCCGTCCCTTATGTAAGTGACCCCCGGGCTGCGGCGCCGTGGCCGCCGCACGTGTGCCGGCTCCCGGCGGCGGGGGAGGCCTGGGCAGCGCGGCCTGGGCAGCGCACATGGGAGGGAGGCTCCGCGGCCGGGAGCCTCCGCTGGGCTGGGGGGCGTGGGGGATGCGGCGGCTGCCGCTGGGAGCTTTGCCTCTTGCCCGACGAGCTGCGCACGCCCTCTGCTCTCGCTCCTTCGGTCACGTTCTTGGAGGGTTTTTCTTTTCTTTTAATTCCACCTTCCCTCCCCCCCCGCCCTCCGACTTGTATTCCATGAGGAGGCGGGAAATGCTCTTCTGTGCGCGGAGCTGCGACTGCGGGATGAGGGATGGGTGTAATGGGGAGGGCACAGCTTCACAGGAATCCAGTGCGATTTGTGGGGGTCCCTTTGCATGAAGCACAGCGTCGCGTAGCAAAGTTGCTGGCTTAAACGAAAGTGCTCAGTGTCTTCCTTAATAAAGCGTGACTCCAGGTCTGGAACTTCTGCCGATAGAAAGGTCGGGGTCAGTCTTTCAGGTTTAGCAATTGCTTCCTGATCACGTTAGGGGAAATTAGGAGAGATTTAGGGACTTGATTGTGTTGGGACTGCTGCACTTTGTGTGGGGTGTAGGGCCAAGCGTGGCCGTTCAGGTGCCTTTGCAGGGCCCGTCGGTCTGGGTGACGGTGTCAGCCTTGGCTGGCAGCTGTCCCACGCGTTTGGGCACAGCTCTGTATCCTGTGCTGCGGAGGACAGCTCCTCATTCACATGCTGCCTCGGCTCTCTTTCCTGCATCGATATGCCTGGGTTGGCTTTTTCAAGTCAGTGAAATTAGCATAATCAGGCTTCTCTTAATTCTGTCTTCTGGCTAGTAAGGCGTTGGATACAGTTTTAGAGAAATAGTGATGACTTTGGTGGTGTGACATTGTTTTACTTGTGTGGGTGAGAGAACAGAATCCTCAAATTGGTAAGAGTCACCAAACACCTGGGCCTGTTGCATGGAATGCAAATGTTTCTGCAGCTGAGCTTGTCAGATTGCTGGTTGTAAAATCTTATTTGAGAATTAGATATTCCAGATCTATCTGGAAACGCTGCTGGGCAGCCTGCTCTAGGTGACCCTGCTTGAGCAGGGAGGTTGGAACAGATGACCTCCGGTGATTCTGGCAGGTCTTTCTCTGTTATGATTCTGGAATTTGTGCTGAGAGCATGAGCCGTGTGATGGAATAGCAGTGTGATATGCTGGAAATGTCTTCCATAATACAGTAGTAAAACAAAGGAGCAGATAGAGAGATGAGAGATGGCAGCAAGGCCTCTCTTTGGGTGTCAGCGAGGTCATCATGTCCTGTCTTCAGCTCTGACTGACCATATTTTTAGCTTTTTCTTCAGTAAGCCCATAACATTGTTGGCCTTTCAGACTGATTTTCATGTACTACCATCAGTCAAAAGTGACATTTTAGAACTCTGACTTGGCTGTATGTGATTGTGCTTGAACATGCAGTTTCTCTTTTTCTCTTTCTTTTTTCCCTGGAGCTTTTTAATCCAAAAATCTATCACACTCCTTTCTTTGGAAATAGTTCATAATGTTTGGAAGTCATAAGTACCTAGGGTGAAGAAGAATGGTCATTTTGCACACTGACCACTTTGCTGTAGTATACTGCTGGGAGGTTGGATTTTGGTTTGTTCCTGAAGAATGGAGTAAACCTGTGGCATTTCATCCTAATCTGATTTCTAACAGAAATAGGAATGTGACTGTAGTAATTGTTTTCAAAGAGAGCAGAAATGCAGTTTCTTTGGGTATATCTTTTAAAGAAGAGGCTTCATGCCTTTAACCTAGCTATCACTATTTTCCCTCTGTTTTGATTTCCCAATATTCCATTATTTAACTTAGCAGAGTGATTCAAGCAAAGCATCTTAATAGACAGATCGCTATATATTGTTCATAATTTATTATGAAGTTTATCATCCTTGTTCCATATCGCCATGCCAGATTTCTAGGAAAAGGGAATTGTTTAAAATGACCATTGGCTTACTGGAGGAAACCTGCACCAACCTGAGCTTGAGAGCAAACATTCATTTGTTACAGGAATGGTCCAGATGTTGGAGTGTTACTTATTTGATGGTTCTTACTGATGTGCTTGGACTGATAAGCATATTTGATTTGGACTGAGGACAGGACTACACTGTGTCAAAGTATGAGCTTTCCATCAGAGAAGAATTCTCTCTGAGATAGTGGGAAGTTTGGAATGGTGAGTGGTTTGCTTTAAACTCCAATCTCCCTAATAGAGTATCTTTAAATTTGGTTTCCAGTTTGGCCACACAAGGTTCTATGCTCTTGGCAAGTAGCAGTGGCCCAGGCAGGGTCCCTCAGGATGACTCATGGGTAGCACGCAGCTGAGAAGTTCCCTTGCATGCTGCTACCTGCCCTACTAGAATATATTTGTTCACTCTTTTCTTAAAATTGCTATTACTGTGATATATTGTATTAATAATTGTAAAATACTTACCACACAGGCATCTCCATGCTTATTTACAAAAAAAAGAAAAGATTTTTTTATTCATTACAATAATTTTGAAATTTTGGACTCTTTTCTGACACTCCTTAATATTTGTTGTCAGAGTCAGTGTTCTCCCTTAAAGCAGGATTGACGAATTGAATTTTAAAATAGGCAACTCTGGGCAGATTCAGGGTGATTGTTCAGTGCTTTCATTGGTGATCTGGACAATGGGGCAGAGTGTACACTTTGTAAGTTGGCTGATGATAAAAAACTAGGAAGAGTGGTGATAGACCAGTGGGTCATGCTGGCACCCAGAGGGACTCTCGGTCAGGTTGGAGAAATGGGCTGACAGGAACCTCCTGCAGTTGAACAAGGGGAAGTGCAAAGTCCTGCACCAGGGGAGGAACAACCCCAGGCTCCAATATGTGCTGGGGGCTGCCCAACTGGAAAGAGCTTGGCAGAAAAGGCCCTGGGAGTCCTGGTGCACACCCACTGGTGGTGAGCCAGCACTTTGCTGTCCCTGCAGTAAAGAAGGCTGATGGTCTGCTGGGCTGTGTGAGGAGGAGCATTGCCAGGAGGTGGAGGGAGGTGAAATTCCTCTAGTCCAGCACTGGTGAGGCCACAGCTGGAATGCTGTGTCCAGGTGTGGGCTCCCCAGTGTAATAGAGAGATGAAGGTAGTGGAAAGAGTGTGGCAAAGGGCCACAGAGGTGGTTAGAGGGGATTGGAGCATCTCTTCTCTGAGGAGAGGCTGGAACTGTTCGTCCTGGAGAAGAGAAGGCTCAGAGGGGATCTCATCAATGCATTTAAATGCCTGAAGGGAGGGTGTAAAGCAGGTGGAAGCAGGAACATTCCAGTGGTGCCCAGTGACAGCCTCAAAGGCAATGGACACACAGAGAAACCTTTCAGAGATGCTATTCACCAACCAGATGTACCTGTGTTAGTATTTGGTGTTATGGGTTACTCCTCAAACATATCCATTAAATTCTTCCAGTTCAAGTCAGAATGCTGGTGAAACTGTGGGACTCTTTACTCTCTGGAGCCCCTGGATGCAGTGCAGAAGTTGTCACTTGGAACTGATGGCAAGTATCAAACAGGAACCCCAGCAAAACTACTGCAAATAAGTTGTCCCATTTGGAACTTGCTCTGTGCTAGCAGTGAATGCTGGCAGAGTGGTCAGGCCTGGCTGCAGCAGCATCCTGCAATAGCGGCTTTACCATCATTTTTCTTAAAATGTTGACCTGTGCTTAGTGCAGGCCCCTGAGTTACCCTTCCTGTGCTTCACGTGCTTGTTGTTGTCATGCTGGCAGCAGATACAGGAGCAGAACCCAGGCACGGTGACCTATGTGTAGTATCTTGAGATGGTATGAAGAAAACAGTGCTGTTTGAACAAGAGAATTGAATCTCTTCCAGAGGCCTTTACCGTAAGCCAGACAACTTGTAAAACACAATTACTTTAGTGTGTATGGAATATCTCATATTTAGCCACCTATTTAATGCTGTAAATCCGTTCCGCTCTTCAGTTTTTCCACCAAAAAATCTGTCTTGACATTCTGAAACATGAACTCTTGTGGGGCACCTACAGAGGTGTGAAACTGTGAGAGACCTAGAAATTTTTGTCAAGTACTGCAGACATGTGGTAAAGAAAGGCAATTGGAAGGAAGGGACATGAATAAGGAAAAGGGGGACTTCAGTACAGAAAAACCCCAGTGTTTTGAAGTGCTCTTCGAATGTATCTCCTGAATGTATGGAAAAGTGCTCTCTAATTCATGAGCTGTGGAAGTCGGTATTGCTTGAAAATATCAGCAGTACATTTTCTGGAAGAATTTGAGAATGAAGACAGTCAAGAACTTTGTATTCCTGGATGTCCAAAATAAACATGCAGCAAGTGAACAAAGACAAAAACGATGTGTGATATCTACTAGAAGACAATTGACAACAAATATTAATTAAATCAAGGGAGAGGACAAAAGGAAAGTTATACCTCTTACTGAGAAGTTTTTTAATACATAATTTTTCTGTAATCACATCTTGCTAAACTGTGTGAGTAGACTTGAACTTGGTGTGTTGTTTTCTTCCCTGTTATTGATATTGTCCATACCTCTGTGTTACCTTTTGTTGGTGATCTCATAGGCATCAGAAAACCCAAATTTTCTCCTATTGCTCTGCTGTGAGAAGAAAAACTGCCATAAGTTCCCTTTTTTTTTTAACAAGAGAGCTACAGGTGATGTGTAGGAGATTTTTCACTGCATACTGATGAAACTTGGGTCACTCTCAAAAATATTTATGGCTCACATGAGACTCATTTTACCTTTTTTTTTTTTTTTCTTCATTTTCAGTGAAGAATGCGAGACCTAACAGCTCAGGTAACGAGCAGTCTGCTGCAGTTTCCAGAGGTGACTGTTGAGGCGCTTGGGGAAGATGAGATCACCCTAGACTCTGGGCTGTGTGGGAAGTTTTCTGGAGGTGAGCATTTTCCTTTAGATTTGGTCTTGGTTTAAAGTTCTTACTGCCTGAAGCACAGGGTCATAGCATCAGGCTGGTTCTGTTAAAATGCATCAGGTTCTGATAGAACAAATAGGATATTTTAACAACTAGAAGTGCTAATATTAAACCATTAATAGAGTTAAGCATTGAAATTGCAAAAGCCTGCACCAATTTTGTGCTATTAAAGTGATATATACCATGACCATCCTGAGTCAATGAGTCCTCCCCAGTTTTGAACGGAGTAGAAGGCAGTTTTGAAAAAAGCAGTAGTGTCATTTTGGGCCACATTTCTTTGTACAGGCTCAAGCTCTATCTCCGTCATAACATCCCATGCAGAAATAGTTCTTCTACAATGTTACAGAGGCAGAACAGTCTGCTTTTTCTTCTCTAGTCTGAGTAAAAGGACAGAGGGAGAGGTCAGCTCTGTTAAGCGCTGCCCACATATTTCCAAAGTATTTAATAGGATGCAGATGAGGACCCAGTGAGAGTTGCTGAAAGCAACTAAGCGGATTAGGTAGTTGACTTTCTAGGCAACCTGAAAGTCGAGCTGGATGTCTCTCAGGGTGTCTGAGCTTCTGTTAAGACCAGGTAGAATCTTACCTACCTGACTTAAGTGCTGTACTGGAGTTAATCCTTCCTTTGAGCTTGAAGTTCTTCAGGGAAGCAACACGTGTTAAATTCTTTCTGTGATCAGCACTTGGAGAAGTTTAGATTTCTGCATGCAGTGCCCACTTCAAGAGAATTTCCTGTTGATGTCCAAACCCCTTCCCAGAGTAGTCACGTGTGAAGTAAAATAAAGAAATTGGAAATGAATTGGTTTGGATGGGTTATATTTGAAGTATGCTTTACAACTTGTGTTCCAGTATGCATTTGATGGTGTTTTGTAGCAAACCCAAGCCAAATAGGGCATAAAGCCTGGAGGTCGCTCTATTGTCATCTTTATCCCAGACAGTCAGTGTTGTTGAGCACAGGAATGACAAGTAGAAATGCAAAATCCTGAGGCTGTTAATTGTAAGAGGTGCTGCCTGAGGATTGCAATGGGTGATTTTAACTAATTGTCCAGAAGTAGGTAAGTGGGTCTTGCTCTCTTTGATGGTGACTTTTCCGTTGTTTCCGCCTTCTGGCTGGGATTTGTTTGGTCAGCTTTCTTCTCTCTTACAGGCAGAAGTGGCCTGGCGTGGCTGGCGTGTGGTCCTCAGCTGGAGGTCGTGAGCTCTGTGACAGGAGAGCGGCTCTCTGCGTATCGTTTCAGCGGAGTCAATGAGCAGCCTCCCACTGTTCGCGTGGTAAAGGAGTTTTCATGGCAGAAGAGAACTGGGCTCCTGGTTGGGTTGGAAGAAGCCGAGGGAAGTGTTCTGTGTCTGTACGACCTTGGAATCTCCCGAGTGGTTAAAGCAGTTGTTCTTCCAGGCAGGGTATGTACTTTTGTGTTGTTAACTTCTACACCATTCTGTTTTGGGAAAAGCTCTGGAGTGTCTCTTTGTGGGACTTACATTTTCTGTATTGTCACTTCAGAGCACCCAGTCAAGAGAGCATATACCTTGAAGTAAAATCTTGGGCTTAGCAGTACCATTGTCTTTTGATTTTACTCATAGTAAAACATATTGTAGAGCACATAGTGACTTAATTCTCCACTTCTACAAAAAGGGCATTGAAAACTTTTTTTTGGTCAGAGCAAAAAAGAAGAAAACTCCACTCTTTAAAGTGTCTGTGATATATCTTTTTTTTTAAATGGCTAATTTGTGTCAGAAATACTGTCTTTAAAGTATCTCAGACTTACATCGTTGTGCTGTAAATGACACATTTCCATGAATCGTGGACTAGAAAGCAGGTGACTAGGGAAGAGGACAGGTTTTTCTGTTGACTTAGGATTGGAAAAAAGAGCTTTTAGTGAGTTATCTGTCAGATTGTTGGTAGATTACTTTCAATCTGCAGTCCTTAAATCTTATTGAGTCTAGTGTTTGTGTAGATGGGATACACTGGTGTAATGTTACTAATTTTTGCCTTCTCTAACCTGTAAACTCAAATGATGTAATGGCCCCAAGTTGCATTATCTTAAGTGGAAAGAAGTGTCAGTTATCAGAACATCAAGATTCATTGTGTTTTTGTCATCTTAGAATCTGCAACAAATAAATATTTATTGCTTAGCTTATTTATTGCTTAGCAAACCAAACATTGTTTGGTTTGACTTGCTAGGGTACAGGTGGAAGTGTGATTACTAGTAGTAAGCATTTGTGTTGTGGTAAGTTCTGAAGATAAGAGTTGGGTGAGTGCTCTACTGTGTTGGTACTCGGTACCACTCTCAGTTCGGTACATGTTAGAGTTTGAGATGCAGAGGCAGGCTGTGTGCTGGCATAAACATGTAATTGATAAGTAAATTGTGTGGTGATAAGTGATGTTGGTGTGCTAGGTTTTACTTCTGTCCAAGTAAACTGGGAATAGGAGAAGGAAAGGTTAAGAAGTAAGGGCCATGTTGCATATTGAGTCCATGTCTATGAAGAGTTTTGATATAGCAAAAATGGTGAAGCCCTGTAGGGAGTGTTGGCTGTTGCGTGATGAAGGGTATAAATTTTGGAATAAAGCCAAAACTGACCTGAAAGTTTTGCTCATATGCCTTGAATGCTCTTGATTACAAGTATGATCTGTTGCTTTCATTTTGCTTTCTACCTCTCTGTTATTGTGTTAGTTAAGTTACGATAGAGAGGACACATGTATTGCTAGTTGAATTGTTAACTTTCAGGCTGTGAGCGGGAGTAAGGGTAAGCAAAAACAAGTAGATAAAAGTTGTATTTGGCTGCTTTCTTTATGTTTTGAATTCTTTCTGCAACTCATATTTACATATTATGTAATGTGTAATTTGGGGGGTTGATCTGTCTGAATGTTTCTCTGATTTTCAGATTGATTATTTTTAAAAGTAAAATTCAGATCTTTTCTTAACATCACTTTCTGAAGTTTTGTCATTACTGTTTTAAGGTTTTAATGAGCACCATGTTTTTGGGACTGTTTTCTGTGTGGGTATAAGCTCTGTGGACAATTAAATTGTGCAGGTTAACACTACCTTGGGGTAACTTTGCCTGAGGTATCAAGTAATTTTTTATTAATGCAGGTTGTTTATAGTGACTGCATGACTACCTTCTGGTGTAATAGTGGATGTTTAGTCATTTGGAGTAAAGAAATCGATTAAAAGTCAAACTCAGGACCTTAAAATGAATTTTAGCATATTTTTGTGTGTATGTGAGCATCTCTTATTGCCCTCTGGATATACATGTGAAATGCAGCAGAAAACTGAAAATTTTGATGAGTCTGATTTGAATTGGATTCTAGTAACAGCAAATCTGAGTTAGAAACACAAATTACATTAAATTGGTTTATAGCGATGTGTCAGAACTGTCAAATGGTATTTTCCCAAATTTTCCTGGTTTGTATGAGGCAGAAGGGCAGCATTCAAATACAGTGAACTGAGAAAAGTTTTCTTTGTTCATTCCCAGAATGAGCTGGCAGTACTCTAGGAGAATAGGAAAAAGCAATGGACAGCGCAGTGGAAAAATGTCATTTCAGGAGTTTGTACATGGAAAATTGAAGTAACCAGGACATATTTTTGGAAGACTATGCAAAAGTAGAAAAGATTCATTTGGAGCCAGTTGTACAACAAAAAAAAAATCTTAAAAGAAAAAAGAAGTTAGAAACAGCAATGCTTGAACTTTGGCTAATTCTGCAGCAAGATGTGTACTGCAGTTCCTGCTTTCCTCATCACAGTCATCAAGACTTGGAGCAGCAAGAATTCAAATAACCAAAATTTTTTTGCTAGTCCTTTGAGCAGCAGAGAGGACTGGAAATTTCATTTGAATCATAGGAATTCTGAAAGAAAACAGAGTTGCCTAAATGGGTATAGGTACCTCTAAGGTTGGAGTGCTTGTCCCAAGATGAAAGGTGAATTCTGTAGTAGGTTGCCAGGCAGTGCAGTCATAGCACGTGCTTGATATAGGAGAGAAGAAAACTTTAGGGGGCTTAGGGATTTGGATATTTTTCCCCACTTCTAGGGGTAAAAGAATCTGCATAAAAAGATGGGCTGCCTTGTGATGCTCACTTCTTTTCCAGTAAACGTTTGTTGTTGAGGTAAAGCTGCCTGTTTTCATGGTGTGGTGTTTTGTAAGAGGCTGAACAACAGCCCATGTTCTTCTGTTGTTCAGCTTTAGCGCAGGAGCCTTCGTGTGCTCGTGTCTCTGCTAGAACAGCCAGTGTTGTCCTGGGGTGTACTGCGGGTGCTGAAAGGTCTGTCTTCACCTTTTCCTGGAAGAGTGTGCAGACTGCTTGGCACGTCAGGGAGCAGAGAGCACTTGTGCCTCAGGCTGGTTGAGGTTGGCTTTTACAGATTTCATGGACATCCACAACAGTTGCTGGTGTGCGTTTAAAATTTGTCTTTGTCTGTTGGGTATTTTCAGTCTAAGTGAGGATAAGTGTAATTTCTGCTAAGCCAGGGTCTCCCTTCAACCCTTTCTAAGAATGTTTGATTCCCATAGAAATGGTGTGTCCACTGTGCCCTTTGGCCACTACCTCGTCTGACTTTCAGCCCTGATTTATCTCACTACTTGTTTGGCAAAGAAGGCCTGGACTGTATCACAGTGCTGACGGTCTGTGAGCAGTGGGAGAAGTGGATTTAGCTGTGTCTGTCTTACTTAAACTTAAATCACTTAGATATGATAAAGCTTTTTGCATGTAACCAATTTTGTGTGCGTTCTTAGACTTATTTCTAAGTAGGAAATGGAAATTGGTGAGCTATAAAGACAGAATGCACCATTTAAGGGGAGAAGGTTTTCTTTTTATCAGTTTCCTTTTTGCTCGATATAATTGGAAGCAATGCTTTGTTTTCAAGTCCTGTGATCTTGTATTTACTTTCTTGTTTCTGATGTGCTAAATGCTGACTTCACTTCTGAGTGATTGCTGTTTACCTTGTCAAACAGCTCCAATATTAACTTGTAGTTTTCCTGTAGGTAACTGCAATAGAACCCATAAGCAATGACGGAGGAGCCAGTGTGAGCACTCGACACCTACACCAGAGTCTGCGATGGCTTTTTGGAGTGGCAGCAGTGGCTACAGATGTTGGTCATGTACTTCTGGTTGACCTTTGTTTGGATGATTTATCTTGCAGTCAGAATGAAGTAGAAGCATCAGGTAAGCCTGCAGTTTTAAAACTTGAATTTAGAAGTAAGAAAATTTGTGTCTTGTAAAAAACCAGCTTGCGTCCCACTCTGAAGATACCAGAGTGCAGGCTCACTACTGACATTTCTGCCTACAGATTGCAGATGGCAGTTTGACATCCTATGGTCCTGACCTGATCAAAAATGGCAGTGGCTTAAAACTTCTCCTGGTGTTGTAAATGCCTCTTCCTACCCAGATCCCTTTGTCACTGTGATACTTGCCAGCGGGATATAGGAATTTTACCATTTGAGTCAGTGCACCTGCCTGATAGGGAGTTGTGTCAGAGGTATTTCTTGGGAGTGTTCTGTTTTCATTAATGGACTTGGGGCAGACTTGAGGTTTTGAAATAAATCTGACTTATGAAAAAGTCTTGCATTGATTGAACGCTGTACATTGTGTATTCAGATTGCACAGACTGTTTTGGCTATTTCAAGATTGGCTTCAGGTGTTGATGTCCCTTCAGGTAGATTCATCTGAGGCCCATGCTCCTGATTTATAGAGTCCAAGAAGAATTTGTCTACAAAAGTTACACTTGTACCCAGGTTTGAAGTAGGAGTGAGAGTACCTGTCCAATGGCAGAGTTCTGTTCTTTGAATAGATACAAAGACAGCAAAAAAGGTTTTGCAGAAATGGGTATTTTGCCTGGGATGGTAGAATTAGTTTATACATATTGTCACGAGTCTAAAATGCAACTGAAATGGCATAACATGGTCATTTATTGCCTGCTTTTATGTATGTAGATCTAGAAGTTGTCACTAGAATTCCTGCTGAAGTTCCACAAAGAAGAGAAGCTGTGACCAGAGAAGGGAGGCATCTCTGTTTTCAATTACAAAGTCCTTCAGGAATAGCAGTGTCAACCCTGAGCTACATAAGCAGAAGCAATCAGCTCGTTGTGGGTTTTTCTGATGGCTACCTGTCATTATGGAACATGAAAACGTTGAAGAGGGAGTAAGTAGTCCTTTCCACTTGGCCATGGTTGGAGATGCAGTGGTCTCAATGTTTTGCTTCAGGAAGTCATGCAGTAGGGATGTGATAGAGCTGATTTTTTTCAAGTCTGTTCAAACCAGTAGTATTTAGTTAAAAGCAGGTAGTGTGTATTTCGATGAAACAGGTTTTAGAAAGTGTTTTTCAGAATGAGTTACTGCAATTAGGGCACACACTGAAAGGCTTCAGTATGTGAATAATGATTTTGGTGATAATATTCTTTCAAGTGCGCGTGATGAAACTAGTGAAACATGATTCAGTAGCTGATCTGTGCCTGAAAATATGTTCTTTCCTACATTTCAGCCTTGATGGAAATAGGTTGTTGACACATTCCAAGAAAAGGATGCATGTGAATGAAAGTTTGTTTGGAAGACTTAGAGATCAGAATAAGGGAGAACTAAATTTATAAGCAGTAGAAAAATTAAGAGATTATTTTATATCTTCTAGTTGAAATATTGGACCCAGTTCAGATAGGGCTTTACTTAAGCAAATCTACAGTGACTTACCAGAAATTACTGAATGCATAAATGGACAGTGGAGGCATAATTAGGTGGCTAGAAGAAATTGTGAAGGTACAACTAAGATTCAGAAGTCGGGAAGAAAAATGTTTAAGAAGTAGTCACTTGTCAGTTGTTCAAGATGAAAGTATGACTTTCCGTACTTTGAGGGTAAACATGTAAGGTACTTTTTTCTCAGATGCTTCTACCTTCTACAAACAGTGCCAGCAAGCTCACCTTTCTTCTTTATCTTTTTTCCTTTTTTCCTTTTTTTTTATACTCTAGGCACTACTCTCAGCTTGAAGGAGGAAGAATTCCTATCTATGCCGTTACTTTTCAAGAGCCTGAGAATGATCCTCGCAATTGTTGCTACTTGTGGGCTGTTCAGTCTACACAGCAAAGGTGAATAAAAAGTTGCCATAAGCCACTTTTTTAAAAAATATTTGTTTACATACACTTGATATCTGCGTATATGTTTGGTTTATTTAGCTGTGCAGGAGATTCAGGTATGAAAGGTGTTAAGCTTACAGTGCAGTATTCTTCAGGATTTTACACTCCTAAAGAGGGATCTAGTCATTCCTACTTTGTGAAAGAAGGCAAAGCAACAGTGATTATATATTTGTGCTTTCAGTCTTAAATGATTTCCCTTGTTTCTTGATGACTTCTTCAGGATTTGTTTGATATTCCCACCATGACATTAAATTCCATGTAAAATGGTTTAGGCTGCAGATGCAGAGCAGTAAACATCATCAGCAAACTACTTAATCTGCCCAGCTGTTCAGAGAGTGGCAGTCTTCTTAAATTTGACTTCAGAGCAGTTTTGATGGAGAAGACTTTACTGTTAAGAGTTATTACCAGCAATTTTTTTTGTCCATACAACATATTAAAGCTTTCCAAGGGTATAGTTAGCATTTGCTCCTGAAGCTGTTAGTGTCAAAATTTCCTCAGTTTTTAGCGGTTAAATGTGACCAATTATCAAGTCTTGGGAAGTAGTGTTTTTCTTTTCAGCAAGAGCATGCTATTGAGTAAATTTCAACCTAGATCTAATAAAATGATAATGAGGACTGTAAAGCAACTTTGTAATCAAATTTGTTAATTTATACCTTTTTCAGTGAAGGCGATGTTGTGAGTTTACATCTGTTGCAGTTAGCATTTGGTGACAGGAAACGTCTGGCATCTGGACAAGTCTTGTATGAGGTAAGACATTCCTGTGTGTGAGAAGATGAAAATAGTAATTTTCCCTGAGCATCAGTTAAGTTGGTCAGGCTAATATTTACCATGAAAGATCAGAGAGGACTAAAGAAACGAAAGTCTTTTGGTGAATCTTCTTGGACATGGCCTTACTTCATACTTTTCAGAAGAATTCCTAGAGCTGTGGAATCATAGAATTTTTTTGGTTGCAAGATCTTAAAGATATCTAATTCCACCCCCCCGCCATGGTTATGGATGCCACCCACTAGATCAGGTCACTTACAGCCCCATCCATTCTGGCCTTGAACACTTCCAGGGATTGGACATCTACAACATCTCTGGGCAACCTGTTCCAGGTCCTCACCACCCTTACTGTAAAGAATTTCTTCCTAACATCTAGTTTAAAACTCCTCTTTTAGTTGAAAACCCCTTCCCTCCTGTCCCATCACTGTCTATTCTTGTAAAATGTCAGTCTCCCTCTTTTTCATAAGCTCCCTTTAAGGGCAGAAAGGCTGCACTGAAGTCTGCCAGGATGATGTTGGACTTCTGGGCTGCAAGCGCACATTGCTGGCTCATGTCCAGCTTCTTGTCCACCAAAACCCCTAGGTACTTCTTGGCAGGGCTGCTCTCAATGAGTTCTTCTCACAGTCTGCTTGTGTCTGGGATTACCCCAACTGAGGTGCAACACCTTGCTCTTGTTCTTCTGACTTACACTACATTTACCTGGGCCCACTTCTTAAACTTGTCCAGGTCCCTCTGAATAGCATCCTGCTCTTCTCAACTATTGTGTCAACTGCAGGTTTGTGTCATCTGCAAACTTTCTTAGGGTGCACTTGATCTCATTGTTTTTGTCATTGATGAAGATACTGGAGAGCACTGGTCCTAGGACAGAGCCCTGAGGGACATCACTCAGCGCTGGCCTACACCTGGAGATAGAGCCATTGACCTGGCTATGTCCATCCAACCAACTCCTTATCCACTGAATAGTCCACCCTTCACATCCATGTCTCTTCAATTTAGAGATGATGATGTCTTGATTGTGTCAAAGGCCTTACAGAAGTCTAAATAGATAACATCGGTGTCTTCTGTTGTTGACTGTTGCAGTCACTTCATCATAGAAGGCCACCAGATTGGTCAGACACAATCTGCCCTTAGTGAAGCCATAAATTTTATATTGCAGTGTCATGTATTTCAACTAGATTCATCTGCAAAGAGCCTGTATGCATTCAATTCCTGAAGAAGAAACAACTCTTACAAATGAAATTACTCTTAATTTAAACATCATATGAATGGTGTTTGTAGGAAGAGAAGACAGGGCTTTGAATAGCTTTGTGTAACCAAACTATAAAAATGAAGAAGCTTCTCTCTGTCTCCCTTTCTTAAAATAGGGTCATGTATGTCTGTTCTTTTCTGTTCTCCATTCTGTAGTCTTGTTTTGAGCTCTGTCAGCTGGACTTCAAATAACATGTACCTACAGTGTCTCTTAAGCATTGATCCTGAAACTTAGCAGCTGTAAAGATAACTCTCTTCAACCTTTTTGTGGGGTTACCTATGCAGTCTACTCTTAAAGCCAGCAAAAGATGTAAATTCAGTGAACAGTGGTATGACTTGGTCAAAGAGTCTCCGTATATTTTTAGGACTGGTTACAGAGATGATGTATTTAAAAGATAGGTGATGTCTCAGATGTCCAGCATCTATGAGAGGCACCTGTACAATGTTTAATTCTGTTCAGAAGTGTGCTTGAAACTTTTCCAAGATCTTTTTGATGGGAAAGTAATCTTAACTCAGAGCAAGTCTTTCCTCCTATTTTGTACTTTATCTTGCGTACTCTCATTAGGTATGGAATGAAATTGAGGTGATTGTTGGACTGTGGTACTCTTGTTTTTATAGGGACAAAACATTTGAATTTTTGAATGAGTTTAAATTTTGTTCCTTTCTTCTTATGTATAGGAAAGTTCCTTCCTTATTTGTAAGTGTTGCTTTTGAACAGATAAAGGTGTTTGGAGGTGATGTTTCTTTAAAATTCTTCATCTATCATGGTGACAAAGTAGAAATATCTTCAAGTGGTTCAACATGTTCTAAATATGGATGTCATCTCTATGTGCAATTTTTTAATGACAAAAATATACAGTGCTCTAGAGGAGCAGAGCACCCTGATTTGTTTTTTGTGGTGTTTTGTTTTTTTTTTTATTTTAAAAGGACTTTCATTGCAGTTCACTGCTACTTCTCTTGTAGTGCTCTAAGCTCTTTGGCAGGTTGATAGGAGAAAGTATCTTTAATCTTTTTCAAGATTCACTTCTAATTTCTGCTTTGTTTTAACCTCTTTTAAAAGTTATTTTCAGCTACAGTCTTAGCAGTGACAAACACAATAACTTTTACTGTGTGCTGCATTGTAAAGAAAAGAAATTGTCTCTTTTTCTCATGACTACTTTCTCCTGTCTGAACACTTTAGTGTTAAAAAGTGGGACCTTTAACTATTTGGCAGGTTTTTGTCTTGGTTGTCTTTTTTCTCTGAACAAAATGTGAAAAATGTCAGCTTTTACCTCAGACGGTTGAAATATTTCATCAGCCTTTAAAAATGGGTCTGTCCAGTTGACACTCTTTAAAAAGAAAAACAAACACACAAAGCGTTTAAAAAATGTTATTGTGTTTGTAAACTGGAAAACTCGTGTAGTTAATGTAAGACTTTGAATCCTACAGACTATGCAACCAGTAGTACATTGACAGGCTTATAAGCAGTGTCAGGCACCATTCCCTGAATTTGTGATCTTTTACTCCCCTGCTGTTTCTGCTTCCCTGTGATGAGTGTGTTGGAAGATTGCAACAGGAACCATTCTTAGAAGGCTGTTGAAGAGAGAGCTGAACATCTGGACCCTCTGAGGAGAAAAGACAGGTTCTTCGGCTGGCTTCCAGATGTGCCACTTATACTTGTAGCTTCATGCTGAGACCTGATAACAACTACTGACAATATACCCCCCTCAAACAACTACTAACCCCTCCCCAAAAGACACATCAGGAGAGGATCTGTGCTCTCCAGTGAATACTTAGTCTCAGAATACTTCCTTGTGGTCACAGATTGGTCAGTATGACATGACTGTCTGCTTGCATGATGGAATCAAGTTTCTTGTCTGCCTTCAGTGGTATAAAATTTAAGAGTTGTTCCCATTTACCAGGGTGGGCTTGAGTAAACAAGGAGAAATCAATCTACTGTTGCTCCTTGTTCACTGAATAGAGGTCACAGGAGCTTGAAACACCTGTCTGCTACATCACTGCTTTACTGATACCAGGAATCAGGCTTGAGGCTATGAAACCATGCAGCTTTGACTTTGAGTACGGTAAAAAATCACAAGTGGAACTTCTGGAATGCATGACACTGTGTTTTTATAAACGTGTGTCAAACTTGTGTGTCTATTGCCTTCAAGGCTTGTTTAAGTTTGCTCAAGTAATAACTGAAAGATATGTTTAAATTAGGCTTTCAAAGACCTTTTTTATACCATCTCAGCAGCTGCTGTATCTCGTGCACCAACTCATGGTCATGGATCACGTCTTTACCTTTGTCCTACACAGTGCTTGTGTACAGTCTTTTCATTCACCTCAAGAGTCTGACCAGTGCATCTCATTTGAAAACTGTCTTATTTAACTGGTCGAGAACATCATTACTTAATATCTTCCATGCGATGAAGTTTCTTAACTTAGATTTGCTTGCCCCAGTGTGGAAAATTTTAAAAAATGTGGTTTTGCTTAAAAACTTGTCTTTGGCAGGAATTGTTTGATGTTATTTTCTCCTTCCCCTCTGCACCAACTTCGTGTGGGACTGGCTCTTCACATGTGAATGAAAGCTGAAATTTCTAGCCATTAAAATGAATACCTGAACAGGTTTATGAAATAATAGTGCTTTATCTTGTGGAACTGTCTTTTGGAACGGTGGACTTCTTGTTCAGGACAGCATCTTTTGTTAAAATTGATTTTAGTGATTAGTCATTCTATAATAAAGATGAGATTCTTTGCTTAGGCTTCATGTTACTTTTTCAAAGAGATGGTTTTGTTTTTTCTTATCTACCCTGCATGTGTAAAATTCCTGGATAAAATGAAATGGACTGTGCATACTTCAGAGCAAAGTTTAGCTCAGGAAATGCTGATTTTTAAAAATATTCAAACAGCCAAACTTACCTGTTACAGTTTGACACTTAATTCTCTCGCATGTCAAATGTAATTTTTATTTCCATCAGAAGTAAGCTCATAGGAAATAAATAGTGTATAATATGCATATTATATTAGATATCTACATTCTTTCATAGTGGATCTAATGATTTTTTTCCCCCCCCCCAGGGTTTGGAGTACTGTGATGAAAGATACAGTTTAGATCTCACTGGTGGGATTTTTCCCTTGAGAGGGCAGACCAGCAATACTAAATTACTCAACTGTCAGACCATAGAAAAATTTCGCAACCACGTTGACAGAGAGGACAGCGTTAATGAAGGTTTGTTCTGATGTCCATGTTTGGTTGTTGTAAACTTCATGGTTTGGGAATCTCAGCGATGAATGCTGTTCTGTACCCACAGACTTCAATATCTGTCTAGCCAAGCTTTTAGGGCGTATTTAAAAAAAAGAGTTGTTTGCTTATGTGGGACTTCTTTATTCCTCTGAACATCATTCTTTAAGGGAAAAATATAGGTTTTACTTTATGTTTGCTGACATGCTAGAAGGATGTGTGGTTGGGTCATCTGTGTAATGCTGGTCAGGCAGTTTGTTCTTTGTCAGCCAGTTGTTGTCTTTGAACAGTAAGATTGTTCTTTCTGTTGCTTAGGAATGTTACCTGTTTTTCTTTTTTTCCTGATCAAACCTATGGCTGCATCCAGTTGGCAGCTGGTCACTAGTGGTGTTCCCCAGGGCTTAGTATTAGAGCCAGTTCTGTTTAATATCTTTATTGATGATACAGATGAAACACTGTAATTAGCTAATAATTGTGTATTTGGTTTGGCTTAGAATTGACACTATTTGAACAAGAAAGAGAGACAATATGACTGAAACCTATCACTGAGATGTTCGATATTCTGTAAATTATTTTTATCATTCTTAGTGAAGTATTGTGTTTCATGAGTGAAATAACAGAATTAAGCTAAAATAGAAAGTGGTGTTTTAAAAACAACAAATATTTTGTATTTTCTACAATAAGAAACAATGGCTTGTTTTTGACAGTAATCTCTCCTGACACCAGTGTATCAATCTTCAGTTGGCAAGTGAATACATATGGTCAGGGAAAACCATCTACTTATTTGGGCGTATTTGACATCAATCGCTGGTATCATGCTCAAATGCCAGACTCACTGAGGTAGGTTTTTATTAGACTGCTTTCAATATCCCCACAAGTAAGTCCTTTGAAAGCTGGTGTTTAGCTGATGCACTTGTTTTCTTTAAGGCCAGAAGAATTCCTTCATGATTGCCCCTATTTTGCATTGTGGTCACTGGATGCTGTAATAAGCATGACTTCTCCAAACCTCCTTTTGGATATTCTGGTACATGAGCGGAGTTTAAGTCGGGGAGTTCCTCCTTCTTATCCACCACCTGAGCAGTTTTTTAATCCAAGCACCTATAACTTTGGTAGGTATTTCACTGCTTTGAATAGTGACAAGCTTCAGTTGAGGTCAAATGCCACTTAGCGGTTATCTTTCTTGTTCCTCATTTGTCCTGCCAAAAGCAAAACAAACGAAAACCCCAAACCCTCACAAACCTGGTTACCTTGTGCTAACAAGGTCTTTAGTATTGTGAAACATATCTGACAGTCTGCTGAGTTGTGGGTTTTGGTGCTTTTGTAACGTAGCCTGTGAAGGGCTGATGGTCATAAAATGAAATGACTTTGGATTGAGGTACAAAGCACAGCACCTCGGTAGCTCTACAGATAAAGTTTCTACAGACAAATAATTTTTTAAGGAAGTTTGTAAGTGATGAGAGTATTGAAGGTTGTCAAGCATTTCTTTTTTTCTGCAGATGTTACGTGCTTGCTGAACTCAGGAGTCGTTCACATGACTTGCACCGGCTTTCAGAAAGAGGTGACTTTCTTTACTGTATCTATACTGAGAATGTTAGGAGACGTACCTTCTCCAAGTTTTCTCCTGCACTGCTTTGTGGGCCAGAGACCATTTTATGCTCATCCTGTCTGTCCACATGCATAACTGCAATCATATCCTGCCAGTTTTATGCAAATAGTACTGTTTCAGGGAAGCATGAGCAGAGATTGAATGCCTAGAAAGGAATGCAATGTTGCTGTTGGAGCAAGAACAACAGTGTTGTGGAAGTTGGGGAAAGCAGTTACTTCTTGATTACCCATCAGTCAAAGTATCTGCACTGGGGTCTGGAGTTAGGTTTTGATCCCTGATTAACTTGAGAAAGGAGGACAGAATGGAAAAAAGGAAAAATTATTTAACTGTTGAAGAAGCAATTCATGTTTTTTCTCCCCAGCTTGGCCAAATTATAACTTCTGAGTCACTGCACAGCTTGTGACCAGTCCTTTTGAATTAAGTTTCAGCTCACTAAATATTTCCTTCTAAATCAGCTTCCACACAAACAAGCACAGAAAGAGTCTTTCAAAGAGTGATTTGACATGTTAGTTTTAGCTTCCCTAGAATATAATTTGTGTCAGTGTTGAGGGAAAAGCAAGGCATGTGTATTGACAGAGAAACTAGAATATCCTTCCTTCAGCATTACAAGGACTGCTATTCTACAGGATGTTTTTTTATAAACTGAAACTATTAGTTTGGCTGCTGTCTTTCAGACTCTGCATAGCAATGCTTACTATTGCTAACCTAGAGCCTACTACTGATGCATCTTTCTGACAATTTAAGTAAAAGTTAATATTATTTCTGTTAGTGATTATCCAGA
This sequence comes from Pipra filicauda, assembly GCF_003945595.2. NCBI lineage: Eukaryota > Metazoa > Chordata > Aves > Passeriformes > Pipridae > Pipra > Pipra filicauda. The sequence continues at coordinate 185,651 of NW_024104468.1, read as the reverse complement.
ACCTTAGTGATTGAATGCTGTCATAACCTGTGTTTTTGATTGATGTTTCAGACCTTGAAGTTCTTGAAGAAATCTGGTCCTTTAATAAGTGAAGCCATTCATGACAGCTACACTAGGTGTCTTGTAGCTGGCTTGCTGTCTCCAAGACTGGTTGACGTCCAGCCATCCAGTTTGAGTCAGGTGAGTGTACACTGGGGAATCCAGGAGAAAGTATGTCCATCTTTTCTGACAGGACTGTAGAGGCTACATGATCATCTGATTTTTATGTGTTTTGCAAGTTGCACTGAAAGGCAGGTGTTGACTTTACTTAGCAAAAGTAAAAGTATTGTTAGATCCGAACTACTGAGTTCAACTGGGAACAGCCCTAAGAGGTCTGTCTTTAGGGACCCATCTCTTAATGTCGTGCCCCAGGTGTGCACAAGGAAGCGTGCAGTCAGTACTGGTCATGTGCATTGGAAAGCATCTTTCCCTTGGAACAGCCTTCATTCCCGTCAGTGTCTCAGAGCACTGGGTTCAGTGCAGTAGCTGGCGATGGGGTGTCTCCCTCAGGCCATGCTATTGCGAACATCAGCTTGCTGCACTAGGCATGATCATTTGCTTCCAAGAAAGTGGGCTGTGCTAACCAGTTACTGTTGTCGGCTCTGACAATTTCATCACCACTTCCCCTCATTTTCCCTTCATCAGTAGGCTTTTCTGTACCCTCTCAAAACTAATCTTCGCCTCTGTAGCCTTGGCCTTGAGCTACAGTAGACCGATTTCCTCTCTCAGACTGCCCTCTTGTTGCTGCAACACCTTCATCACCTTTGTGTCCAATCATAGTGACTTCACGCCCCTCTGTCACGTACCATGGTTTTCCATTTGCAGTACAATAACCTTTTTCTCTCATCTGAAGAGTTTCATGAGAGAAGGAGCCTTTGTGATGAATAGCCTGTCTTTCCTGAGACTGGGTCAAAGCTAAATGGTCAGCTACTCATCATACTCATAGCAGTGAACAGTAGGAGGGGGAGAGCAGTCTTCCCCCTGCCCTTGTGTTCCTGTCTGTGGGATTCTTCGCCACTCGGTGGAGATGTGTTATGGCAAATAGCACTTCAGCACAGTGTGGTAGCTAAAATAAATTTCTTGGCAAGCTGACCCAGCCCATAGAACACTTATTTTGCAAGCCTGATGAAGGCTCTTATGCTCTGATTAGATGTTCTGGTGTGAACTCTGGTTTGGAAATAACTTGGGAAAGCAAAAAATTTTGTGATGACCTTTGCTGAATTGTGACTATATTGTCGGAGACTTGTTATGCTTTCAAGTGGGGGTTGCTTTTAAAGGCTAGAAAGATAAATTTCAGAATTAGGGTCAAGAAGCTTGGTTTGGAGTTTTGTTTGCCACTGTAAGTAGTACTAGTGTGTTTCTTTGTCTGAAACCTGTTTCCAGAAAAAGTGAAAGTATCATGTGTTTTCTGAAGTGAAGAAATTTCTTTAAATGTAATGATTTTACCTAGAAGGCAAACATACTTTTGAATTTATTTTAAAAAATAGAAGGGAAAAAAAAAGTAAAAATTAAGAAGAATGTGGAATTAGTTGCATGTGCACTAGTTGACTTTGTGCTGTCTGAATGAGTATCCAGTTGGAAAGAAACACTTCTGTGGATGGTTGAAAAGGTATCAGAAGTCTGTGAGGTTCTCATTTCATTTGGTCTGTTCTGTTTAGGAGGAGCAGTTGGAAGCAGTATTGTCAGCTGCTGTCCAGACAGGTTCTTTAGAACTTCTGACTGGATGCATCAAACACTGGACTTGTGAGGGTAATGCTCTTGACATTATTTTTATGTTCTGTATGTTTTAGTTTGACCTTGTGTATTTATTTCTTTTTTGCTTTCTCTTTTTAAAGAGCAGCCAAGTTCTGCTGTTAATTTACGGTTTGTTCTTGAGTGGACATGGAACAAAGTAATCTGTACAAAAGATGAACTGGACCAAATATGTGAGTACTCCTGTTGTCATTTTTGAAACCCAAAATAACTCTTCCTAAAGGATCTTATTCAGTGATCTGCCAGTATATGACACTGCACCCAGTTCTTTAAGTGTCCTTTGGAAGTCTACAATTGCTCTGTAGACTAATGATTTCATATTTATTCTTGACAAGGTGTTCCGCTGTTTGACGGCTCCTGCAACTTCATTGACCCCCAGACATTACAGTCCCTTCAGCACTGCCAGTTGCTCTTGAGCAGCCTTAGCACAGTCTTAAACTGTTTTCTGACAGAAGCACGAGAGCTTACTGAGAAAGGTTGGTGATAGCGCTGCTAAATCTTCGGTCTGTTTGATGAAGATCTGGAAGGATGCTTGGGTTGTAACTGTGGAGACATGAACTTTTGTTGTTTTGGATGGTTGGGAGGCGGTCGGATTGAGGTGGGACTTCTCAAATCTGAGAAGTTGGGACTATGATTTAAGGTGCTTTGGGTTCAGGGGAACGGCTGGTTGTGGAGTTGATGTGAGTGGGTAGAGGAGGCTACATTGATTCAGCAATAAGCTTTGTAAGCAACTGGGTGTGGTAATGCTGAAAAATATTCTTGACTCTTAGCTAGCAATTTATAGCTGTGTGCAAATGGCTAGAAAATATAAAGGAAGCTGAAGTGAGTAATTTGTAAGTTGCATGAATTTCTGTAGCTTCTGTTATTAAAAATTGTTGTTGGCATCTTGAGGGGAGAAGACAACCATCCCTTTGCTATAGTAAAAATCTTTGCTACTTGAAAAACAGATGTCTTCTTTGTTACTGTATCTAATAGTTCAGGCTTTATTTTTTTGATTTTAATCTTTAGTGAATCTGGTTCTTTGTAGAGTTTGTTTTTTGTTTTGGTGTGATGGTGAGGTTTTCCTTCAAATAGGAGAGTAATCCAGAGGGACAAATGCAAATACAGATTTCCACTGTGTTTCTTTATACTTTTTGTTTGGTCTGATAAAGGGACTTTTGTAAAAATGAGAAGAATTGCAATACAAAAATCATCTCATGCCTTTTTTTCAGGTTTTACAGACTTGACAAATAAGCAGCTGGTAACTAGCCTCATTTCTTTGTATGCACAAGTGGTCATCTGGTTCTGTCGATCCAGTCTCCTTCCTGAGGGTTTAGGTAAGCCTAAACTGTAATACCAGAATGCTTTTTTTACCGCAGAAGCACTAGCTGCATGTTTTGAACCTTTTGTTTATTGCTCAAGGTGAGCATACACGTTGGAAATGCTCTTAATTTAAATAGATTATAAATTCTGTTGCCAACCTTCATTGCTTACTACCTTACAAATGCTAACATGATACGTTCAAAAAACCGTTCCCTTTGATAGTCATTTATCTAACAGTGAACTTGAGCTTTCACTTCATGCTCTGAATGCTGCATCAGCAGTAAACTTGAAGTGGATCTTGAGACAGGAAGAAGTATTCAGACCTTCTGTCTTAGTTCTCTTTTAGCAAGGGCAGAAACAGTATTGCATTATTTGAGAGTTGGAGGTGTTAGAAATGATACAGCTTTAATAAATTTTTTGAATTAATGGCAGCGAGTGACTAGGTTTCTTTTCACAGACTCTTGTCAGTATCAACTTTTAACAACTGAAACTTTGAGTTTCTCAGGTTCTGATAAGATTCAATAAATAAAGCCTGAGGGAGTTGAAGATTGGACATGTGAGATCTTGGAGTAACCAGAAGATACAGATGAGATTAACAAAGACATTACGGTCTGAGAGTTGGAAACTTTCTGTCTGAGGAAGAATGATAAGAGGAACATAGAATGCAGACTAAATTAGCATTAAGGGCAAGAGATCAATAACCAATAAAAGATACAATACTAATTAACGCAGAGAATTGTGTAACTTAGAACCAATGAATGTTAATTTCTTCTTTTCCTAAGACATATAAGTACATGAAAGTCTTGAAAGGGATATATGTAGCTGGAATGATTTGCTACATATCTCTTGCCAGAATAAAGTAATGCCTGGCTCACTAACACTTAAAAGCTAGTGTTGGAGGGTTTCGTTTCTTCTTGATGATTTTTGATGGCAGAGGCTTCTTGATGCTTGTATAATCTTCTGTCTTTTTTTGTCAGAAGTCTTAGTTGAAATACCTCTTTAACGTGCTTTTATATTATTGCCTGTAGATGATCATATGCATTTGTCTAGACCTTTCTACAATTATCCTTTGATTCAGAGCTACTATACTGGTCACCGACAGAAACTCGAGCGTTTATCAAGGTAAGACTTGCAGGAAAGCTCTAGAAAAACTTCCTCTGTTAGACTGTAGGAGAGTGGGGTTTTTTCCACCTAAAACCCTTTGCCTATGCTTCCTTGGTTTTACACATATACAACAGCAAAGAAAACCTATAAACGGTCATTGCAACTTTTCTCTTGGATTTCTACTTTAGACTCCTTTACTAATTCTTGTGACCTAAAGACCATCTTTCCTCCAGCACAGAAATATCTGCCATGTGCATTTCAAGCCATAATCATGCCTGTGTGCATGTGTTCCTTTCTTTGATTCATAGGAAGGGGGTTTTTTGTTTTGACTGGTGGAAATCTGTTAACACTGAGAGGCTGGACTTAGTGGTTTATTCTGTCCAAATCCTTGCTCCTTTTTGTTGCAGAGGAAAATGGGATTCTGACTGCTTGATGATTGATGGAATGGTTTCCCAGTTAGGAGACCAAGTTGAGAAGTTGTGGCAGAGAGATGAAGGAGGAACTGGGAAATACCCACCTGCTAGTTTACATGTGAGTGTTCTGTTCACTGAAAGCACCACCAGCAGCAGCAGTCCCCCAAAGCCAACGATTTTGAAAGACAGGAGCAATAGAAAACCTTTTAATTTTTCATTTCAGGCACTGCTGGATCTCTATTTGCTGGAAAGTGTTGAAGAAAGCGACAAACATGCAATTGTATCCTTTCTAGTTTTTGTCATTGCACCTCTAGAATAGGCACATAACTGTTCTTATGTGTTCTTATGTGTTTGTCATTTATGTGTTTAATAACGTTTTTAAATTTATGCTTCAAACAGAATGTGAGTGATCATATTTAGTATAGAATTAAGTCCTAGACAGAAGCATTGCTTTATTTCTTTCTAGTTTGGATCTTTTCTGATTTCTTGGTTGGTTTTTTTTTAATGTTTTATTGCAAAGTCTTTTCTGATATGAGAAAACAGGTTCTCTAAGAAAAGTTCAAGTTAAAAACCTCCCTTAGTTTTTCTCAAAATTTACCAGTTTTTAAATTTTAAGTACCCATATCTGTAGCAAATGACTGTGTGTTAGAATGGTGCACTAAAACGTGCTGCTTCAGAGCCAAAGGATTTCTAACAGTGGTTTTCCAGTACGTGATTTTGCCAAAATCATCCATTTTCTAAGCCAGCTAACTGTGCTTGCTTTTGTTGTGTTGAAAGTTGCAGGCACACAGAATAATAAAGAGGGAGAAGAGAACAGTCATTGGGCAGAAACCTAATTTTTAAGCTGCTGGATCATGCAGACCTGAGAGGGGAGCCTAGAGAGCTGTCTTATGACCCTAACAACTGATGTCAGAAATGGAAAATGACACTTCTAAGCGAGGGATCCACATACCATTTTTAATCCAGTTTGAATCACTCAGTGAGTGCTAAGGTGTATTGTAAGGGCACCATAATTTACACTGGAAATGAAAAAAACAAAACAGCTGTAGAATTTATTTGCTTTAATAATTAGGCATTTGACAGTCAAGTGTCCAATCGGTAGCTCCACTGATTGAAGCAGGGACCTGAGACTATAACAGCAGTATTTAAATATTTAAATATCTAATGATCACCTTTTTGACTGCCTTACAGAAATCCAAGAGTGTTTCTTTCTGGCTGGTCGTTCAGAACAAGATTTAGTAGTTTGGACTTGATTATCTCTAGATAACAGGTTACAGTAGCATAAAATGGCAAGACTAACATGTTAGTACTTTTTGCTTCCCACCATTTTTATATTCTCATTGTTTTACTAAATGTAATGTGATAAATTTTTGGTCTTACCAATTTATTTGCCTTAATTAGGGTACTCACTCTCAGACAATTTACTTGCTGTTGGATATCATGCATTCCTTTCCAAATAGAACAGAAACTTCCATCGACTCCTTTCCAACTGCCTTTGCTATCCCTTGGGGTCTTGTTAAACTTATTCAAGGGTTTTGGCTTCTAGATCACAATGATTATGAAGTAAGTATGTAACAGTTTACTTAGATACACATTGCAGTGCAGAGCTGTAATTGATAAAATTGTTTTTGAAAAATTGGTGCTTAGATATTAGGAGATACTGAAACATTAGAAGCATTTTTGTAACACTGGTCTGACATGTGGAGCAGTAAGTTATGATTTGAAATTTCACTTTAACTGCTTTGGCAGGGAATTACTTAAAACAAAGGAGTAGTCAACTTCAATAATGTTTGATATTTGAATTTTCAAAGCTAGCCATCATAGGGGGTTTTCAGCAGACCAGTTGAACACTTGCTCAGAAACAGTGTTTTGGGTACTTTAAGTATGATACCTATGATGTTAGCAGCAGGATTTGAGATGGAAGATTGCAGAAGTGACTTTTCAACCTAATTCCTGTTCTTCCTGATGCTGGAGGTTGTTCTTTGCCTGTCACCATATCAATAGAATGAATTTGTTTGTAGAGTAACTTCTTATTTAGTAATATATTTGTAAAAAGGAATGTTTGTGCACAAAGATTTGTTAACTTAGAAAAGTCTGAATTCCTCCTTTTAAAACATTTGCTTTGTTCCGTACGGCCAACTGAATTATTTCTCTGCAAATACTGGAATTTTTATTGATGTGTCCCGGACCAAATATTTCATTAGACATCTAAGTGTGTTTAACCCACCTGCAGCCTTGCTTAAGGAAGTGTGGCCTGTATGTGTGGCATGTGTGCATGTATATAGTCTGATAAACGTGATCTCTGACTTGTGCAGAATTCACTGGCCCTGCTCTTCCACCCAGCTACAATCAAAACTGTGCCGTGGCAACACACGAGAATTATTCAGTCCCTCATGTGCCAAGGAGAGCACAGGCGAGCCCTCAGGTACATCCAGATGATGAAGCCATCCATGTCAAGCAGTAGCGAAGTGCGGCTTTTCCTCACTGTGCTGTTGTCCAATAGGTAAGGAAATCTGTCCCACCGTTTTGGCATTCAGATCCTGGGAAAGGGCGAGAGCAGATAATACAAATGGTGATCCTCTACATTTCCTTTAATCTTTGAATGAATACAATGACCTTGGGGCATCTTTTTGGTTATGCTGTTCCCATTCCTTTCCATCTCCCAAAAATTAACTGCAGGTGCATGGTGGAGGCTTGGGGTCTGTTGCAGCAACATACCACTAAATTAAATGTAGAAGAGCTGTTAAAGCACATGTATGAAATCTGTCAGGAGATGGGGCTAATGGAAGATTTACTGAAGCTGCCGTTCACAGACACTGAAAAAGTAAGTTTGGAGAAGACAAAAAAAGTCTGAATGGTCTGTTTGTCAAGAGAAGAGGCAGAATCCTAATAGGTTTTTGTAATGTGTTATTTCTCCCAGGAGTGTCTGGAGAAGTTTTTACAGACCAATGCTGGTGTTCAGAATCACGAATTCCTTCTAGTCCACCATCTGCAGCGTGCCAACTATATCCCTGCACTGCAGCTGAATCAGTCAATGAAGGTTAATCTTATGGTAAGGGTAGAAGTCCTGTCGAGTGTGCAAGTCTCTGTAGTTGTGGCTCTCCAGTTTTGATAGTCCTCAGTAAAAGGCCTGCTTTATTTCTTGTATCATTTTTTGAAAGACTATGAATAAATTCCTACACATCAAGTTACAGCTAAACCTAAAAGCTGAACTACTGAAAAGCTAAACCGAACCTAAACTACTGCAAAACTGCTTTGTGAAGTTGTAAATTAAATGTTACAGACCATGGTTGACTCAACTTGAAATAGTTTGTTTGCATCTGAGGAATAAATATGTATCTTTTCTTACCAGCCCATCTGTTCCTTCAGTTCCTCAGATCCCTATGTTGTGTATTGTTTAGACTGCAGAAGTTGTTTATGTCACTTGTTTCTGTGGATTGTAGTGTATGTTGTATGTCCTGTCTTGTTTTTGTAGCTGAGAGCAATGTGGATGCTCCACAGGTGAAATATGAATGGTGGGGTTTTAGTTGGTGGGGTTTGGGGTTGTTTTTTTGGTGTTTTTTTGTTTGTTTGTTTGCTTTGTTTTGTTGGGTTTTTATTTGTTTGTTTTGGTTTTTGTTTTGTTGTGGGGTGTTTTGGTTTTTTGTTGTTGTTTTGGTTTGGGTTTTGTGGGTTTTTTTGTTTTTTTTTTTAATTAGAGTTCATTGGGCTTTGATAGAACTACCAGATGAAATTGTTCTGTGCCACTGGATAGAAAACTTGCTGCAATTCTATGCGGTGGACATATTTTACTGTATCTGTAGAGCGCATTTAGGCCCTAATTAGGAAGAGCAGAGATATTTCCATGCAATAAACTTCTTGTAAATAGTTAACTTCTTGATTTATGCATTTTGTTTGTCAGAATGATCGTGATCCTCGCTTGAGAGAAAGAGCAGTTGCCAGAAATTCTCTGTTAGACCAATATGGCAAGATCCTTCCTAGAGTTCAAAGGAAGCTGGCTGTAGAGAGAGCTAAGCCTTACCGTTTACCTTCATCAGTCTTAAGAGAAGGTAATTTTTAGAGGGAGGAAATATTATGGACAACCAGCCATCACTTTGATTACACAAGGCTGACATTTTTTCTCTTGCTTTACAGTGTCAAGGCCAAAGCCATTATCAACAATAACACGACAGGCTAATGCAGGAAATGTGCACACACGAGCAACTTTCATCAGTAAAGTACTGTCCAAAATTGGAGAAGTATGGTTAGGAAATGAACAAAAACCAAACATTTCACAATATGATAGGTAAGCAGCCTTTTCACAAAGTTTAGTCTTGAGCTACATGTTTGGACAGGGAGGGAGGGGGAGAGAAAGAGCAAGAATTCTGTTAGTGTTATGTTAGTGTTTTGGTGGAAAGGTGCATGTGAATAAAGCTTTGGTTTGCATTTTTGTGTATACCACATATTTAAGAATCAATCATAAATAATAGCTTTTCTGCTATGATAGTCTTATCTATACAAATATATGTATTTACATTATGGTAAATGTGTTTACAGTAAATGTGTTTAAGATAGCTGAAGCTCAAACTGTTATCACAATCAAGCAGTTGGTGTACATATGTTGACAGACTTGTTTGTGTGATCACATAGTAATCTTTTACCATTTCCTGCCCAGTTTCTGCCTTTTTTTACTTAAAAATAAGCAGAATTATGAAGAGCGAAAAAGAGGCTCGTAGTTGTCAGGTGATTGTCCTACAACTGATATGGTCAAATAAACTGGAATTATGGTATGTCTGGACTTTGAGGGAATGAAAGTCAGTTACATTTTCCTTTTCCTTCTAGTCCTAGAGCTACAGAACCAGCAGTCATTACACATCCTCTCCCTGGTACAGAGTTGCCCGATGCATTTCTTGGGACACCTGTTACAAAGTTTTCTCAAAAATGTTCCAGGTATAGAAGATCTAGAGACTGTATGTTTCAAAAAGGTGTTTCTTAGATGTGTGTGTGTGTGTGTACTTTTTGTGTTTACCAAAGGTTCTATTGCATTTAGCTTTATATCTCTTAAAGAAGAGGTCAACTTAGGGACACAATTAAGTGGAAAATGTGAAGTGTCCCTGCACTGACATGTAGATGAGTTTGCTCCTGAACTGAGAATTAGAGCATTTGTGCAACTTAAAATTGTTGCACGAATTGTATATCAGAGGCAGAGATTTAGGAAATTAGGTATGAAATGTAAAGAAATAATTAAAAAACACCCTAAAGTACCTGTCATTTGTTTGTGGGCCTAATGCGTCGCCCCAGAAGTGAGGCTGCAACTGTATTTGTTGTTCATCAAATGTTTTTGTTCTGCATCATCTCAGATGAACACAGCATGATTTTTTTCATTTATGTTCATAGCTTAAGTTGTGTGTCTTAACAGATTGCTGGATTTGGTGGTTCGTCCTGTTCCTTCCTGTTCCGCGGCACAGGGTGAAAGCTGGCAGACACTATGCAGAGCTTCTACTTCTTTTGTGGCATCCAGCCCACTGCAATCAAGTGCACATCACTCCATCTCTCAAAAGAATTTTCCAAGAGCATCAGAGCTGAATTTACTGGAGACTCCTCTTGTGGTAAAGGTTTGTATTTTAAAAAACTGGTAGCAACCAACCAAAAGGAAAGCTTGTGAGCTTTGTTTAAAATTAAGCCATCAAAGTATTTAACAGGAACACTGCTGGATTAAAATTGCAAGATATTTTCAGTATGCATGGGGTTATTGTATACAGTCTTTCTGGAAGCAGTAAGTTGGAAACAGTCTTGAAGAGGGAAGTTTAATTCTCAGTTAATTGCAGTGGTCACCTTGTCCCATAGCTTTGAGAAATATTGTGTTTATTCCCTGGGACAATTAATGTCTGAATTATAATCTTTTTCTTGTTATGAATTAATCACCCATACCATTGAACGAGCTTCTTCCTCCTGCTTTTTAAACCCTTTCAGTACTGTAAAATATTTCTGAGCTAAGAAACCTGAACATTTCTACATGAAGATGTGTAGGTGCTTTTACAGGAGTGTCACTTCATATCATGCACAGCTGATTAATTAGTGAAGAAATAAGATGTGGCTGTTGCTTTGCTGAGTTGCCATGTTGGACACAGCAACTGGAAATGCTGCCATGTAGAATAACAGTTGAAGTTGCGTGCCTTTTGGAAAAGCAGTGTAGAAATTGCAAATTTACTGGGATGGAATATAACATTGCAGACAGCTAGGTGCCATATTCTTTTTTCTTCCAGAAATTAATTTGAAAAATATCTTTTTTTTTTGTTGGCATTAAAAAAAAACGAACCAAAAGAAACATAAGAAACATGAGGTTTTATCTTTAAAATTTTTGTACCTTTGGAAGAAACAGTTGCAGAGGCAAAACTTTCTCCCCTCTGCTGCTATAAACCCAGTTTGTAATTTAAGCTCATACTTTTGACAACTGCAGTTTTGTGTTTTGAAGATTTAACTGTTTTCAAATTAAATGTTTTTATTTCTTTTCCTAGAGAGCTAAAGTTTTGGCCACATCTTCTTCTGGGTTTCCTGGGTTTACTCCTCAGTCTATTCTCAGGTCTAGCCTTCGCACTACACCCCTAGCAACTCCCTCTGCATCTCCAGGACGATCAGTTACTCCTCCACTACGAGCAAAGGAACCTAGAATAACTTTCAGGGAAGAGAATTCTAATGCAAAATGGACTGCTGGGGTAAGCTGGGCTGCAGTTAGTGATTTTTGCAGTTAAATGCTGTGATTTGCTTTAAAGTTTGCCAGTACTCTTTATACTGAGAATTTGGATTGCGAATTATAGTGGCAGAATTTGGTCAAAAAAAGGTTGTTATGTTAGACCTTCTGTTCATGTGCCTGCAGGTTTATTATTGTTATTCATAATAAATGTCAGGGGCCTTGGTGTTTTTTACTCAGGGGTTGTTAGGACCTGTGCTTGTTCAAACTGCTAATTCAGCTTCCAGCTGTACCTTTTCAAATGGTGGTGTGGCAGGAAGGTAAGGAATATAGATTGAGCCATTTGTTTGGGTTTGTTAAATTTTGTGAATTAAACATCTTGGCAAGCAACAAAAGTCATAAGCTGCATTGACTTCCTGCCTGTCATTTTGCAAGGCTGGGTTTACTTCAATTATGGTAAAAGAGACCCCCTATGAAGAGAGCTGTAGTGTTGTCTGTTCTCTAGCTGTAAAGTTCTCATGTTTGCTTCTTGCCTTGCACCACGGATAGCATCCATATGGTTTTCTACTGAAGTTGGTCCATCTGACAGTGGCCCCTTCTGCTCCTGTAGTTGTTCTGTAGCTGGATTCCATGGTTTGGCCGGTCATGCAGTTGCCAACATAATGTACCAAAATCAGGGGCAGAAAAGGGGGCATGTTCTAAGATGTACATGTATGACCTTTCTGTCCATGTCCTAACAAATTGTCTCAATCTGGTTGATTGTCTTTTATTGTCTGTTTTAAAGAGCTACTGAACTGTAACAAGAGGTGCTCTCTCCTGTATGAAGTTCTTACTAAGAGTGGCACTGTAGCCAGATTAATTTACTTGTTCTGTGCTACAGGCATAGTGAACACTAGCATATTTTAGTAGTCCATATGTGTTGGGAAGGAAAGCATAACAGAGACAAGTCTTGAGTAATGATTTTATTAGGCAAAACTGTCTTGTTGAAAACACACTGCTGAACCCAATGAACAGCCTTGAGATGACATTATAAGTAAGCACTTACAAGACTGACTTTATCTTAATTCTTTAATGTTGTGGAAACTCAATAAGCAGTCAAAAGTGTGATTAATTTTTACACTCAACTTTAAATTTAAGATAATGCTAGACTGAGAATTAATTTTGTATTGCCTTTTAAGGGGACATGTGTAACTTAAAAATATCAGTATATATTTGGGGGGGTTTTTTTTGCTTTGACAGAAAGCATGCTCATGTTACTGATCTGAACGTTTTTTTAGGTAACAGAAGATGATAAAGCACTATTTGGAGCTTCATCTGAGCATCATGATGACACGGTAGAGGATGCTTGGTCTGAAAGTAGAGGTAAAACAACTCTGTTTACTCTGAGCAATGCTGGGGACAGTCATGCTGAATTGCAGGAGTCTTCAGAAAACATATCTGGAGGTAATTTGGAAAAAATGGATGTCAGCAAAGAAAATAGTAACTTCTCTGTCAGATCAGACCAAACTACTTTGGAGTATCATGATGCAAAATCACCTGGTGATTTTGAAGATGATGTCATCTTTATAGCTGCTAAACCAGCTAATTCCTCCACTGAAGAAACTGCTGATGTTCAAGAATTGGAGAAGGAAGGAGACAGTGAAATGATTGAAGATAAACCTTTCCAGATGGATCAACCAGATCCTTCGGAACCAAGAAAAGAAGATGGTGTGTTTCATCCTATGATAATCTAAATTTCTGAATTTTTCAAATGTCTTTAGAAGATTAAGATGCTGATGAATGCAGCAGTTAATGATGAATGTTCACAAGTGTCCTAGGCATTTCCTTGTCCTAGGTTTTAAAAATTACCATTATGTTTTCAGTAATTTTTTAGGTATCCTGGACATTATGAATGTATACTTTCCTTGACTGGCATTTTTTGTGTGTAGTTGCAGCTGAAAGGCAGCAGTGATTTGTGGGAGTTTTGAGAAGGAGACAAGTTGAAAGCTTGGGCTTCTGGTTATCTTTTAGGGGTACTTGTGTAGTCAGCAGGTTTTTTTACAGCAAGTTTAGTGTATGGCATGCTTTGACTATTTTTTTTTTCTTTTAATCATCTTATTAGTGCTCAGTTGAATAGTTTTCTTCTGGAAGTGAGTCTGCTTGTGTATCTGCTACTCATTACAGCTGTGGTTGATCATTTTGCTGGCTCAAGAGCTTATACGGCCTTTTCCAAACGTATTTCAGTTGATCTTTGATAATTCAGCTCAATTCAACTCATTGATGCCAGTCCAGCTGCAGAGGATGTGCTCATATTAGCAGGTCAGCTGGCATATTAGAAGAGGTGTAGCTCACTAGCTTGTGCGCAGTGATGAAGAGCTGGGAATGAAAGTAGTTCAGGAACAGGGAGAAGATATGCAAACAGCTACAGTCAGTATTTGGTAAACAGCTGAGTCTGCTGAACCCTTTATAAAAAAGTTTTCCAGGGACATGTAGGCAAGTGTCAGGAGTTCTGTGCCTGAGGTCTTGAAATGGCTCATAACAGTGAGTGGGTACTCCAGTATCGGTGCATCATATGCATGCTGATTCAGTCGTAAGTCTGAGATGGTTCTGGAAGATCCTGAGGAGTGATTGTTGCTGTTGAAGTTCCTCAGCTCCTTTTCTTATTCAATAACAGGAATGCTCAAATACAGACTCTGTGTACATTGGTAAAAAGGATTCACCAGATCTGAAATTTTTAGTAAGAGAGGTCAAAACATTTGGCTGTCCTATTTTAACCGTCTTGGATTTGGACAAGAAATCAAAGATGCTTTTCATTAAAACTAGTAAGGTACTAATCACTAAACAATAATCTTATAAAGAAACTTTGTCTTTGCATTCTTGTAAAGAGGAGAAATGGAGTAAGGAAAGAAAGAAGTGCTGGAATGAGAGAAATATCCAAAGGAAAAAAAAAAGTTTCTACCCAATTTTAAGAAGGAGAGATATTTTCTGAAGTTTTTATGTATTAGTAACATGGCAAGTTTAGTTTGTAAACAGAATTAGCAGTGGTCGTTTTGTTTTCAGGACTGAAATTATGCATCAGGCTTCTTGTTGTACTGGAAAGAAGAATTCAGACCTTCTGCATTATTTTGTTAAATCACCATCCTAGATGAAATGCATAAAGGATCACTTTAAAATCATATGAGCATTTTAAAATTAAAAATGATGTTAAGTACAACAAGGAAGTAATGCATCTGTTTGTTTTTGTAGGATTTGTGGAAGAATCAAATACTGAATGTCTTACACTTCCCGAGGATGATAAATTGATGTTTAAAGCTGCTGAGGCCACTACTTTTGGGGCTACAAATGAAGGGTGAGCTTATGAAATAGATACGTCTTCAGGTTCACACAAAATATAACTGCTGGCTTTTCTGTGTTTGAAAACTGTGATTTTGACCTGGGATTGGTTCTTTTCTGTGTTCTTATATATAGGGGCCTGTCTGTTCCATTCTGTCTGTGAGCAAAAGTAATCTGGCATGAATTTAATGCACATTGACTAGCTGTCAGTTTGAGCCTCGTTTCTCAAATTGTTGCAGGCTAAAGGATGACGATAAAGACTTCATTCAACAGACTATATAAACCTTATTGCTGGTTGAGGCTTACTGAGTGGATACTGTGAACATAAGCCCTGCTTTTGTCTGAAAATTATGTAGTTAAAAATTAATCCTGAGATTCCTGTAACTTCAGTGAGTTTATTTTGGAGTTTGAGTGCTTTCTGGCAATATTTTATACACTTAATTTCTGTTTTCTGGGTGTGCTCAATTAGCATTTGTTTGTTTATGGAAAGGGAAGCAGTTTTCTCACGAGGTACTTTAAAAGCTGGAGATGCTTAGTGATAAAGACAGAACGTTGGCAATGAAATAACCTTTAATTTCAAATGGTAACTTACACTGGTACAGACTTCTGTTCAGTTTCTTCTGAACCTCTGTTATAGTAGTTGCCCTCTTTCTACAGAAGTACTATATTATTCTTTAACACAACTCTGTTGTTATGTTATTATCTAGTGTTAGGTAGCTGGGAAGAATGGGAAGTACTTGATTCGTTCCGTAAAATGAGTCACAAACTGAATGTAAATATGTTGGTAAAGGAATTTCTAATTTTTCTTGAGTTTTTTCTGGCTTGAAACTTGAAGATTTTACAGTGAGAAAGTGACTTGTAAAGCTCTTCAAGGTTTGTTTTCAAGAGTTATGATGAATTCCTTTCTTTCTGTTCATGAAGTGAAACAAACTACAAGGAGTCTAAAATGACCTCTTCACCAGAAGAAAAAGCCATAGCAGTTGCAGCAAATCCACAGCTCTCGGAGTTCCTGGAGACAGACAGTGAATGTATGTACAGTATGTTGGAGGTGTTCTGTGAGTTAAGGTAGCAGAACTCCTGAAGTAAAATGTGTAGTTTGTGATACCACTACAGGTGTCTCAGATTGAAGTAGTACAGTAGCACATTACTGTCAACTTTCATTAAACTATAGAGACAATACCCTCCCTAAAGAAAGCCCTTGTAGAAGATGCATAGTGAATCATCCTGCTCTTGATGAAGATGCTGAGAATGCTGGTAGAACTTAAGGAGAGATCAGTATTTATTTTAATGTTGTACACCACTACTAATTTGTGTGCCATGGGATCTGCTGAGATACTATTTTAAAAGTTGATGCATCCTCAGTACTCAGACTGAAGAAACTGTCTACCAGCATGCCTTTCTGGCCACCTTTTCCTCTCTTTTTTTGCCTGTGGACTTGACAGCTGATTTTCTCCTTCCTCTTTCTTACTGTGGGGCTGCGTCCTTTAACAGGTATATAGTTGTTGTGATTTAAACTCAGTCGTTAACTAAGGCCCAAACAGCTCCTCACTCATTTACCTTGGAGTGGAATGGGGGAGAGAATTGAAAAGCTAAAGGTGAGAAAACTTGTGGATTGAGATAAAGACAGTTTAATAGGGAAAGCAAAAGTCTTGCATGCAAGCAAGGCAAAACAAGGAATTAATTCACCAGTTCCTCTCTTCAGTCAGGTGTTCAGCCGTCTACAGGAAAGCAGGGCTCCACTGTGTGTAATAGGAAGACAAGTGCCATAACTCCAAATACTGCCTGCTTCCTTCCTCTTTCCCCTGCCTTTTATGCTGAGCATGATGCCATGTGGTATGGGATATCCCTTAGGACAGTTGGGGTCAGCTGTCCTGAGTGTATCCCCCCCCCCCGAACTTGTTTTGCACCCACAGCCCACTTACCGATGGGGTGGGGTGAGAAGTAGAAGAGGCTTTGGCTCTGTGTGAGCGCTGCTCAGCAGTAACTAAAAACATCCCTGTGTCATCAACACAGTCTTAAGCTCAAATCCAGAACACAGCAATACCAGCTACTATGAAGAAAATTAACTCTATCCCAGCCCAAATCAGCTCAATAGTTTTGGCTTCTAGTTTTTGGAGAAAACCCAATATATGTGACAGGATGGAGAACTGTTTTGTTGGCTCCTGCTCCCTCTGTTATTTCCTGTTGATTAAACTTGTGTCATTTATATAACAGTTAAATTAAAATGACATAAATCTCTTCCAGCTGTGATAAGTATCCTTGACAGTGAGGATGTGGTCAGTACACATTCAGAAAATCACCTTGAGGGGAAGTGTGTGGATTTACCTGAAGAATGTAACCCTGAAGCAGCTGAAGTTGAAAAAGTCCCTGTTTCTAATAGTCTTCCTAAAACTGAGGAAATCCATGTAAGTAAATTAATTTCCCATTTTCTACAAAATAGAAAAGAGTTTTCAAATTGAGGACGGATCTGTTTTACTGGCAATTATAGAAGGCACACAAAAATGTCTCAGTTTCTTTAGCTGCTTGACATGAGTTAAAACCTCATTACATGTACTTTTTTTCCTTGTGCGTTTTCTGTTCCTGTAACATAGAATAGAACCTGTCAAGATGTAGGCCTTTGAGGGCTATATTAGTACAAAATAAATGCCTGAACTGTTTTTCAAAATAACCCTGCATTCATTTGGTTTACTGAAATTCAAGCATTTTTTCTTTGACTTAAAAAGAAATAGTTTTAATGTTAAAAACGATAAGAAAGCTTCTTGATATGAGGAGCCGTTTACCAAATGACAAAATTATGTGGGAACCAAACTCACTTTGAGAATGATTTAGCTGCTTAAGTCCTTTACTATTTGTTCCTTCTTAACACAAACAGAATTCCCAGTAATGAGCTCATTTTGGTGTCAAGATATTTCTTCATGAGATGGAGATATTTAGAATGTGTTATCTCGTGCAATCCAAGTGACTCCTTCAAGTGCAGTGTTGACTTTCTGCATGTGATACCTGACCAGTCTGACTAACTGTTGCAGTTACACCTGTCATGACCAAAACTTTGAACTCCAGGGACATAATTGTGTTTTACCCTGTCAGACACAGAGTGGGTCACTCTTGTGGGTGTGGAGTAGTGCAGAAGGCACTGCAATGTGATGATCAGTGCCAGTTGCATACACACCTTGTGTTGTAAAACTGCCCACTGTCCATGGGCGGTGGCACATTGTTAGTCCTGAATGGAAATACCAGAAAGGGAGCCTGTGAATTGCATACACTGACTGCTCTGATCTCTGCCCCTTAAATGAATGAACTATCATCTCTAGTAGAGAGTACATTGTATGTTTCTAACTTTACATTCAGTGGTGATCTGAAAGAAAAAGCAGCTTTTCACTGTCTTCAGTTTCATCTAGCTCAGTGTGAAGTTAGTCTGTCTGATAAGGAATAAAGTATTAACAGACATTTTTTAACTTCAGGTTATTGAAGATACTTCAGAACCACCACCTGAAACATCACCATATAGTGAACTAGATCCATCTAGCAGTCTTCATTATAGCTATGAAAATATAGAGCAACAGTTTGCATGTGATTTGCCTGATAATAGAGATAGTGAATGTGATGCAGCTGAGGGAGATGGAGACCTTTTTCTGTCTCAGAGTAGTTTTAGCTTAGTTTTGGAAGGAGAAGAAGGTGAAGCAGAGATGGGAGATCCTACATTAGTAGATGCTTGTAAACCAGAAGGCACAACAATGGAGGAAAAACCTGTGACCAATTTAGGAAATACTGAAAGCCAAGAACATGTTACAAACTCAGTGTCCACTGTAACTGGTGATCAGGAATCTCAAAATACTGCAGAGTCATTCCCATATGTGCCTGAACCCATTAAGGTTGCTATTGCTGAGAACTTACTGGATGTAATCAAAGACACAAGAAGTAAAGAATTTACATCTGAAGTTGTAGAACAATCTATTCATGGAACTATAGGTAAAAAGGTAACTAGATTCCAGAAGGCAAAAGCTTTCTTAACACCTGTGCCAGAAAGAGTGGAAGAGGAAACCAGCAGACATCAAGTAGAGTATGCCATTGCTCCAAGAACACGCACAAGGGGACAACTGAATAGAAGTCTAAGTATTCTGTCAGCAGACCCTCAGCAACTACTGAAGACAGGCACACCACCAGTTCCATTTGGACTATCTCCTCGGAGAAGTACCAGGCGAACAAAAGAAGCATCTGAGACTTCCAGTCTTCAAACAGAGGAAAATCTTCAAGAGGAGCAAATACCTGCAGTGCCTGTTACTCCTAGGAGAGGTAGGAAACCTAAACTGACTCATTTAGAAAAAACAGAAAGCAGCCACTCTGATGGACTAACCTCGTCTGACACTACGCAGTCCATAGCTGTTACTCCAAGAAGAAGATTAAGAAGAGCAAAGGAAGCTGCATCTGAACTCTCAGAAGAGGCTAATGAGGAAATGTCTCTTGCTGAAGGTAGCATTATTACCTCTTCTACTTCCAAAAGGATTAGAGGAGGAAAAGCTTCAGCTGGAGATCCAAAAACTGGTGAGACTGAGACTGATCGTAAGATAAAACCAGCAGTCAGTCCCAGTAGAAGTGCAAGAAAACCGAAAAGCTTTAATTCACAGTTTACTGAAAATACTGTTCAGGATCAAGAGGTGCAGCCTAGTGACCAACTCCTTTTACCTGTGCCAACTAAAAGAGGCAGAAGAAGAAAGATGAGTTCTTCAGAAGTTTCAGAAAATTCTGATCTTGATCTGTCTAAATCATCGCTTCCTCAAACAGAATTTAAACTTCCTGCCACTCCTAGAAGAAGTGCTAGGAAGGGGGCACAAAATCTTATGGCAGACACAGAGTCTACCTCTACTCAGGAAGACATAAATTCAGGTGGGAAAGTAGAAGTCCTTGATACTCCTAGGAAAAGAACTAGAAGAGTGCCACATGAGAAACCAGAAAAAACGGATACTCGTGAGCAAACACCTGCACAGCCAAGTGAGGAGCCAACCACACCCAGGACTACAGTAAGGACAGGGCGTCGGGGCAGAAAGAGGCGATCAATGTCGGAGGAGGCCCTCCCGCAGGGACCTGATGGCAGTCCTTTGCTGCTTGAAGACATAAACCCATCAGGACATGATCAAACATCAAGAGCTCTAACAGATCGTGTTACAAGAACCAGATCCCGCAAAACTGCCGTGCATCAGAAACTGACTGTTGAGGAAAATGAGTCTTTTCATTTCTCTCCTCCTCTCACAAAACTGACAAAGAAATTTGAAGGTAGGTGCGCTATGTTTGTACACAAAATAGGACACATTCCTCTTCTTTAAATCACAGAATACAAACTGTGAGGATGGTTTTAAGAATTGTAAGGAATGTAAGCATGCAAAAAAAAAATTTGGCTAGAGGCATTTTTTTTTTTTGACTGAACTCTACATGACTGACTACCTGGTTAGTTCTAGTGGAACTAAGAGGTTATGAGGCTGATCTAAGCACCGAAATGAAATTTAAGCTGAATTTTTGTTTTTGTCAGTTTTGAAAATCTGTGAATATGTGATTGCTGTGCCATCCCTTCCCCCCAGCAGAGAAATAAAGGAACCATGCTCCAAATTCTGTTCAGTTTTGAAGTTCAAATTGCATCTTGCAGTAAACTGTACAGCTGTTAAATTATGTGATTGTTTTTCATGGGCATATACTTTGTCAGCAAAATTAGTGTGCATAGGAATATCTTAATTAGAGTATATGATAAATTTTTTGAGATGTGTAAGGGCTGTTGGTGCCTTTTGAGCATAATGTCTTCGATTATATAAGTGCACATAAAATCACTACACTGGCTTAGTTTTGTTTCACAATTTGCTGTAAAAGAATGGATCCCAAAGGGCAGTTACTGGCAGAAAAATACCTTTGCATGGAGAGTTTATAAACCTGCTTGGATCTTTTGTTTCAGGAAGCTATTGTGCTCTTTTTTTATCAGCTGTAATTTAACATTACTGTCCTTCATGTATAACGTATGTGCATGCTGACAATGCATTGTCATTTTAGCTGGAAAAGCAGATCATCCTGTGCAGTATAAGGATTTAGACCCGGATTTGTCTTCTCAGTTCGTCTTTTCACCCCCTCTTTTGAGGTCAAGAAGAAAAGATGTATCTAACATTTCCCGAATCGTGAAAGAACCAGTAAGTGAAAGCTCTAGTTGTCCGATGTTCTTGATTTTTGCTCTGTACCACTTTTTGAGATCATACTTTGCAATGTTTTGCCTTATTCCCTGGAAACTTATCTAAAATGAGAGCTTTAATTGAATCAGCTAAACAATTTATTTTTTTTCTGCATGAAAACTAGCTACAAAAATCAGTTTTGAATCAATGTAAGTCAGGAATTGATAAAAACTTTTGAAGGCACAGTGGCTTTCTTTAAACTTACTTGGTATGTTATCTGTTAATTTCAGAATTTGAACTTTTAGGATGGTAAAATAATTTGAGGCGGAATGTTTGTTTTTGCAGAGGGTAACTAATACTTTTGACAATAACATTATAATGACTTCTTAATGAAATAAACATTCATTTTTGTTCTGTAGAAGTGTACGAACTTGTTCCTGAGTAACATTTTTGTTACCTTAACATAGGAGCTTCCAACTAAAGAGGAGGAGGATACCAAATCCATAGAATCTGGGGGAAAGCAAAAATTGAAGAGAGCTAGAACTACAAAATCAAAAATTAAGAAAGCAAGCAAGTATGAAATGATTTTTAAATAGTTATTTGCATTTCTTTATTGTCACAGTGATTCAGCTGTCAAGCACCTAACTACTTCTTCCTCACTTGTTCGTGCAGTTCTCCTCTGACTTTATGAGCCGGTCCAGCTTGCTGGTTTAACAGGCACCTTTTTCCCCATTTAAGGGTTTGGTTTTCTGATGGAAATGGAAGAGGGAGGGGATAGAAAAGGGCCCGTGGATACTAATCATTGCAATAATGTCATGCTCTTAATTCACTCTTAATTAATTGTCTTAATTCACCTTATGAAACCACACTCTTATGGTCTTTAGTTCCCCACACAAGGCAGGAAGGAGCCAGACAATAAGTGAATGGAACTTTTTGTTTCTGGACATGTTTCCTGATTCTTTCTGGAAAACTGTTTGAGGACAATTTGCCTCTTAAAAGCTGGAACAGAGAGCTCTAAAAGCTCTTACAAATAGTGACCAAGAATGCTTGGGACAGTCTGGTAAGGAATTAAAGCAAAATGAAACTTACTTAGGTACCTTTTAATTCTGTCTACAAAGAAGCCAATGAATATTTCTTCGGCATTAATTTTGTAATTCCATGGTATTTTTTTTTTCCTCTACTAAATACTGTTGGTCTTAAAAAATTGTTTCGATACTTACCTTTCTTTTCAGAACCACAAAAGAATGTTCTTGGTCACCTCCACCTGTGGAAGTAAAATTCATCTCTCCTTTTGCAAGTCCAGTAGATGGAACAAAAAGCAAACAGAAAGAAACCACAGATGCAGCAGGGAAGACTCTAAGAAAGAACAAAAAAAGACTGTCTAATTTTCCAAAGCCAGTTTTGCGCCGGAAGATGCTGTAACTGTTTTTTAAAGTTTATAATGTACACCACTGTTTGTAAAGTCATCAAAATTGTGTGAATTAGTAAAAAGAAGAAAAATCATCTAATTTGGAAGAGATAATTTATATAAATTATTGTAAAATTTCATAAAAAATGGTCTTCAGTAAGTAACTCCATATGGAGTGTGATTTCTTCAGTCAATGCAGTTTTCTATTTTATATTAAGACTTCATACATTTATATAATATGTAAATACAGCTTATTTTAGGAATGTTAAATAAAAATGTATACTTCACAATGTGCTTACTGTCTGATAGCTTTTTGAGGGAATATTGGGTTGAATGACCTGTATTGCTCAGAACTTTTAATGTTGGTTTGTGGGAGTTACAGACCCTCAAAAGTAATTCCAGAAGCTTTTGAAAGGTTTGTTTAGAATTCCTATAACAAGTAAACATTTTAAACATACTAGTTTAAATTTTAGAAATTATGTTTGACCTTCAGGTACAAATAATTGGACTCGCAATACAAACTGGTAATTCCTTATGTTCACGGTTAAGTTGTACTGTACTGAAGTCAGAATGTAAACAATTGTGTTTTAAGCTGTGCAATATTTTTTTGTATTTGTCTTAAACTTTGGGAGAGCTGCTCTCTAGTTCATAAAACTAGATCTCACCTCAGATGTTTTGCTATTTCTTACAGTTTGTTGTCAGCAAAAAATTAACTGTATAGATGGTGTGATGCTAACAATAGCATATCAAATTTGAAGAGATACTACCCACATACTTTGAAATTTGAGCCAAAATTATTTTCATAATGTTAATATGAATGCTACTATAATTGAAATACTTACTGTCTGTAAACATATTTTGCAGTATTTGAGACCTGCATATCACAGCACTGAAAACTTGATGGAAAAGCTAATATAATAGTCTGAAAAAGGTACAAAAATGTACAGAAATCTTAGTTACAAACCATATTTTTGAATAATTATTTCATCAACAGTCTTTGGTTAAGGAGTAAATGTCCCTATAAAGCTTCAATTTGTATAAATAAAGTCACAAACCTATTCTTTTAAAAGCAGACATGGAAGTACTATTTTGATGTGCAGTCTTTTAGACAATAGATTATTTTTCTGTATGTTAATTTATATATGGATGCAACTTTGAAGACTACAGAATGGTGGAACCTGATATTAAACTTTTCAATTAGTAAAAACTACTACAGTTACTCTAAGACATTATTTATTAACTAATAGCTTGTAATAGTGAATGAATGTATTAATAATAGACTAAGCTTGTAAAAGAAGATTGTTCTGGGGCCATGATTTTTCTATCAGAACAGGTCATTCTAGAGAATGACCTGCATGCACTTGAGTATTTTTCTCCTTGGAGGAATATTCATGACTGAATGAAAACTTTAAAAAATGTCAGATGTTTCAAGTGTGAAAGTGGCAGTTTGGATGAGACCTTTCACTCAGGTTAGTAATTATTTTCTCTGAGTATTCTCTACTTGAATGACAGTATAAATATGGTCAGAGGAGAAGAGAGGGAAGTTGTAGCAATATTTTTTTTTTATCTACATTGTACAGAAATGCAGCGAATAGCTCAGAAAATAAGGTAAAAAGTCAAACTTTCAAAACTGAAAGAGAATATAGATTGCAAATCAGATTATGTTTTGTGTAGTACACAAGAGTATTTATAAAATACTCCAGTTCCTATTAAATGGAATTTTCTGATATAATCCTAGTGAAGATTACTTAATAGGGTTTTAACATGTTTCTGTCATATACTTACATATATGTATATTTTTTGTATGAAAATCAATTAGAAAGGATGAAAACATAATATTAGCTAAATAATGTTTAGCCTCTTTCTTTGCATCACCTAAATTCTCATTTGGCTGTACTTAGGAAGAAAGCGAGCAATAACAATAAAAAGACAATTGGCATTAGGTTTAATAACTCCCTAAAGGTTCATAATTTTCTAGTAATTTTTTAGTTTGAAGGAATGTTAATTATATGTTAAAATGTTTTACTCCTTTTTTTCCCTTTTTTTTTTTTTTGGTGATTTGGATTCGATGCATTGTTCTCCAGTGCTCACCACTGTCCCCAAGGAGCAGTTTAAAAAGGAGTGTGAGCATAATGTGTAACAAGGAATGAGAGTTCAGAAATTTGAAGGACATAGGAGGAAATGGAAGCAAAAACAGACACTGAATTTCTAGTATGAGCCTGAGAAAGGGAAAAGCTAGCTAACAGTGTTAAGATGGCAACTCAAGGATGGGTTTCTAATGAAGTGGAGAAAACAGATTTTATGTGGGTGCTTTTTGTGTAGGCTTGCTACAAGTATGTATAGGGTGAGTGGAAGAGATGATTTGCAGATGTTTGCATGTGTATCTGAGAGGAAGATAATATTCGTAGTGCCAGAGAAGGGTGTGAGGGGCCTGTGAAAGGAAGAGGTGATGCACTGTTGTGGATGCATGCAGAAGGCTGTAGGGGCATAGAGTGGCAGTTTTCTTGCAAACAATGAGAATTTCACAGGAGCTATTCAATACAGCTCATGACTAAATAGAGCATAGAAATGTTTCAGTGGAAATGGTTCCCTGCATTACCTCAGAGAGTTAACACAAATATTCCTAAGACCTTTTTTCTTCAAATGTTTAGAAGTTAAAGCTGATGAAAGTATTCTTTCCAGGTTATAACACAAAGGAGAGTTAAAGTGAATCTATTTTACTTTTGATAGCTACTTGGTGCGTAAAGTGCTAATTGATTCACATTGACTTTGCTTATTAGCCTTAATATTTGTACATGCCCAATGTGCAGATAAGGGCACAGATAACTAATGTAATCTCCTATCAGAACTTCCTCTCATGGAAGACTACTCTCAGGGTTGTTAGCACAATATTTTTTTTATTTGCTGCAATTTCATCACTTCCCATGTGATTACTTCCCATGTAACGAATCATAAATAGCTAATAGTTGTTGATTTCTGGTGGGAAAAGAGAAGCTACAGGTAGAAACCATTCCATAGGTTCTCTTGAATAGTTAAGCAATGCTTGTAACTGATTAGTTTAGGCCAATCTGAAAATTCTAAAATGACAGAATTTTAGATAATAGGGTAGCATTTGTTTCTTCTTTTGTTTGTCCTTTTGTCTTCTGTGCAAAACTTCTGGGTTACCATTCTAGGAATGCTTTTTTCATCAAAGTAGTCAAGATAATGAGTCTGTTTGATATGCTTGGAGATAAATGTACTGTGGTTCCTTTTGAATTAAAGCTGTCCTAAAATAAAATGCATTTTCCGATGCACTGGGCTGTGTGGATGACCAGTATGTGTGAGGCAGAGGCAAAGATGCAAGTTGTGGTTATTTACTGAATGATGTGTCCATTCATTCAGATCAGTTACTCCTTGTCTGTGATGGTTCAAGAGCTGGCTTATCCCACAGCAGTCATTGATGTGTTGTGCATTCTGCGGAACTTGGTTTAAATCCAGGCGAAAACATGAATTATTAATGAATGACTGGTGGCTTGTATTTTGATACTATAATTGGGATTTTAATAACAGAAGGATGCAGGAAGTAGGTGTGTGATTTCTGTAAAAATGAACAGCACAAGCATATACGACCTCAGGAATCCAGGGCATAGGAAAATCTTTACTTTTGATCTGACCTTTTGGGGCTTCTTTCCTAAAGGACAAGAATGGCATGCTCATCTCAGCAGGATCCAACAGTCACACAGGCCAGGTAAGATTTTTCTCAAAGAACCAACTAAAGTCAGTTTTAGCTAATATACTGTTGTAGACTGTTTTTTAATATCTCCTTATTAACATTCATGTAAATGTAATGCAAATGTCTGGTGTTTACCTGTTTACTGGTTTGAAGTGTTACCTAGATGTTAACTACATTTCTGACATCCTGCAACTCAGTGCTACTTTCAAGCATGTTTGCAAATCTTGATTTGTAATTTAAACTCTTAGTGGGGACACTCCTACTGGACAGCAGTGCTTGCACATCTATGAAGAGGATGCACTTGGTGGTTTGTTTTGTTTTTTTTAGAGAGGGGCCTTTTGTGGTTTTGGGCATGGAGTGCTGGAAAACACTTGGTCAGGTTATAATGCTGCTCTGCTGGTGTACAGTCAGACCAGCCCAGAGAACAGCTATTTGATGATTGGTTATGGTGCAAGCAGTGACCCAGCGCCTGTTGTGTGTAAAGAGCTCTTCAAAGTCACCTGACATCAGGAAAAGACCAAGCAGTACCACGTGGGAGTAGCACAAAGCATCATTTATTTCCAAGAATTTTCCAGATTGTACTATAAAAGACGCAGTTAATTTCAAATTGGGAAAAATGGAAACTGAGTATATGGAGCAACTTAGAGTAAAGCCATTGTGGATCCTATAAAATAGTGTTGAATTAGAAGTTGGTGTATTACAGCTAGATTTACAGATAAACCCTAAAACAATTTGTCAAGTGTGTAATCAATTGATCCCTAACATTAGAACCAAAAATGTCAGGTTTTAGTAACCCGTTTTAAAACAACTGTTCAAACACTGATCTTTAATATTCTTTATCCTTCCAAACTTCACTCTTGCACAGGGTATTCATGAGAAAGTCTTTCCACCACCTCAGTAAAGAAAATTGATGCTTTCTTCTGTACAGGTTTGTACAGGACAGAAGCTTTATTGTGCCATACCTCTTTATGCACTAGAAGTCGTCTTTTTTTAGTCTTAGTACAGTTTTCGTAGCTGCTGGGTGCTCCTCCTCCATCACCATATTTCTGTGCTTGTAGTCCAGTGGATTCTAGCACTGCTGTAAGCAGAAAGCTTCACTCCTGTGCAGTAGTGCCTTCTGTCTACAACAGTACCACCCTGGTGACTGATGGCTGCTTGTGAATTACTCCTGTGTTACTTCCCTCAAGAAAGAGCACTTTGTTTTCCCTAACTAGCCTCCCCAGCTCTGTGCCCTCAGAAATAATTTAAGGATACACTTTGTGAACATGTTGCTGTTTTCCTTTGACATCATCCACTGTGCGTCCCTGTGATAAAAACAACAGTGAAAACTCACTCCTTCCCATCTCACTCGCATTATCAACATAAAAATGCATAACCCTATTTGAACTCGAGTTACTCCTATTTAAGACAGGTCTTGGATAGAGGGAATAAAAAAAATCATGTCCTGGATCTTTATTTGTACTTTTAATTCTCAACCTTTAAGCTGGTACAGAACAGCTTGGTTTTTGGTGGTTTTTTTTAAAGTTAATGAATTTACTATTGTGAAGGTTAACATCTGATGTCAGTGCCTGCCCAAGTAGTGATGGGATGTTACAAATCTGCTAACCCAGGGCATCTTCCTTCCTGGTCACAGGAGCCTGCCCGGATGCACTCCATACCTTGGGGGTGTTTCTGTCTAAGTCCCATGGATGTGGCTGCTGCTTTCTTCTCTTGGCAAGTTTGGCCAGTAGCAAGGCTAAGCATGCACCATGCACGTGCATGACACCAACAAGTCTGGCTACATAGGTTCTTAGAGACAGGGCTGTGCCTTTGGCTCCTCCCATCCAGCACTGTGGCAATTCCCCAAAATCCCCCTCCCTTGCCTATCGGTTCCCACACACACCTGTGTTTACAGAGACCCAGAAGCTCAGCGCAGCTTCAAGCCCAGCAATTGTCTGTGCCCCCACCCTGGGCTGCATCCCTGCCCTCTGCCTGAAACAATCTTCCCAGAGACTGGGAAGATTTTTCCTGGTTTTTCCTCCTACTCACTGGCTGCCCACCCTGAAGTCTGCAAGCAGTTTACATGGACTCAATGTAAGACTTCAGAGGTCTTTTCCAGCCTAGTTGACCCTGTGATTCTTGTGATATGGCTAGGGGAAAATACAACCACCCTTCCCTTGCTGGCAGCTTGGATACATGTGCCACATCCCTGTGGTCTCTCCAGCCCAGCTCCTGGCACTGAGACCTTCACTGCCCCACCCACTTGCTGACACTGCAGACACAGACGGGCCTCTGTCCCCCATGACCTGACTTTGGTTGCTGACTCACACGATGACCTGTGGTCCTGTTATCAAAATGCAGGAATAAAACTCTTTAAAACCCATGTAGTATTAAGAAGTAGACGTTACCTTATTATGCAGTTGGGCATGCGAGGGAATAACTCTGCCCGATGGGCATGCCTGGCTCAAGATGATACACGTATCTATTAACTAGGGATATACATATTCCTTGGAGAAGTGTTACATATGAAATTGTTAGCCCTGGTTATGTAAGCTGTGCAACATGCTTCTGAACAAGCTGTGTTGGGCTGGTTTGACTTGTTACCGAGCTCCCAACCTTCCACTCATCGTTATGTAAGTTCTGTTAACTGCTGCTTCTGCATAATTTTCAGCAAGTCCCACCAGCTGCTGGCACTGGGGCCCTCCTGTGATCTGAACACCATAATGTAGCCTATGCTCTCATATTGCACGTACCCTTATGCAGGTAATACATATACACTGTTTGTGAAAGCAGCGAGGCTGAGCGGGCACCATGAGTGTGCGTGGCAACAACATGGCGGTTGTTTAGCCAGGCAGAAGCACTTCAGCAGGAGGCCGTGGTGTGTAAGAGCCAAGGAGTGTGCGATTTGCTGCTCTGGGAGTTAAGAGGTCTGATCATTTGATTGATAAGGCTTTCAATGCACACCTTCGCTGAAGGGGCCTACACCCCTCCCCTCCCATCTGCTCTTTGTGAACCGTCCAAATGGAGGAGGCGAGAAGTGCTCTCTGTGTGCAGAGTGGTGATCGCAGGACGAGGGATGGGTGTAATGGGGAGGGCACAGCCTCACAGGAATCCAGTGTGATTTGGGGGGTCTCGGGGTCTTTGCATGAAGCAAGCAGAATTGCTGGCTTAAACGAAAGTGCTCCCTGTGTTTTAAGTGTTCCTTAATAAAGCGTGACTCCAAGTCTGGAGCTTCTGCCAATAGAAAGGTTGGGGTCAGTCTTTCAGGTTTAACAATTGCTTCTGGTCCTGGTGCATGCCTCCACAAAGCCTAGAAATTTTTGTCAAATGCTGCAAAGATATGATAAGGAAAGGCAATAGGAAGGAAGGGAAGGAATAAGGAATATGAGGATCTCAGAAAAATCCCAGTGTTTTGAAGGGCTATGTTATGTTTACTTCCTGAGTGCATGGAAAAGTACGTGCAATTGATGACCTATGAAAGTCTGTTTTGCTTGAAAATAACAGCAGTACAAAATGTAAATAAGACATGAATGATGTGTGATATTTACTAGAAGACAATTGACAACAAATGTTAAAGTGTTAAATCAAGGGAGAGGACAAATGGAAAATTATACCTCTTACTGAGAAGTTTTTTAATACATAATTTTTCTGAAATCACATCTTGCTAACTTATGTGAGTAGACTTGAACTTGGTGTGTTGTTTTCTTCCCTGTTATTGATATTGTCCATACCTCTGTGTCACCTTTTGTTGGTGATCTCATAGGCATCAGAAAAATAAAGGATTCTCCCTTTACTCAGCTGTGAGAAGAAAAACTGTCCTGAGTTCAATTTTTTTAAGCAAAAAGAACTACAGGTGATGTATACGAGATTTTTCACTGCATACTGATGAAACTTGGGCCATTCTCAAAAATATTTATGGCTCACATGAGACTATTTTTGCCTTTTTTTCTTCATTTTCAGTGAAGAATGCGAGACCTAACAGCTCAGGTAACGAGCAGTCTGCTGCAGTTTCCAGAGGTGACTGTTGAGGCACTTAAGGAAGCTGAGACCACCCTAGATTCTGGGCTGTGTGGGAAGTTTTCTGGAGGTGAGCATTTTCCTTTAGATTTGGTCTTGGTTTAAAGTTCTTACTGCCTGAAGCACAGGGTCATAGCATCAGGCTGGTTCTGTTAAAATGCATCAGGTTCTGATAGAACAAACAGGATATTTTAACAACTAGAAGTGCTAATATTAAACCATTAATAGAGTTAAGCATTGAAATTGCAAAAGCCTGCACCAATTTTGTGCTATTAAAGTGATATATACCATGACCATCATGAGTCAATGAGTCCTCCTCAGTTTTGAACGGAGTAGAAGGCAGTTTTGAAAAAAGCAGTAGTGTCATTTTGGGCCACATTTCTTTGTACAGGCTCAAGCTCTATCTCCGTCATAACATCCCATGCAGAAATAGTTCTTCTACAATGTTACAGAGGCAGAACAGTCTGCTTTTTCTTCTCTAGTCTGAGTAAAAGGACAGAGGGAGAGGTCAGCTCTGTTAAGCACTGCCCACATATTTCCAAAGTATTTAATAGGATGCAGATGAGGACCCAGTGAGAGTTGCTGAAAGCAGCTAAGCAGATTAGGTAGTTGACTTTCTAGGCAACCTGAAAGTCAAGCTGGATGTCTCTCAGGGTGTCTGAACTTCTGTTAAGACCAGGTAGAATCTTACCTACCTGACTTAAGTGCTGTACTGGAGTTAATCCTTCCTTTGAGCTTGAAGTTCTTCAGGGAAGCAACACGTGTTAAATTCTTTCTGTGATCAGCACTTGGAGAAGTTTAGATTTCTGCATGCAGTGCCCACTTCAAGAGAATTTCCTGTTGATGTCCAAACCCCTTCCCAGAGTAGTCACGTGTGAAGTAAAATAAAGAAATTGGAAATGAATTGGTTTGGATGGGTTATATTTGAAGTATGCTTTACAACTTGTGTTCCAGTATGCATTTGATGGTGTTTTGTAGCAAACCCAAGCCAAATAGGGCATAAAGCCTGGAGGTCGCTATATTGTCATCTTTATCCCAGACAGTCAGTGTTGTTGAGCACAGGAATGACAAGTAGAAATGCAAAATCCTGAGGCTGTTAATTGTAAGAGGTGCTGCCTGAGGATTGCAATGGGTGATTTTAACTAATTGTCCAGAAGTAGGTAAGTGGGTCTTGCTCTCTTTGACGGTGACTTTTCCGTTGTTTCCGCCTTCTGGCTGGGATTTGTTTGGTCAGCTTTCTTCTCTCTTACAGGCAGAAGTGGCCTGGCGTGGCTGGCGTGTGGTCCTCAGCTGGAGGTCGTGAGCTCTGTGACAGGAGAGCGGCTCTCTGCGTATCGTTTCAGCGGAGTCAATGAGCAGCCTCCCACTGTTCGTGTGGTAAAGGAGTTTTCATGGCAGAAGAGAACTGGGCTCCTGGTTGGGTTGGAAGAAGCCGAGGGAAGTGTTCTGTGTCTGTACGACCTTGGAATCTCCCGAGTGGTTAAAGCAGTTGTTCTTCCAGGCAGGGTATGTACTTTTGTGTTGTTAACTTCTACACCATTCTGTTTTGGGAAAAGCTCTGGAGTGTCTCTTTGTGGGACTTACGTTTTCTGTATTGTCACTTCAGAGCACCCAGTCAAGAGAGCCTTTTTCTCAACATCCCTTTCTGCATTTTTGTCATTATTCTTCTAAGGCTTCAGTGATCACCATGTTTTCTGGCCTTTTTTTTGTGTGTGGGTTTATAATGGCTGCATATTTCAGAACTGTCGCATGGTATTTTCCCAAATTTTCTTGGTTTCCATGCTTGATATAGGAGCGAAGACAACTTTAGGGGGCTTAGGGGTATCAATACTTTTCCCCACTTCTGGGGGTAAAAGAATCTGCATAAAAAGATGGGCTACCTTGTGATACTCACTTCTTTTCCAGTAAACGTTTGTTGTTGAGGTAAAGCTGCCTGTTTTCATGGTGTGGTGTTTTGTAAGAGGCTGAACAACAGCCCATGTTCTTCTGTTGTTCAGCTTTAGCGCAGGAGCCTTCGTGTGCTCGTGTCTCTGCTAGAACAGCCAGTGTTGTCCTGGGGTGTACTGCGGGTGCTGAAAGGTCTGTCTTCACCTTTTCCTGGAAGAGTGTGCAGACTGCTTGGCACGTCAGGGAGCAGAGAGCACTTGTGCCTCAGGCTGGTTGAGGTTGGCTTTTACAGATTTCATGGACATCCACAACAGTTGCTGGTGTGCGTTTAAAATTTGTCTTTGTCTGTTGGGTATTTTCAGTCTAAGTGAGGATAAGTGTAATTTCTGCTAAGCCAGGGTCTCCCTTCAACCCTTTCTAAGAATGTTTGATTCCCATAGAAATGGTGTGTCCACTGTGCCCTTTGGCCACTGCCTCGTTTGACTTGCAGCCCTGATTTATCCCACTACCTGTTTGGCAAAGAAGGCCTGGACTGTATCACAGTGCTGACAGTCTGTGAGCAGTGGGAGAAGTGGATTTAGCTGTGTCTGTCTTACTTAAATCACTTAGATATGATAAAGCTTTTTGCATGTAACTGATTTTGTGTGCTTTCTTAGACTTATTTCTAAGTAGGAAATGGAAATTGGTGAGCTATAAAGACAGAATGCACCTTGTAAATGGAAATTGGTTCAGCTAAATAACTGTAGGAAATGTAGTAAATAGAAGGCAGAAAGAGATTTTTGTACAGAGCTTTCTTTTTATAAATTTCCTTTTTCTTGATATCATTGGAACGAATGCTTTGGTTTTAAGTCTTATGATTCTGTATTTACTTTCTTGTTTCTAATGTGCTAAATACTGCTTCACTTCTGAGTGATTGCTGTTTACCTTGTCAAACAGCTCCAATATTAACTTGTAGTTTTCCTGAAGGTAACTGCAATAGAACCCATAAGCAATGACGGAGGAGCCAGTGTGAGCACTCGACACCTACACCAGAGTCTGCGATGGCTTTTTGGAGTGGCAGCAGTGGCTACAGATGTTGGTCGTGTCCTTCTGGTTGACCTTTGTTTGGATGATTTATCTTGCAGTCAGAATGAAGTAGAAGCATCAGGTAAGACTGCAGTTATTAAATTTGAATTTAGTAGTAGGAAAATTTGTGTCTTGTAAAAAACCAGCTTGCGTCCCACTCTGAAGATACCAGAGTGCAGGCTCACTACTGACATTACTGACATTTCTGCCTACAGATTGCAGATGGCAGTTTGACATCCTGATCAAAAATGGCAGTGGCTTAAAACTTCTCCTGGTGTTGTAAATGCCTCTTCCTACCCAGATCCCTTTGTCACTGTGATACTTGCCAGCGGGATATAGGAATTTTACCATTTGAGTCAGTGCACCTGCCTGATAGGGAGTTGTGTCAGAGGTATTTCTTGGGAGTGTTCTGTTTTCATTAATGGACTTGGGGCAGACTTGAGGTTTTGAAATAAATCTGACTTATGAAAAAGTCTTGCATTGATTGAACACTGTGCATTGTGTATTCAGATTGCACAGACTGTTTTGGCTATTTCAAGATTGGCTTCAGGTGTTGATGTCCCTTCAGGTAGATTCATCTGAGACCCATACTCCTGATTTATAGAGTCCAAGAAGAATTTGTCTACAAAAGTTACACTTGTACCCAGCTTTGAAATAGGAGTGAGAGTACCTGTCCAATGGCAGACTTCTTCTGTTCTTTGAATAGATACAGAAACAGCAAAAAAGATTTTGCAGAAATGGGTATTTTGCCTGGGATGGTAGAATTAGTTTATACATGTTGTCACGTGAGTCTAAAATGCAACTGAAATGGCATAACATGGTCATTTATTGCCTGCTTTTATGTATGTAGATCTAGAAGTTGTCACTAGAATTCCTGCTGAAATTCCACAAAGAAGAGAAGCTGTGACCAGAGAAGGGAGGCATCTCTGTTTTCAATTACGAAGTCCTTCAGGAATAGCAGTGTCAACCCTGAGCTACATAAGCAGAAGCAATCAACTCATTGTGGGTTTTTCTGATGGCTACCTGTCACTGGGAAATATGAGAACTTTGAAGAGGGCGTAAGTACTACTTTCCACTTGGCCATGGTTGGAGGTGCAGTGGTCTCAATTTTTTGCTTCAGAAAGTATGTTAACTTCAAGAGATCTTTTTCTGTGATTGAAATGTTGAGTATAACCTTGGAATGTTCAGAAATCCTCTTTTGAAATAAATATTAGGTCTTACATGGGTGGAGTAGAGCACCTTCTCTGCAGTGGACTAAGATTGCTCTCCTTATTGTGTCTGTGGATTGAGGAATTGTGGAAAGCATGCTGCTTTCAGTTATGTCAGACAGTAGGGATGTGATTTTTGTAAGTCAGTTTGTTCTATCCAGTAGTATTCAGTGAAATCTGGTAATGCGTATAGTTTGATGAAACAGGTTTTAGAATGTATTTTTCAGAATGAGTTACTGCAATTAGGGCATACACTGAAAGGCTTCAGTATGTGAATAATGTGATTTTTGTGATAATATTCTTCAAAGTATCCAGGATTAAACAAGTGAAACATGAAAAAATCAATAAGTAATCTGTGCTTGATAACACATCCTTTTCTACATTTCAGTCTTGATGGAAATAGGGGATTAACCCATTCCAAGGCAAGTATGTACATGAATCAATTTTTTTCTTTTTTCAAACCTGTAGGCACTACACTAGGCTTGCAGGAGGAAGGATTCCTGTCTGTGCTCTTACTTTTCAAGAGCCTGAGAGTGATCTTTGCAATTGTTGCTACTTGTGGGCTGTTCAGTCTACACAACAAAGGTGAATAAAAATTACCATAAGCCACTGATTTTAGTTTTTTTTTTTTAACACTTGTTCACATACAGCTGTCCCCAAGGGAGGGAGGTGACAGTATTGCTGGTTGCCTTGTGACGGCTTCAGCAGTCTTTGGAGCCTTTGTGAACCTGTTTGGCTCCCCTGGCAGAAAACAAACAGTGTTGAGCAGACAAATGAATGGTTTCCTGCTGGGCTAAGGAATCAAGTCAGTGTGGAAGGGTGCAGTGCATGCAAGAGAGGGAATAAACTTTGGTGGCAAGGGGAGAAGGATACCTCTCTCTCTCTCAGCCTCAGCAAGCTATTTAATCAGCCCCAGCTATTCAAAGAGTGGCAGTCTTAAGTTTGACTTCAAAACAGTTCTGATGGAGAACACTTTACTGTTAAGAGCTATTTCCAAAAATTTTAGGTCCATACAACATATTAGAACTTTCCAATGGTATGGAAGCTGTTAGTGTCAAAATTTTCTTCTTTATGTTTTAATGGCTAAATTAACTATCATGTTTTGGGAAGTGGCATTTTTCTTTTCAGCAAGAGCATGTTCTTGAGTAAGTTTCAGCCTAAACGTATTAAAATGATAATGAGGACTGTAAAGCAACTTTGTAATCAAATTTCCTAATTTATACCCTTTTCAGTGAAGGGAATGCTCTGAGTTTACATCTGTTGCAGTTAGCATTTGGTGACAGAAAATGCCTGGCATCTGGACAAGTCATGTATGAGGTAAGACATGCCTGTGTGTGAGACATGAAAAGATCGATTTTCTCTGAGTATCAGTTGAGTTGGTCAGGCTAATATTTACAATGAAACTTCAGAGAGGAACTGAAGAAAAGAAAAAGTCTTTTGGTGAGTTTTCTTGGACATGGCTTTTGTCTGTACTTTTCAAAAACAAGTCATACAATTTTATGCTACAGAGCTGTGTATTCCAACTAGATTCATCTGCAAACTACATTCAATTCCTGAAGAGGAAACAACTCTTACAATGAAATTATTTTTAATTTAAATGTCACATGAATGGCATGTAGGAAGAGAAGACAGGACTTCAAATAGCTTTGTGTAACCAAACTGAACTTCAAATAACACATAGCTACAAGTGTCTCTTAAGCATTGATCCTGAAACTCAGTAGCTGTAAATATAACTGGTTTATTATTTGGTTGGGTTGCCCCTGAAGTCTACTCTTAAAGCCAGCAAAATATGTAAATTCAATGAATAGTGATATGATTTGGTCAAAGAGTCTCCGTAAACTTTTAGAACTGGTTCCAGAGATGATGTATTTAAAAGATAGGTGAGGTCTCAGATGTCCAACATCTATGAGAGGCACCTGTACAATGTTTAATTCTGTTCAGAAGTGTACTTGAAACTTTTCTAAGATCTTTTTGGTGGGAAAGTAATCTTAATTCAGAGCAAGTCTTTCCTCCTACTTTGATACCTTGTCTTGCATTTTCTCATTAGGTATGGAATAAAACTGAGGTGATTCTTCAACTGTAGTACTCTATAGGGACTACACATTTTGAATTTTTTGAATGAGTTTAAATTTTGTCCCTTTCTCCTTATGTATAGGAAAGTTCCTTCCTCATTTTTCAAAAAAAAGCACACAAAGTGATTAAATATTGTTATTGTGTTTGTAACCTGAGAAAGCTGCGGTGTAGTTAATGTTGGACTTTCAACCCTCAGAAGTACAGTATTCACATGTTGTATGGTAGACAATTTGAATGAATGTTGTATTTGGAAAGACAGTATTTCAGTTAATGTTTTCTTAGAAAATGGTGATATCAGAGGTTCAAGAGAATCCTTTCTCTATGTCCATTTCTGTGTATCTCAAAGAGGTTGCTTACTCTGTAGTAATTTGTGATCCTAGACACATTGTCCATGTGCACTCCATGTCCTCTTTATAAGGAATTGAGGGATATTTCACCCATTAGTCTCCTACAAGATTAGAGGAAGAGCTGGTAAGAGTTTATGAAGTTTGAAAGAAGATTGTTAAATCTGTAAAAGGTTCTTAGTTACTCTCTCTCTAGTAACTCTCTCTCTAGTAACTCTCTCTCTAGTAACTCTCTCTCTAGTAACTCTCTCTCTAGTAACTCTCTCTCTAGTAACTCTCTCTCTAGTAACTCTCTCTCTAGCCACTCTCTCTAGTAACTCTTTTTTTTTTCTTTACAACCAGACTTGCCCATTATGATTTGACACTTAATTTTCTTGCATGTCAGATGTAGTTTCTATTCATAGGAAATATACAGTATAACTTGCATATTATATTAGATATTTGCATTATTTCATATTTAGGTATAATGTATGTTTTTATCTCAAAATGACCTTTTCTCTCTTCTTCAATTTTTTCCCCCCAGGATTTTAAATACTGTGTTAAACTGTACAGTTTAGATCTTACTGGTGGAATTTTTCCCTTGAGAGGGCAGATCAGCAATACTAAATTCCTCAGCTTTCAGACCATAGAAAAATTTTGCAACCATGTTGACAAAGAGGACAGCGTTAATGAAGGTTTGTTCTGATGTTCATGTTTCATTATTCTAAACTGCATGGTTTGGGAATCTAAGCAATGAATGCTGTTCTGTACCCACTGTCTAGCCAAGCTTGTTGGGCTTATTTAAAAGAAATTGGATGCTTAAGTTATGTGGAACTTTTTTATTCCTCTGAATATCATTTTTTAAGGGAAAAATAGGTTTTATTTTATGTTTGCTGACATGCTAGAGGAATGTATAGTGGGGTCATCTGTATAATGCTGGTCAGTCAGTTTATTCAACCAGCTGTCATCTTTGAACAGTAAGATTGTTCTCTCTACTGCTCAGGAATGTTACCTGAGGTTTTTTTTCCCCATTCAAGCCTATGGCTGCATCCAGTTGGCAGCCGGTCACTAGTGGTGTTTCCCAGGGCTCAGTATTGAGGCCAGTCCTATGGAATATCTTTATCAATGATTTTGACGAGGGGATCGAGTGCACCCTCAAGGTGTTTGGGACCACCTTGGACAGGAGTGTTGATCTGCTGGAGGGTAGGAAGGCTCTGCAGAGGGATCTGGACAGGCTGGATTGATGGGCCAAGGCCAATTTTATGAGGTTCAAGAACCCCTTGCAACACTACAGGATTGCGGACGAGTGTCTGTAAATCTGCCTGGTAAAAAGGGTCAAGCAGTCCTGGATGACAACTTGCTGAATATTATCCACCCCACACCCCTAAAAAACCCCAAGCCCCCAACATAACAACAAGAAGAAAATCCTTTTCTGTCTCGTTTTTATTAAATCAAAAGGCATAGCGAAATACCTGTGAGTTTTCTGGTGGTTTCTATTTTGTTGAGAACCTGCTTAAATTAGGTTTGGGGGACACATGAGCTTGTGTTGGATGTGTGTTGAGGCTAGCAGTGAAGCTGTCTTCTGAATTGTGAAAGTAATTGCTAAATTCAAAGACAGTTTCAGCAGCTAACAAAATGGAAATGGCACAGAAGTTCTTAATGAGACACAGCAAAGTCTGTGAGGATCCCTAAATAGTAACTGTGAATTCAACAGAGAACAGAGAAACATTTTGCCAAATATACTGTCTGCTTTTGTTCCTTACTCTATTAGGGTAAATGATATTCACATACTTTGTTTTGTGTCTAGAGAGGGCATTCTCCCCAGGGAAGACAGAGCATTCCACTTATTGAGAGAACCAAAATAGAAGACTATGAATGTTTTATGTCAAAATCTTTATTCCAATTTCCTGTTTGTGTTTTTAATTATAATAATTAGTTAGTTAGTTAGTGTGATAATGCTGTTATTTCATTCTGAATATGATGGAGAGGAG
Source organism: Pipra filicauda (assembly GCF_003945595.2). Lineage (NCBI taxonomy): Eukaryota > Metazoa > Chordata > Aves > Passeriformes > Pipridae > Pipra > Pipra filicauda. Next base: position 147,250 of record NW_024104468.1, on the reverse strand, counting down.
TTATCCTTTAAACTTGTAATTGAGTCAAATCTGGAAATTATTCATGCTAGCTGAGTGATACAACTGTATAAGATAAATAAATGTATGCTTTTTAAAAGTAGCTATGTATGTGTTCCTAGCCTATTTTCCCCCTAAACTATTAATCTAGCATGCAAAACTTAATTAATTAACAGTTATGTATTTGATTTGGTTTAGAACAAATACAATTTGAACAAGCAAAAGAGACAGTATGACTGAAACCTGTCACTGAGATGTTCGATATTCTGTAAATTATTTTTATCATTCTTAGTGAAGTGTCGGGTTTCACGAGTGAAATAACAGAATTAAACCAAAATAGAAAGTGGTGTTTTAAAAACAACAAATATTTTGTATTTTCTACAATAAGAAACAATGGCTTGTTTTTGACAGTAATCTCTCCTGACACCAGTGTATCAATCTTCAGTTGGCAAGTGAATACATATGGTCAGGGAAAACCATCTACTTATTTGGGTGTATTTGACATCAATCGCTGGTATCATGCTCAAATGCCAGACTCACTGAGGTAGGTTTTTATTAGACTGCTTTCAATATCCCCACAAGTAAGTCCTTTGAAAGTTGGTGTTTAGCTGATGCACTTGTTTTCTTTAAGACCAGAAGAATTCCTTCACGATTGCCCCTATTTTGCATTGTGGTCACTGGATGCTGTAATAAGCATGACTTCTCCAAACCTCCTTTTGGATATTCTGGTACATGAGCGGAGTTTAAGTCGGGGAGTTCCTCCTTCTTATCCACCACCTGAGCAGTTTTTTAATCCAAGCACCTATAACTTTGGTAGGTATTTCACTGCTTTGAATAGTGACAAGCTTCAGTTGAGGTCAAATGCCACTTAGCGGTTATCTTTCTTGTTCCTCATTTGTCCTGCCAAAAGCAAAACAAACGAAAACCCCAAACCCTCACAAACCTGGTTACCTTGTGCTAACAAGCTCTTCAGTATTGTGAAACATATCTGACAGTCTGCTGAGTTGTGGGTTTTGGTGCTTTTGTAACATAGCCTGTGAAGGGCTGATGGTCATAAGATGAAATGACTTTGGATTGAGGTACAAAGCACAGCACCTCGGTAGCTCTACAGATAAAGTTTCTACAGACAGAAATGATTTTTTAAGGAAGCTTTAAAGTAATCTGATGAAGAAAAGAGGCACTCAGGGTATGTCTTTCCAGATCTCGCTATTTAAAGAACAGAAACAGGTCATACAGTGGGAATATTGAAGGCTGTTGAACACTCATTGTTTCTGCAGATGTTACGTGCTTGCTGAACTCAGGAGTCGTTCACATGACTTGCACCAGCTTCCAGAAAGAGGTGACTTTTTTACTGTATCTATATTGAGAATGAAATTAACCTTTTGTAAGTTTGTACTGCCTTGAGGGTTGGAGATCACTCCATGTTCATCCTGTCTGTCCACATGCACAACTGCAGTTATGTCCTGCCAGTTTTATGCAAATAGTTCTGATTCAGGGAAGCACAAGTAGGGATTGAATGCCTAGAAAGGAATGTAACATTGCTGTTGGAGCAAGAACAAAAGTGTTGTGGAAGTTGGGGAAAGCAGTTACTTCATTGCCCATCAATCAAACTATCTGCACAGTCTGGAGTTAGGTTTTGATCCCTGATTAACTTGAGAAAGAAAGACAGAATGGAAAAAAGGAAAAATTATTTAACAGTTGAAGAAGAAATTAATATTTTTTTCTCCCCACATCAGCCAAATTATAACTTCTGAGCCACTGCACAACTTGTGACAAATCCTTTCAAATTAAGTTCCAGCTCACTAAATATTCCAACATGAATCAGCTTCTGCACAAACAAGCATAGAAGGGATCTTCCAAAGTGTGATTTAAAGTTGTGTGTTAGATTTATTTTCTACAGAATATAATTTGTGTCAGTGGTCAGGGAAAAAGCAGGGCCTGTGTAGTGACAGAGAAGCTAGAAAATCCTTCCTTCAGCATTGCAATGGCTGATATTTTCATATCTTCCTCTACAGGATATTTTTTATAAACTGGAACTGTTAGTTTGGCTGCTGTTTTTAAGACAGAACCTTAGTGATTGAGTATTAATACTGTCTTAATCAGTGGTTTTTGACCTATGTTTCAGACCTTGAAGTCTTTGAAGAAATCTGGCCCGCTAACAAGTGTAGCCATTCATGACAGCTACAGCAGATGTCTCGTAGGTGGCTCGCTGTCTCCAAGACTGGTTGATGTCCAGCCATCCAGTTTGAGTCAGGCAAGTGTACGTTGGGGAATCCAGGGGAAAATACATCCATCTTTTTTGATGGGATGGTCGAGGCTACAAGACATGATCGTCTGATTTTTATGTGTTTTGCCAGTTGCATTGAAAGGCATTGTTGACTTTAGTTAGCAAAAGTAAAAGTATTGTTAGATCCAAACCACTGAGTTTGACTGGGAACAACCCTCTTTGAAAGCTGACCCAACCCATAGAACACTTATTTTGCGAGCCTGATGAGGGCTCTTATGTTCCCGTTAGATGTTCTGGTATTAATTCTGGTTTGGAAATAACTTGGGAAAGCAAAAAATTTTGTGATGACCTTTGCTGAATTGTGACTATATTGTCGGAGACTTGTTATGCTTTCAAGTGGGGGTTGCTTTTAAAGGCTAGAAAGATAAATTTCAGAATAAGGGTCAAGAAGCTTGATTTGGAGTTTTGTTTGCCACTGTAAGTAGTATTTGGTGTGTTTCCTTGTTTCAAACCCATTTTCAGAAAAAAAGATTTCTAATGTGTAGAAATCTCCTTGAATGTAACAATTTATCTAGAAAGCAAACATGTTGTTGAATTTAAGAAAACCAAAACAACAAACATAGAGGAAAATAAAAAGAAAAAAGTAAAATGTATGCAGGATCATTTTACCTGAAAGAAGTGTCTGAACACCACCTGAAATAAGCTGCTACCTGATTCCTCAGATGTGTGCACACCTGTGCATTGTCCTTCTCAATGATTGCCATGATGTTATACTGCAGTATTTGAACAGCCCCTTAGAATTGAAATGTTTCACTTCTCTTCTGGCACTTTAACAAATTACGACTTAATGTTTTGGGTGTCAAAGCTGCTTCATGTTGTGAGTCCTGGAAGCTGCTTGACCTGAGCTTCACTGTTTCCATGCAGACACAGTTGTATTAGTTCTGTCCCCTTCACGTGTTCCTGATGGCAAACATGTGCACAAAGTGCATGAGGGATATTAGCACAAGATGTTCCTGAAAATAGTTATTGGAACTCAATGAATGGAGACTAAAACACAGAGGCATGGAAATGCAGATTAGAATTAGCCTGCAGTAAGTTGAAATGTCAGAGGAAAATTTTGCTGTGTTCCTCAGAGCAACAGGCAGTCCAACCAGGGCTAGAATTAAGAAGAAGAATGTGGAATTAGTTGCATGTGCACTAGTTGACTTTGTGCTGTCTGAATGAGTATCCAGTTGGAAAGAAACACTTCTGTGGATGGTTCAAAAGGTATCAGAAGTCTGTGAGGTTCTCATTTCATTTGGTCTGTTCTGTTTAGGAGGAGCAGTTGGAAGCAGTATTGTCAGCTGCTGTCCAGACAGGTTCTTTAGAACTTCTGACTGGATGCATCAAACACTGGACTTGTGAGGGTAATGCTCTTGACATTATTTTTATGTTCTGTATGTTTTAGTTTGACCTTGTGTATTTATTTCTTTTTTGCTTTCTCTTTTTAAAGAGCAGCCAAGTTCTGCTGTTAATTTACGGTTTGTTCTTGAGTGGACATGGAACAAAGTAATCTGTACAAAAGATGAACTGGACCAAATATGTGAGTACTCCTGTTGTCTTTTTTGAAACCTAAAATAACTCTTCCTAAAGGATCTTATTCAGTGATCTGCCAGTATATGACACTGCACCCAGTTCTTTAAGTGTCCTTTGGAAGTCTACAATTGCTCTGTAGACTAATGATTTCATATTTATTCTTGACAAGGTGTTCCGCTGTTTGACGGCTCCTGCAACTTCATTGACCCCCAGACATTACAGTCCCTTCAGCACTGCCAGTTGCTCTTGAGCAGCCTTAGCACAGTCTTAAACTGTTTTCTGACAGAAGCACGAGAGCTTACTGAGAAAGGTTGGTGATAGCGCTGCTAAATCTTCGGTCTGTTTGATGAAGATCTGGAAGGATGCTTGGGTTGTAACTGTGGAGACATGAACTTTTGTTGTTTTGGATGGTTGGGAGGCAGTCGGATTGAGGTGGGAGGAGGGGCTTGAATCTGAGAAGTTGGGACTATGATTTAAGGTGCTTTGAGTTCAGGGGAACGGCTGGTTGTGGAGTTGATGTGAGTGGGTAGAGGAGGCTACATTGATTCAGCAATAAGCTGTGTAAGCTTATGGTAATGTGTGGTAATGCTGAAAAATATTCTTGACTCTTAGCTAGCAATTTATAGCTGTGTGCGAATGGCTAGAAAATATAAAGGAAGCTGAAGTGAGTAATTTGTAAGTTGCATGAATTTCTGTAGCTTCTGTTATTAGAAATTGTTGTTGGCATCTTGAGGGGAGAAGACAACCATCCCTTTGCTATAGTAAAAATCTCTGCTACATAAAAAACAGATGTCTTCTTTGTTACTGTATCTAATAGTTCAAGTTTTATCATCTCATGCCCTTTTTTCAGGTTTTACAGACTTGACAAATAAGCAGCTGGTAACTAGCCTCATTTCTTTGTATGCACAAGTGGTCATCTGGTTCTGTCGATCCAGTCTCCCTCCTGAGGATCTAGGTAAGCCTATACTGTAATACTGGAACACTTGTTTTTACAGTAGAAGCATTACCTGTATTTGTTGCTTGAGATGAAAATATACTTTGAAATACCCTTAATTTAAATAGACTATAAATTCTATTATCAGCCTTAATTGTCTTATGAATGTTCACATGTCACATTCAAAAAACCATTCCCTTTGATAGTTGCTTGTTTAATAGTGAACTTGAGCTTACACTACATACTCTGAATGCCACATTAGCTGTAAACTTGAAATGGATCTTCGGACAAGAGGTAGTAGTCAAATATTCTGTCTTAGTTCTCTCCTTGCAAAGGCAGAAACAGGATTGGCTTCTTAGAGAGTTGAAAGCTTATTGATGCTTGTCTGATATTCTGTCTTATAATGAGAAGTTTTAGTTGAGAAAAACTTAAAACTTAAAGAAATGGTCTTACTTTAACTTGCTTTCACTTTCTTGCCTGTAGATGACCATGTGCATTTGTCTAGACCTTTCTACAATTATCCTTTGATTCAGAGCTACTATACTGGTCACCGACAGAAACTTGAGCGTTTATCAAGGTATGACTTGCAGGAAAGCTCTGGAAAAACTTCCTCTGTTAGACTGTAGGAGAGTGGGGTTTTTTTCCACTTAAAACCCTTTGCCTATGCTTCCTTGGTTTTACACGTAATACAACAGCAAAGAAAACCTATAAACGGTCATTGCAACTTTTCTCTTGGATTTCTACTTTAGACTCCTTTACTAATTCTTGTGACCTAAAGACCATCTTTCCTCCAGCACAGAAATATCTGCCATGTGCATTTCAAGCCATAATCATGCCTGTGTGCATGTGTTCCTTTCTTTGATTCATAGGAAGGGGGTTTTTTGTTTTGACTGGTGGAAATCTGTTAACACTGAGAGGCTGGACTTAGTGGTTTATTCTGTCCAAATCCTTGCTCCTTTTTGTTGCAGAGGAAAATGGGATTCTGACTGCTTGATGATTGATGGAATGGTTTCCCAGTTAGGAGACCAAGTTGAGAAGTTGTGGCAGAGAGATGAAGGAGGAACTGGGAAATACCCACCTGCTAGTTTACATGTGAGTGTTCTGTTCACTGAAAGCACCACCAGCAGCAGCAGTCCCCCAAAGCCAACGATTTTGAAAGACAGGAGCAATAGAAAACCTTTTAATTTTTCATTTCAGGCACTGCTGGATCTCTATTTGCTGGAAAGTGTTGAAGAAAGTGACAAACATGCAATTGTATCCTTTCTAGTTTTTCTCATTGAGCCTTCAGAATAGGCACATAACTGTTCTTATGTGTTTGTCATTTATATGTTTAACAATGTTTTTAAATTTATGCTTCAAACAGAATGTGAGTGATCATATTTAGTATAGAATTAAGTCCTAGACAGAAGCACTGCTTTATTTCTTTCTAGTTTGGATCTTTTCTGATTTCTTGGTTGGTTTTTTTTTAATGTTTTATTGCAAAGTCTTTTCTGATATGAGAAAACAGGTTCTCTAAGAAAAGTTCAAGTTAAAAACCTCCCTTAGTTTTTCTCAAAATTTACCAGTTTTTAAATTTTAAGTACCCATATCTGTAGCAAATGACTGTGTGTTAGAATGGTGCACTAAAACGTGCTGCTTCAGAGCCAAAGGATTTCTAACAGTGGTTTTCCAGTACGTGATTTTGCCAAAATCATCCATTTTCTAGCCCAGCTAACTGTGCTTGCTTTTGTTGTGTTGAAAGTTGCAGGCACACAGAATAATAAAGAGGGAGAAGGGAACAGTCATTGGGCAGAAACCTAATTTTTAAGCTGCTGGAACATGCAGACCTGCTTTTGTTGTTTGTCAGGTAAACCAAAAGGGGAGCCTAGAGAGCAAGGAGTTTAAATACTGTTGTACTCCCACACTGTCTTTAATTAGAATATGTCCCTAACAACCGATGTCAGAAGGGGAAAATGACACTTCAAATGCAGGATCCACATACCATTTTAAATCTAGTTTCAATTATTCAGTGCTAAGTTGTATTTTAAGGGCACCACAATTTACATAGTTATTTTTCCTCATTTCCAGAGTATGCAAAATAATTAATAATTAATTATTGGATGTTTGACTGCTAGCTCCACTGACTAAAGCAGGAGCCTAAGTTTATAACAGCAGGATTTAAATGCTCAAATTTGGCTTTTTTGATTGCCTTACAGAAATCCAGGAGTGTTTCTTTCTGGCTGTTTATTCAGAATGCAATTTGTGATTAGGACCTGGCTACCTTCAGGTTATAATAGCTTAAAATAGCAAGACTAATATGTTAGTATGTTCTGCTTCCTACCATTTTTATATTCTCATTTCATTGTTTTGCTAAATGTAATGTGATAAATTTTTGGTCTTACCAATTTATTTGCTTTAATTAGGGTACTCACTCTCAGACAATTTACTTGCTGTTGGATATCATGCATACCTCTCCGAATAAAACAGAAAGTGTAATTGACTCTTTTCTAAATGCCTTTGCTATCCCTTGGGGTCTCATTAAACTTATTCAAGGGTTTTGGCTTCTAGATCACAGTGATTACGAAGTAAGTATGTAACAGTTTACTTAGATACACATTGCAGTGCAGAGCTGTAATTGATAAAACTATTTTTGAAAAATTGGTGCTTAGATATTAGGAGATACTGAAACATTAGAAGCATTTTTGTAACACTGCACTGTGGAGCAGTAAGCTATGATTTGAAATTTTACTTTAACTGCTTTGACAGGAAATTACTTAAAACAAAGGAATAGTCAACTTTAATAACACTTGATATTTGAATTTTCAAAACTATCTATTGTTGGAGGTTTTCAGCAGAGCAGTTAAGCATTTTCTCTAAGATGTTTTGGGTACTTTAAATGTGAAACCTATGAGGGTATCAGCAAGATTTGAGGTGGAAGACTGCAGACGTGACTTTTCAACCTAATTCCTGTTCTTCCTGATGCTGGAGGTTGTTCTTTGCCTGTCACCATATCAATAGAATCAATTTGTAGAGTAACTTCTTATTTAGTAATATATTTGTAAAAAGGAATGTTTGTGCACAAAGATTTGTTAACTTAGAAAAGTCTGAATTCCTCCTTTTAAAACATTTGCTTTGTTCCGTACGGCCAACTGAATTATTTCTCTGCAAATACTGGAATTTTTATTGATGTGTCCCGGACCAAATATTTCATTAGACATCTAAGTGTGTTTAACCCACCTGCAGCCTTGCTTAAGGAAGTGTGGCCTGTATGTGTGGCAAGTGTGCATGTATATAGTCTGATAAACGTGATCTCTGACTTGTGCAGAATTCACTGGCCCTGCTCTTCCACCCAGCTACAATCAAAACTGTGCCGTGGCAACACACGAGAATTATTCAGTCCCTCATGTGCCAAGGAGAGCACAGGCGAGCCCTCAGGTACATCCAGATGATGAAGCCATCCATGTCAAGCAGTAGCGAAGTGCGGCTTTTCCTCACTGTACTGTTGTCCAATAGGTAAGGAAATCTGTCCCACCGTTTTGGCATTCAGATCCTGGGAAAGGGCGAGAGCAGATAATACAAATGGTGATCCTCTACATTTCCTTTAATCTTTGAATGAATACAATGACCTTGGGGCATCTTTTTGGTTATGCTGTTCCCATTCCTTTCCATCTCCCAAAAATTAACTGCAGGTGCATGGTGGAGGCTTGGGGTCTGTTGCAGCAACATACCACTAAATTAAATGTAGAAGAGCTGTTAAAGCACATGTATGAAATCTGTCAGGAGATGGGGCTAATGGAAGATTTACTGAAGCTGCCGTTCACAGACACTGAAAAAGTAAGTTTGGAGAAGACAAAAAAAGTCTGAATGGTCTGTTTGTCAAGAGAAGAGGCAGAATCCTAATAGGTTTTTGTAATGTGTTATTTCTCGCAGGAGTGTCTGGAGAAGTTTTTACAGACCAATGCTGGTGTTCAGAATCACGAATTCCTTCTAGTCCACCATCTGCAGCGTGCCAACTATATCCCTGCACTGCAGCTGAATCAGTCAATGAAGGTTAATCTTATGGTAAGGGTAGAAGTCCTGTCGAGTGTGCAAGTCTCTGTAGTTGTGGTTCTCCAGTTTTGATAGTCCTCAGTAAAAGGCCTGCTTTATTTCTTGTATCATTCTTTGAAAGACTAGGAATAATTTTACTATGGCAAAGCTGCTTTGTGAAGTTGTAAATTAAATGTTACAGACCATGGTTGACTCCACTTGAAATAGTTTGTTTGCATCTGAGGAATAAATATGTATCTTTTCTTACCAGCCCATCTGTTCCTTCAGTTCCTGAGATCCCTTTGCTATGTATGGCTTAGACTATGGAAGGTGTTTGTGTCACTCATTTCTGTGGAATGAAATGTATGTTGTATATTGTGTCTTGTACACAATTTTATTTTTCGAACTGAGAGCAGTCTAGATGCTCCACAGGTAAAATATGCACAGTGGGCTTTGGTTAGTGGTTTGGGTTTTTTGTATTATTATTTTCTCTAACTAAAGTGCAAGCTTTGTGATTCCACAACTTTCATGTTATTTTTATGATGTAAAGTCTTACTCATGTTTCTGAAAATATTAAGATGAAATTTTGTGTTATGTGAACTTCCGTTGGGGATCTCTAACACATTTGCTGTTTTCTGGAACCATAGTTTTCCTGAAAAATCAAACTTATAAGGTGGTCTTGGAATATTAGTTCCTGCATGTGAAAACTGTGTTCCAACCAGGTTTGTGTAAGCAGCTTTTTCTAACTTAATTTTCCCATAATTTTGTCCAACATAATTTGCAGTTGCCCTGTGTCTTCAGTTGTCTTGGACATTAGTATTTCAGAAAAACCAGGGGAAACCTGCTGTTCTGTAAGCCACTTGAAAATTGCAGGTGATACGAAGTATATAAGAATAAAGCTCTATAGAGTGCCAGAGTAGTTTTAACTGGGAGTTGCAGGTTCTGCTGTTATTTCAATCTTCCTTGCACTTTTCAACTATTGGTTGAAACTGGTGTGCGGCTGGATAGACCTTGCTGCAGTTCTGTGCAGTGGACATATTTTACTGTATCTGTAGAGCAAATTTAGGCCCTAATTAGGAAGAGCAGAGATAGTTCCATGCAATAAACTTCTTGTAAATAACTTCTTGCTTTACTCATTTCATTTATCAGAATAATCGTGATCCTCGCTTGAGAGAGAGAGCAGTTGCCAGAAATTCTCTACTAGACCAATATAGTAAAATCCTTCCTACAGTTCAAAGGAAGCTGGCTGTAGAGAGAACCAAGCCTTACCGTGTGCCTTCATCGCTCTTAAGAGAAGGTAACTTTAAGAGGGGGGAATTATTGACAACCAGCCATCACCTTGATTACACAAGGCTGGTATTTTTTCCCTCTTGCTTTACAGTCCCAAGGCCAAAGGCATTATCAGCAGTAACACGACAGGCTAATGCAGGAAATGTGCACACACGAGCAACTTTCATCGGTAAAGTATTGTCCAAATTTAGAGAAGTATGGTTGGGAAATGAGCAGAAAACAGGTATCTCACAATATTACAGGTAAGCAGCCTTTTCACAAAGTTTAGTCTTGAGCTACATTTTTGGGGGAAGAGAGAATGAAAGAGAGAAATTTGAATTATGTTAGGGTTTTGGTGGGAAGGTGCATGTGAATAAAGCTTTGCTTCACTTGTTTTGCACATACAATATATAACATTTATGAATCAATCGGAAGTAATATTTAGAGAAACTGTTTTGGTATGACAATCTTACTTATGCAAATACATGTATTTACACTACGGTAAATGTGCTTACAGAGTTTAAGATAGCTGAGACTAAAAACTACCATCAAGCTGTTGGGTGTATAGACTTTGACACCTCAAGTGTCTGTCACTTGTTTGTGACCCTGATACATCACCCCAGCAGTGAGGCTTCACCTGCATTTGTTGATCATTGAACGTTTTTGTTCTGTATCATCTCAGATGAACATAGCATTTTTTTCATTTATTTATTTACATTCATAGTTAAAGTTGTGTGTCCTAACAGATTGCTGGATTTGGTGGTTCGTCCTGTTCCTTCCTGTTCTGCGGCACAGGATGAAAGCTGGCAGACACTGTGCAGAGCTTCTACTTCTTTTGTGGTATCCAGCCCACTGAAATCAAAGACACATCGCTCTAGCTCACAAAAGAATTCTCCAGGAGCATCAAAGCTGAATTTACTGGAGACTCCTCTTGTGGCTAAGGTTTGTATTTTAAAAAGCTGCTATCAACCAAACCAAACCAAAAACATACTGGAAACAGTAAGTTTGGAACAGTCTTGAAGAGGGAAATTTAGTTCTCAGTTAACATCAGTTTGTCCCATAGCTTGGAGAAATACACTTATTTTTATTGCATAGAACAAAGTAAATTAAACTTGGACTTTTCAATCCACAGTTCGCTATTTAAAAGATGCAATTTGTAGCTTAACCGTCTTAGTATTTAAGTGCTCAGTAGCTCTGTGTAGCTTGACATGCATTTCTAGAAGCCACATATGCATGCTTCAGATTCTTAATACAGTTACGTGAATGACAACTAAGCAATATCAGCCAAGTGTCTGTCAAATTCAGTGATGATGTTTTGCAATAATTTTAGTTATCAGTTGTTTGTGTTAAGCTGCATTTCTATTCACTGCCACCAAATTGATACCATGCAAGGCAATAAAACCTGACTTAATCTTTTTGCATTTGCCTACCTGAACAAAATCGTTGTGACCTTTCTCTTGTTACAAAATATCACCCATATCCTTGAACTAGCTTCTTCCTCCTCCTTTTAAACCCTTTCAATACTGTAAAGCATTTCTGAGCCAACTTGAGAAGGCCTGAACACTTCTACATGAAGATGTGAAGGTATTTTTATAGCAGTCACTTCATTTCATGTTGTGCACAGCTGATTAATTAGTGAAGAAATAAGCTGTGGCCGTTGCTTTGCTGAGTTGCCGTGCTGGACACAGCAACTGGAAATGCTGCTCTGCGGAATAACATGTTGTGTGCCTTTTGGAAGAGCAGTGTGGAAGTTGCAAAAAGTACTGGGATAGGAGATAGCACTGCAGACAAGGAGATGCCATATTCTTGTTTCTTCAGGAAATTAATTTGAAAAATACTCTTTTTGTTGTCACGACCAAAACTTTAAACTCCGGGGACATAATTGTGTTTTACCCTGTCAGACACAGAGTGGGTCACTCTGTGTGGGTGTGGAGTAGTGCAGAAGGCACTGCAATGTGATGATCAGTGCCAGTTGCATACACACCTTGTGTTGTAAAACTGCCCACTGTCCATGGGCAGTGGCACATTGTTAGTCCTGAATGGAAATACCAGAAAGGGAGCCTGTGAATTGCATACACTGACTGCTCTGATCTCTGCCCCTTAAATGAATGAACTATCATCTCTAGTAGAGAGTACATTGTATGTTTCTAACTTTCAAATTGGTAGTGATCTGAAAGGAAAAGCAGCTTTTCACTGTCTTCAGTTTCATCAGTGTGAAGTTTGTCTGTTTGGTAAGGAATAAAGTATTAACAGGCATTTTTTAACTTTAGGTTATTGAAGACAGTGCAGTGAAGGCATAAAAGCTTAAGAAGCAGCACCTAAACCACCATTATATGGTGAACTACATCCATAAGGCAATCTTCAATACAGCTATGATTCTATAAAGCATCAGTTTTTATGTGGCTTGCCTGATAATAAAAATGGTGAATGTGATGCAGCTGAGATATAGACCTTTATATATCTCAGACTAATTTTCAGAGTTTTTACAAGATAAAAAAAAAAGCACCTTTGCAGAGAAAAATAATTTAATGTATTTATCACTCCCAAAAATCAAGAAGGCTACCTTTCAATATTTCTGTAACTCAAGGCTTCCATTTCCTACCAATCCATACCCAGAGAGCAAGATAACCCGACATCACACTGTCATTATTATGCTAGCAGCAAAAAGCAGACTCATCAGTTACAGTATCAAGTAGCATGAAATAGGCCAGTGCACCTAGAACCTGGATTGCATCAGGTCAAACAGCTTCCAAAATGATCAAAAGAACAAGCCTCTATCGTTACAATGTGCAAAAGTAATACAGTTTATTACTACTTACCTAACTGTAGAAACCCTAACACACAGATCTGCACTAAGAACAGTTATTAAATAAAGATTAACTGAAAATGGTATTAAAGACATGCCAAACACAAGGACTAACTAGTGGTTTCATCTGCTAAGGCACTTGTTATCCCAGGCCTGCCTGCTTTACATAGTTGCAGAATGGGTAAAGTGAGGTGGCTATGGTTACTTGTGAAGCAGACACTATAGCTGGTCCACTAAGTGGGAACCTGAAAAACTTAGATGAGCAACATTAAAATTCTAGAACTAGTACCCAAGAAGTTACCAATTTAATATGTCTGTGAATTAAAACTTAATACCCACCCTTTAGGGATTTTCTCACTATAGCAAATAGTATTATACATTTAACTCAAGTTTTCTTCTGTTTCTGCTGCAAACAATTGCACAGTGAAACTACTTTATGATTAGGCTTTTGCAGCCAAATGAGTTTTATTGGAGTTAGACCCAGTAAAGGTGTTAATTCATAGTTATGTTTTGTCTTCAGACTTCAGGCTTGCTAATAACAGAGAACTCAACACCACGTCTGTTGAGGCGATCAATCAGTTTTGTTTTGGAGAAGGCAGCTCCCGGAGAATATACACCACCCCTGTTAGTGAAAAGAGAAAAACATTAGTGGCACGGTGATCGAGGGACACCTTTTTGTGAAGTTAAAGATGTGCTTCCATGATTAAGAAAGAAAAAGCCACTTTGTCCCAGAACAGAGTGGATAAGAAATTTGGCAAGGTGGTTATAATTATAGATTCATTTCTGCATCCAGCAAACCCAACAGAAACCATTCCATTAACTGAACATATAGACACTGATGCAAAAGCCTGACTAAAAGCCTATGACTACATCCTTTCAAACTGAAAGACTGGGAAAGACCAAGTGGCTTTAAATCAGCCTGGGGTGAAGCATCTCCCTTGCACAGCCAGTTGGGTGAGGTAACATAGAAATCCACAGGGTTGATATGCATATTTTCAAACAGAAACATTTGCACACAGTAGCTTTAAGGAAGAGCAAGCTACTCAGAATGGGAAAGTACTTACCGTTTAGGCAGAGAATGTGCATCTTCCAGAAGAGATACAGCTGCTTGAACCATTGCAATAGGTGTAGCAACATATCCGGGCTCTGACAAACAAAACAAAACAAAAACCCCAAATGACATACAGTGTGTTGAAGTGTAGAATGTAATTTTGTTCTTCTCTACGGCATTCAGAAGAATAATCTCTTTGGCAATGAAACGGCCTTCCCCATCTAAAAACAGCATTTTTTACCTAGTAATCAGCCCAAGTAGCTGGTGAAGTCCTTAAGATCTAATCCAGACAAATACTGCTTCACATATAGGCTTATAACCACACCACAATCATTGAGTGTCTACATCATGGTGAGAGAGGGCTCTCCAATACAGCAAGAACTTACTCCATTCTGTGCCTAAATTCAGACCTTTGTTGTGTAGCTTGAATTCAGCTACATCTCTAGTTATTTAAAGAAGCTATGGTAGATTAACTCCTTTCTGAACGTAGATTCTTGCTCTCTCCAAACCATGTAGGGTGTTGTCTCCCCTCAAGGAATGACCTGAACAGAAGTATGCTACAGCTAGAAATTATACCACACCAGACCTGGTTAGGTTCACTCCCAGGGAACTGGAAAAAACACAAGTAGTAAGTCCAGGCTATAACAACTGAAAACTATCCTTAAAGCCCTCTCCCTTCAATGGCTCCACTCGGCAAACATGAGAATTGGAACAGGGAAAGTCAGAGGAAAGATAATGACAAGAATGCAAATGAACTGGCCATTTCAAAAACCAAGTCACAATGAATTCTAGTATCCAAGGTAATACACTGTAAAGCCTGTGACTTTGTTCATGTTGCAAGTCCTTCTCAAGGGTGAAAGAGACAGCAGTGGAATCATAAACTTATTTTGGAGCAGGCAAAAGCAGTCAGCTGCTACTAACATACATACCTGGTCCTTTCACTTCAGTGCAGATCTTCACATTTGGTTTGCCACTCTGGGGATCTTGCCCCTCACTGTAACCCTCACCAAAAAAAGTCATTGTAAAAGAGGTTCCATCCATCTGTAGTGAACAAGACAAGCATGGTCACCAAAACAGTAACTCACCGATATCAGGCAAACACAAGTAGTAAATATAAGTATCCAAATTCTATATACAGAATTCTGCCAAATACTATAATCCATTTAAACATAAGAGCACTTATTCTGAGTTATTGCTTAAAAGGTATCATCTCAATTTTTAATTGCTTCCACTTTGTTGGAACTGCTCTTTTTCTGAAGTCTGTTTATTCTCTCAGTGCTTTCAGTCCTAGGTTTTTGCTAATCGGTCTCCCTCAGTCATCACCTTTGATAGAGTGCTCTGAGCCACCCATGTAAATACATCAATACCCATGTAAATACAGCAATATTATCCATTTATTCCTCATAGGAGTTACACATATTCTGATGTCTAATAACAGAAGGCATGATTATGTAAATATTCTATAACTATCTGAACAGGCACACAAAATGTGCATTTGGGCCTAGAGGGGAAGCCGTATGAGGAGCAGATGAAGTCACTTGGTCTGTTCAGCCTGAAGAAGAAAAGACTGAGGGGAGACCTCATTGCAGTCTTCAGCCTTCTCATGCGAGGAAGCAGAGGGGCAAACACTGATCTCTTCTCTGTGGTGACCAGGACCCGAGGAAATGGCCTGAAGTTGCATCAAGGGAGGTTTAGGTTGGAAAAAGATTCTTCACCTAGAGGGTGGCTGAGCACTGGAACAGGCTCCCCAGGGACGTGGTCACAGCACCAAGCCTGACAGAGTTCAAGAAGTGTTTGGACAATGCTCTCAGGCACATGGTGCGACTCTTGGGGCTGTCCTGTGCAGGGCCTGTGTTGGACTTTGATGATCCTAGTGGGTCCCTTCCAACTCAGAATATTCTTGGATTCATTTAGAAATTATTTCTCTGAGACTAACTAGTTGATTCTAATTTACTATTCCACTATTACCATAACAAATGTATTGAACAACTGTGATGGAAAACAGTCAGTTACCTGTTTCTGGGTTGGTCCTTCCTTTGTGAAACGTCCAGCAGAGAAAAATTCTGGATACTACATGATGAGAGGGGAGGGGGAAAAAAAAAAGACAAAAAAAAGACCAATAGTAAACTAGAGAGAAAAAAAAAAATCTCCAAACACTGAGTTATTTTGTGTTTTGAAAACTTACTTTTGTCAGAAGTTTTCTTCCAAAGTTAAACTTCACCAGAAGAAGAAATAACATGCCAGCAAACATCAGTTTGATAACAGAGCCAAGACCACCTACATTCACATAAGCACCATACTGGACCTGAAGCAAAAACGTATTTTCACTGATAAGATCTACAGTAAATTTTTTGCATTAAAATGCATCAAATTTCAATTTAAAAAAAATTAATCTACCTCAAATTAAGATGCAGTTGTTTCATAGAACAGATAGCAGTTTAAATAGAGCCTTAAACAAGTGTCTTAGTTCTAAGCAACTCTTTGAAGAATGCTTCACTTTGTCATTCATTCTGAGAAGATAATATAACTACAGAGTGGTGAGGGAGCAGGCATGGTAAATAAGAATGGACAACTTTACAGAAAGATATGTTTTTGGTATCTGATTTCAGCCTTCTTTCCTA
The DNA here is from genome assembly GCF_003945595.2 of Pipra filicauda. Taxonomy (NCBI): domain Eukaryota; kingdom Metazoa; phylum Chordata; class Aves; order Passeriformes; family Pipridae; genus Pipra; species Pipra filicauda. Next base: position 130,762 of record NW_024104468.1, on the reverse strand, counting down.
GATCCTCCTTTCCTTCTCCTTATCCTTTTCTGTAAGAGAAACTGAAATAGCAATGGCAAGCCTTTCTCACTAGTAGCTTCCAAGGATATTTTTAAAGCACTATCTCACTCTCTTAACTGATGCGTGTGGTTCTGCACAGCAGTTATACAGACTATTGGTGCTGGTGTTCTCTCAGGAAACCATGAAACACAAACATTTAAACATCTTTTCCACCACCATCACTTCACACTGCCTTTACTCTGCACACTGGAGACCCAAGCATCAAAGTCTTAAGATATAAATGAGCACCATATGAATTCTTTACCAGAGAATTTCTACACTATGTGCTGACCTAGCTACAGCTACGCAGACTAAAATTATGATCCTTTTAGAAGCTCTACTGGTACAACAAGAAAAGCCTCGGCACAGAAACAGAAATTAATGCATTTAATGCAACCTTTCAAATGGGACTGTGACTCATGGTTTCCATTCCCTACAAATACATATCCAGAAATCAGAGAGCAGGGCAACCCTACAAGACACTCTCATAAGTATCATGCTGGCAGCCAAAGGCAGGCTCATCAGCCACAGTATAAAGCAGGCCAGTGCACCCAGAAGACATAGTACACAAATAACAGTAACTTACAGGTGTTTCCTGCAACTCTGTGTGCAAATAACGCTGAGTCCGTTTCACAACAGAACCATCAGATCCCATGAATGGAATAGAGTACTCTTTGAATTCCTGATTGTAAAACAAAAATCCTCTGCAAATGGAAAAAAAATAAAGTCATTAAAAATGTTCCAATGTTTGTGCAAACTGAAAGAAACTGATCATACTGGCCTTACCATTATCAGCTTTCTCTGAAGCATTTTTATGACATTATCTCTTTTCAGTGAAAGCAAACAATGCCAAATTTATCCCTGGCTCACTCAAAATTCCATGCACTGTAGCAAGGATGAATTTGATAATCAATATAATAGTCTTCTCCTTTTTTTCCCCCCATTCTACTAATCACTTCTGAAATCAAAAGTTTGCCATGTCACTAAAAGTCTTCGAACAAGTGAATTTTGAAACCTAGTAGATGCTGAGAGATGTTCTCTCTTCATTAAGATATGAACAAATCAGTAAAGCTGAACTTATCTTCACTTCTACTAGATGAGCATCTATGTGTTCATATTATATTGAAGTCCTAAATGCATCCTTTCAGTATTTAATACTATGTTAGCAATCTGTATCATAAATACTGTTAGAAGACAGCATGTTTCACATCTTACACTTATACCTTTTTTTAAGCTTTGCACCAACTATTGGAACAGGGGCATATCCTATCTTTTTTCGAAGTTTCCTCAGGTTGTCTTCATCCGCAAGGCCATAGACAGCTGACTTCCAGGTCCCATCGTGTACACAAACACCCTGGCGACACACCCAAAACAGTAAACAGTTCAGTATTTAAAGGTTTCATGTATTATTTTAAAAATGATACTAGAACTATTACACATATTACAATTATTACATATATGTGTTATCACACTCATGGCTGGGCTTCGCAAACGAAGATTTGGGGAGGGCTCTACCTACGTTTGTTACAAGCGTGCTGATGGCTAAAAGGCCAATACAAGGTCAATACAATAAAATACAATATATGTGTTATGATTACATGCATTATAGTGCAGTGGGATGACCTTGGCTGGATGCCAGGTGCTCACCAAGACACTTTATCACTCTCTTCCTAGCTAGGATAGGGAGAGGAGAAAATAAGACAGAAAAATCCCTTGTGTGTGAAGACAAAGGCAACTTAATAAAGCAAGAGCTGTATATGGAAGCAAAGGAAAACAAAAGACTTCTCTACTTTCCATCAGCAGGTGATGTCCAGCCACTTCCCGGGAGGCAGAGCTTCAGTATGCAGAGCGCTTGCTCCGCAACACAGGTGTCGTAGTAACAAATGCCTCCCACCCTTCCTCCTTTAGCTTTTATTGCTGAACGAACTTGCATGCCATGGAATACCCCTTTAGTCAGCTGTCCTGACTATGCCCCCTCCCAGGATCTTGCCCACCCCAGACTACTGGATGAGGGGGAGAATGTTGCAGAGACAGCCTTAGCGCTGTGGGAGCAGTGCTCAGCAGTAGCCAAAACACTGGTGTGTTATCAACACCTCTGCAGCTACCACAGGAAGCACAGCACAGCGATGGCTTCTATGGGGAAATGAACTCAGCCACACCCAAGGCAACCTCCATCCCTCATTCCATATGACCCACAACATGCTCAGGCCCCACATACTTAATACGTATCTGTATCTCTTCTAACCATCCCACTGCAGTTAATTCCCATTATTGATATCTCTTCTTACCAACACTTAGAAGTTACACCACACATAGGTAAACCATCTTTCTACCCAACATACAGATTTATACATACTCATTCACTACTATTCCCTGTTCATTAATAGATGGATATTATTCTCCCATTCCAAGGTCTTCCTCCACTCCTCCAGATGTTTGTAAGAACAGACTGTGACTTAGGCCCTATCTAATAAGATGGGTGATTAAGCCAGAAATAGCATGTTTGGTTGCTGGGCACCAAGACTGGCTTGGATCATCATTGCATTGTTTTAACAATGACATTAGAATTATTACATATATTTCACATTATTACAATTACTACCTACCTGTATCATGATTACATGCATTAAGTATATTGAAACAACTTGCCCCCCAACAAACAAAAAACCCAAAGACAAACACTAGGATTACTGGCAACACACTATGGATCTTGTTATAGTTTTACTTGTGTAAGAATCCTTCCCACACCTCTGCAAAACCAAAATAATTCTTGAAACAGCTTACCACAACAAACTCTAGGTAGACACCCTCTGAAAACAGACCTTACAAAATGGTGTTTGCTTGGGAAACTTTCATTAGCACCTAAAGAATAAAGTTCTTTGACTCAAATAACTGCCAGCTTGCTCTTTGGACTGTATTAATGTAGCAACAGATATTCTGATGGGCTAGTCTGATGTTATCACAAAAACCTCTGAGTTCCAAGAAGGCAGAAACCAACTAACCTCAGGCCCAGATTTTACCGACAGGAAACTTTCAACAGCAGTTAAGGTACCTGTTAAAAGAGAGGAGAAAATATTACTTGGCACATTCAGCCATTAGTTTGCAAGACCACACTACGCTCTGGTAGACTCAAATAGCAGGCCACTGACACTATCAGCTGAAAAGGCAGAGTTACCTCTTTATCTCGAAGCCAAATAACATAGGATGCACAGCTATTTGAGTAAGCAAGTATTAAATTTCTTGTGTAAAGTACTTCAATAACGGTCACTAATACTACCTGCACTCATTAAATTTTTTTCATTTGTCTTACCTAGTTAATGAGATAATGTAAAAAATTCATTGGGGTAAAAAAAGGAAGGAATATTAAGAGCCACATTTCGTTTTCCTCCAAGTTTCAAAATAAAGGATGATGTTGGCTGTGAAAGCAAAGATGGACTAAAAATTTGGTACACCTGAACTACCAAAACCCCCCCCCCAAAATAAAATAACCCATAACCCCCCCAAAAAACAAGTAGCCTAAAACAAAACATCCTAAAACATTCATTTTAGCATAGCTTGTGTTTTGCAAAGAATGCTTAGTTGTGATGAGCAGCAGCACAAAACAGTGCCTCCAAATTCTGTTTTGTTTTGCTTTGCTTAGTTCCTTATGAGACTGTAAAACTACTTGTATGGGTAAATTTCCATATAACAAGCAACTGGATAAACAGGTGGTAATGCCATAAAGTCAAAATAAGAAAATATAAAAGACATCTTTATTCAAAAGAGGTTTCAAACATGAAATTACAACCTCATGAGCAACTAGATACTCATTTCCATGCCTTGCTTCTCCCTCCAGTCAGATCCCACTTGAGGCTTCTTCAACTGAAAGTTCACAATACACTACAATATAAACCAACCCCATTTAACAGTCTTTTTCATAGTCCATAAAAGCAAAACATTTGGATACTCCTATCGGCCCTCCCAACTGAAAGTCAGACCTGAGGAACAGACTATCCTCATTTGAAACCAGGATCAAGTATTATTTACAGAGAATTAAATCCTTTCATGTCTTTTCTCAAATATATTTGTCCTCTTTCAGCTGCTATTAAAGCAAAAGGCATTGCATGGCACTGTCTTGCTACTTACATGACAGCTTCTAAGAGATTGCAGCTGAAAAAGAAAACTTAGGAAACCTGATTACCTACCAGTCTGTGGACCCTTTCCCACAGCTGTCCCCCCCTGCACTGTCTTTTCCCTACAAGATCCTCTGCACAAGTGGCAGTGTGCTGAGGCTTGCCTAGAAAAGTCCACACACTGGCTGAACAGCTCATAGCTGAAGGTTCTGTCCTCTCAGTGAGCAACATGACCTTGAATCCCTATCTACCAATCTTCTCCAATACGGGAATATGACTTACTTTGAAATTTCTCTCTACCACATTTGGTTGAAACTGGTCACCTGATAAAGGCAGGCAAAAAGAGTCACTGAAAGAGTTTCCACAGAAGCACTGCTGCTTTAGGAAACCAGATGAAAGCATAATCTGCATTTCCTTTTCACCATAAGGATGTATTTATTCAAGTCACCTTTCAACTTGTCTCTGGTGTACAGTACTCCCATATCAGCTGGTATGGAGTCAAAGCCACAGCTTCCAATGACATATACCCCCTTTTCCGCAGCTTTTTCGTTGTATTTCAGGTACATTCCCTCCAGGAACTAAAACACAGTCAGAACAAGTATTTTAAACAGAAATCCATTCTTGGCCATATGCAATATTAGCCATCAGTGCTTTACTGTCACGTTATAGCACCCTACATGCTTCAAACCACCTACATGCACCTCTAAGACAGATATATATATATATAAGTCCTGGTCAAGTATCAAAGTTTCACATCAGGGCAAAGAAATGTATAGAATTCCTATGCAGAATCACAACTGAGGCTTGAAACAGAATTCAGCAACTTGGGATTTCCAGAGAGAACCTAAAAGGCTCTAGTCTTACAAGCAAGGAAACTATACAACCAACACACATTAGTGTACCTTAAAAGACTTACTGCATCTTTTACAGTAATTGTAGATGAGGAGGCAGAATTTGTGTTCATGTTCAGAAACATTAGCAGAAACATGAAGCACACTGAATAAACACTCCTTTCGTAGATCCTTTATGTAAGGTAGTGGTTTTTACTGGCACATACCTGGGGCTCTCCACTGATGTCAATGCAGCTTGCACCATTTTCAACACAAGCTTCTACCACAGGCTCTCCAAAGAATCTATACTATAGAAGGAAAAAACACCACACGTAACAAAAGAAAACCCACACACCAGAACTTACCCAACATGCTTTATCTAATGTACACCTCTACAATAAAAGTAAATTTGGTGGCTATTGATTTTGCTAAGTGGGGCTAAAATGTAATAGCACTTTTATTTCTTGGGGGTGTGGGGAGAAGGAACAGCATAACAAACTCCACCACTGATAATGGAGTTTGCTGCACAGGCTACTACACCTGATCTCTCATAAAATCAGATCACCAAGACCAATTGAATACTGCTGCTAGTCTCACTCTATGTTTTTTGTGCTTTATTATCAGCATATTCTCTGCTCAAACACTCTTAATTTCAAAGACATTGCCATGACCCAACTTCCACCTCCCATACTTTGATGCCCTCTGAATGTACTGGAAATACTGTCGCTGGAAGTTTTAAAAGAGCCAAGAGCTTACAGCAGCAAGCCTGTGGGCCCCTCTTCCTGCTCTACTTTTAACCCTAGTGCCACTCGAAACACCCTGGCCCAATATGAAACGTTGGGCCAACTTTACCATCAGTTTCTTATGCTTCCTATGGAAGACCTAAACCGAACCCCGCTGTATTTGAGTGAGGAGATCTGTCCGCGCATCGCGCCACCAGCCATTGCAGTGGCACACCCTGCGGCCACTGCAGTAGGCGGCCGTCCTTCGGGTTCGGGTTCAAGGAGCCGCGTAGCCCGCGGGCAGCCCCCCGCGCCCCGAGGAGGGGCGGGGAACGCGGCCGCCCGAGCCCCGGCGCGGCCCCGCCCGCACCCCGCACTCACCGGGCCCACGCAGTTCAGCACCACCCGGGTCTGCTTCGCCATGGCGGCCAGCGAGACCGCGTCGCCCACATCGCACAGCAGCACGTCGACCTCTGCCCCGAGCGTCGCCTTCCCTGCGCACCGGAGACCGCGGTCACCCTCACCGCCCTCCCCGGGGCGAGCCCCACCTACGCGCCCCAGCGCCGGGGTCGCCCCGCAGCCCTTCCCCGCACACCCGCCCGCGGGCGGCTCCGGGCCCGACCCGCTGCCCCCCTGCCCCGGCGCTGCGCCCCCGGCCCGGCCGCGGCCCGTACCCAGTCGCTCGGCCGCCCGCTCCAGCACCGCCCGCAGCTTCTCGCGGCTCCGCCCGGCCACGGCCCAGCGCAGGGGGCCGCGGCACAGCGGACCCTCGCCGGCGGCCGCCGCCGCCGCCGCCCGCGCCACCTCCTCCACCACGAACTGTCCGGTGAAGCCCGAGGCGCCGAACACCACCATGTCGTAGAGCCGCTCGGCCGCCTTCGTGCCGCTGCCGGCCGCCATGGCGAGAGCAGCCGCCGCACTACAGGGAGCGCCGGGATGGCCGCGATCACAGCACTCACAGCACCGCCCCGCCCCGCCCGCCCCCGCGGGCTCAGCCCCGCCCCGCCCGCGCTCTCGGCCCCGGCTGGGGGAGAAACCACCTTGGGTCGCGTTGCGGCAGCTGGGGCAGAGGGGGGATGCTGCCTGTCGAGGGCGGTGACATACCATAAGTGAATAGAAACGTGTCAGGGTACGGCCGAGAGGGCTTGGAGCCCGGCGGTGTACGCAACAACGTTTTTTGGGAGAAGCCACCACGGAATCAGAGAATGGTTCAGGTTGGAAGGGACCTAGAGGATCATCTAGTTCCAAGCCTTCTGCCGTGGGCAGGGGCACCTTCAACTAGACCAGGTTGCTCAGAGCCCCATCCAATTTGGCCTTGAACACCTTCAGGGATGGGGCAACCACAGCTTCTCTGGGCAACCTGTTCCAGTGTCTCACCACCCTCACAGTAAAGAATTTTTTCCTAAAATCTAATCTAAGCCTACCATCTTTCAATTTGAACCCATTTGCCCTTGTCCTGTCACTACATGCTCTTGTAAATAGTCTTGCCCCATCTTTCCTTTAAGTTCCCTTCAAGTACTGGAAGACCATAATTAGGTCACCCTGAACCCTTCTTTTTTACAGGCTGAACAATCTAAATTCTCTCAGCCTTTCACCTCAGAGGAGAGGTGCTCCGTCCCCCTGATCACCTTTGGTGGCCCTCCTCTGGATCACCATCATTGGTCCCACAACAGACATATTCTCTCGCGATGAGCATGGCTCATTGCCATGAGCTACTACTATAGGCTTTTCAGCACAGGTAATGCAGATGGTCTGCAATTAATAAAAAAGAAAACTTTAATTACCTAGAAGTAAAATGAAACACACTGTTTTCCCCAAAATTGCAGCAAATATTTATGGTTTGCTCAACAACAAAAGCAGAACAACAAAAAATGTGAAGTTTCTGCTGTGGTGGGGAGAAGCAGTGGCCCTGCAGAGACACTTTGGTATGGAGCATCCAAGACTGCACTGAGTGGTGAGGTATGGCTGTGTTTTCTGTGCTTTCCATGCCAGGCTACTCACCTTGATTCCAGAGGCTCGCAGCAAGTCACGTGGGAACAGCCTCGTGAATCCTGCTCTCTGGCCCTTTTTTCCAGGTAGCATCTACCGTATCTAAACTCTTCTCAACAGAGGCCTGTCAAACCTGTTTTAAAACCTCCAGTGACAGACGCTTTCACACTGTTCCTCAGGCAGTCTCCACCTGCATTTCTTATACATATGGCTAGAGACAATAAGCTAGATCTTAAGACCCGTAGTTTTAGCCCCATACTATTTATCCTGTTTCTTGAGGACATCTTGGCAAAAGATTTAGTCTCGGAGGAGTATGTACAAAGATGCTGCACAGCTGGAAACTGCCATGCATCTCCTCAGTTTTCCCTATACTAAAAAGAGTTTTTTGATTTTTCCATACAGGCCACGTCATACATACATTTTTCCTGTTCTCTTCTGAACTTTCTCCAACTGTTTTACATTTTACTGATAACCTAGTGTCCACTACTAGACCCCACATTCACATTGTCAGTGCTAAATTGATTGAGGTTAGTTGATGGGGTGGAGTTTACCACTGTTTCTACATACCTTTTTTTTCTACATAGCCTTTTTTTTTTTCCTTTTTGCAAGTGTCATTGTTGCTGCACTTGAATCTCAAGATCTGTTCCACCTCGGAGGCTTTTTCAAATTACTGCTACCTAACTAGTCTTTTCCCATCTCAGATCTGCCCGAAGAATAATGACTTTTCTGAATACATGCTAAACGTCTCATCTCCAAGGCAGTATATCCTCTCCTCTAAGCATCAGTATCAGTACTTGAGTAGTGCTGATGCAGTTGTTTGTAGGCCTACACCATCAGCTGTGGCAGTGAAACAAATCAGTCTAACAAAAAACAAAGAGTGGGGGAGGGAAGGACAAAGACGGGTTTTGTGTTCCTTTTTAATTCAGATAATTTTGTTGATCTGATTTACAGATCAACCCTGCAAAACCAGTTTCTTGTCTTTGAGGTCACTGAACATCTTATTAGTCAAGCCGATCTCTTCTACCTTCCACTCCTTCCTACATTCAGGGATAATTTCCATCTGTGCTCACAAGAGTGTTGAACTCCTCTGAGCTGCTTTCTTCTTATTCTCAGTTTTTTTCTTCTGCCACCAATTGTTGAAGTAAAGTCTGTTTTCTTTGAGGCCACTGACTTTGGTCTTCCATTCTCCTTTCTCTTTTGTAAAACATTGCAACAATAAACAATATATATTTTTCCCCAAATTTGAAGTTAACAAAAATATTTTTTCTTCAGACTTTGCCTTAGTATTTAAAATTATTCAGTGACAGGAGGCTGTAAGAAGTCTGCAAATTTACTGAGGGATTTTGACATAGCTTGCAGGTCTGACTGGGATCCTCAGACTGCTTTCTGCATCCCTTTGCTCCAGATGCTTGCCTCTCTTGCCTACTCTCCCTCTTCCAGATTATCTCCTGTCACTCCCAGAAAACAAGGCGATTTATAAATGTATGATTCTGACTCAACCATTTGTAAAGAATCAGGACTGCACAAGCTTCCTCGGGCCACACGTATTTGATAAGACCTTCATTGTATTGATAGGCCAGTGGCTTGGCAAGCACAGGCTTGTATGCAGTGCTGAGCACCCTGTCTCCTCTTGATGACTGAAACATTTCACCAGCTTGGGCAGACCTACCCTGTTTATCAATTCACAACTCTCAAAATTTCACCTACTCTTTCAGTGTCATCTCTGTTCTTTAAAACACATTGCGGGAACAACATGACTCTTGTAAATTGCAGCTTGCACAAGCAAGAAATCAGGCTTTAAGAATTGCAGAAGGGTACCTGAGAAACAACTAGAGAGGTATCAAAACATGAGGCAAACTTGGGGTTTGTTTGGGTTTGGTTTTTTGTTGTTGTTGGGTGTTGTGATTTGATTTGGTTTGGGTTTTTTGGTCGTTTTTTTCTTTTTTTGGCTTACATAAAAGATCATTATGGTAGCTCCAACTCTTTTTTTTTTTTGAGAGAGAGAGCTCCCTCTTTGGCAAGTTGAAGAATTCTGTATGCAGACATCTCCAGTTTTCCTCCAGCTCTCTGGGTTAAAAAAGAACAAAAATCAAAGTCTCTTAAGACAGTTTACATTCCTGACTGTGTAAATAACAAGTAGATTTCAAACATCAAGGCGATGTCAAGGCTCTGATTTTAAATGGAAGGCTTAGAGCAGTCTTGACTAAAGGCAAAGGTTAACCTGTCTTCCTAGTTAGTGTCACCAATGCAGGATTGCAAAAATTATTCTGTGGGAAAGCAGTGGGATGATTTACAGTTTTTCCTCATCCAATAGGAAGACAAGAAGTGTCAGATCTGCTGCCAAGTGCAGTTCTGCAAAGAAAGTTCCAACCTGAATCAGCTTTAGAAGCTCACCAAAAAAAGAAAAAAAAAAGATACTGCTGTTTCTTTTAAAATCTTCTTTTTCAGATTTGAAGGTCTTTTGGTTTTTTCCGTGTGTATCTGCATACAGATACTTCCAGATTTCATTTCTTTAAAGCCTGCTTTAGCTAGACTGACTCAGTCTAATATAGCTTCAATTACTAGAGGTCTCTGCCAATTTTTTTTGGCATAGAAAAGCATACAAGTGAACATGTGCACACACCCCCACATCCGTGCGTGAATTCACCGTATCTTTTCAAATTCCTTAAATAAAAAGGGTCATGCCTCCCTTTGCTAGCTTCTCCTGTTCCACCTAGAGCCTCTAACAGGATCTAAGGAATCTGTGTAAGCATTTATAAAAACACCTATGTGCTCCTTCATTTCATGCAGCAGTTGTTTAGATAAAATCCTTCATATCTATATTTCTTTCATGTATTTCATATTTTTCTTGGACACCAATCTTTGTGGTAAAGTTTTTTATACTCATAAGTTTAGGATACTTTTTGTTAATTAGAGTGGAAATGCAGATGTTCCATTACTACTTTTTCATTAAAATAATAATAATAAGGTAGCAGAAAGAGTGCAATACGATGTCAATTACACAATGTTGCATGAAGGCAATCTTTTTAAACACAACATGGTAATTGTCTTGTACCTCAAAGGATGAAATAAGATAGTTGGCTGGAACCTTTGCAAAAGTTAGTACGGAGCTCAAGAAAAACAGAGCATAAGAGTAAGCAGAGGTGTTGGGAAATAAGGTTGATTAACAATGCACAGATAATTCACTGCAGGGTATGAAGAGTTATGTGGGTGAGTATATAAGGGATTTACAAAAAAAAAAAGACAGGCATCTATGTACCTGCTACAGTTACTCAGTACTCTAAGACTGTGAGAACAAAAGTTTCTGGAACAAAGCCCACAGTTTTTAGTGCCATGATGTATCTTATTCTTAATTTATGCAGAATATTACTTTATAATCTAGAGACAATAGGCTCCAAAAAGCCAACCTATACTTAGAACTGGCAATAAACCAAACCATTTAGACTGGGACAAAAAGGAGGAGCTTGAAATGCTCAGAAAGCTTGAAAGACTGCAGACAACCCAACAGACAGCTGCTTGCCACATATGGCAGTTTAGTAATGCTTTATTTCTTTTATTTTAATTTCATTTTAAAATTAAAATATCATCTAATCTCTTTGAAAAAAACCCAAACAACCTTGAATCATAGAATCATTTAGGTTGGAAAAGATCCTTAAGGTCACCGAGTCCAAATGTGAATCTAACACTGCCAAGTCCACCACTAAACCATGTCCCTAACCACCACATCTACACACTTTTTAAATGTCTCCATGGATGGTGACTCCACCACTTCCCTGGGCAGCCTATTCCAATGCTTGACCACTCCTTCCACAAAGAAATTCTTTCTAATATCCAATCTAACCCTCCTCTGGCACAACTTGAGGCCATTTCATCCTGTCTCTTGGTACCTGGGAGAAAAGGTTGATCCCCACCTGGCTACAACCTCCTTTCAGGTAGTTGTAGAGAGCAATATGGTTCCCCCTGAGCCTCCTGTTCTCCAGGATAAACAATCCCAGCTCCCTCAGCAGCTCCTCATTACACTTGCATCCAGACCCCTCACCAGATCCGTTGCCCTTCTGGACATGCTCCAGCACCTCAATGTCCTTCTTGTAGTGAGGGGCCCAGAACTGGACACAGTACTCAAGGTAGGGCCTCACCAGTGCTGAGCACACTTCCCTAGTCCTGCTGGCCACACCATTCCTGATACAACCCAGGATGCCTTTGGCCTTCTTGGCAGCCTGGGCATACTGCTGGCTCATGTTCAGCCACTATTGACCAACAGCCCCAGGTCCTTTTCCACTGGGCAGCTTTCCAGCCATTCTGCCCCAAGCCCATAGTGTTGCATTGAGTTGTTGTGAATTAAGTGCAGCACCATCTTAATCGGTACATATACATACCCATATGGAATATGTATACCGTATACATATATCTATTCAACTTAATATATATTCAGCCATTTAATAATAATAATATCAAATGAACAAAGTTATTTCCACCTGTTTTGTTTATTTCTAAATTGGGAAATATAAAACAACAGATGGTAGCCTATGGCACTTGCTGATCCCATCTTTTTATTTTTTAATAAGCTCTATACACATTTCCATTCATTCACAACTTCATACAATTTCTTGAATAAAGAAAGGAAGTACACCATTAACCCATAGAAGTACAAAGCTTTTGATTGCCTAGTTCAGGCTCTTCTTTCAACACTTACTGCAGTTGTCACTTCTCACACTGAACTTGAAATGCAGGTATGAAATGACTGATAAATGTACAGTTTTGTCAGTTTAGAGAGACAAAAAGAAAGTGCAGAGGAAGAACACATTTTCTCTGATGACACTGAATAACAACCAACATTACATCAGAATGCTCTATAATAAAAGTGGCCGCACAGTAAATGAAGACATAGAGTTAAATACCAGAGTTCTCTTGCTGTGTACTGCAGGGCTCTGCCCTACCTCTCAGCTCAGAAGTCATTTTGATAACAATAATTAAAGACTTGAAATTTTCTGCCATAGTTGCAGAGAAATAATTTAAAGACAAGTAAGAAGTTAAAAGTGAAAATATTCAGAAAATGCAAACTAATCTATACTGGAGAAGTTAAAACCTGGAATACACTATGCTAAAAGAAAAAAGGATAAATGTTTTCCCCAGGGGATGAAAAATGTGGGAGACATTAGCAATGTAGAGCATCAGATTGCATAGAAGGATATAAAAACCTATTTCCATTTGAAAGTGTATTTTAAAACATTGTGTTCCAGTTCAGCCACTTTGCTACAATGAACAGACTGGCAAATTGACGACAATTTCATGAAAATCATCCAGGAAATAATGAATTATCTGGGAATAGGAATGGATACACCTTCCAGGAAAAATCCACTGTTCAAGGTATATATTATTAAACTGAAAATAGCTATAGAGGCATGATAACACTTTGCAAATATCTGAGGATGTTACTTTTAGGGCTGAAAGACAAGTGCCCACCTGAGCAAACTGACAGTGGCTGATAGAGTGAGCAGCACAACCCATTCCTCCCAGCAAGGGAGGAGCTGACAGGAGAACAAGACCAGCTGATGGGTGCAGATGGACAGGTTGTCTGAAACTGCCCATGGGATTTTGGGACAAAGCACCAGAACGTTAACTGTGAGGAAGCCATATGCTGCAGCAAGAGTAAGCGGATGGCTGGATAGATCACCCGTTCTTTAGTGTCTGCAATCTTCAGTACTAGACTGAATTGTAAAATTGTCTAGCTACCTCTCCCTCAAGTATGTTGTGAATATAACAACAGAGTCTAACAGTCCTTGAAATATCCCTTGTATCTTACTTAAGCAAGGTCATTATAAAGGAAGAATGTCTGTAAGTTCTAATTAGCTAAAACTGCTTGCAGGCAAAAACGTTCAGTTCCTCAATATTATTCTCTGTACTCTATTGGCTTTTCTTGCCTACAGAACTTCTTGGAAGTCAGTCAAGGCCTGACCCCATACCCAGGTGCTTCTGTAAAGTGCATGCGAACGGTCTGTCAGTGTTCATGCAGCATATCCACAAGTACTCTTCTTCCCTCAGGTTATATACTGTCTGTTCGCAGACAAAGAAGGACTATCAGATTATCTGCTTTACACATTGGCAAGATCACAACCACTTATTTTTGTCACATTTATAAATCACAGCTGAACTATACAGGTGTTACTGTTCTCAAAAGCCTTGTAGCTGTCTTTGAAATGATAATATATTCCATCTTTTGACCTCCAAAGACTTATTTTTTCCCAGTACTATCTTGAACAGCTCTGGTGTGAGGCCAGCTATCCACTGCACTTGTTTCCTTTATGTTAAGGGCTAGGAAGGACGGTCCTTCACAAAACTCTGATCTTCATCCCAGAAGCTGTAGCAGCTGAGTGCAAATATTCCTCTCTCATTCTGCAAGCAGAGCACATAGTTATTTTGTCTAATCTTATAGCAGTTTTAAAACCTTTGTGCAATCATAACTTCTCCTGAAGCCACCCTCTCTCACTAATGTTTGTCATGAACAAGTGGTCTGGGTCATTTGCAGAATCACTGGCAAAGGTATCAGCAGAAGAAAGTTTCATATAAATTTGCAAAAGCATGATAAAGTTCAATGGCAAGGTTCACTCTACCGCCGATCGCATAGATAAAGCACACAAAGGAAAATCAGATTAGAACCAAATCTAGCATGATTTACATGGAGGCTGGGGATGGATATTGGTAAGGGTGCCAAAGGGTAAGGAAGACCCTCATGTTGAGTCATGAGGTGCAGAGGGAATCTCCTTGCCAAACTTAGCCTCAGACTTGATCAATGATTTATGACTAAGGAATTTAGCACAATCTAATAATTGACTAATTTAACATTTAACAAAATTATCCAATAGGATTTGCTATAAGCACAACAATAACTTAATTATTAATCTAATTTAACTATGAATCTAAGATGGGAACATTCATAATACATTTGCTGTAGCATATTTAAATCACTTCACACAGGCAAACACACAGACACAAAGAATTATATACAAAGATATACCTGTGAAAAATTTCCCTTGATTTCAGTGAAGTATTCACATTGGATACCTTTGCATCTTTCAACAGCTAAAAGGGTTGAGCTTTAAGGAATGGGGAGTATCAGCCCAGGGCATGTCATCAGTGGTCCTCTGAGTATCACAAACTTGAGAGTTGTCAAGCTTTAGAGATGTCCCACTCAGAGGGAGATGCTAGTGCAGCCCACTGCAGCCCAGAAGAGCTCAAAGGATCTCACTTAGGGCACTGTTTATAGGATTGCAAGATGATTGACTCTGGTCATCAGTTAATTTCCATCCTGGCCACAATCCAGGCTGGAAGTTACAGGAATTTTCCTTGAAAAGTCTAATAATAATATTGTTCCACTTTGGCTGTTATTCAGACAAAAAAGGTTTTCAAGGCTATTTGTTAGAAAACAGGAGCTCGATAGGCAATAGAAGTTCCTGGGAGCAGACAGTGTTTCTGATAAACTCAAGGGGAGCCAACTGTGCAGGAAGCATTAATCAAGGCTGAGGCCTAATAAGCGTTCCTGAGACTGTAAAGTAGCAGAGAGAGGGGTAAGGGGGCTGATGTTGCACCACCACAATGCTACACCCTCACGAACTGTCAGAGGTTGAAGGGAAGGAAATCACTGATAAGGGGAGAAGAAATGGTGCAGTGGTAGAGCTTTTCTTCCCTCGTTCCTGTTCCTGTGAGAGAAAGCGGGAGAGAAGAGCAGCTGCCTTTGCTCTGTGTGGATGTTTTGTGCAGGAGAGTTGCTGCAGAGTTTTGGGGGTGAGAGCAGAATCCCAAATGTCCTGTGCTCTCAGCCACCACACCCTGCAGAGGTATTCCTATGCTGAAATTAGGGTGAGGAGCCACACTTCAAAGCTGCTACTTCTGTGTCTCCCATGCAGCTATTCAACAGCCCCTAACTGAGCTTCTCACAGGACAGCTTCAACTGAACTTAGATCTGTCTGTAACGTGGACAAAGGCAAGATGTCTTCCATCTTCCTCATAGCAAAGGTCCAAACAGGTCTTTATTGTCTGTAATGTTGGAATGGGGCCCATTTTTTGAAATCTTCTGCTCACAAATACATCTCATCACGGAGGTTTTCTGAGAATTGCCACAAGAATGACCAACTACATCCTTTTGTTCATTCTGTAGAAAGCAAAAATTTAACTTTCAGACCACTGCCTTGCCTCACGACTGAGTTTAATCCTGAGTTGAGCAGCCAGACCACGTAGCATTTACTGTGAGGATGGAAAGAACAAAAACACAGAACGTAATGCAGAGACAGCAAATTCCCCTCATTTAGTAGAACTGGCCTGCTCAGCAGCATGCAGGGTCAGTAACTGAAATTTGAGAAATACTAAAGAACAAAATGGTCCTACAACATGGGGAATATCTGCATTGCAGCACATTTTGTCGTGTTCTTGAGACATTTCCAACACACCAGGTAAGTCTTTGCAAGGCCTATGTAGAGACCTGCATCAGTTTGTGATTCACTGAGGACAGAGTCTCACTTAACAACACAGACACAATTACCTCCCACTTTTCTGAATTTCTGGGATATCATCAAGGTGTCTAACCTGGAGTGATAATCAGTTGTTTAATGCTTTACTTGAGTAATAATGCCTTGTTTGTCACCTATTGAAGCTTGCTCAACTCATATGAAATAATGAATTGGCCTTATTAACCACTTTCACTATATTGCTGAACATGTGTAGGGTGATAAGCATAAAAGGCCCCAATCTGATCTTTTCTGACCTCCTCCTGTAGCATCTGCCCTTTAGCAGGTGCCGAAGACTGTCCTAAGTGTTTTGGATGATTTTTCTAACTCATATTAGTATTTCAGTGTTCTCCAGCAAAAAGGCTCTCGAAGGTGTGGCAGACAAACTTTCTTACAAGTGTTTTCTAAAGAAAAGAAGAGCTAACATGGTGGCAGCAGCACATCCCAAGTCTGCCTCGTGCTGACTTGTGTCTGAACAAGAACAAATGCCTCCACCTGAGCACCAACTTGGTGAGGTGGGGAGAACTGCCTGATGGCAGATAATGCCTAACCACAAGGCAAGTGCATTGATGAAGGTCTTTACTCCTTAATCACTTCTGAAACATTAGGTAAACACTTTCACAACAGCAATTATGGCGAGTCAACAGAACCTCGCTGCTGTACATCATGCATTCAACCACTCCCCTCAGAATACCTCCAGCAGCAACACAAGTGGTGCCTGAACCTACACTTGCAGCTCATGATGGTGGAGCAAGGACAGATAAGGGGAAAGCAAAAAAAGCACAGGGTATTAGTGAAACCTGACGTGTTGCAGGTTGGTGAGTGGATTAGGTTGGGGGCAGAGGTGAAAGGTTGGGCTCTGAATGAGGTGTGTTATAGAGGAGAGTAGAGAGTCTGAGGGAGATATGGCAGTTTGTAGGAGCAGCACCCTTTTGTGCAGCAGAAGGGTGTCAGTACATGGATCTGAGGACCTAATGGAGGGGGAAGAACGCACTAGGAGGGAAGAGGCAGACTGAAGGTGAAACTAACCTCCTCTGACCCATTTTGTGGTCTGGGAAAAAGTATTGTGGTAATATCTACCAGTGCTAAAAAACAAATTAAAGTTTGAGACCTCCCTGCCCAGTTCAGTATTGATTTGCAAATTATCTGCACTTGAAAGCTCAGTGGACTTTTTATAATGCAGGCTATGTAGTTGCCCACACAGGAACTGTAAGTTAATCAGCTGGAGAGATTTACCGTCAAAACACACGGCAAGTTAACAAGGTGAGTTGTAGTAGTTCCTTGCTCAGCTCAGAAACTGTGTCTGGGCTCCCTCTAGTGAGTTGTGTTGGTTTTCTATGCCCAAAGATTACTACCAGCTATCATATACCTATTGATTGACTAGCTAAATTCAAACGCAAACACTTTCAAAACAAATAAACTGGCAAACGATCTTTGTACCTGTATGGTAATAGTTCACATCAATTCTGCTGCACAAAGCTAAGTTCTTTTCAGAAGTTCTAGAAAAGTAAAAAAGAACAAATTCAGTTTTAATGGTGTTGGAGACGTATTGAAACGAAACTGTTTCCAGAACACTTGAAAAACAAAAAGCAGCAGGCTTGTATAAGTTCCTACTGCAGGTAACACAAATATTTTCTAAAACACAGAAGGGAGTGTAGTAGAGGGCTTTTGACATCACAAGTGCAAAACAACTGTCAGAAATAAAGCTGGCATATGGATCAGTTTTACCCGATATCTTACAGAATAAGCAAATGGGTCAATCACTAACTTTTTCTTTAAATTCAGGCTGCTTAATTTCCTACATGAGATATGAACTCTAAAACATGTCCACTGTAAGCCTAAAGAGGAGATTGTGCAATTCATTTAAGTGTCAGGATTTGGGTTCTACTACAATAATATCCCATTTATAAACCTTGGAAAATGTTTAAAATAGTTCAATTTTTATTTTTTTTTTTTAAATCTAAAATAGACAAAAATAATTCTCATGGAACATGCAGCCTGAGATGTGTGTTCTCAGCCTGCCAGTTTCATTATTTCCTCCTGAAATGAGGAATGAAAGAGACATTTTTGTATGCAATGAGCTTAAATAGCAGAGGAATGTGGGACCTCTTGTGTTGGTTGTAACCTCTTGTCTAGACAAGCTGTGGACACCAACATTATTGTTTCCTGCTGCTGCTGTTCTTTGTCTTGTTATCATTTCTGCTATGCTCATGGGACTGCATTTTATTGCATCCTTCAGCCACAACCACAAATTAGCTTCTGCTATATATATATATTCATCTTTTTTCAAGATTGCTGTTTCACAAAAAAAAAAAAAAAATCCCTGTCTCCTAGATATGTGCCACTAACAATTTTTACAGTCCAACTCTTTTCTGGATGCATAAGAGAAGTAGTTCCCTCATAGTTCCTGTCCTCACACTGCCCTGCCTCACTGAGAATTCATTTCCAGAGTTCTTAAATCCAGATACACATTTAGGAGCGGGTATGAAGTTAATTAGAGCAGAACAAGAAGTGTTACCCCATCTGCCAAGGATGAGTGCTGTAGAGGAAGTTAATTTGCCTAAATGAGAAAGAGAATAAAGAACTGGAGCTCTGCATTTGACATTACTGAGCAGCAATATTTCCCTGCTCACCACATCAGGCTCATCACAGACTCACCAACAGGAGTTTTGTTTACTAGTTTTTACAAAAGATCTCAGCAGAAGGAGAAGCACCTGAAGACTGGTAGTAGAAACAGCTGCATTGTCTCCCCACCTCCCAGGCTAGTTCACCATTTGATCATGCACTAAAATGTTTGAGCTTTTCAAAGCATTCTACCCTGTCCTGGAAATCCAGTGGTAATTGAGGCTTCCAAAGACATTGACCAGTGCTACATGCTGCCTACGATATGCAAAATTTTCTAGGTTTGATTTAAGCTGAATGCACTGTGATATATAACAAAATATATAGCATGTGGAATGAAGGTAATTTGGATAACCATGATCAGATTTCATATCAGAGGAAGAATATAATGCTGAAACCATCTGGCATGTGGCTATGAAAGCAGCAAAGAGGCATAAAACCAAGTTAATGGCAGCATGCCAGGGCCTTGTTAAAAAACAACACATCACTAAAACAAAGCAAGTGCTGATGTAGCACCACCAAAAGCTACTTAATGGGCCTGGAGGCAGAGTGCCCTTATATTTCATTATGTACCTAACAGCAATACCTGCTGCAGCAAAGAAAGGTTATTTCTAATGAATACTTTCTCATTGGTGCTAGAATGATTTCATATCCATAGTAAACATTAAGAACTCTGGTTGTGCTTCTTAATCTATAAATTTTTTTTCACAACACTCTGGAATTTTGCTTTTTTGAAGAATTAATAATCTCCTTTAGAGGAATAAATAACAAGATGCAGCAAGTGAAGGCTGAAACTGAAACTAGGACATTTTAGCTTAAAAATAACTAATTAGGATCTAAGTATGGAAGTCACCTGAAAACAGGCAATGACTGCTCGAGAACTGTGGTTTTGGTGCCATAATATAAGAAAGATATAAAGCTATTAAAGAGCATCCAAAGGAGGGCTACAAAGATGTTGAAGGGCCTTGAGGGGAAGCTGTATGGGGAGCAGAAGAAGTCACTTGGTTTGTTCAGCCTGGAGAAGAGGAGACTGAGGGGAGACCTCATGGCTGTCTACAACTTCCTTGTGAGGGGAAGAGGAATCTCTTTTCTGTAGTGACCAGCGACAGGACCTGAGGGATTGGCCTGAAATTGCACCAGGAGAGGTTTAGGTTGAATATCAGAAGAAGGTTCTTCACCCAGAGGGTGGTTGGTACTCTCAGGCACATGGTGTGACTCTGGGGATGGTCCTGTGCAGGGCCAAGAGTTGGACTTGATGATCCTTGTGGGTCCCTTCCAGCTGAGGCTATTGTGTGATTCCATCAGGTTCCCAGTCAGAGGCAGGTGCTGGGCAGAGCCGAACCCTCGGGAGCAGCAGGTGGTACCGCCCGCGGGGGCCTGGGCAGGTCACAGGGGTCTGTCCCCCGGCACGGGCCGCTCTGTCCGGCTGGGGGTGGCTCCCCGTCCCCAGGGTCAGGACTGCAGAGTGGATGCTATTTCTTTAGATGTAAGCAGGGAGGGAATTGGAAAAACCCGAAGAACAACAAGGTGTGTAAAAGTTTTTTCAAGCAGCAGCCTAGAAAATGCTTGCTGCGCAAAGGTCAGCGTTTGTTTTGAAATGAAAATCTGGATGCTTGTTTGGATTTGAGGTTTCTGCTTAGCATTCTCAGAGACTATGTGTAATTTTCTTTTCATAGGAGTTCTCAATACTCTCTTCTCTCAAATCATCAGCCCATACACACCAAATTTTCTCTCTCTTGAAGGAACAGTGGAGAAGAGTGAAGGAAGGAAAGTGAAAATAATTTCTGCCAAAACTAAGACTGGGGATGTACACAAAACTAGACTAAACACTAGAGGAGCACTGTTACATCTGGCCTCTTCCTTGAACAAGATTGTCTCTAGCTTTTCCCCCTGTCTTCCTCCAATTCCTAGAAACCCTCAAGCTGTGCCCAGAGCTCACTCCCTCTGCCTCCAGCCTCCACATGTGTCTTCTAACTTACTTCCTCCTTGCATTGCCTCTGACGCATCTTAAAGTGCCAAATGTGCAGAAAAAACATGGATCTGTGATCTTACACTTACCTACATTTTACTGATGGACAAGAAGGGAGAGGACATCTCCTCAGTTTGATGTGGCAACATATTACCAAGAACTCATTTTGATTCTGCACAATATCTTTCATAAATTGGAAGCACAATTTCTTGCTTGCAAATAACTAAGAAGTCGTCCTTTGTGCATGGCATTTATCTTCCTCAGATCCTCCAAGTGGAGGAACTCCCACAAAGACTTTGGGGTTAGGGTTGGTTGCAAAACATCTTAATAACCTCTTAAGCTTTGCAGTATCTGTTTTGCTGGCTAAGAGATTGATTCAACACTGTTTTATGTATATAAACAACTAGTATCTGTGTACACTCTAATGGACAATATTACTGACCCTGAAATATTAGAGTACAATGAATAGTTAATAAAAACAATCTAGTGAAGATGAGGTTTTTATATTTTACTTTCAGTTTCTGAGGCTTCAATCTTCTTAAAATATTTCTTTCTCCATAGCCACAAGGGACAGAAGTTTTTATATTAAAAAATGCAGACTCTAGTAAGAATACAGACCCATTAGCTGAGACTACAAAACCACTGTTGGATCTGGGATAAAACACAAAGGCTTGAAAACACAACAGAGGAGGCCCTTAGCTCTGATTATCAGTCTCCTAGAAAAAACTGATTCTATAAAATGCCTGAAATCTCAACTAACATATTGTATAATGGCTTAGCAGCAGGTAAGGATTCTGGACTGCATAGAGGATATCCCTAAATGACCCTTACAACTAAGGCCCATGAGGAGTTTCTCCCTCATTCAAATCCAAAAGCTGTGGCTGTAATGTTTTCAGTTTTATTCCCTCCCATTCCCCTGGGCCCTTTTGCTTTCTCCCAAGCTGAGCTAGCTTCACTATTAAATGTAGCTGCATCTCTCCCTCACTCATATAATTCCCTATGGCAGACAGAAACAGAATGGCAAAGGAGTCTGGTAGGTATGGATGGCACAAAGGTCTCCATGGACTGTTTCTAAATCCATGCTTAGAATGGAAAACAGCAGAAACATTTATAGTGACCGTATTATTACAGACTTCAGCATCAATCACGGAGCAGCTCCAGGAATGTTGCTCTGTGGAACCTGCCACCCTAGAAACCTGGAGTGCCTGGAGGCACTTTGGGAATTTGTCCAAGATTCCATCAAGTTTCTGGCCAAGCAGCAAAACCTTGGACCTGCATCCAAATCTAAACTGTAGTCAAAAAAAAAGAACTTACCTTAGGTCCACTGGAAATTATAATTAGCAACAATTGCATTTTCCTTACCTACACCAGAGGTTTATGTTGACTTAAGCTGTCCAGGAAATGAGTCATTCACTGATGGAACTAGGACAAATTCCCATTCTAGGTGGAACCAAAAAAAGTTGTAGTCATCACCCTCACAGCTGCAACCTTTTCTCCAAGGTCAGTCAGATTCAGCTCCTCCCCAAAACCTGTCAGAAGTCAGAAAAAATTGCCAAAAAGCTTTGAGAGAACTGATTGCTCCTCCCAGGACTGCCAAAGTGAGAGTAAGCAAGCGAGAATCAGTCACCTACAGGGGATGGCAGGACCAGCAGGGAGCTAGCAAGAATCACTCGGATAACCTGCTTTTTAACCTGCTTTTCTGTCTTCTTCCACTTTTGAAAAGGGTCACTCATTCTGTGCAGTGTAGCAGAACCAATTACACAACATGGGTTTCCAACCTCTAATTACAGCGGCTGCTTCTGCCTCAATATCGCTGGAGGGAAACATTCATGCAATGAAGCCACATCATGTGCTATGCTGATCAAATACTAGTTCATGACTAAATTTGAGTGTCACCCTTCCTGGTGGTAATTACACCTTACAATTAAAAAAAAAGAATTATCTAGGCTGTGTACAAAGAAAATGTTTTCACATGAAACAAGAACCTCAATAAGAAAAATATTGTAACATTTATTAATAATCTATAGCATATATTTTTTAAAAGTCTAATTATTTTAAGGGCCAAAAGATGAAGCTTCTGTGATAATGAATAGTCTAATTTTTCGTAACTGGAACTAGGTCAACAACAAATTAAATTACCCAGACAGCATGAAAAAGATGAATTGCAGGAAAATAAAATCTGCCATTAAAATATATTTCCAGACTCTCTTGTTAACCAGGAAGGAAAAAACCGGTAATATCAGGATGTAGTGTCATGAAAAGGAATTAGGCAGTGTCATGAAAAGGAAAAAGTCATGCTGCTTTCCAGTTTATGAAGTGCAGTGTTAGAAGAAGCAAAGAGATAAAATTTACACCAGGATAGTAAGATATAGAAACAACAGGAAAGTGGTAGCAGACAGTTATGGGATTCTTTCAGTATGTCTTTTATTGAAAAAATATGAGATAGGTAGCTTGAAATTAAATCCTATTGGTGTCAAATCATAACAGTAAGATCTTTTTCATTTTTTTAACAGTTTTTATTTTTTTAAAGTCAAGAATGTCTCAAAGCATTTTAGTAATTTTAGGTATGTGTCAAATGTACTTGAAATCAAATTCCTCTGTGGGGTTCGCAGAAAGAGTGGGAGGGAAATTAAGCACCCTTACACCCCAGGCATGTCCTGTCAAAGTATGGGGCAGAAGTGCAGTGTCTGGGGAGCTAGGCTGCCTTTACAGTGCTATTCCCTGTAGGCAAGTACAGCATATCTAGGGGATGGAAGGAGGTCTGTCTGTGTACTCAGCGCCCCTAGTTTGGGGAGATACAGACATATACTAGAAGTAAAGCATATACAGAACCCTCATGATACCAGGACCTGTGCATTGCCAAGTAGTATGACACATACTGTGTTTTAAATGCTAATTACAATAGTAATAAAATACATACCTCCAAGATTCAAAGACCAATGACAACTCTGTACAAGAATATCTGTGCAAGAACACTTGTGAGAGTATACAGTTCTGGCTTTGTTCTAGCTAGAAATGATGTTGCAAGACTATCAAAAAGCCTTTTTCCATTTTGCTATGATTTTGTTCTGGAAGAAAATAGCCTAATAGAGTGTTCTGATTTTGATGGAGCTACATATTTTAAAGTAATGCAGCTCTGTTGCTGCTTCTCTGAAGAGCACAGTTTATTCAGATTGTAAAGTCAATGCCTCAAATCCCAGAAATAAGACAGCTTGGACTTTGTGATTTGGGCTTTTGGTACTTACGTATTATGATGTTGTCTTTAATTACATTAACATATCCTGTTGTTTCTAGGATTCCTGTTCATGTAGTCACTGGGAAGCTATTCAGTATTCCTTTTGCCTTCCTTACTCAATGAGAGGATTCAGGTCTTAGTTGAAATGCCTCCTCCACATCAGGTTCTGTTTAAGAAACTATTCATTTGAAGTGATGGATTAGCACTAATTTAACTACAGTGTTTGAAGGCTTTCTTGTAAACATTGGGAAATTACCTTACAAAGATAGAAGACTTGATCTGTGCCAACAATTTTGCATAATTTAAGAGAAGGCTGCTCTACAATTCACATTAAACTAGTGCAATTTGAGCCAAATACAGATATCATGCATGGGCCATGGGCTGGTTTGAAGTGATTTTGAAATTCAAAGGTAGTTACACTGGAAATTTGCAGTACACCTAAATAAAATTCTTCTTCCAAAGGAGAAAAACTCAAAAGGAAGCAAGTAACTTACTGTAATGACCGTATGCAGCTCTGGTGACATTTCCAGCATAGTCTATCAGTAATTAAAAAAACAGTGCTTCTCACAGTAACAGAAGCAGCAGCAGGAGTCTGTGAATTTTTTTTGTAGAATGAGATATTTGAGGTCGAGAGACAATGAGAAACAAGAAATAGCCTGAAGAAAGGACAATAGTCACATCCCTTGCTCCTCTCTCCCTCCCCAGTTTGAATAAATTGGCAGCAATGAGTATTTCATCACAAGGAAAATCCCAGTCATGTGACCTATTTTCATCTAATTACATGACCTACCTTTCCCCTCCCCCTCCTGAAGATTTTTTTACCATTTACTCACGTGTGCCTCGGAAATCATGACTGCTGAAAAGCCGCACCTCGGTGAGATGTGCTGAGATAAGTACCCCAGCCCACAAAGGCTAACAATGAATTTTAATAGGTGCTGATAAGATTATTCATCTAATGTCCATTTCTGGTTTTCCTGTGTGACACAGGGATAGATAGCATTAAATAGTGGCTTCTCTCTATTTAGTACTCCCAGAATCAACTGAAAAGAATAGGATATGCATGGATTTGAAAAATGTGTCCACAGAAATGTACCAATAGCACCAAAAAATGAGTGCTACCTGCGGTGATCATTATCTTTTTCTATTTCTGTAAGAGATTATGATAACATCACTCTTCTCTGCCACCACCTGGGTACATATTTGGAAGAAAATGGGCAAAAGCTATAACCTCTACCTTCTGCACAAAAAC
The DNA here is from genome assembly GCF_003945595.2 of Pipra filicauda. Lineage (NCBI taxonomy): Eukaryota > Metazoa > Chordata > Aves > Passeriformes > Pipridae > Pipra > Pipra filicauda. The sequence goes on along the minus strand of NW_024104468.1, from coordinate 105,494 downwards.
CTACAAGGAAGTCTCTTCTAAAAGGGAAAAAACCCACAGAGCCAGCAGGCAAGATGCACAAATTTCTCTGCAGTCAAGAGCAGTTTCCATAGCTAATACCTGTGACAGAAGGATGCTTCTGGAGGTGGCTGCACTAGGGAATTTCTAGGTTGTGTTTGTACCAGAAGGTGTAACTTAATTTGGCTCATTTCTTCCTTTATGTGAGCCTCCCCACATTATTTTCAAGATTTCCAGCGAATAGCTTGTGATGAGCAATTTCTCAGTGAACTTGAGATCTAAATCACTAAATTTATCTAAATCACTAAATCCCAACTAATCCTGACACTCCAGTGAGTCACAAAGTAGCAAAAAGCTTAATTGCTATAAATGCGAATAGTATGGGGGACAGACTTTCAGATTCTCTCTTAAAGCTTTTATTATGAACACTTTAAAAAACAGCCTGATCATTATTTTCCAGTCTGTTTCTGCCCACACCCCCCCCTCCACACATCTCAGAGACCACTGATAATATTAAGACCATTAATAGCATAAAGTGGGAAGGACCAACAAGTCTATGCTCCGCAGATACCAGAGTCTGAAGTCCATCAAGTAACTGGCTTTACCCCTCACTCCCATAGGACAATGCTAGGATGCAAAACCAGTTTTACACCTAGCTTAAAATTAGCTGTAAAATCTCACAGTATATGTGAGATGCTAAAGCCATCCCCCCAAAAAATTAAAACATTAAAACCTGTTGCAATTTCTTCACCTGATGGCACAGCACAAAAACTGGCAGGAATACTAAAGTGTATCTCTCTATTTTTCAATACTTCCGTCCTACAGCCACTCTCAAGCAGCTATCATATTCATCAGCAAGTTCCTGATACTGCTTAAAGTGTTTTACTTCTGAAATTACCATGACTCCAGTCACTATAAGGATCATTAGAATGTGTATTGCTACATAAGCCACAGGGAGCATTAAAGGAGAATTGTCCCCGTTACATGGACAGGGTACTGAAATACAGGAGAATTATGTGATGTGCTTAGGACCATATAGAAAATTTGTGGGAGAGCTAACAATTAAATGAAACTCTCCCAAATTCCAGTTTTGTGTTCTTATCACTTAATCAACTCTCTCTCCCAATTACTTCAAACCTACTTCAGCCTTTCTCAGCCACAGCCTTTTTCTTCTCTGGCCGTATCAAGAAAACACTGAACCAATTAGTTAAATGGGATGTTGTTCAGGGGCAGAAATAAAGATTTGAGGAAAATAAAATAGAAAAGAATATAAGGGCAGACCTAGAAAGAAAGTGATCTTCTATGTAACACTGCAGTTCAGAGCAGAGACAGAAAAAAATAGTTTTAAACTTGCCCTGTCTGTGTCCTAGTGTAAGCTGTTAAACCATATTTGAATTCATGATTGTGATGCCAAGTGCTCTGTGATGGTAAGTGCTACAGAATGTAGCATTTTTTCCTTAAGAAACTATTTGAAGTCTGTCCTTGATCCTATTTGAATGATATTGAAATCCCGAGGCAGTCTCAGCAGCACTCTTTCCATTCAGAACTTTCTGCAAGTATTTTCAGGGTTGCCATGATGTTCCTGTTCAGGGATCCTAAAGCCTTCAGTCCTCATACTACATATTTCTACTTGTGGAAGATCAGCAGGTTTAGATTCTTATAACATTTTTGGGAGCGCTTGGGATAGCGCTTTGAAATACTCCTGAAAGGACCACAGGACACAGTGTACAGTCTCTTCTATGCTGAACTGTAGGCAAACCAATTTCAGGCTCAGATCCTGAAGAAGAACATTTGATCTGCAGTTTTGGAGTTTCATGACTGAAACTCCAGATGTCTTTACAGATGACTCTACTGTTCCATTTGGCTTTGAGAGATCTGCAGCTGCTGGCCATCTCTGTGATCAAAGGAGCAAAGGGAAGAATACTTGCCTCCCTGGTTGCTCTGTACTGGGACAATGGTAGCTGCGAAAAGTCCCAGTACAAAGACAAACAAACTGCCAGACTGAGCTGGCAGTGCGGGTGGGCTGTGCAAGGCTTGCTCTCCATTGCAAAATTCAGCTAATTCCCTGAAAATAGTTTCGTCATCCTACTGCATGAGACAGTGGGGATGGTTCCTTTTAATGGAGCTGTTTTATAATACATGAGTCATTTATTGCTAATGGCCATCTATTTTGCCTTTGCAGGTAAACCATGGGCTATTACCCAGTGAATTGACTCAGAAAAGTAATGCTGTATTTATAGAAAAATATAAGAGAGAGTACATGCCAAAAAAAAACCCAACCCAAAACATTGTGTAATTTTCTTCTTTGCCTTCAACTAAGAGAAAGCTTTCAGCAATACAAAAATTGAAATGAAAAAAGGGTTATTAAAGGCATTTTGAGGGACACCAAGAACATTTGAAATTATTTTCATCTTTCACATTTGCAGACAGTGATGACAACATCCAGTTCATGGTCAAAACATTCCTGTGTCTCACAAGAACTTTATTTCTTCTGGGCTGGGAGGCAGGGTCGGGTGACTGTGACTTCTTTCCACATCGCTTTGTTTCCTCACTCTTGGCACAGGGATAGGTATTGTGTGAAGCCCAGCAGAGTTGCAAGATTGTGGCCTGATTAGGATTCTCAGCAGGGCTCATTCTGCTGAGCATTGTTACTTTCCTGGTACTTAACAGAGTAAGGGTTAGATGGTGAAACATGAAGTGACTACAGACAGCTTGAGCCTCATTTTCTGATAATAGGAGTTGCCATTATACTTTGTGTTCCCATGTGGTCTGTTGATACCATTTGCTTTAATACACATAAATAGCAACCAGCTACCATGGCTATGATGATATCAAGTACTAAAAATATGCTAAAAAGGCATTTAGACTTAGTGCTGCATACTAGAGAGGAAATTCATCCCTTGAATAAAATTGATTCCTTAAGATCACCACAAAATTTATGAGAATATAAAAATATCTTAAAGTCTTAAAAAATACCATGACCAAAAGGTACTCATTTATCTTCCCTAATTTGTGTTGTCCTAGAGGGAACTGGTAACAGACAAAAGATCAGAAGATAGGATTTATAAGCTCTGGTCCTACTCTGCTTCTTCCTGCTACATGACCTTGTACAAACCACTTTACTTGCTCCTAAGGAGTCCTACAAAGAATTCAGCAATATTTTAACCCTTAGTCCTTTTTCTTCCCCGATGTCATTAAACAATTGTGTATTTTTTTCCATTTCTGTAAAATCTCATGAAAAAAACCCCATCACTGATGGGGGGTTTCATTATCAGAAATATTTTTTAACCTTTACAAAAAAAAAATTACCATATTTGATCTAAGGTTGTTATTATATAATTTCTGCAGCCCTTTTAGCCATAAGATACTTGGTATTTACCTTTGTACAACCTTGAGAAGTTGTTTCCCCTTATTTAACTTACTAACTTCTACATAAAAGTCTCAATCTTCGAAAAGTCAGTGAGAAACCTCAGTATAATTTTTTTTTTCTTTATAACTCTTTTCAAATATAACCTTTTCTATTATTTATGGTGGGTCTTTTTGAACCAAGCTTGCCAGTTTCTCTGATGGTAGATTGAAATTGACTGTACAGATCTTTAGTGATTCAAACGTTTTGCTCCCTTTTTTTGCTGCAAGTCCTTTCTATAGTGCACTGAATTCAGCTAGCTCAGGAAAAGTAGTGTGAAAATATTCTTGCTACTCTCATAGCCTCAGAGACTATCTACCAATTTCATTAGAAATTCTGGCAGAAAAGCTGTACAAGCATGAGGATTCTCAGCATCACGTGGCAAGATGTATATTTTCTCTGGCATAAAACCCATTAATTCCTATTTCTGGGGAAGAAACAGAGGAATTGGCTTAATGCTGTCTTTCTCTAAGAAAAAGATATGAAAAAACCCTGATGAATGGTTCCTAGATGAAAGGGGTTTTTTAAAAGAAAGTATATTTTTAGATGAAAGGTTTACACGGAAGTAACAATATCCTCATGCTGCTCAACTTCTAGCGCATATATGCTTTCACCACTTCTGATCCAGCCACTACCTTCTTGTGCAAGGCTGCCAGCTCAGGAGAACAGACTGACTTCTGGCCAGCTTAATGCACTACTGGAACCACTGCACGAGCTTCCATGCATTGCAAACAGCAGTTGTGGAATCTGGACATGTTTTAGCAAAACTGGGAAAACCGGTCAAGTTTTCTCATCACAGTACTTGGCACATGGCACTTTCTGAAAAACATACAGCTCTCACTCTGAAAGTTGTTTCTGGTAACAGCTTTAAATTTGATCAGTCTATGAAAGCACAATGGTGGGGCTTAAACTCATTTTCACTGCCAGGCAATGAAATGGGACACAATCATTAACTGTCACTTGACAGAAGTGCTACTGGAAACTTCCCAACAGCCTAACAAATGAGTCCTACATCAGGGGCCCAACTTGGATAAAAGATGACACTTTGCCAGACAGTTCCTTGGCAAAAAGCAGAGGGAGAAAGCTGATGGATCTGTTGTCATGTGAAGATGAATTCAAACTTGTTTTCAAGAAAGAGCAGCCTAACAATTTTAGATTAATGAAGGACTTTGGTCTAGTATTGAACATGCCTTAGAAATGTTGGATGTGCTTCAGTGCTGTCTCTACATTTTTTATTTTAGAATATTTGGCATATTAAAAGTTCAAGCTGAACCCAAGTGCACAATTTTTGCTGAAATTCACTGGTATCAATTCTGTAATAGCTGTCAGAACATGCATCTACTCCCCATCATCATTTTTTTCAAGAGATAACCAAAATTTTTGGACATTACTGAATGCAGTAAACCCTGGGGTCATGTTATGACAAACAAGAATTACCATGAGATTTAATTCAAAGTAATACAAATCACAAATAATATAAAGGAGCCTTAAAAAACCTCAAAGTCTAAAAAATTCATTTTTAAAAAAGGACTTTATACTTAAATATTTTAGGCTTCCTTGGGTAGCTGTTTTAGAGAAAAATATTTAGATGATTTCATTAAGGCACAAGGATGTCAGCATGTGATCCTTTAAATACCAGCTATTTAAGAGTAGTACGAGAATCAGCAGAAATTCTGAAATCCCTGCTATACACTAATGAACCAGTGATAGTCATCAATAGTTTTTAATGAATAGTAGTTGTACTTGCTATTTCAGTTTTGCCTGTGGCCTCATTTCTGATTTCTAAAACTTAATATTGAATTTGAGAGTGTAAGGTGAAAGAGGAAAGGGAGAAGCATAGAGGATCCCTATTCTAATAGAAGAACACTGGATCCCTTTAGGAAAGAAGAATCTGTGGACAAGAAAGTGAGAAGGATCAGAGGGACAGTGTTAGAAAACACAGTGTATAGCCTGGAGAAGGGATTGCTTTTATGAAGATGTTACTAAGAAGCTTTCTCACAGCAGTGTGTATCAGAAGAATGAGAGACAACATACTGAAAGAGAGATTAGACAGGGTATAAAGAACAACTTTTTCACTCTGAGGACAGCCAAGCAGAAGAATATGCCCAGGGAGGTTGTACAATCTCCATCCTTGGAGGGTTTCAAGACCCGACTGGATAAAGCCCTGAGCAATTTGGTTTGATCTCAGTTGACCCTGCCTTGTGTAGAAGGTTGGACAAGAGACTTTCTGAGGTCCCTTCCTAACTCAATTACCTTATGGTCCAGTGAATGATTAAACACATGCTATTTCATACTGGGAAAGAAATGGTAAAGGGGAAGGGAGACCGAAGGAATAAAAGCGGGTGGAGGAGTGTTGCAGAACGTAACATTGGCATGCTCCCGTTCAAATCATAGGCTTCTGGGTTGGGTTGCATTGCAACCGTTTGGGTTTTTATTTATTTAATTGAGCTCAGAGGTCAGAATGTCCTGTGACCACTATTCAGGTCACCCCCTAATTACTAGGAATTCTGAAACTTACCACCTGTCCATTTGTTTTTATGATGATGCAGTAAGGCAACATTTTAGTACTTGAAACCCACCTGTCTAGAGGAACAAGGCTCTGTGAGGAAGCTAGGTTTTCATTTAACTATTGAAACAAAGACAAATCAACCAACCCAGGAAAACTACACCAAAAACCAGACCAAACCTTACATGTTTTATCCTCATTTTCCATTCTGGTTTAGGCTTGACCATTAAATTCTTACTGGAGGTACTGCTCATTTACTTCAATTTCACAGAAAATCTTCTCAGTCTTTCTTGACATTTAGTAATCACAGTATCCAAAAAGGTTAATGTATTTTCTTTGGGACAGTTTTTATTTTTTTTGCTACAGTATTTAAATTACAAGCTTGGGTGATGATTTCAAAGACAATTACTTACTCCTTTTGCTAAAGGAAGCTTAAATTAAATTTGTTACAAATAGTTTTGATTCCTTTCAGATGTTCTTGGTTTTACATTACAGTACAAAGCAAGCAAACATTCCTTTAGGAGGGTAACATCCCTTTAAGTTATTAAGTGGAACAGTACCCAGTCACACAAGAATCTGGACTTCCAATGTACTCTGCTTATGTGATAGTTCAAACTTGCCCTTTAATACCGAAAACCCTAAACAAAAGTTTCCCTTTTCGTTACACTACTTCTTACTGCTTGTCACCAGGGCTATGCATTTTGCAAGTATGAAAGCAAAGATAATGAAAAAAAATTAAAACACAGGCTGTGTCTAGATCACAGACTTCTGCTGGCATATCTGGGCTATGGAATCTCTGCTTTCTTACACTATCTTGAAAACAAGCCTGTAGTATAGTGTGGCTATGCTACATCACAGTGCTTTTTTTTTGGTGTAGTCTAGGCTGTTTGGGGTGAGTGCCTTACTTCTCTTGTCAAAAAGCTCTTTTTTGGCAGCATGTGCTGAATCTACATCAAAAGTCTTATTGTTTTTTCTTTATCACAAGAATCTCTTCAAAATAATTATGGTCAAAGAATAAACAGGAAGGTGGGGGTTTCTAGTAGAGTTCTGCAGGTGATTAAGTGGCCACAACTTCTCTGAAGGTACTAGCAGCCTAAAATCCAGTCATATTTTAAGAAATTACTTTTAACTACTGTCAAGTACAGAACCATTCTCTGAATTTTCCTACCAACTACAAATGGTTTTATGCCAGCATAGTATGTTTCTCCTACTGCCAAGCAGAGCAGCATGAAGACAGTGTCAGGGAAGGAAACAGAACAAATAAGAATTTGTACACAAAAGGCTTTTAAATGCACCAAGTACGCGTGAGGGAGAAGTCTTTTTCCTCTGTTTTCTTCTTCCTTAAACAATCTCAGCTGTTGCTTGCTATTATTTTACCTCAAAATACTCAGAAAAGAGGAATAACTGCTCAAATCCACTATTCCTTTTCACTTGGATTTACTTGACTGTAAGATTCTAAGCCCTGAGGTCACCCAGGTGGAAGCAATGTCACCAGTAGTCTGAAGGACAGAGTATATAGGAAGGCCAATATCAGGCCTACCCACACACTCTTTGGAGTTCCAATGCAAAGCAAATTTTGTTGTGTTGGTAAGTACAAGTTTGATAATGTACTATAAACCATGCAATCTATTTGCTCCAACAGAATTGTCACACGAACCAACAATTTATATCATCAGCTTTTTATAAAGGAATGCCAACAGAAACTGGATACTTGGTTGCAACTGAGAAGTGAGCAGCTCAGATAAGGAGCTGGACAGCCTATGTGTGTGTGCCATTTCTGCTCCTCCAAATCCTGAGAGACTTTGCAGGTGTGGTACCTTGGCATAGGTTGGGAAGGTTGGAGAGGTTCTCCAAGTAACAAGTATAAGGTAGCTAAGTTACACAGAACACCTGGTCACTCATTTTTCAAGGGGCACATGTTGGTAAAGTGGTGCCCAACCTCCTCATGATCTTCTCGGAGGCAGTTCTGCTGATATTACTGACTGTGCAAGGAATATAGCACAAAGCGAACATACCAGGATTTGGACTACTGATTTGAAACTGAAATGCTTATTAAAAATTGCTTTGACTTTAAATAGCTTTAGAGTTTTAAATAAAATAATTATTTTAAAATAGTTTTAATTAAATGAACCTAGAAGTAGAGGATCCTTGGCCTCCATGTCTGATAAATTTTTGAATAAATAGATATATATATACTTCTTGATCTTTTTGGTGATGAAATGCACAAAAAGTTTAAAAGACTTTTTTACCCTGAAATCAACAGTTGTCTCCTTAGGAATAAACTTAATATCCTGAAACACTCAATGCAAAGTTACAGAACCCAAAATACATTCTAATTACATAATCACTATAAATACATATTTTAACTGAATGCATGCATTTTAATTACTCTGTAAGTAAATTACCAAAAAAGAAAATTAAGATTCTCTTTAAAAGATGAACTAAATAAATAAACAAACAAACCCAGAATTCAAATAATAAACTGAACCAGCCAGTAACACTTTAAAATACAAAAGTGTCTTTCCCTTTCTCCTTGAGATAGCCCAGCATTATAATACTCTGAGGACAACAAACAAAAAAATATATCAAACTACTGTTCTCAAGTTTCATTCTGAAAGCAAAAGTTTTCATTACTTTGGGCATTTTAAATTTGCTAGCTTAATATAAAGCTGCACGCGAGGCTCCGTAGGGTATAAATAAACTAAGCCTTCACAGTGAAAACAAAAAGAGAAATCATACATGCAGTTTATTCTAGAAAAAACATGATTTTAAATTTCACTTTAAAAACCCGTTAAGTGTAACAGTGCGTTAGGAACAATCAAGCTCACTAGAGGGACAATTTACTTGCGAATGCCAGAAAGCATGATCATTTAACGTTATAATTCTGAGTAGCATTTTGAAGATTTCACTTCATAGCATTTTACAAAACAATATCCTAAACCTGAACACACTGCATCATACAATGTCAGTAAGCATGAAATCACGGAGTGGAGTGAAGCGGATCCCTCAAAAATGCTGTTTCCTGAGGTGTAAAGGAATTGTTTCACACTTCAGCAGGGCTAGACCATTATGCTCTGTGCAAGGAGAGTTGCCACATTTTGACCAGCGTGTAGGCCAAAGGCCTGTGTATCTAATTCTCACCTTCACTGTCCTGTCAGTGTTTCTTTCACATACCACCACGCAGGGAGGGCTGAGCACCAAGCAATAGAAATACCCATTTAAAATGACTCTTTGTATTGATCTAAATTTGTTTGTATAGCTAATAGAAAAAGATCAGATTTTACAGTACAGGTCTCAGAACTGCAGGGCAAATAGATGCAAATGTGCTTTATCTGCTGGAACAAGTGCCCTAGACCACTAACATACTCACCACATCTGTGGTGAGCCTCTGAATCTTTTCTGTTGGATCAGTCGCACTTTACATAACATTCATTCATTGAGAGAGGCTGCAGCCACACAGTTCTGTGATTCTGTGCACTCATTTGGGATGAATCAGACATGAGCCCTAATTGCAATAAATATTCATAGACAAAGGCAAGGATCATTATTCCCCATTTATGGAGGAGAAATTGAGGCACAAAGTGATTACTCAAAGTCAGTGACATGGCTGGACAGAAAAGCCAGTTAGCCCCACACCTTCTACCAGGTGCTTTAAAATTGGCCAAAGACACTTGACTATTTAATATGAATAATTTACTAAACATCCTACTTTTGTTTCTCTGTTTAGTGAAACTACTGATTTCTTTTTTAACCCTCCATTTCTAAATCAACCCATACAATACTGAGAGTAGAGGTCCAGGAAATTTAGTGAAATCTGCCAGCAGATTTATCCCACTCATGATATTCACTGTAAGCTATAGATACAAGGTCAGCCTGGTAATCACCAAATGAGGGCTCCATGAATGCTGCTGCAGTCTTCTCACTCCACCAAATAATTACATGGCTCACCAGGAGAAAAAATACGGAGAAAAACAGTAAGACTTAGAAGAAAAATAACGTTTCCATAAAACACAGACTTATTGCATGATAGCTGGAGGCAACACCTTTGCACAAACAGCTGTAAATTAAAGCTGTCCTTTTGCTAAGCTTCCAGAGATTGCTTACACAATGTGTGGCAATGGGAGAGAATACAGAAGATAGTTAATTTTCTTCTTTCTTCTTCACTTGCTCAACTTGATGAAAAGCGACTTGCCTACTCTCAAAAGGGTGAAGGTATGCTCCCATACCACACTGCTACAATTGTGAACAGATGTGAACATTTTGCCACCTGATTGCTAAACTAAAATTTTCTTGATTTCTAAGTAAAAGTGAAAGTATATCAACAAATACACATCACCCACAGGTGGCAAGTGTTAGAGAACTTGAAATCACAATTTTTTTCTACCCTCTCCAGTAACCATTGGTGAGCTCTTGATGTGCTGTCCCTGCTCATTTCAACTATGAGAAGGCTATCCAGTGTTTAAGTTCTTCCATACGCTGCAATATCTGTGTATAATAGAAATCCATGTTGGCAGCAAAGTCAGTACACACAGGGGATTCCATGTCACCAAAGGTACAGTACAATGCAGTTCCTCCAATGCTAAGGAAAACAGTTGCTATGCACAGCAGGATCAGCAAAATACAGGAGCCACCAGATACTTCATCTGTAAATAAGAGCAGAAAAGGTGAAAAAGGATGAAATACAAAGCAATACAAACACATGCGAGAAAATCTGAGAAAAGTTTTTACCACAAATGGGTCAGGAGGTAAACACACTTAATAATGCTCAAAATACAGAGCAGTAATTGTATGTTTCTCAGCCTTTTCAGAAACCTAATTATATAGCTTCGTTTCTGCAGTCTGTGTACCTGTCCTTGATCATATCACTTGTGGACTCGTTCCACACAGAAGCAAAATGCACTCACCTATGAGAATGCCACACTGCCAAAGCCTTCCTTCATGGAAATAGTTGAAATGAAATGAAAGCTTTGAAACTAAAACAAATAGAAACACTCTTGCTTAATTTGTAATGACACTGACTGTGCTACCATGAACTGCTTGTGTTTCCTCTCACATTTTGGCTGTAAGGATAGAGACAAAACCTTCAGGGTAATGTGAAGGGTTATTTTACATTTCAGTTATTCTCTGCTACCTCTTTCCATGATTGTTTATTACAGAGTAAGAGCAATACCAGAGGTTGCAGAGATGCTGCTACATCCTCACAACCTCATAATTTTACTTTGGGGTCAGATTACTTTGGTAGTCTGCACGTAAAAACAACATCTGCATCTTCTGTTAGATTGATGTGGCTCTACGAAAATTTCTGAACTCCCTTCACTCTACATCAGGGAGAAGAAACAGTGCAAAAGAAGAAAAAAAGAAGAAAGATTCATGTGCTTTTTTGTGCGTTTGAAATCAGATTTGAAATAATAGCAATAGTAGTATAAAACAACTTTCCTTTTGAATCACTAAATCCTTGGGGAAAAAATCATAGAAGAAATTCTAATTGAAATTTTATTTAAAACATAAATACTTTTAAAATAATTTCAAGGAAAAGAAATTTAGTGGCTGGCATACACGGTAGATATAGAAAGTACTATCATTAGCAACCAAAAGTATTTTTCTTAATATCTCTTTAGTTTGAATAATAGAGAGCTTAAACTCCAAGAAAAGCAGAAGAAAACAACATACTGTATTTCTCATGAGGCTATTCAGCCCATCAAAAAGGTGGTAGGGTGTAAAGCCAAATTTAATGATGGCTAGCAAATATGTATGGATATTAAATTATAAAGCAAGGTTAAAATCCTGGTCTACTAGAAAGGGTTGGAAAGCTACTGGTGGAAGAAGGACAACACATTGTTTCTTCTGCATCCCTCTTTACCCACAGGGTAAATGGATTTATGGAGAAAGCCTACACCTCCCACCCTCTAAGCAATAAACATTAATGAAAGAACTTCCATTAGCTGCCACTTGCAAATCATTCAGTCAGATGAAAAAAACTGGGACTTCATTCTCAGACAAGCTTTAAAATGGAAGTGTGCTTATTGTATCCTTCTGTAGTCTTGTTACCCAAACCTGGTAGAGATTAATAATCTTTGATCAATCACCTTTACTTATTAATTAAGTTGGAAAAAACCAAGACAGTATGTTCAATGAATGCCTGCTTTACTCTTGTGAACAAAAAGATCGACATCATTTGCACCTCAAGAGTGCAATCCATGAATTAACAGCTTTAAATTACCTTGATCCAATGTGTCCTCCATTTCTTGGAATCGCACTCTTCTCTTTGTTTGTCTTTGCTGGACTTGAGAAATTGTTTTACCATCTCTGTCATCTCTCTTCTTTAGTATAGACACCAATCCTTCCGCTGGAGCAATCTATCAAGAAAGTCAGCGAGTGGCACAACAGATGTGAGAAATTGAAGCATGAGCTCTATTTAACAATGACTTAGGGAAGAAATGAGCTAAACGGTTAATAAATGTTTTCCACTCTACTTTTCTTAAACATTGCAGCACTCGTGAAACCTCCTTCTTGAAAACATCAATTCCTTAACACACAGGACAGCTGCAGTATCATTCCACTGTTCACTGACGCTGTTTGCCCTTAAGTGTTACCAAAGTTAAATACACACACATTTACTATTTGGATCATCCTTTGTGTTCACTGCAACAGTTCCTTTGTAAGCTCACATGGGTTGGGGCAGTGATGAGGCAGATTTGTGTCAAAAACACTATCATCAGAGGGCAATAAGAAGTCAATGACACACTGCTGCTGCCTCTCCAAAGATATAATCCTGCAGAGACCATCAAATACTTATTGCAAGATTAATTTTCCAGCTCTGCAATTGGTTCCCCAGAGTGGACAAGCAGCTACAGTGGAGCTACAAAACCAAACAGAGAGAACAACAGGGAAAAAGAAAGCTTCAACGCTCTGGATAGATTCCAGCTCCACATTGTAATAAGCTCTCTGGATACAGCAGCAGTTCAAAAATCCTTCTCTACAGGCTGGTCATCCAAACAACGTGCACGAACAGCAATACAGTCAACAAGTCAATAAACCATAACTTCTCTTTTGTTTGCTATAGCATTTGGACTAGTTGCAAGAGTATATGCTAAGCCATACTGGCATGAATGAGCAGTCTGTAACTTCCTAGTTATTAGAGAAATGAAAGTAGGTGAAGTATCAGGAGACAAATGCTTTCCTAAGCAAGTAGTTCCCGCTGGGCTAGAAATAAAAAGAAATTAAAATAAGAAGCATGTTTAGACATGCTCTTTTTTTATCTTGTGAGCATCTTTAACTTAAAAAAAAAATTAATAATTTCTTCCTAGAACTCAGTAGGGCTTTTTAAAACTCATTCTGTAGATCAGCAATAACATTTGTTAAATTGAAAAGTAATATGTATTCATTTGTGCCACAGATGAAACATCACATTTACAACTGAGTTTGCAACTCCTCTATAAGGAGATGACCCCAAACGCCTATAATTTTCACAAATACTCAAAAAACTCCAACTTTCCAAGTAACACCGTAGTTGCAGAAAACTGACTGCTTAACTCTACCTGTAACAGAATTAAGTTAGAAGAGCACCCATAAAAACTTGTTTGCATTGCAATTCCAAGAGCTGTAGAAAAACTGAAAAAAAGTGACTTCATAACTTATGCCCTTAAACATGCTTCATCCTATGAGCTTATATAATGCATTGATGCTTGCTGTAGTAAGACTGGACTGAACACAGCAAGAGACAGAGCACAATCCAACAGGCACCAACTTTGGTATTTGCAACATTTTAACTGATAAATTCAGCAATTACACATACAAGTCTGTAGTCTGGCAGTACTTTGTAGCCCTCAAACGGACAAATGAGGTTACCCTGCACAACTTACAGAGCTGGATACTGTGGGTGTATGCCTACACGTCTAATAATTTCTCCCAAAATTCCAACTGAGAGGATAAAATTGATCTCTGCCACACTACCACTTTTGATACCCACTTTCCTTTTTGATTATCTTCTCAAGAGCCTGAATGGATTATTTAATGAATATTTAGTGAAAGTGTGGAGGTGGCAGAAATAAAGTCAGTCAACATACAGAGGACCAGTATTTGGCACAAATGAACCAAAAATAATGGTCTGCAAGAGTCTCATCACAACAGACAAGCACACTGAGCTGAGGCTTCTACAGGTAATGTCAAATTAGCCTTGCAGAACCACTACAAAAATTTAAGAGGCCAGCAGGAAAAGCAACACTCAAACTTCCTTGTTGTGACAATGAAGGGGGATCATGTAGGAGTGCTTTAATTTGATTTATTTATTTGGGAGGGTGAAGATGAAATGATGTCCTTTAGAAGAGTAGATTATTTTAAGCTTCTGCTTACATAAAGAGGATCAATGGCTCCTCCCACACCACCCACACAGCAGGCTAGCTGTCGCCTGGCACGCTTGTTCCCAAGTGGCTCGGACTGCACTAGGTGGGAATGTCACCCAGGGACAGCAGGGCATTCATACCAGTCTGCCCTAAGACTAGATGTGACGGTCTAGTCGTCATTTCAGACTAAGGCACTTCATTTCATCTGTTGGCTCGTGGTAGTTTCTGAATTGCTGTGTCACTAACTCGGTCTTCTCCAAGCTTAAAACCAGAGGACTATCCTTGACAGGATTATGTGGAAATGTGTTTCAGTGATTACAGTTACATAAAAGGCTTGTGGAGGAAAGTCTTGCTACAATGAGGTTCATTTACTTTTCCTGTCAGCCTACATGGCTATGTTTCAGAATTTACTTTAAATGTATAAAGAACTAATTGACACAGCGCAGGTTCCTCTATTCTGAACATTTTCTTTTGCTTAAAAAAGGGGAGCAAGTGCTTTTGATTTTGCAATAAACAGAGCGAGGTTAGTGTTACTCTCCTACCCCAGCAAAAACCATAGGCTGTATTTTGAAAAATGGCCCCTTTACATGATATGTACTTCATACCTAGAATACAATCATAGAATATTCTGAGTTGGAAGGATCATCAAATTCCAGCTCTTGGCCTTGCACAGGACCATCCCCAAGAGTCTCACCATGTGACTGAGAGCATTGTCCAAATGCTTCTTGTACTCTGTCAGGGTTGGTGCTGTGGCCACTTCCCTGGGGAGCCTGTTCCAGTGCCTGACCACCCTCTGGGTGAAGCACTTTTTCCTCATATCTAACCTAAACCTCCTCTGACTCAGCTTCATGCCATAAATATACTTCATCTGCCTTTGAATTTCATGAGTCATGTAATTAAGGTTTTTTTGTTTTGTTCTGCAATATACAAAGTGATTATATTAGATCCATCTCCCATTAATTAAACATCCAAGGAGAGGGACTTAGCTGCCACACAAGACGAAGTTTTAAATCCCAGTCTTTAGGAGGCAGGAGGAATTTAAAAAGACAGAGTATATTATGTAAATTGAAGTTAACAAGGGAACTGTGGTTAATACAGTTGACCACAAATCAAGCCTCTTCTTGACTTGAACTACGGGAGGAAAAATGTAGACCTGCACAAGACTGCACTGAAAACATCTCTTACATGAAAGAACTGCATAAAGGACCTATTGAAACATAAGATATGTTCTTAATTCTAAGCTAGTTAATTAACAAAAGATGGTCTTGGAGCATCTGTGTAACTGAGCTTACTCTCTCAGCTCTGCTGGCCTTCACAAAATCTTCTGACTTTTATAATTACTGTACAGAAACTGAAAATGGCATATGGGTGTGTGGTGGCATTTTGACCAACAGTAAAAAGGAAAGCAGCAATGACTGTTGGTTAATTGAAACTCTTTTAAATATTTTAGCTTTTTGTTTTTTACCACCATTAACAGAAAGTAATTCTGCTTCAATGAAAAGTTTTACACTTTTTGGACAAAGTTTAATAACCAGGTTGCAAAATTAGAAAAAATAAGCTTTATTTAAACTACCTGTCTCTTCTCTGTTTAAAACAGTATTTGCTAATAAAATATTAAAAAGCTTCTTGCACTGTACATATATTCAAAAAATATGATGTATACATTTATATATTTATAAACATACTGGACAAAACTAGTAAGGCCTTGTGCTTCAAGCTCTTAGAGAAAACAGATTGCACCTCACTATTAGAATTATTTGTACCATATAGATATAAATAAAAACCCAAAAGGGAGGCACTGCAAACTGGG
This sequence comes from Pipra filicauda, assembly GCF_003945595.2. Lineage (NCBI taxonomy): Eukaryota > Metazoa > Chordata > Aves > Passeriformes > Pipridae > Pipra > Pipra filicauda. The sequence goes on along the minus strand of NW_024104468.1, from coordinate 89,433 downwards.
AACTAGAAAAAAAAGTTCACTGTATAAAGTATTTTGGTCTGAATGCAGAGAACTACTCAAGAAGCTGTTTTGTTTGTGTATTCTCCCGTGGACTGTATTCCTTATTCAGTTACTTGGCAAAGGACTACAGTTTCATTACTAGCAAAAGCAGATTTTTTAAAGCAGTAATCCACAACTGTATGACAAACTGACAAAAACCAAGACTACCCTGGGTTACAATAAAACCAGCAGACAAACCCTTTTGCTAACAAAATAAATTTAATACATGAATAATTTGAGTTGAAAAGGAGCTAACTTAGCAGATTCAGTATTATACCACAGTAACAGATTTTAACTATTTTTTCTGCTGATATACTTGCCATGAAAGTACCAGGGCTCCTTTACATAGCAACAAATAGCTCAGATACCACATAAGCATTTCAAGCAGAAGTGTAGTTCTTGCAAACTCAAAACTACAGGACCCAAGCTATAAAAGAGAACAGGGAATCCGAAACATTTTCTCCAAACCTAGTACAGACAGGTGGAGACTTCATTTCTTGGTGTATAAACAGTGCCAACCAAAAGCTGTATGTTGTGGTTGACAATCTCTTTATCTTTGCTTTATAAAAATAAATTTCAAATTATAATTTTCTAATCAGAAAAAGCAGTAGGATTTTACTCATTTCCCTAATTGTCACTCACATAAGAAGTTTGTGTTATAAATTTTTACTTTATACAGCAAAATGAAACTGATATTATTAAGGTCACAATTTGTTTCACTGTTGCTGTGTCATTTCATGCTCACAGAAATGATAGCAAAGATATCTAAGAAGAGGCTATACACTTCTGATATCTGTTGCTGCCAACTGCTGACTGTGCTTCAAAGCTCCTTGTTAGCTGTATGAATCTTGTTTCTATAAAATGACAGTGATTTTCCATCATTTGCACGTTGTTGTACATAGTTTGTACTAGTGATGAAATACGCAGTATAAGGGACTGTACAATATGCAAAGTACTATTTGACTTTTGCAATTTTTTAAAGTCAGAGTCAGAATTTGGTGGATTTTCACTCTTGGAATGAGTTATTGTAAATGACAGACTAAAAGCAAGCGACAAACTATCTAAATTAGAAAACTAGAGGAGATGATTCTTGGATCTCAATATGGGGTCAAACAAGACTTCCTAACTGTAAATACATGCACAACTATTTACCTTTCCCATTATCAATAAATTAGTATTACATGTCCATTGAAGAACATTAATGAAATTTTGTTCTACCATATCATTTTTGTATCTAGGTTATTTCAAAATTATCTTTACTTCTGCCTTCCATTCTAATTTGTTTGTGGCAGGTTTGTAAATATTCACTCCATGACAAGTTTTATCACAGTCAAATTGATTTTTTTTTTCTTTTTTACTGCCACATTGGTACATTTCATGTGACTCATTTCATTCATGAGGCTACCAATGCATTTTCTAAATATTTCATTAACAGCTACTGTATGAAAACACTGTTATCTTCTTAGGTTGCCATAGTCTGAACAATGCAATTTCAATGGCTTCAAAAGGACAAGAAAGGAAGAAGTCTTACAGTTACAAAGATCTGGTTACAAAGATCAGTCTGCTTGTCAAAACATCAGTGCAATCTTATTTTAGCACTAAAACAAAATCAACGAACACAAGTTAACAATGCTGCTTTCTCAGGGGTGGCAAACTCTTAATGTATCTCCCAGGAAAGCTGTAGGTGCTCACCACTTCTGAAATGAAACCCCAAGGCCAGTGATGGGTGGTAAGATTAATTGGAAAAACAAAATATAAGAGTATAATGAAACAGTACAAGCTGGTGTGCTGTCCTTAACTCACCCTGCTGCATCTAAAAATTTCATGTATTGCAGAACAACCCCAGGTGCTGCATATTACAAACTTTAACTGTTATTGAAGTTAATCCTTCTTCTCTTTTCCAATTTAAACCCATTGCCTCACACACAACTCAGGCCTTTTGTTAAGAATGATTCAAATGGACTCCCACCAGTGCAGCCAACATTAAGCCTTATATGGCCAGAAAAAGTACTGTGGAAAAACTAAAGGTACTTTTTCCTCTGCAGAGGCTCAACTCTGCCATCAGAGTACTGGCAGTCCCAGCATCAGAGGAGCAAACTAGAAATGAAATTAGATTCCCAGTAAAGCATCATCACTGGTCACAGAGACAATAAGTCTTTTGCTAAGCCCATATACATGTATAACAGAAGAGTAATTTAAACATCATCCCTCAGCATTAGATTTCTTTTGAGCTCACTGAAAGTTCAGCATTTTAACAGAGGTGTACTGTTCTATTTCACATAGATAAATCGTAAATTAATCCTATTGTGACTATTTTTAAATTGCTCTTAAGGTCCCATGGATGCAAAATCAGAAAAGAAATAAAGCAAAGATGTCGTCATGCACTTTCCAAAAAAGTCCCAAAGCAATAAATCTTCTCTATTTTCAGAAGAGCAACCTAGCTTATGAAGCACTCACTCTTGTTGTGGCCTATCAGCAGTGCTTCAGAAAGGTGGGTTCAGGATCAGAAGCTTTCTTAGCTTTGGTCGAACAACAAAGCTATATAAACTTGGCAAAATTAGAAGCCCATACAGTCATATACAGAATTTATACATATGTAGTTCTCACCTCTACAGAATAGGCATAAAAAAGAAAATTTTGTTTTTTTGAATAGAAATGAATCACATTACATCATAGGTATTATGTACATCTCTGACATGAAACTTGATTTAACAGGAATTATGAGAACACCTCCTAACAGTCTCTGTCAGAATAAAAAAGTTAAAAAACACCAGCTGTTCATACTCATATGTAAAAATCAATCTAATTTTTAGAAACACTGTGTGGTGCTGGTCAAGAAGGAGACAAACAGGCAAACCCAAACTTTTTTCTCTAAATAACTCAGAACAATTAAATATGTATAGATTTCAGATTTGAAAGTGATATATTAAGGAATATTTAACACATTTTGGAGTTGGAAATATCTAAAATATTTTGAGACAAACATGAAAGATTTTATAGAATTCATAATCTTTACCTCAGCAATCTCTATCCTTCTTGCAAGTTCATCAAGAGAAGAAAAGCTGTCATCTAGTGATAAAGCTTCCAGTGAGTTATAAGATGCTCGTTCAGGTGAAATATCTGGAACAGTGTCTGAGTCCTCTTGGTTTTCTAAGATTGATTCCTCAGTGTCTATTATGTTACCATTTAAAAATCTGAGAAATAAATCTTCTTGTTCTTCATTATTTACCTTCTCCTCCTGTCCTGCTGCTCTCTGTATTTCCTTGCACACCTGTGAATGGGCAGTACTCTCATGCTCAGACACTTTATGGCACCCAGAGCATACATCTGATGCAGTTCTGTCCCGTGAAGACTTTTCATCATCGTCATCAGGCTGTATCTGTTGCTGCTTTAAATCATTATTTTCAAGCTGGGCACTAGCAATTTCTGAAGAGCCAGCAGCATGTTTTGATCTGAGCAGATTTCTATCAGCTTGCACATCTTTATCAGAAGGAACCAAATCAGTAGGCATATAGTCACCATCTGTTAAAACTGAAGCATCTACCATTGGCTCAAGAGGGAGTTTCACTCCAGGCTCCCCAGTCCCTTCTGTTTTTTCTGCATCCTTTGAGAGCTGTCTTTCTCTCAGCTGCAAATTGTTATCTTTACCGGCATCCCCAGATGATAAACAGCCCGAAGAAGGCCTGCCCACTGTCCCTGTGGACTGGGTGTGTGGCTCCAATGTTGATTCAGCACTGCAGTGCTGCTCCTCCATGTGGTCCTTTCCTGCAGCTACCCAAAGACTTCCTGCCTCTATCTGTCTCTCAGTTTTGTTTTCATCTGGGGAAACAGTGCTCAGCTGTTTATCTTCTTTCTTTGGTCCAATGCCAGGACAAGTTTCAGTACCTAAGTGCAATAGGAAAAACAGTTTCAGAGTTTTTAAATGATTCAAAGCATCAGCCCAGGGGGGAAAGAGTATACTGTGATTTGATAACATTGTAACCTAATGCTTCAAAATGCACTCCCATAAAGGGTAGGTATTTTATGCACCAGTCAGAATAACTTTTATTAGTAGTCTCTGACTCCTGATTCAGAAGAAAAAAAAAGTATCTGCAAACATTCTTGAAGGCAAAGCACATGACTCACTGCCCTTCTGACAAGAGTTACTCCCTATATGTATGTAAATATCTTTCTGAACAGCCCCTTTTCTTCTAAAGGATATTTTATGTGAGTGCATCTCATGAAGGTCTGGAATTCAGACAAATGCACTTAATTACACAAAACTATTTTGATGCTGGTGTATCTGTCGCACAGGAAGATATCTGAATTTCCTTTAAAGAAGCTGAAATAATGCTAATTTAATAAATATTAAATTTGCAGGTCACTAGCTCCTTTGGTTAATGCTAAATGAAATATCCACTATTTAATGTCCCATAAAGGATAGCATAAAAAATGCTGCTTTTTGGATACATAAGTTAGTTTACATATTAAAAATGCAATTTGTTTCAGCTTATTTCTGTATTCACATTTACAATACATATGAAAATTATTTTTTCTTATCTAAAATTTCAGAGAGAAACATGAGGAATTTTGCATAGCTTGTGAATTCATCTACTACTGACATGATCTGCTGATGAAGGAGTAGATGGTTAGCCCAAATTGTCAATAAAATCACTAGATATTAGCCATTACAAGAAGCTCAAAGCCAAACTCCGTTCTAGGCTTATGAAGAGAGAAAAGGATGTTAAGAATTAGAATAAAAAAGTAAGCTAGCTATGACAGAAACTGCCTTTTATTCCATACTTGAATAAAAACTAAGTTACGACTATGTTATAATAGGACTACTGTTACAGTAATAGTAATAACCTCAAAGAACAAATTAATACCTCTAGAAAACACTTGTTTGCATTTTTTGTTCATAGCAAAGAGCAGAAAGGTTTTATGATCAGATTAAGGAAAATATCAAACAATGCACTTATTAACTGTATGAGTTCTTACAAGAACAACTGAAGATCTCTACGCAAATTTTATCCTTCCTCCCTTGTTAAAACCTCACTTAAAATCTGAGGAATTTCCTGAATTTGTTACATGAAATAGGGTCACATTCATTAAAACAAATGTTTGCATTAATTCATTGTATTGAACAATTTTATTAAATTCCAAACTATCCCCCTTTAAATGGATAATGAAATACAAGGTAGTACAGAAAAGACAGGCTTGGAAATTGAAAAAGAGAATATCCAAGCAAACCAAAACATGGAAAAAATATCAGAATGATGTTAACAGATAGAAAGGGTACAAGGAACCTAACTTCTGTAAAGCACTGAAAGAAGAAATAGGTGTGACACAGGGTCTTTTTGAAAATTAGACACAGATGAGTTGACAGCTCAAGGGATTTGTAACGGGATACTGAGCCCTTCACATATAGGTCATGAGTTCAAACACAGCCTGGATTATTGGTACAAGATTTTGTTACCATCTGTCAATTTTTCCTAGTGGATACATCCCATTACAACAGGCATCTTTGTTGGCAGCCCCAACTGTAACAAAGATTAAATGGAATTGGAAATTAAATCAAACTCTTTACTGTGAAAGGTGGCCCCTTGAGCTCAGGGCTCTGTTCCTAAGAAAGTAATAAATGATCCTAGCACTGTTATCTAACCACAGATGTACAGGAACTGAGATGCAATTATCATTGTTACATTCCACATCAAGTTTTCAGCAGTGTTCAGTATTTTTTTTACACCTACTTCAGACAGCCCCTTCCCACCACAAACTAAAGGGAAGTTAAGACAAACACTCGAACACTTAATTAGAAAAGATGCCTTTGCTTACTAAGTTAAATGAAGACATACCCACCCGTGGCAGTAATTTTTAGCTGACTGATAGAAATACAATAAAGTGCCTACTGAAAATTTTTTAGCAACAAAAAAACTTATGGTAATTTAAGAAATGCTTTTTCCCCTGACTGAGTTGCTTTAAAATAAACACTTGTTTTGTTCCTCCCAGAAACCACAGCCTCCACTTTATCCTGTTAATCCATGACAATCTAGCAGACAGAGTACTGATCTACAGTAATCTACCAATAGGGAATTCACACTTCTCCATCTCTGCAATTCTTGCCAACTGATAACAAATCCCATAGAACCTGAAAGAAAACAGGGTATAAGGAATTCCTCCCCACCTTGGAAACAGGTCTACATGTACACGCTGCAAACTTATGTTAAGGGGCTTATTAAATTCTATTAAATTCAGTATTTCATTAGAAAAGTTTTCATGAAACACATTAATCTTTAGTTTACACTAAGGCTATTAAGGCTTTCAGTCAGAAACGGAAGAAATTCATGGGTACAGGATGTATCAAACCTCATCTTTTAATATACACACACATAGCTGTAAGGGCTCAGTTCTCTCTGCTGGAAGACTCAGAGTGAAAATCTGTCAGAAAGGAAAATGTAGTAGAACAGACCATTCACAACCTTTGCAGAAGGGCAGAAAACTAATTCAGTGACTGTCCTGGGAACCCTGACTGGCTGACTACTTATAAAGCTGTTTCTCGGTCACTGTATCCCCACGATACAGGAATTGTGAATTCTTAGGATCAACTGCCTACAGAGCCTCAAACTAAGTTCCCAAATGTCTTCAGCAAGTTAATGCAGTAATTTTTGCTTTAGATTACTAAAGAAGTTTTATTTTACTTCAAAGATGCTACCATAGTACAGTGCAACAATCTTTACAATGTAATATAGCTACCTCTACAATGGATTATACATATTCTTATTGATAATTGGAAATTATCTGTGCTGTTTCAGAAAAATGCATCTCAAAATCCGTACATTGCATGTAACTTAAAATAGTTACTAATACTGTTTACTATATTGAATTGCCACACCTCAGAATATTTATTATCAGATTGTTTACCTTGTATTTTACACACACCAATTATGTATCTTATCTCTAGTTTCATACAATTTTGTAGTTTATGTAAGTTGCTATAAATGCATGCACATTTAAGACTTTTTTGATGGAGGTTAGAATTACTTTACAATTCTGAATATCAATAACTAATTAAAATTGCATAGTACATCCATTGTGCAGTCATGAAAAAAAACCCAGCTTAATCCATTTGTGGAAATCCAATAAATGCTGTAGATTCAAATGAAATAGTTTCACTGCATTTATAGGAATTTATCATTATAGTGTAACATTTCAAAAAAATGTATGCACATGTAAATGCATACACACATACCTGATTTAAAAGCAGCAGCTTCTCTTTCCTTTAGATTTTTGGATTCCATTAACTGAGGCAAACAACTGCTTTCCCATGTATTTTCTGCAGCTAATAACTGTAAAATATGATAGTATTTCCTGTAATTTTTGGAATTAAACAGGAATGTTGTGACTTTTTGAGACATTCAAACTTTAAACAGCTTCAAAACTTGAAAGATTTTATCAAATAATTTTTGAAATATATTTATTACCAATCTTTGACAAAGCAGAATTCAATTAAACAGCTGCTTACCTTATTTTTGGATGACTGTGGCCTGCAGGAATAAAGAAAAAAGAATAAATTAACCTAGTAGCAACTTTCTTAATAATAAATGTAATTGAAATCTTATAAACTTTTTACTCTGCTCTAAAATTAGCACAGAATTTTTCTTACACTGAGACAGTGTTAGCATGCTAGCATACATCTGTACTTGTGTGAATATCATCAGAAGACCAACTTGCCCAAACATTGCTCCACCTAATCGAGAAGGCGTCAGAAAAAAATTTACCACAACTTATCAGGAAATGTAAATCCCTGTAAAAGTTTATGCTCAGAAGGAACTCTACCAACTTTAAAAATCATTTCAGGACTTGATATCTATTTATACAGATAGTATATTTAATAGTATATTTAATATACTATTAAAAATACTGATCACTATAGCAGAGATTGAAGAATGGAAAAAAATCCCCACAAAACATATTTCCCTTTTCACAGACTGGGACACAATTTCTGGGTACTGTAAGGTACAGCAGCTCCCACTGATTCCACTCAGATTCAGAGGTGGATCAGCACTGCTAACAGTCAGTGTGGACTTGGCAAACTGTGTGGAGATTCATGCACACTGTAATCTATCACACACAGTCTATCTTGCAGTCTTTCATACAGCAATGAAGATAAAATGCAGAGCCTTTTATTTAAATCTACTGAAAAAAATAAGAGAGAGATAAGGGAAAAGTACTGATGTTCATACTCTAACAAAAACTTTTAAAAGGTACATTGACTTTTAAATTTTACCATTTAAACTTCAAATAAGGGACACTCAAAACTATCTTTAAAGAATAAACATGTCCAGTATGTAGCTGTAAATGCTGACTATCAGAAAAATTACTTTCAATTACAAAAGCAAAATGTTCATATTTTCCAAGACCTGCATGTTATTCATTCAATATTAAAGTGTAATTTTAATTAAAAAATAAATTGAGTTTAAAGCTTACGAAAAAAACCCCATATGAAACAACAAAACCAATCAGGTTTTTGCCTAGAGAGTTTCAAAGAGTAATAATATTAAAACCAGAATACTAATCATGGCAAATGAACACAAGTCTTAAATTTTATCAAATTGCACTTCAAATCAGGGACACTCAAAACTATCTTTAAAGAATAAACATGTCCAGTATGTAGCTGTAAATGCTGACTATCAGAAAAATTACTTTCAATTACAAAAGCAAAATGTTCATATTTTCCAAGCAACAGACTTGAATCTTAAATCTTTCTGTGGGTTTGCAAAGTCACATGTAAGGAAACGTAGGCTGAGGAAGCCTGCAGGCACTCTGAGTGCAATCTCACAGTGGCAGCACACTGTGGGTGTAAACATGCAACCACGGTGCTCGACCTGCCTCCTCTTCCTGCGGAAGCTCAGGAGTGCGCTTCCAAGGGGCTCCCGCCCAAAGGCATTCAGACTACAAATAAACAACATCACATCCCTGCCTGAGTTCTGGCAATCAGCCTGGGTGTTTTCAAACTTCACTATCATCACCCAGAATAAAAAATGTGATAGCCAAATCATACTCTCTATGAAAAACAGGAGCATTTTGGCTTTTGTTATATCCAGATTGACTAAGTCAGTGCAAATGTACTTGAAAATGTTTTCTCTCCCCATCTGATTGAGAGCATCTCTCTTGTCACTGGCAGGTCTTTTCACAGTCTTTGAATGTGGTTAGTTTCCTTATGGTCATTGGCTGATCATTTTTCAGTGGCAGCTCGCATAATTTTTTCCATTTGTCCCTTAAAATCAATGTCTAGGTGGTAGGGCATTCACCCATGACATAATAGATCTTCTCCTTCCTGACAGGTATAATCCCATGTTACTATCCAGAAATGCACCCTAGGCACTGCCACAAGTTTGTTATACTGTGATGTGCTAATTCAGGAGGCTGATGCATCAGGCAAAGCAGGTATGAACTAAGATTTCACAACTTTTCAGAATACTGTACAGAATTGCTGCTTCATAATGTTAATGCAACCTATATGAAATTAACATAGAAGATAACAAGAAGTACTTATAGCATTAAGGAATTGTCCTAAAATGTGGGAAAATTGAGAATAAAATCGAGGGAAAAGCACTGGGTTAATAAGGGTACTGAAGGCAGAGATGCTAGGCAATTGCACTTTAAAACAGTGATTAGAACAGTAGGTATTAGACAAGAACATCCATCATCACGAACACCCATCATCAGTTCTACAGCCTCTCTTCCTAAATTAACACTATTCAGATTTTTTTACCTTGGCTGAACTACTAAAACTCAAAACTCCATTTCTGGAAAACTAGTGATTTGCTGAAAACATTTAAAATCTAGTCCCCATAGATTCCTCAAGCCATATTAAAACAATTGATGGTAACAAAAATATTTTAGTTACATATCAAAAAGAACCATGACTTTATAACTAAATTCAAGTCAGTGCAACACAACTTTTATTTTGACACTGACTATTTTAAAACACCTATACCAGCAAGGAGACAACAGCTGCACTAACACTAGTACTTGGAAAGTAATAATATGTTCTAATACTTACTGTAGATGCAAAGAGCAAACTCTAGTAAGCTTTTCCAGCTCTTGGCCGCTCAGTTCTTTCGCTGAATTCCTCAGTGTTGTAACGGGACTAGGAACTGCTGTTTTCCATTTTCTTTCTAAATGAAATCAAAATAATTGTTACTCAAAATATTATAAAAGTAGTATTTGCTTAACATAAAACATATAGTGGAAACTAATTAATTGAGAAATATTGACAACTTTTCTGTGTATGCTCTACAATCTTGTAACAGAATACGCAAAATGGCATCCTATTCTTTCACAACACACTTTATTTTCATCATATCAGACTCACCAACCCTAACCCAAAAATAAGCTCAAAACAACTGTGGATCAAAGTTTTAATTAATAAAATAAAGAATTACAAACTAATTGCACCTTTACCATAAAATATGTGCAAACAAATCCAAAACAGGAATATTTTTCTTGTAACAACCTCAAAGAAATTCTGATAGAAATACTGCTTTTGCTATGTAACTTTTTTAATCTGGCAATATGTATACTCTCTTGTTCAGAAGTACAAACTAAATTAACTCTTTCTTCTACCATATTAGTTTAGCTGGTACTCACCCCACTGCTCCTGTATGGAAGAAAGATTTGCAAGCAGCCGCTCATGATACAGTCGTTCAAGCTGAATGAACTTCATTGCCTTCTCATCTGAATGGAAGGTTAAAGAAAAATGGACACATCTGTGGATGTGTTATGGTTTATTTAAATTTAGCATCATATTTGAAAGGGAGGTCATTATGCACTCGATATTTGAAATAAGTGAATCAAAATGAATAATGGCTAGCATCTAGATATCTGTGCAAGAAAGAAAAAAGCAGCAGACATGAAAACAGCAGGTAAGAAGTAAAATAAGTTGAGAAAAGTTCCAAAAATGAAAATCCTATTCTTTTCAGCAGCTACCTCTTCCCACATGCCCTAAGACCAACAAATGATTTTTCTAGAAACAAATTAAATGTTATTATGCTGATAACGCTTACAAAAAAAAATGAAATCTCTGGGAAATGAAAAGCAAAACAATTACACAAATACCAGCAAGTATATCTCAAGAAATACAATTATATGCCAATAACCATGTCTAGCTGAAAATATAGCTCCTCTCTACTGACCAGCTGGAGACAATATTAAAAAAAATTTCTCCAGCTTAAATTTCCGAAAAATAGCCGCCCCCTTTTCAACCATTGGATACAACACTGTTGCACTGCTGAGTTTACCTTTAGTCTTCCTGAAGATTCTGCTTACTTTTCTTCTATATGAAGAAGTCTTTCCCCTCCCTTTGGGTTATCAATATATTCACAAAGGTATACTGATAGTCACATATTTTATAATACTCAGGATAATTCTAGCTCCGCCAAGCCTAAGTTGTTAGTTGTGCTCTTTAAAGCTGTTTTACCAGCTATTCCAAACGAAATTCTACAATACAATGAGGATAGAGGTACAGTGAATGATGTTCTTAGTCACACAAAAAAACTACTTTCCATTATTCATGCTAATTAAAATAGTGGAGTAATTATTACAAAAACACAACCAGTACTTGTTATTCTTGTTAGCCTCATGCAACATATAAATAGCATGGCTTATGAACAACAATATTAATGGAAAGAATATTCCCTGCCTTCAAGAAATCTGTTATTAGAAACAGAATTACAGATCAGAGAGATAGCCTTAGAGGATCACAGCAACAAACCCTGAATTATTGTTAATATGAAGTTCCATGCTGGATGAATTAAAATGTCTGTCATGGATAATTAATACAGTGCAACATGATCAAGTGAGTTCTTTATTAACCTCAGGAAACTGATGGCTGCAAGTACAGAGGAGATATCCTTCATAAATATGTATTATATAGTGGTGTTGAATTCCACACATCAAGTGTACATTGCATTAAAAAATACTTTTTTTATCAGCTTTAAATACAGTGTCCTTCAATTAAAGCAACTTTGATGAAAGAGGAACTGTCTTTCTATCATGCTTTTTAAATTTTAAATTTACTGTATTTGCCCCTGCATTGCCATAATTTACAACAGAATTTTTCCATGCCTTTATCTCGAGCAGTGCATTTTGGATTTTCTGATGGATGCTTTAGAATTAGGATGACCAAGACAAAAGTGTAGTCTTCTAAGACAGTGATGGATACTGTATTTAAATATTGCTCTTATAATACTGCAACAGTTAGTTCTCTGGTTTTGTACTACAGGCTAAGATAATTTGCCTTGTTATTTAGCCATTACAATTGCCTATTTGTCATATTGTGTATGCAACAAATTGCATAATAAAGAAATAATCTGTATGCACAAATTCTGTAATTTATGATGGATCTTAATGAATCACATATACCTTAAGGGCTTACCACTCTTGCTGCTTCTTTTTATAGCCTGATCATTTTCCCTTAAAAGCAAAGAGGAAATCCCAGTCCACTTTTTATAAAACTGTAATTTAACTTTAATGGTTAATATGATTATTCTCTCCCAAAATTACTGAAATATATCAGAGTAATTATCAGAGGTTTAACTATTAAAACTTTTACCAAACATGTGAGTCAACAGTAAAGCATTTGTCTTTTATGCGTTATCATGCCACATAATTTTAGTATTGTATAACAATTTCTACAAGTAAAAGGATACATTCCTCCTCTTGAAAATAAGTCTCGGCTATCTGCAAAGATAAAAAAAATAAATTAGGAATCTATAATTTTCATGAGAGTGCTAAGGATCTTATGTGAATTTTTTTATCATAGTTTTAAATATCTGGTGTGCAGGTTCATATTTAGTTTAGGTAACATTTGAATGCTCAGACAAAATACATGTATTCTTATTCTAGGAAAAATGTTTTAAAAGAGTATCAAAAAACAACGAAATATTAAGTCCTCTCACATAAATGGGTTTGCTCCAATGTTAGTGAGTTTTATGTTGCTACAACAAGAAAAATTATTTCAGAAACGTTTTTAGTTATCATATTAAAAAGCTTTAAAATGACATAGCACAAAAGTACTGTGTTTAGTGATACGAGTTCAAGAGTTTATATTCTGTCACTTCCTTATCTTTGACCAAATTAAGATCATTGCTGTGCTCTCCTGAGCATTACATTGAAATGCATTAAAATGGAAAAATGGAGGTTTCCTGATCGATGAGAAAAGAACATCTTTGGATAAAAGACACTAAAAATATTGCCTATCACCGCATCAGAAACATAACAATGAGTTTCCCGTTTATATCCTTTTTACAATAGATAATTACAACAAATATTTCAAATTCTGTGTAAAATAGGAATATTTGAAATTAATGAGATAAATATAAAAGCACTCAAGTTCTGAACTTTTTTCTGTATTACTCCTAGCCTAGCCACAGGAGCCAGGTAATACCACTGCAGCAGCCTTGTGCCACTTCCTTTCCTGAAGCTGCTCTACTGTGTGAAAAAAAAACTTGAAGATCCTCTACCTCATGTCACTAAGTTCATGCAACCAGCTCAGAGAAAGCAAGCATCCACAAGCAGTCAGAAAATTAATATATTTTTAATCAGAATTTCACTTTGACACTGGTGGGGAGTATCATAGAAAAGTTAGAACTGATTCCTGGAAAGAAAAAGATGTAACACTGTATGGAAAAGCTAACGTAGTAACTGAAACTTTTTTCTTCCAATTCCTCCCTCTAGACAAATAATTTTTGAGAATTGCAACAACAACTTATTTGTGCTTGCTAGAAAACTGTGCAGGCTTTCACAGGAAGCTGAGGAATACTGACAGCTTTGTTTGTGCATGCAATGAAATACAAAAAATATAAACTTCAGAGGTAAAAATATTTTATTCTACATAACTCTACACTATCGGTGATCTTTATAAGCAACTAATCAGTCTTCCGGGACAGTGAATGTTGGCAATCTTCATGTTTGCCATGCATGGTGAGGCAAGGGCCATGCTAGCAAAATGTGTCCAGAAATTGCAGGCACCCTGAGACCAGAATGTTCTGGCTGAGGCACCTCATAGATGATACTCCAATGACTTCCATGGGAGCACACAAAAATTCAGTCTCAAAATTTTTGGGATGTCAATTTAGATAATCATAATATGAAGAGCTTAACAAGTAGGCACTTTTGTAAAAGTCTAAAGGTGATTGCTCAAAAAATACAGTAACTTGATAGAGGAATCTAGGTTACAAATTGTATTTTCCTGCCTCTCAGCCTTATTACTAACCACTAGACCATTCTGAGCCTGGTACCTTCAAACGAGAATTGGTAAGTGATTTCTAAGATTCTTTATTTGTACATTTTGTCTGCATTCCACAGTAGTCTTCTAAGGATTTCTGGAACCGTCAAAGCTCTTTTTCTATGTTTTATATATAAATCAGATTCTGTAACAAATGCTAAACGAATCAAATTAATCTCATTCAAGACAGGAAAAAAAAAAATCACATCCTATTTTAATTAAAAGTTAAACCTTAGAACAGTCCCTAATATCCCGCAGCCTTTAAATACTCAATACAGGCTTCCCACTAACACCACAGATTGTTAATACTCCAGAACATCCAACACAGCTCTTGATTTTACATTGAATTTTATCATAGAATAAAACCAGAATGTGATAGAGTATTTGCTAGACTTGGCATAAAAAAAGTTACTGGCAGGTTGTATTAACAATCTAAAAAAAAAAAAAAGACTGAAGATGACAGGTTAATTCACTAGAAAAGGAAAAAAAATTCTTAATAGATTCACTTTACGTGAATGCTAAATTTAAAATCCTTTCCCCCTCTGCCCTCCCCACAATTAAAAAAACATGTTATGATCCTTATAAGTTCTGCTAGCTTTCTTTCAAACAGTCCATTCAAAATGCTTGGTATTTCTTAGGAAAAAAAAAGATGGTGCTTGAGTATATGTTTGAATCTGGAAATGCAGATTCTGTCACAGTTCCTGTATGACTTTCAAAATGTTGTTACCCTTAGGGTGTGGCTTAGTCATCTAAAACCAACAAACAAGATTTCACCTCCATCGCATTCGATGACACTCCGCGGTGTCTGTAAAGTGTTTTGAAGTTTTTGCCCTGTGTTGTTTTCCAAAAATGCCCTTTGTACTAACTCATGAATGATCCCCAAATTCAACGTGTCTAAAAGTACAAATTGTTAACCCGAAAGCCAAGTTTCACATAAGTTAAGGAACAGTATCAAATACCTTTGCTGAAGCACAGATTAGAAAAAAATAATTTAAAATTCTATGTCAAATGTAAATTATCTATAACATGCAACAACTGAAGAGAAACCTCTTTCTCAAATATAATCACTTATTTGTATCAAAGAGAATAAGAATGCAGGACTGTCACTGCAGTTTAGAAATTTAAAATATCAAAATCATCCAATTTTCCAAAATAAAGATAATCCAACTAAGTCAAATCAGGCATGTGTAATATCTACATATTGCCCATATTAGACATCACAGCCAAACGAAAACTCTTCCAGTCCATTCTTAGTCTGACACAGCTGTGCTATAAATTAATACTGCATTAAGTCCTATCCACATAATTCTTCTGCATCATAACCTCCAGAAAAAAACCCTACACACTGGCCAGTTAATAAAAAGATTGTTTTTGAAACCACACTGTTTTTCCTTTGATCTTGCAGGTTTGGCAACTGTGCTTATATAAAGTTATACACTTGGAATCCTAGCATTCATGCATGAAAGAAGTCTGCAACAGTAAAAACAACTCCAGGTTTAAAATGTTATTTACATATTTGCTCTCTTGTACCTATACCAGCATCTTACAAATCATATTTAATTTATACTGAAGAGTGATTTTCCTAAATTCCTGCCAAACTAGAATTTCATCATTTAGGGAATTAGAAAACCCATCCTTAAGAGTTTCCTTTAACCCGAGAATATACTTACAAGGCAATTTATAATTTAACAAATATTACAAGACCTTAGAGGAGATATTTGCCTTGACCATCTGTTATACATCAAAATATCCAGTCCATGGTATTTGTTGCATTTATTGCCTTTTTTCCTTACGAATAAAGTCTCAAATAAAACCAAAATTTGGTGCAGCAACCCATAATCACAGGAAGTACCTGATGTAGACACAGGGGCAGTATCTTTGAATCCATCTGCTCAACCTCTTCACGGAGCAAAGAGAAAAGAGACTGCAACATTTGGTTTTGTTCCTTTGGGTGAAAGTTTTCCGTTGCTTCAACAGCCCCTTCAGCCTGCACAGAATCTGTATCTGTAATAGGAGTATTTTCCTCCTTGATTGCTGCAGTTCCTGCTGTAGAAACTCCTTTAAAAAGGACAAGTACTTGGGTTAGGATTCAAAAAAATACAACAAGTTAGGGTTTTTTTTTTGGGGGAAATTTCAATATAAAAGCCAATAATAAAAACCTAGCATCTTAAATAACATCCCTGCAAGTAAACAAAATACTGTCCTTGTCAAAATTAATTGTGACAGGTCTGTCTCACTGCCAGCTCACCTACCTGAACGAATACAGTAACAGACATCAGATATTTTTGTACACTTCTAACTGGGACCCTGCTTTAACTTAAGGGAGAAAAAAGCCAAACCAAAACACTTAGACTAAAAGTGTTCCACAGAGTTATTAATAAGAGACCAGGATGATGTAAAAAGATATTGTGTTGTGACTGGCGTTGCACTTTTAGCTAAAAAATCAATACTCAGATCCAAGTGGTCAAATTTCTACATTAAGACTCAATTGTAGTACAGCAGAGACAGAAAGTAGAGTTGTTTACAACAGAGTTTTGCTCAAAAAGGGCAAAAGGCAGATAGGTGAAGACAGTGTGAATGAGGTTCTCAGTTTGTCTCTTTACTCGTACCAAGGACCTTGTATAAGGAGGTGTCCTGAGGATGGACAGATGCATGGAAGAAAGGAAAATTCGACCAGTTCCTGTTCTGATGATAACACAGTGACAAGATCTTAAAGGATAGAAAGAAGCAAATGATGATAGTGGGGGATTCTAGTGGGGGGGAAGAGATGTCCAGGGGGACTGTCCAGCTGAGTGAAAAGGAAGACCCCCCCTAGACAGCTGGACAGTTTGTTTGAGAGTCCAGGGAAGGAGCCAGTAGTGCTCATCTATGTTGGTAACAATGACATCTAAACTGAATTTAGATTCCAGACCTTCTTGCTAGACAGAAAACTCGGCTCTCAGTGGTACATTCCCTGGCAGTTCACTCTTGCCTGTCTTCAATTTTATAGAAGTCAAAAAAGTCAAACAAGCAAGTGGAGGATATATGAAGGATAATTTAAAGCAAAACAGTATAAAAATATTGCAGGAAAAATTTCCTGGGTGCAAATCCCATATTTTATTGTTAGAAATGTAATATTTGTAGTGTAGTTCTGATCATTAATAAGATAGTTATGAGAAAATGTTAAATGAGATTAAGGAAGAAGTGTAGAGTATTAGTAGTGACAGTAGTAGTGGGAGAAATCCTACCCACATACTGACTGGATCAGTTTCTCACGAAGATCAGGGAACACCTATAAGGTTCCTATAACACCCAGTCTATGAGCAACCAGAAAACTATAGCTGATTCCACCAATGAAAGAACACTTTTTTTCCCCAGTAAACAATATTGAATTTGATACACTTACATGGAACTGCACTTTTAAAAAAATCCCATAATTTTTAAAAACAATTTAGAGAAGTTGGCCACAGAAATGTGCACAATAAGCTTTTATAAACTCAAGTTATGATGAGTATGTTATTGTTCCCCAGCTATATCCTTTTTCTGAAAATCATGTTATCATTTAAAAGCAGGACAGGTGGGGGCACTGTTTCAAGTAACCACCACACTTTGTGTCTACAGCTTGGGTACTGGGTTTCAGACCCCCCTGTGTTTATTGCAACTGAGACCCTATAGTGATGATTCAGGTTTAAGATTTAGGGCAGTAGAAAGGCATTAGCTTGTCCACTGAAGGCTCCACTGTTTTACTTTTGGTTATTTTAAACTCTTTACTAAGTAAACTACCCAGGCCAGGAGTACTTATAATCTCTGTGTGTGGCTATTTTCACAGGGCTTCCTGCCAGAAAAAATATGGGTGTAACTTAATGTTGCTTTTTCAATATTAATGCACATCTCTGATTTTCCGGTATTTATTTGGGCTTCCTGTGGGCCAGAAGCAAAAGAGACAAAAGTAGATGCAAGATACAAGCCAGGAAATACTTCTGGAGATGGAATTAGGGCTGTCTTTAAAAATATAGCCTCCTGTTCAACACATGATCATGAAACCAAAAAAAACAGTCCACATGTTCTGGGAAACTCAAAACATCTCAGAAAAACAAATAAAGAAACCAAATGTCACTTCAAACTGCACTTCATTAAGCACTTAATAATCACCTGTCATATCAAAACATGAACATTGACTGAAACATGCTCAATAGCAACGGTAAAGAAAAACCTTAATTATAATGTTATCACGATACTGTTGCTAACACATAGTTTATAAACTGTATCTATAGTTGAGCTGTCACTCACTTGGAATCAAATTTTGCCCTCGAATTACTTTGTGATTCTGAAAACAAGACCTTACAGTCATTCAAGTTAATTCTACCTCGTATGATTTTAATACAAGACAACATTTGTGCCTTAGTAGCACTATAACAAAGAACTTTTATTGTAACACTTAATAATGCTATTTCACCATAAAGGTGTGATGGGCTAAGATCCCTATTTATTTTTTCTCCCTCTTCTTGAAAACAATGCTACTTTTTTCTGGAATCATGCAAACTAAAGTAGATTAATTTTTTTTTTTTTTTTACTAAAAACTGGTATCTTACATATATTTCTGATTTTTTAATAAGGAAGGATTAACTTTCTCACTTTATAAAGCATTGATATTTACTCCATAGTAGAAGGGAAGCAAAACTTTTATGAAAATACATGTGAAAATACACAGAAGGTACCAGTGGCCAGAGCATTCACTAGGCATGAGACAGAGAGCTGGGTTCAAGTTTTGCTCTGCCAGGCTCACAGATGTTTCAACTGACAACTTCTATGCCCAGTTGAGTGTGCCAATGTTTCCTAAGACATCGGGAGAAGCAAGTTTTCTTACAATTTCCCCAAGAATTCACAGAAGCAGCCCCACGTTTGCAAAAAGGTCAAATTTTGTGAATAAAAATGACAAACACATACTGCAATATGCCTCAGATTTTTTTTATTTATCAGTACTGCAAGTATATGAATAAGGTGTGCTTGCCACCTGCCTGACAATCAGAGGTACAAGTACGAGGCATTTCCTGTCAAAATACAATTATGGATATTGTCCTCTGTTTTTCAATTGAATTTTAATTTTCACATTCAGAAGCATTAACTCAAGTCACCAGTAACAGAAGTTTCTAGTACAGAAAACATTTGGCAATCTCTTTTTTTAAACATTCTTTGGTACTCAGTATCAGAAAGCTGGTTCAGACTGATTCATTCAAGAACTATTTTAAAAAAAACCCCACCAACAAGTATTTAAAACCCATTCATTTTTAAGAAAAGAGATTTTAAGACAAAAGTGTTGGTGTTAAAGATATAGCTTTAATTGAGCAAACCCCAAATTTTGTTTAGTGTGGCACAGAACCCTGAACAAAATATCATTGCTTGAATTTTCATATAATTTGACTAACTTATATTCATATATTTAATTTGCTTCAACACCAAATCCATCCCAACCATACCACTTCCTTCCTTCCTCCACCTTCAAGCTGCTTCAAGAAATAAATTGAATAATTTATAGGAAAAGTGTATGTTGCGGAATTTAACTTGGGGAAAAAAGACTCAGTGCAAGTTACCATGCTATAGTACGTTAAGGAATTACACACTGGTTTTACAATATTAAGTTACTAGTTAAGCCAGGGTCGATGTTTTTAAAAAAGATGACCTTATTTTCAGAGAACAGGGATAATTTCAAGTCCACATTTACAAAAATACATTGAAGCAGATGACACTTCATGAATCACTATCTCTACCGCACTTAAGTTAGTACGGTTCATTACAAGGAATCACAGTATGAATAATCACCAAATTTAAATTAGTCAATTTAAATTTACATCAGTTCTTTGATCACCAGTCCTCCTTAAACATAGATAATCATAGTATATATTCAAAACTATAATTAGGATACAAAAGAATGTGAGAAAAAATGGGACGTAGAAGCTACAGACTTGTCAATTTACTCTAATAATTCTATTGCAGAATCAAGAGAGCTAAAAGGAGGTGCTTCTTCAAACTATAAATAAAGGTAAATCTTTGAACTACTTACTCTAGGACACCAAAATGGATGCAAGAAACCAACTGTAAGTCAGGTGACAAATTCACTCTAAGGTATTACAGTCTATCAATTCCCACTTGGTAAAGTCCTGAATGAATAATTGTAGATTGCAGATGTCAAGCAGAACATGCAAACAAATCACTACATCTCTGCCTTGTCCTTATACTCTCACCTACACATCCCCTATTGGCCACTGTCAGAGGAAATACTGAACCATAATACATGCAATGCAATAACTTAGTTTGAGATTCCAGCTTGCATGTCTGGTGCTCTGCTGTCACTCACTCGGGAATCTTCCCCTCTAGTTTGATTATTCTCTCCTTTAAGTCTGAGTTAGTACAAAGACACGTACCAACTAGTACCAAAACTAGTACTAGAACCAAAGCTAGTTTGGTTCTTTTACATAGAGGGATACTCAGGAATCCTTTAAAAAAGCTGGTATTGGAAATGAAATGGAAGACTGTCACTAAAATAAAGACATTTGCAACATTAAGAAATCATGACACAGTCACTGCATTGTGTGAAAACAGAAGAACCATCACAGGAGAGTATCTAAAAAGCTAAATGGATATTAGACCATAAACAATGGGAGATACAAAGTAATTTTATATTTTGATCTTCCTCTACAACAATCAAGGTCCTTTATTAATAAAGTAGTAAGAGTTTATTCATAACAATTCAACAAAACTCTAAATAATTTTGCAGGTAGGATGTTCTCTTGTGGGGTATTTTACATTGCTGGATTTTTCCATGGAATTTTCTATTATTTCAGAAATCTGTTTTTTGTCTTAAAACTTCATTCTACTGTGGACAGCTCATTTTGTGGTATTTCTGCATCAGTTCATTGTATTTATCAACAAGAATACAAACTAACGGAGAGAGAGATTACAAGCAAAGTTCAACTTTCAGTGTTTAGGTGAGGTTTTTTCCTTTTCTTCCTCTCACTGTGAATCAGATACCTCTGTCCACACGCATGTATAACTTTTCATCAACTTGGTTTTTGTTATTCCCATCATACAGATGATTGATTCTCAATTACTTCTGCTAATCTCATTTTAAATATTTTATGCTATTATTAAACCTTAATTCTACAGATTAAGTAAATACTTATTAAATGGTGCAGAAAGGTATTGAGAAATTATTCTCCCTGTTATGACAGATTTCAAAATGCTCTTATCTCCACAAGAAAATATAATTTTTCTTTTCTAGATTTTGTCTATATGTACAAGATATGGAATGCAAGGCTTCCTTCTTTTCCCATCTTTACCTATTTTATCATCTGTTAAAATCATAATCAGTTTTCAGATTAGGTTACAAAAGACTTGCCATTTATAAGGAAAATTGTAATCTATTTTAAAATACATGGGGGGAAAAAAAGCAGGCACGAATCAGTTTTTCCAAGTAGCTTTCAAAGAAACCTATGCATGAAACATGCTGATTTTAATCAACGTATTTACAGCACTATGACATATAAGCTTTAGGATGGATGGCAAAAACCTAATATAATAAAACATTCTGTTACAAGAAATCCTACTCCTTCAAAAAGGGAAGAAGAATCTCACCTAAAGACATATAATAAACATCACAGTTTCCTTATCCAATTCATATCCAAAATCTCTAACGAAAAAGTAACATCAAAAATTGGTAGGAACACATTTTTTAACAGTATTACCCAAAACACACATCCTAGGACTATCTGTTAAGCTTTGAAAAATGTAAGTAAATTTTGACAACAGCAGGCCAAGATCAAACTATTTGGTACTCGTAACGAAATTTCAAATCTTGACACTGGATCAAGACACAGAAATCTTGCACTTGATCACAATGTTCAAATGAATAAAACCATATTACTTGAATTTCTGTCTATTTGGATTTGGAAGTCAGCCCTATTTCCATATTGAAACCGTGTACCTCCCTCTACTCCTGTTTACTTGATGTGTTAAACTTTCTACATAGCCACTGTTTAAATACAGAAGGTGAAAACATCTACATCTGAAGCTGACTAAAAAACTATTAGCACTTCTGGGAAAAAAAGTAAACCCAAACCTTTAGTGAAATGCTAAAAAAAAGTAGTATGACAACTAAAATATAATTTTCTTATTAGCTCACAGATTTAAACTGCAGTGTTATTTTTTAAGTAAACAAAACAAGAACTTTTTAAATAAAGTACCTTTAGACTTTTTACTGGAGCTTCTTTTGCTTCTTGGACTTCTTTTTCCACCTGGCTGTTTTTCTGTAATAGGCTTTTCCTCCAGCTGAGGGTCCATATGGACATTTACAGATCTCCTCTCAGTCTCACTTTCTGTACAGCTTGGGGTACAGTCTCCACTGTCCATATTCTCATTATTATTGATGTTATCCTGTTCACCTTTATCCTGTCGTCCCATAGCAATGCTGCTACTGGTCAGAACTTCATTTCCATCACTGTCAAGTTGATTTTCATTTTCGTCAGCTGAAGGAAACAAATGAGATGCCAAACTTTCTACCCTACAGTTAGCAGTAAGACTGTCCTTTGAGTCTATTTGCAGATCATTTGGTGGAAATTCGCTGTCATCCATTAGAGCGTTACTTGTTGAACCCCTTAATCTCTCTCCAGATATTTTTAAACCTAAAATATAGAACCACAAGAAGCATTTATAATATATATAATAGCCAAACAACTTCAGCCAATGACAACCAATAAAGAATCACAAGTGATTCAGTTTAAAAGTGTGAGGAATTTCTTTCATACAGTAATGCACTGAGTCGTTTAAAATCTTAAAGCGAAGGATATAAATATTTTTGTATTGCATACAAAAAACCCCTATAAAGTCATATTTTTACCCAATTATAATTGGTTCCAGTTACCTATTCAATAGTACAGCTGATATTTACAGCAATGCTCACAGTGTTACAGCTGAGGTAATGAGAAAAACAAAAAGATAAACAGAATCCACCCTATTGCCCCTTCCCCCCCCATTTTAAATCCATGGCTAAACCAAAAGCATTCTTGTCACATAAGATCACAGGTTACCTGAAATAAAAATAAACTAGGGAGGAATAAAAGTAGAACAACATTTAATTCTGCCAGTGATGGTTATCGGATCAAACTTGAAGACAGATTAACTCTGTTTCAAGAATTAAATGCAAGTAGAACCTGTTTATTGACTCAAATTGTCACACTATTTTCAAGAAAACATTCAACATGTCTTCAGTATACACAGAAGCAGATGGTTTGATAATAAAAAACCTAATCCCCCACCTACTCTCAGCAGGAGTCAATTTTCCCTTTTTGTGAACATGCAACTATAATCAATGCTGCAACTAAACACATTCATGAACAAAAAAGGGTAACTTAGCAGAAGAGCTACATGTTACTTGTATAGGACTGTTATTGTATCAGTTCCTATCTTTAGCCTTTAGAAGCACGGCAATACCGCTGCTTCAACTCAGCAATTACATACATGAAACACAGCTCCATTATGTACATCTCACTAGATTTATCTCACTTGTTTTAAATAGTGAAGCCAGCAATCAGCAAGCGCTTCTGTATTATAGAAGAGCTTAGATAAGCCTCCTACAGCAGCTTCCTATGCTTTCCTTTACATGAAAAAACATTTCAGGATACCTGTCTTCACCAGTCTTTCCTAACTCTTATGACCTGGTATACACAACTGAAGCAAACGAAATACACACTTGCTAAATACGCAAGATAATGTTTCATTTTACTTGCTAGAAGAATTTAAACTGTAGAAAAATTGAAAAAAAAAGTCCTAAAGAATAAGTAGATTTTCCTTCATACATAGAAACATGTCTCTGATAAAGATTACTAAAACCATTTTCCCCAAATTATTTATCTACCATCTTAATAGTTGCTAAAAGGACTGGGAGGAAAAAAAAAAAAGAAACATCACTCCTATCTTAGAGAGGGACAAGAAGGAGGATTCAGAGAGCTACACGCTGCTCTACTTCACCTCAGTCCTTTGAAGGTGACACAGCAAGTTATCCCAGAAACCATTTTCAAACACACAAAGGACATCAAGAGTAGTCAGCATGGATTTATGATGGGTGAGTGACGCTTAACCAACTTGATAGGCTTCTACAGAAAAGTGGCTTGCTCAACAGAGGAGGGGAGAATAATGGATGCTGTTTACCTTGACTTTGGTAGGGCTTTTGACACTGTCTCCAATAACATCATAGAATCATAGAATCATAGAATCAGTCGGGTTGGAAAGGACCTCTGAGATCATCAAGTACAACCCTTGATCCAACACCACGGTGGTTACTAGACCATGGCACTAAATGCCACATCCAGTCTCATCTTAAAAACCTCCAGGGACAGAGAATCCGCCACTTCCCTGGGCAGCCCATTCCAATGCCTGATTACCCTCTCTGCAAAGAATTTCTTCCTAATATCTAACCTAAATCTCCCTTGGCACAGCTTAAGACCATGCCCTCTTGTCTTACTGCTGGTTGCCTGGGAGAAGAGATCAACCCCCACCTGGCTACAACCTCCTTTCAGGGAGTTGTAGAGAGTGATGAGGTCTCCCCTGAGCCTCCTCTTCTCCAGGCTGAACAACCCCAGCTCCCTCAGCCTCTCCTCACAGGACTTGTGCTTGAGTCCCTTCACCAGCCTTGTTGCTCTTCTCTGGACCTGCTCCAGCACCTCAATATCCTTCCTGAACTGAGGGGCCCAGAACTGGACACTCAAGGTGTGGCCTCACCAGCGCTAAGTCTAGGGGAAGAATCACTTCCCTGGACCTGTTGGCCACACTGTTCCTGATACACCCCAGATGTCACTGGCCTTCTTGGCCACCTGGGCACACTGTTGGCTCATGTTCAGCTTCCTGTTGATTAGAACCCCCAAGTCTCTCTCCGCCTGGCTGCTCTCCAGCCACTCTGTCCCCAGCCTGTAGTGCTGCAGGGGGTTGTTGTGACCAAAGTGCAGGACCAGGCACTTGACCTTGTTGAACCTCATCCTGCTGGAATCAGCCCAACTCTCCAGCCTGTCCAGGTCCCTCTGCAGAGCCCTCCTGCCTTCCAGCTGATTGACACTCCCCCTCAGCTTGGTGTCATCTGCAAATTTGCTGATGGTGGACTAAATCCCCTCATCTAAATCATCAATAAAGATATTAAACAGAACTGGGCCCAACACTGATCCCTGGGAGACACCACTAGTGACCGGTCGCCAACTGGATGCAGCCCCGTTCACCACCACTCTCTGGGCCTGGCCCTCCAGCCAGTTCCTGACCCAGCACAGAGGGCCCCTGTCCAAGCCATGGGCTGCCAGCTTTTTCAGGGGAATGCTATGGGAGACAGTGTCAAAGGCTTTGCTGAAACCAGGTAGACTACATCCACAGCCCTCCCCTCATCTGCCAGGCGGGTCACCTGGTCATAAAAGGAAAGGTTGGTCACACAGGACCTGCCCTTCCTAAACGTGTGCTGGCAGGGTCTGATCCCTTGTCTGTCCTGTAGGTGCTGTGTGACTGCTCTTAGACTTATCTGCTCCATAATGTTGCCAGGCACTGAGGCCAGGCTGACAGGCCTGGAGTTTCCCAGGTCCTCCTTCTGGCCCTTTTTGTGGATTGGTGTGACATTCTCCAACTTCCAATCATCTGGGACCTCCCCAGTGAGCCAGAACTGTTGGCAGATGATGGAGAGCAGCTTGGCAAGCTCTTCCGCCAGCTCCCTCATCACCCTGGGATGGATCCCATCTGGTCCCATAGACTTGTGAGGATCCAAGTGGCTCAGCAGGCTGCTGTTTCCTCCTGGATTACAGGGGGGGCTATTCAGCTTCTTATCTCCGTCTACAAGAGACAACCCCACAGACAATTATACAAAGTACAGTCTAGAATACACAGACAGTGGGGAGTTCCAGGGAAGCATGTAGAGGGCAAAAAGCCATCACCAGCTGGACAACACAAAAGCAAAAGTCAGCACCACCCAGGACAACTTCACCTCTGCTTCCAACCTGAAGAACTTGCTAACCGTTTCCAGACATACCAGTCTAACAAAAAATATTGTCTATCCTATAACATATAAGGTGCATGAGAGCAGGTTTAGACTGGACATTAGGAAGCATTTCTTTACTGAGAGTGTGGTCAAACGCTGGAACAGGCTTCCTAAAGAGGAAGTCAATGTCCCAAGTCTGTTTAAGAGGCATTTGGACAATGTCCTTTACAACAGCCTTTAACTTTTGGTCAGCCCTGAATTGCTCAGGCAGTTGGACTGGTGATCACTGTAGGTCCCTTACAAAGGAAATATTCTATCCTAGTCTAGAATAATGAATTGTATATTAGAGATGCAAGTTGTATTTTCCTTTGGCAGCCATATAATTGGTTTTCCTTGAACACCAGAAAGACAAAGAAGGGAACTCTAGAGAAGATACGTATCCGGCGAATGCATCTGTTTGTTAGGAGGATGCTCCTTTAACCAAGCCATTTTCTCTCAAAGATAGTTAAACACCAAATGAAAGGTTAAGAGGAGGACAGAACTTCAATCAGATCAGAAAGAATCAGAACTAGAAGATATTTTTACAGACACCCACACTTTAGTTATATTGATTTAATGATAACTGTTCTAAAGCATTAAAAATAAATCCCAAACATGATGTTAAACTTGAAAGGTTCACTTCTTACTCTTACTACCATATGAAATAATAAATACTGCTGTCCTCGCCAGCTCATAGATTAAATTAAACAAATGCTGAAATGCATTAAACAAAAGGCTGAAGTAAGTTGCCCAAAGCCAACAAGGAATTAGTTTTAACAGCAATAACTAAAAATCAGGATGTCCTATCACCACTGTCTTGCTTCTATCTGTAGACAACAGTTTATCTGTACAACAGCCAGCACAGAGAAACAGAAATATGAATGCAGTTGAACAAGGTGTTTCCTATTAGATTGTGCAAAAAGAGAAAAGATGTTTTTGACAAGTGACATTTTCTATAGAGGAAGCTAACATTTTGATAGAAAATGTTAACTCATTTCCTTTGAACATCTGGCTAAAATGATAGTCCCTCACTAGCTGAGAGGCTGGAGAGCACAAAATTTCTTGGTGTATTGCTTGAAACTCAGTATTTCTGCAAATAAAAGTAGTTCTGAAAATCTATTCCTTTCTACAACCTTTAGGACTCCTTAGAGAATGAAAATCCAAAAAGAGCTAGTTTAAAGAATTTAGAACAGTCTTGGCCTTGATCTTTTAAAAGCATTTTTCCACCTCCCAGATGAAACTTTTTTCTTGCCTGGTTTTCAATGCTTCTATTTCCAGTTCCTTTCTAGTTCACCAAGGCACCAGGTAGGTATCATAGCAAAGCTAAATCCTCTGAGAACAAACTTTAGCTCTGTCTAAAAACACAGAACATTTATTTATAAACAAAAATGGAATTAAAATCCATCACGATTTGAACTATATTTAACAGACGATTAACATGCAGTTCCTGTATTTACTGATTTGCTATTGAAATGAATTGTACACACAAACCAACATGCTAATAAAAAAAATGTTTGTTTCTTCCTAGACCCATCTTTCCTCCTTTCATTGGTTGTCCAAAACTGAAACAAAAGCTAACACTGATTAAAACTGTGCTGACCTCTGTTAAAAGGTGCCAGTGAATGAAAGTGCTTCAGTTCCAATTGCCACACAGATTCGTATAATTGGCACATGTAATCATGCTGATTATAGCATAAATGAAAAATAAAATGGAAAACATTTGCCAAGCTGCTAAAAGACAAAGTGTGTATTGAAGGAATTAGTTTGATGTTTGTTTGCTTTAGGACAAACAATATGTACATTAGATAAATATCATGACCCTCGCTTCTATTTTAGGTCAATTTCTATTTTAAAAAGCCCAAGGTCATCAGTGGTCTCTTTCATGTAATTCATACAACTTAATGGAATTCCAACAACTTTCTTAGTTACTCCCTTTTGTGTGTGTATAAAGCCTTTTTTCCATCTATCCTTACTATGGAAATATAACCTTAAATACAGCTGTTTGGATTGTGTTTTGAATTAAAAAAAAAATAAAAATCAGTAAGAACTGGGATCATTCCTGACCTGGCACAGATGAAACTTGAAGAGAGCATTAAAAACAGAACAAAACAAAACCACAAGCAAAACCACCACCACCCCTAAACTTTTGTACTAATACAGCTCCTCTTTCCTGTAAAGCTGGTGGGTTTTGTGAATGTTTACTGAGCACACAGTCGAGTATTTCATTTACTGATCTCAGAAGTATCCTGGAGAACAGACCAACATCACAATATCATGTCTTCTAACATTCAAAATGTTTATGTCAAATTGGTTTTTTATCCCATTTGACTGCCTTCATATAGCTCCTCTGCCAAAACCACTATTTTCTCTCTCTCATTCTCATGCCACTTAATTATTCTATGTTAATTAAAGGTACTTAAGACTTTTAATTCTTTGAAAGTCAGTTTTCCTCATTATATCACCTACACTGTGCTATTCAAAATGAACAGGCGTTCCAGATTGGTTCCCAGTGTTGCTTCTATGCAATCTTTTAATTAACTGTAATGATAAAACACAATAGCTGTATCAAATCTGCAGTTAGAAGCAGTCATAAGCATTTTTAAGGATTTAATTCAAAATTAATTGTAGCAATAAGTGCTCCAGAAGGAGTAACATGAAATTCATTAAGAAAACAGAATATCCTGTATCTTTTGGAGAAATGAAGCACACCTATGTGAAATAGGGATTAACCAGTTGTTTTGTTCTGATGAAAAGCATCTCATAAAGAGATACCAAACCAAAAATTGACCAAGAGTCCAAGTGGTTTTTTTCTCCTGAGATATAATACAGTAAGTGTTACACGGCACAAGAGAATTCATTGTGTCCTACTAGACACTAATGAATTACAATCATGTATTTTTGTTTTGTGCCCAATATACAAGGAACAAGCTGTACACAAAGAAGAGAACCTGGATCACAGCAAGGTAAGAGTTTTAGAGAGGAAGGGACAGCACTACATGTGGCAACAACTATTCAGTCTAGAAAAGGTTGCTACATAAACAACCAAACAGGCTGTCTAGAGATGTTGTGGAATCCCCATCCTTTTAAAAAAGAAATCAAGCAAGTCTCAGGTTCAAGGACAGGTAAAAAATAGTACCTAGGATTTCAATTTTCTTTATTGTTGCACTGGTTATGTTATTTTCCCCCCCCTTTTTTATTTCAATATAAGCAGCTTTACAAGTCCTAGAGAAAAAAACCCCAAACTGATTCTGTGAAAACGAAACAAGTATTTTTAAAAATCATTATGTTTACAGAGCTGTTGCTTCTACCATTAAAAAAAAAAAGTAAAACTGTGGAAACACTAAAATTACTAAAATTTAAAGAATGACTAAACCTATGCCACATATTTCTCAAAACAAATAAATCTTAAAACAATAAAATTTGTTGATTTTTCTGATAGCTGGTGTGAAGATATATTACAAGAGCATATTTAAATGTTAGTATCCCCTTTCATATTGATAAATAATCTTCTACAAATTAATACAAACCAATGTAAAAACTATCATGGCCATACACAATCAAAACGTACTACAAATTCTTATTACTGCCCATTAATGTCCACATAGAGGGAAGAAGACTGACCGTATTTTATGACTAATTATATTTACTACCAAAATGAAGATTCAGCAATGGAGAGGAAACTCTAAATGACACAGTAGCTACATGACACTATGTAAAAACTACATACAACATAGCATTACAAGTTCATTAGCTTGCAAGGAAAAAGGACATTATGGGAGCTAATAAACAAAAAGCCCACGTGTTCTTTAGAGAAGTGCATGTGCAATTTCTCTATAACTGTTAGCTTCTTTGTCTGATGTGGAAACCAAGATATACCTAAAGAAACCTAGAATATTATCGCCAGAGTGCCCTTGCCTCACCACAACCAAGAAAAGTACTAGTTGCTGAAGATGTACTTGAGCATCACAGAATTTGCTGCAGAAGGAGAGACAGCAGACAAAGGTGGTAGGTATTTCATCTAGCTCTAATCATCTCACAAAGCCAGACCACTTCCAGCTAGCAGAATTCTGCTCTGCATTGTGTTTTATGTGCAATACAATAGTTAGAATGCTGCTGTTGCTAAAGAAAGGGAAACAAAAATATTTGTATGCTTCCATTATCCAACCTGACATCTCTGCAGAAAAAAAAAGAATATGTTCTTGTGCTGTCTTACAGCATGGACTCATTAGTAGTTTATTGTTTCACAAGATAGTCTTACATACAATCCCATTACTGGATAGCCTCGCTATGAGAGAATCTCATTAAATCCTCCTAACTGTTCAGTTTGCCCTATGTTTGGCTTTGAAAAAAGTGTACTAGGGGTAAAAAAAATAAAATATCTTTATACATGTTTTCTGCTTCTCTGTCAGATACACAGGTTAGGAGGTCTATTTCTTCATATGTGTTAAGTCTGCTGTCCTCCAAGAAGTATCCAGACACAGGAATGGTTTATCTAATTTCACTGAATTCACAAAAATATCTGAGCATGAACTGTTTGGTAGTTTGGCACTTTCCAGCATTTCTCAAGTGTCAGTGGCATTTAAAAGCATGATGATCTTCATATCTATAAACAGCAGGAATAGTGAGGTTTAGAGAGGAAGTTCCACATGCTATTTTCAACTTCTAAGCTTCCTAGTCATACCGCTTATTCACAGCTTTAATAAACAATGATAAACATATACTGCCAGGCATAATCTACTATTCCACATTTAACATTACTATAAAAACATGTTTCAGTCAGCAGCCAAATACAAGAGGTTTGTCTGGGAAGAAATAGCAGCTTTTAGTAGAACATATGACAGAGTTCTATCAAAAATTTCACACAAACAAACTCTTTGTCAGCATTCAAAACACACAGTGATCAGTCCCCCAAGTGCCTGAGAAGTTTTGGGTTTCAAGCTTCACTAGAACAAACTTCATTGAATGTTATAAGAACAAAAGGTGACCTCACCATTCAATGTGTTCATTTTTTGTTTTTGTCTGCAACAAAACACTAGAATGTATCTTGGGCAGGGGTAGAAAAGCAGTAGAATAGACTGCTTTAGGAGAATGGAGAACTCATCCCCGCAGCTATTTTATAAACAGTTTAGGCAAACATTGGTCAGGAATAACCTATGAGTAACTGGTCTTGCCTTGGGATGCATGAATCTCCTTTTAAGTCTTATGAGAAGTAGCAATTTGCCTTTTTTTGATTTCTGTATTTTCCTTCTAATTGAAGAATGCCCAGATTTTTGTCACGCTACAGAACATGTGCACAAGTTTGATTACAAAGCATAACAAAAATTAAAGACTTCCTACAAGACAAATTTATGCATGTTTTCTAGGATAGGTACCATTTTTCTTACAGGAAAAAAAAAAATTAAAAAGTCCTGCAAATCCACACAGACTATATTTGTGAGAACTAATCAGCTCAACTCACTTTTATCTTTACAAGGACCTGAGAAAGCTGACAGATCCTACCACCTCGTAAGAGGTTGCTAAAAAACATACAATGATATAAAATCTCTCATGATCTCGTGAAAAAACTTTAAACATATATGAAAAGGCAGAGATGACAGAACAGAGTCCCTTGAAATGGAGATGCAAGAAGAATGAGGCAGTTATCTAAAAGCTGTCCCACTGAAGAAATAAGTGTTAAAGACTTTCTGACAGTTGAATTTCATAATGACATTGAATTCCATAATTTTTATGTATTGATGAGGGATGAGCAAGTTATATAGCCCCCATCAATACAAAGAAAACTAGCATTGTCAAAATATTGTGAGGTCCTAAATCACATCAAGGCCAGAAGAAATCACAAATAAAATGGAAAGCTATCCATAAAAGTTATTAAATATTATAAATTACTCCTGTCCATAAGTATTACATACCTGCAGTCCCTTTGTTATCAAGTCTGCAGGTCCAGCCAGAAGGTTAAGAACAGAGCTAATTGCTGGAGCTTCCATAATTGTCACCATTAGAAAATCAGAATATCCAGGAGCTCTTCCAAAATCTCGCATCAGTCTGTTTTATATTTCTGAAGGGAAGGATGGTCTAATTTCTACATTATTCAGTGCCAGATACGAATGACCGAGATCAAATCCCTTCTTTGCTCTGAACCTCCTCCATGAAGTCAGTCACACCGACCTTTTTTTTTTTTTTGCCCTTGAATGGGATGAGCGAGAACTCAACCACATATAAACCAGAAGAGACCTATGTTAAGCAAATCACAACCCCCCAAAAAATTAATCACTGGTGTAACTTGACTGAAGTTAATGAAGCTGAAACAACTTAAACCCAGTGGTGAATTTAGCCTGAAGTGCTGTTTCAACTCTCTGCTTTCCAACAGGAAGTTATTAAGGTAAATTCATTTCAGCTCTAATTGTGTAAATAAATGCTGGGCTATATGAGCTGTCTCTCACAATTTACACATACTTTTGATTAATAGATTGTGGAGAGGTTTTCTGAAGCAGATGGTTATCAGTTTCTCTTTCAGAATTTGAATGTATGCTTGCAATACCTGAGCCTGTAAACAGAGATCTAATTTGTTTTAGATCAGTTTTTCAGAAAACTCCTATTATCAAGGCCACTTTAAGGAGTTTCCCTTAAAAAACTTTTCATTACAAAATCCCAAGTACCACAAACATTAACAAAACCTAGCATTAGTACTGTAAGATGGTAAAAACTATTTTCAATTGAAACCCAAAGTAAGACAGTTTCAGTGACATCATGACAGGAGTTTTACAGCCTATAGAGACATTGAGTGATTATTATTTCTCTTTGTGTTAATGATGTCATATTTCAGTGTTAAAATAGTAGACTTTAACAGTCTTCCATGAGTAAAAGAGAAATCCAGATAAGAAACTAATCAGCTACCAAAACAATATTGGATAAAGGGTAATTTTTTATGCCAACTGTCATAAAATTCCCCTGGGACCAAATGTGTAAGCTCTGCACCGTGCATGTTGCTTTATTTTATAAACACATGAATCTGAGCCAAGGAAGGTGCCAAACTATTACCAAACAATTTACAAACTTGTAAGTTCAGGACAGATGCACCCCAGTTTGTTTATTTTGCCATTAGTCAACTGTAACACTGTAACGACAGAATGAACAGCACCTGGACTGTGATGTAGGTCCAGCTGAAATGTTGGTCTAATGCGATAAAGACCATCATGCCCTCCCTTTCAGCCAAAAAGCACAGAAAATTCCAAATTTAAACCATTAGGAAAGCACTTCCAATGGATATTATGAATGTCCATGTGATTTCAATACCATATTCACCAAGTAAACCTAAAAATCTTCCTAACATGCTCATATAACAAAGACAAAACAAATACTAAAATTAAGTCTGGGTTCTTTTCTTTTTTAAAAACAAAGTTATTTTGAACTAATCTGAATTTGCTCTGCAGTGTAATATTAATGTTCCAAACAACATACAACAAGAAAATTAAATTAATCGCACAGACAGAGAAAAGCAGCGTTAAAGCTCACATTCTAAGGCCACACATTAGCAATTCAGTTGGGAGAGGTGGAACAGTGTATTGGAACAACAGTACAAAAAACTTCACACTCCTAAGCAACTCTGTTCCTGAAAAGCAAGCACACAGCACGCTAAAATTTGTCTACAGAAATATTTGACACTAACATCACTAAAACCTCTACCCTTTCCTTATCAGTTAGCCAGACATTTTCACAAGACACCACAGTTATACCGCAAGTAGATTAATAAGTAAAAAATACTATGAAAATCGTTAGCATGTCAAGCTCTTGAGCAAGGTAACACTGCAAAAACCTTCAGAATAAAGACTTATGACAAAAACGTGCTGAGTGAATTTGAGTCAGCAGAATATGCTCATCAGAATTAAATGAAGAGGAATTCTGGGAGAAAGAAACAGAAAAAGCACCTATTTGAATGTTTTTGCTCCTGTCTGCAAAGGTTTAATGGGACTTTTTTTCTGCTTGCACACAAAAAGCATTTGCAGTAAATTTAGTGCTGATGAAAGATGCCAGATTGATAGCCCTAGGGACTGAATTTCTCTGTATACACAGAACAGATAAAGCACAGAGTGAGAAAGTTTGTACCCCTGCCAAAATGCCTTACAATACACAGCTTATGCAACCATCTTCACACTACAGAACCCTTTGCCTCTCCGCTGAAAATGTCAAAAATATTGCTGCTTAGTGTTCATTATAAGGGGAATAAAACATGGACAGTGTTTTTAGCATTGCTAGGGACAGAATTCAAGGCATCTGCTCATTTAAAAATGTTTATTTTTGTGCTGAA
This sequence comes from Pipra filicauda, assembly GCF_003945595.2. Taxonomy (NCBI): domain Eukaryota; kingdom Metazoa; phylum Chordata; class Aves; order Passeriformes; family Pipridae; genus Pipra; species Pipra filicauda. The sequence continues at coordinate 54,801 of NW_024104468.1, read as the reverse complement.
TGGCTCTTTTGTCAGCTCTGAACTTTGCTGCACTGTTTGTAAGGCTGCAAAGTCAATCTGCACCTGGTATGAAAATGCTTTCCTACTAAACAGCATGTTATTACATGCGGAAAATAGCAAAGGAGGAGTGGTTTAACTTTTTTTTCAAATAACCTTACATTAACATACATGACCATACACCTAACGCTCAGAAATTATCTCAAAGGAGAACTAACTTGATTGTTTCACTTAATTGGCACCCAGGCCCTCACTCTCCAGTGATCTGCACAATTGATCTAACTGACTTGTAATGGACAGTAACTCCCTATTAATCAGGTTTTCAGCGTTAGGCTGGAAGCTACACTGTCACATGGAGCAGGCAGGCTTCCAAGGAACCTTGGATTCTTATTTCCCTTACTACTAATAGCTTGGCCAAACAGCAAAAAGCCTCCCCCCACTCCCTGGCCCCTGTCCCCATCCAAACGTCAAGCCATTTTTAGTTGTCAACAGATGACATGTAGGAAAGCAATAAGTTAAGGTTTATAGTCCATAATGGCTCTAAATACAAAATTGCTGACCTCATTACAAAGACTGACTTTCACTTCAAAGGAAGATGTCCGATATAACCCACAGGTTGCAAATTCACTCGATCTCAAACCAGGTGCAGGATTGAGGCATAGGATTAAATGCTACTTCAGTTCTTGGGAGATTTCCTTTGTGTATGTATGGGTTTGGAGTGGAGGACAGTGATGACAAGAAAATATGGCAAAAAAGTAAATATACTCTCCGATTGATTTTTAAAAAATAATTATTTATAGAGACTATTTTCCTGAGTGTGCAGTGTTTACAGCACTTTTAAAGAAATCTCCTATCACTCTTTTTACTATTTGTAAATATTTGCTATGGCTAAATGGTTAATACATAGCAAAATAATACTAAAAGACTAGTGCTTTAATATTAACTTGAAAAATAAGAGTTAAATTGAGCCAAATAAAAGTAAATGCAAGAAGTATTTAGAACCACTGAAAAGAAAAATATCTCCTTACTATCTTTTTGACCCATACAACTAAGGAGCTCTTTTGGTGCAAGCATAGACTGGAATCCAAACAAACAGGTAGCCCTTTTGATTACCTCTGATTTATTTCAGAAAACAATAATTAGGAGGAAACAATAATTTCAGCACACCCAACAATGAATGTAAATTACAAAGACATAAGGCTCTATGAGGTAAGACTGTAAATTCAAATATTTTCATGTGCAGATAGCTGGATTAAACTAGAAAATATATGGCACAATCAGCCATTAACATAAAAATAACTGTTCAAATGTCCTTGTGATACACTTTAACGTATTCAACAACTTTCTGCATTGTATTTTCTAAACAAAAAATGTACATAACTTACCATTTTCCTAGGGTTTCAATAGTTTTTCAAAGATAATGACCAGGTCATAAAGAGGTAGTCCTTTATGCATGCAAGATTCAGTATATATCTGGCAGTTCTAGTAGGTGGAAAAAAATCCAAAACATAAGTTTAGCCTATAGAGATCCGTGGTTCAATCCAGGCAATTGCTAATCTAAAGTAAATAAAAATATGAGGAAAAGTGTGTCATTTCTAGTGTATGAAGAATTGTTAGGGCATTTTGCCTTTGATTCCTCCAAAACACTCCTCTGAATAATCTCAATTAGTCTGAATACTCCATTCAAAGTACTCCTGAGTGCTCTGACTGGCAACAAAAAATTTCCAAAATTAATTAATTAAGCTTAAAACTATACCTAATTTTTTTGTGGCCATAGCTGTCATAAACTCTGATAAGGAATGCTGAATTAGGACATGACTAAACACTTACTCTAAGAAAATCAAATTATGCTTGATGTTCTAAAAGTCCTACAGATTACTGAATTATCAGACTAATTAGTAAGAGAGGGAAAAAGCTATTAAAAACATAAAGTCCAGTTTAAAAATGGATTGAGGTCTATCCCATCATCCAGCTGAACAGCCTGTCCATTTCCCTTAAGGCTCAGGGAAAACTATTACAGCACTCAGTGTAAAAAAGCAGAGTACGTAAATTTCAGTTATGAAGAACTCGTGCATTTGACAAGGCATTTACAATCTTTTCTAAATTCAGCCCGACCCCTCTTCATGCCGCATGCAGATCCGCCAAAAAGAGAAAAACAAAGCCACAATTTTCTGTCCCAGTTTCTGTTTAAGAGAGATATGTCAAACAAAATGACTTTGTTTGGTAAGTAAGCACGTGTTAATCTCTCACTTCACAACCAGAGAAATGAGATATAAGAAATAAGGCAATTTTCACAAATTCAAACATAAAGTCTACTTTTGAACCATTAATTTGGAGACCAGTATACAGTGTGATTGCTAGATCTCTCTTGCCTTCTGCACAAATTAGACAGGGAGCAGGAAAACACGTTTGGGAGGATTCTCTCTTCCTTTCACCATCGCACTGTGGCCGCTCACCTGCCACTGACAGGTTTTAGCACAGGTATCCCTGAAGGACGAACTCCAGTTTTGCAGAACTTGATAACGTTTTGAAGATGTTCTTAAAAGTTATTTCTCGTTAGGGCATTAGAGACATTGCAGAAAGGACAACGTCCCTGCTATTGAATTACTGGTTTGACCTAAAGCGCGATTGCAACAAGGCATCGAGCAGAAACGAACCAACAGGGACTGATACCGGAGCTCCGCCGGAGCAGGATCCTGCACCTGCTGAGGGCGGCAGGGCGATACAAACACCCGAGTCCCGAAGTGACTGTTTAGCTGAAGACGCGGAGATCAAAGTCTCTCGTGAAACACCCTGGCAAACCTCAAACTAAATACGTAGCTCCTGGGACTTCACCCGCACACCGAGCGCACACATCGCTGCACGGGGCGACCGGCATAGCGTTTCTGGCCGGCCCCAGCCTCCCCCTCCCGAGCCACCGCCACCCGCCTCAGCCCTCCGCCTGCTCTGCTCCAGGGACACCGCGCCGGGGGAAGGAGCCGCAGCGCCGGCGCCCGCCCATGCCGGCTCGGGCGGGCAGGGCGCTCAGCCCCACCGGGACCGGCACCGGGACCGGCACCTTCCCGCTGCCCGCCCGGCGGCCCTGGCCCGACCCTAGAGCTCCCGGCGGCGCCGGGACGAGCAGGAGGCGGCGGCAGCGCGCGGCACCGGGGGAAGCATCTCCCCTTCCCCTCCTGCGGACGAGCCGCTGTCAGCTCACCTCAGCTCCGCGGCGGCTCTGGCGGCCGGGACCCGCCGCCCGGCATGGCGTGAAGGCGCGGGAGCTGGTGTCGCCGCGCTGCCGCAGGCTGGCGGCGGTGCGGGGCGGGCACCATAAACAGGGAGGGAGGGAAGGAGGGAGGAGAGCTCTCGCCGGCGGGGCGGAAGCGCGCTGGCGAGGCCGGGCAGCGGAGGAAGTGACGCTCCGGTTGCCGCGGCGATCGCGCACCCGGTGCTGGCGGCGCGGCGCGGGCGGCGGGCAATGCTGGCGGGACAGGCCCCGCCGGGCGCCGCGGGCTGCGGCCGCCTCCTGGCAGCGGCGCTGCGGCCGCTGCTGTGCGGGCTGTCGCCGTGCTGGGTGGCGGGGCGGCAGTGCCGGGGCCTGCGGGTAGCGGAGGCGGCGACGGAGGAGGCGCAGGTGGTGCAGCGGGAGCATCGTGGCGGCGTGCCGGTGCGCCGCTACATCGCCTGCCCGCGGCTGGCGCGCACCGTGCAGCAATGCCTGCAGCGAGGGGCCGGCCCCCAGCCCCTCCTGCTCGAGTTCGCGCCCGGTGAGCTATTCCGGGGCTCCGGCCGTGCTCCCGGCGGGGGGCTCCGCCGGGGTGCGGCGCTGGTCGGCGCCACGGTGACCTTGCGGGGTCAGGGCGGGCTGCCGCCCTCGCCGCCGGCGGTACCAGCCCTCCGAAGGGATGGTGGTGCTCAGGGAAGGACGCGGGGCCTGGCTTCTCCCGTGATTTCGGGCGGGAGTGGCGGCTTCTTTGCGTTAGGGCGCTGCCCGGGACAGGATCCGTACAGGGGGTTGTCCCAGCCCGCCGCCCCGGCGGGTCACTGCTGTTCAAACTGTGCTATAGAGTAAGCAGAGATGTAAGCGTCTCTCAGGTAATATTGTGGTTTTGTGAGTGAACTTTGTCAGTAAAAGCACACCCAAGACAGGTAGCCCTTTGCAGTTACTTAATGTCTGTGGTTTTTTTATTTCTGCAGAGTGTTATTTTATCTGTAGAGATAATGTGGGTACGATTTCAAAGTATATTTCAGTTGGCAGAAGAAAAAGTAGAAGTATTTGAAACGTTATCTCCAGTGTTCCTAAGTATCTCATTGTAATGCCGTGCTTAGTGTAATTCAATGAGCAATCTCAGGCAGGCTGCCTGTAAATGGTTTTTCTATTTCTTGTTTTGAAGTGTGTTTAAACAAATACAGGCTCTCCCATATTGAAGGTGAAATGTCCCAAACGTTGTGTTGAGAAAATCACTAAAGAACGTTACTTAGAAATAGAAATGCACTTTTAAAATTTTTATTTTTATTTTTTTTTTTATTTTCCCACTTCAGGTCCTGGAATCTTGACTCAAACTCTGCTCAATGCAGGTATTAGAGTGGTAGCTCTGGAAAGTAACTTAGCTTATCTTCCAAACTTACAGGTACACTTTTGATTCAGTTGCATATTTCTAAAACCTAATTAAAGGGAAAATAAGAAATTAACTTACAATTTGTAATAGCTGTTGGATCAAAAAGGAATTAGACAGTAATTGTTACTTGTAACATCTGACATAATGGCTAATAACAGTAAGTATTGTTTGGTATTATACATTACATATGTAGAATATTTTTTAATTAGTTGATTTGACGTTTTGTGTATGCAGGAATTCAAGTTCGTACATAGTCTTTCTATGAATAGTTTCATGCATAAATTTGAAAGTAATATTAATCAGAGTCATTGTATTTGTGTATGTTTAAGCAAGAGGTCCATATGTAGCTTTAAGAAATCTGTAAAAATACTTTTAGTTATTCTGCTTATCTCGCAGTGTTATTTAATGTGTTTTCCTGTAATTGACACTTACATATTAAGACACGTGTTGTACTCTCCTGCTCACCTGGGCTTTTCATGGAAGCTGTACTAGAAGGATGGTGTTATAGTGCTGGTTTGGAACCAACAACTCACCCTCTGACTTAAAATGTGTATAAAAGGCATTCTCTCTGCATATATGAAGAATTCTAGTTGTAAATCATTAAATGAAGTTGTTTGTTTAGTTAAGTATAGTTTAGGATTTTTTTAAGGAAAAACATTGCAGAACATCGTAGTAATTTAAGAATTGTTTTAATGGCACTCAAGTTGCACAGCACAAAAAATGTCAAAATGCCCAGCACAATGAAGGAGGCAATTCTTTTTATCAGCTGTAAGAAGCAGCTCTGAGATTTGACTCTTGTTGACTGGGTAACAATTTTAAGTAATGCTTGAATATATTTTTCGTTTGGGTGGGATGTTTTGTGAGACCAGTTACTATATCCAGATTTCTTCAACTGAAGCTGATTTTATTCAGTCCCTAGAGAATAGCCTGGATGGACAATTAAAGGTCATTTATGGTGACTTCTGCAGACTGGATCCTTTGGTGAGTGGAACACTGAAACCACCTGCCGTGTGCTCTGAGAAGCTTTTTGAAACCATGGGTGTAGCAGCAGTTCCTTGGAAGGCAGGTATATGTATATGATCACACATGTTACAAATACATTTGAAGGGTGCATAGGCAGTTTGGCAAAATCTTTGGGATTTGCTTGAGGTATATGTTCTGTTTAATATATGTGCTCGATTAATGGATACTATTTTCTACACTTCAGCTTTACTTAGACTCATGATAGCTTCAAAAAATACCCCATGTGGCAATATGGGATATCAAGTATTTTCTTGTCTGTTAAAGGTTTAGTCTAACACAAACTAATCTGGGTTTAACTTTGACTAAGGCTTGAATTGTATTCATTCTTGAACAACATGAGCTCACAGACTTTCTTCTCTTAATTATTTGTAGTTTAGACATTAGAATTAATGAGATTGTCTAATATGTATTGCAAAATTTTAAAAATACCTTTACATGTTATTGAAACAGATGTACCTCTGAGAATTTTTGGAATCATGCCACACACGTTGGAAAGAAACAGACTTTGGAGGCTTCTTTTTGGCCTATATGAATGCAATTCCATATACAGATACGGAAGAGTAGAACTCAACCTCTTTATAAGTGAAAAAGAATACATGGTATGTGCGAGGTATTTTACAGGTAATGAAGATGTAGTGCTTTGCAGAACACAAACCCTTTTATATTGTATGCTTAATGTTTTTGCTGGTGAATTTTTTTCTACCAGAATTTTCAAGTCTTGTCTGTTTCCCACTTGTTCTCTTTATGCAGTGATAGCACTATCAAGAAACGTTCTCTTGTCATATAACCACAAATCTTACAAATGTGAAGACTGGTCCTTGAGAAGAATATGCAGCAGCAGACTAGCTGCTTTCCATTGTAAATTGTGAGGTGCTTAAATTCTGTAACATGCTTTTGCAACAAAATTGTTTACTAGTTGTATGTAACAGTCAACGAAGACTGAATTCAAAATGCAACTGAAAAGGATTTGGGTAGAGGATTCCAAGTTACTAAATACCATAATTAGTGAGATTCACTTGTCCTGTTGAGTTGCTTTTGTATGCAGTACTGAAAAGAACTGAGCCAAAATGTAATGATTTACGTACCTTTTTATTAATATTCTGTACACTAAGGCACAGAGCTGCTTTCTGGGTTTTCTAATGTTCCTAATTTACGCTGTCTGGAAGCTCTAGAACTGTACTTATACTTCAAGGATACCTTTTTTTCCGAGAAACTGGGAGGTTCATACAGAGCCATAAACCTTTAATTACTTGTAATCCTTTGAGGTCTGCTTACACAACCTGTGCTGTGTCTAACACCTCACTGAAAAAAAATTAAAAGTCTTAAGTATATTCTGTGAAATGACAAGTTGGACACCACTGAAATACCAACTTGCATGGCATGTTTTTAATGGCCAGATTTTTGAGTAAATACAGGGCAGCTCATTCTTTTTATGCAGTCGCTGTGTTTTTTTTTTTTTTTTTAAATTAAGTTTTATGGCTTTATTGTGAACCCTGTTAAATGAGAGTTGTGTAGTAAAAGCTGTTGGAACCTTCTTTTAGTGGGCATTGTTAGTTCCTTTTTGTTGGTTGTTTTGGTTTGGTTTCTTATTATATGACAAGGCTGTGTAAATCTATTATGACAAGTTAAATCTCCTTGCTACAATCTACTTCTTTCCTGGCCCTGTTTGAGAATAATCACAAGCTTTTCTTTGTTTCTTGTCCTGAGAGTTGTTTGATCTCTAATATTGATCAGGATGATGACTGAGCAAGTTGCTTAATGTTCAGTGAGGTCACCTGATGTTTTACTCTGCTTGCATGTCTTCTTGGGAATATTACTTTGTCAGTGCAAGCTGATAACTCTGACAAAGTTACGGTTTTTATATGTAATATGATCCCTGCTTCTCTTCTGTGTGAAACTTCTCTGCCTTAAAAGGGACCAGAAACTATGTGCTGGAGATTGATGCACAGTTCAGTTATCCAAATAAGTGCTGTGAAGAAATACTTAGCCTGTTATAATGTCTTCTAGTTGCGTCTTCTGATAAGATGTACTTAAATATCACAAAGTATGTATTTGAGGCCTAATGGAACTCTACTTTGGAATTTTAGACTTAACTGAATTTCTTTGACTTAACTGAGTTTTTTACTGCTTGTATTTATATATATTTGAATGAGGATTTTGCTTAGATAAAGAAACAGTCTTTGTTTTTGCAACAAAAAACTCTTTCTCTGCCATTTTTAGGTATTAAGAGCAAAGCCTGGGGAAGTATGGGCTTATCAAGCACTTAGTGTACTTGCACAAATAGGATGTGAAATTGAACTACTGCACAAGGTAAGTGTTTTGTACCAGCTGATATGGCCTAATGCTATGGACATGATTTTAGAAAAGAGTTTATAGTGATTTGCTATCCTAAACTAATTGGAAGCTAATTTAATGTTTAAATTAGTTGAAGAACTGTTGAAAACTTTTGTAGAAAGTATTGATGTAAAAAGCTGAAACACTCATGTTTTGTGTAAAACTCTCCATTAAGCAGCATCGTGATTCACTATGATGTCAGTATTCTTATTGCAAGCCACTGTCCTCTGAATTTTGCCATCCTATATGCTTAGGACTTCCTAAGCTGTATTCAGTAGAAATTTTTTTTTTGAGTCCTGGTGCTTTCATGTTCCAAGCATACCTGCTTCTCCTGCTACTCAGTACTTATCTTACCTTGTCAAACATAATATGATTTAGTTTTAAAAATTGTTTATGTTTTTCCCCCACCTCCACATGAACACATGGCCATCAACTTTCACTTAGTTTATGCTTTTCAGATTTACCTTTCTTTGTCCTCTCTTTTTCTAGGAACCTACCTTCATGGTTTTAAGTGTTTTTCTAGTCTAAAATTAAGTTTCGTTATCTACTGTCTTCCAAATACCTTATATCATGGGGTATATATTAAGGAGTTGAAGAATGATACTCTTTGAAGATGGTCATCTGACTAACAGGGATGAAGTGGAGGCATTTAATGTGTTTTTTGCCTCAGTCTTTAGTAATACTGATACACCTTGGACTGCCTGGTCTCCTGAGCCTGGAGGACCACGGGTGTGGGAACAGTGACTTTCCATTTGCAGACACTGAAATTGTAAGGGACCAGCTGTATCAGCTGAATGTTCACAAGTCCATGGGGCCTGATGGGATTCAATCCAGACTACTGAGGAGCAAGTGGAAACTATGGCAGGACCCCTCTCAGTTAGCTACCAAAGGTCTCAGGAGTCTAGGGAGGTTCCTGCTGACTGGCAGCTGGCCAGTGTTATTCCAATCTACGAAAAGAGTGTGAGGGAAGAGCCAGTGAACTACAGACCTGTCAATCTAACCTCAGTACCTGGAAAAATTGTGGAGAAGATTCTACTGGGTACAATTGATAGGCATTTGAAAAATAATGCAATCATCAGGCACAGTCAACATGGGTTCACAAAGGAAAGTCCTGTTTAACTCATTTGACACCCTTTTATGATAAGGTCACCTGCCCAGTGGATGAAGAGGTGGTGGGTGTCCTCTTTCTGGATTTCAGTGAGGCTTTTGACACTGCCCCTCACAGCATCTTTCTGGAGAAGTTGTCCAGCTGTACAATGAGAGAGTTCATGGTGTTCTGGGTGATGAACTGGCTGAAGGGCAGAGCTCAGAGGGATGCACTGAATGGGGCTACACCTGGCTGACCACTGGTTCAATTTGAGAGCCAATATATTGTTCAATATATTTGCCAACAATCTGGATGCAGGAGTTGAATGAACCATTAGCAGATTTCCTGATGACACCACACTGGGAGGTGCTGTTTGCTCTCTTGAGGGACAAGATGCCTTGCAGAAGGGTCTAAGCAGATTGAAGCATTGGGCAATGATTAACAGGATGAAATGAAACAAGTAAAAATGCTGGATTCTGCACCTAGCATAGAGTAACACCGAATACAAGTAGTAATTGGGAGAGAGGTGGCTGGAGAGCAGCCCTGCAGAAAGGAACTTGAGGGTGCTGGTTGGCAGCAGTTCAGTATGAGTCATCAGTGTGTTCCCTGGCAGCCAGTAGGGCAAACTGCATCCTGGGGTGCATCAAACATGGCATCATCTGCTGGTCAGTAATTGTTCCACTGAATTTAGAGTTGGTGCAGCCTTACCTTGAATATTTGGGCAGTTCTAGGTCCCACAACTTAAGAAGGTTGTGAAGATCCCTGAATGCATCTAGAGGACGGCAACAAAGCCAGTGAAAGGGCTGGAAGGAGTGTTATATGAGGAGCAGCTGAGGCCTTTGGGTTTGGCTTTTTTGGAGCAAAGGAAGCTGAGGAGGGGTGACCTCATTACTCTCTACAATTTCCTGAGGAGAGGGAGGCTAAAGGGAGATACTGAGCTCTTTTCCCTAGTATCCAGTGATAGGACACATTGGAATGGTTCAAAGCTGTGCCAGGGGAGGTTTAGACTGGACAGTAGGAAGCATTTCTTTACCAAGAGGGTGGTCAAATACTGGAACAGGCTTCCTAGAGAGGTGGTCGATGCCCCAAGAGGTATTTGGACAGTGCCCTTAACAAAATGCTTTAACTTTGTCAGCCCTGAACTGCTCAGGCAGTTGGACTAGACGATTGTTGTAGGTCCCTGCCAACTGAAATAGTCTATTCTATTATAACAAAATGCTTTAATTCTGTAATATATTTGCTTCCTCCCATAGGAGCCTTGGTCATCATTTGCAACTGATTTGAAAAATGGGAGCTTGGCAATACCAAAATCTAAGGTAAGATTGTAGTGTACACTTTTCTTCTTTTAAAGATGTAGTTAAACCACTTTTTATTAAAGGTTAAAATAACTTTATAGCAACATTTATAAATGTATTTTTTAAGAAGTGTTCTAATTAAAATTTACAAGCAGCATGTAGATTCATCAAAAAGTGACTGAAGAATTGCTATGCACTTAGAAACTGAAATAAACTATTATCCTTAGTGTCTATGATAGAAAAAATATGGTGAATAAATAGCATAAAGGAATGTTAAGAGGTATTTTTCAGAAAAAGTTACTGACAGGGAAACATCTACTTGCTTAAACAAAACAAATAGTACCACAGTTAATAACACAATCAGTATCCTGCTGGTTTTGATTAAAATGGTAACTCATATCTCCATTATAGATTTCATGTGATAGCTAATTGCTGAAAAGCATGAGTCTCAAAGCTTAAATTTGAGAAGTGCAAAAATACCTTGTGTAAACTTGTTTACTTTTCTCTTTTAAAGAAGTAATGATGTTCCTTTGTGTAAAAGAAGAATATCCCTATTTAATTCTGATAATATAAAAGCATGTTTACTTAATATTTGGTTTTACCCTCTCAGAAAACTGCTATGGTTTGAGTGTTGTTTGCAATGTTTCTTTAAGATATAAGTGAATGTAAATGACTGGGTGTGCCTTACGTGCTTAGCTGTGTTGCTGAAAAACTGTGTAGAGAGGCATATCAGGTGGATTATGCAAGATGTATTGTGATAGCTTTAGGAGAAGTACAAATGTGAGATCTACTGGACAATATATCCATTGCTGCTAATACAGAAGTACATTTATTTCAGTTAAAGACTCCATCCCAATTTCATAAAATTTTCGAGTTGCAATATTGTCTTAGTGTTACACTCAATTCCATCTTTATATACAGAAGGCAGATAGTTGAAGTGATCTGATGCCTTGCATAGTATAGGAATACTATAGCCCATATAATAGCTTGAAAGCTCACATCAAGCCTGTGTTGTCTATTTCAACTAAGAAAGTTCAGTCTTAAAATGTAAAACCAAACCTAAGTGATAGTACGTTTCTTTTGTTTTCTATTTCCTTTCCTGTTTGGGGCACGGCAGAGGTAAAGCCTGATCTTCCAATGAAATCATCAAGTTAAGACTTCTAATAAGAAATGTTAGTGGTGGTGAAAATGAAACTCTTAGCTAAAGACAGACACTGTCTATCATCTTTTCAGTGATTTATTTTGTTTTTCTTGCAGTGGCTGCCAAATGACCATTTATGTTTGGTACGACTGACTCCTCAGCAAAATCTATTTACAGGAGGCTTGAAGCCCACAAATGCAACTACCTTTATTTTCATGGTGAAACAGTGTCTTGCTAAACCTACGTCTAGACTTAGTGCCAGACTAAAGTAAGTAAGAAAGAATTACAGTTTTTATACTTTTTTCACAGAAATATAGGAAAATATTAACATATGTTCTCAAAGAGGTATTTATTTGCAGATGAAATACTGTGCTTTTTTAAAATTAATTATCTACATGTAGAATAGAAGATTTCATTTGTGCAGCCCACAATACAGTATTTTGGGGACTGTTCCTGGCCCGTATTTACAGATAATAAAAACTTGAGGTTTGACAGAAAGGTCGACAAGTATTTAGAATGTCATCATCATGGCTAGGCTTCGCGAACGAAGATTTGGGATGTATATGTGCAGTAATTCTCTGTACCTCCAATGGAGGTGAGGTCCTGTATCTACAAGAAGTTTTCACTTACTTTACAGACATAATAATAAAGCCGCCAAGACTTTTGCAGGTATAGAAATTAAAAGCTGAAAAAGTTTCAGTTTATAACAGACATCAAAGTCATGCTAATGAAAACAGCTGAAGGTTATTGAACGTGGAATGGGGATGTCCTCAAATGGCTGTTATCTAATTCAAAAATTAGGCTTTAGACTTATTTACTAATTATGAAACTGTAATTATTTTTTTTGGTATTACATTGGAGCTATTCATCTTTGTTTTATGATCAGTAGATTTCCATTTCCCAAAAATGGAAGGTGTTTACGGTCTGGAAAGCATTGACTTCTACTTGCTGATGAAAATAATGAATATACTTCTCACTTGTTGATAATAGCTTATGAAAGTTAATTTCCAGAAAGAGGAAAGAAGAAAAAGCTACTAAATTCCAGTAACTCTCTTAGCAAAGAAAGTGCAAAGAGCCTTAATGGATTTCTCTCTTAAAGCTCAGTGGTGTCCCTCATTTCAACTCAGTCCTTCAACCAGGAAGTTGAAGGCTTCTAATGTGAATCTTCTGTGTATTTATACACCCTTTTCCTGTCTGGGAAATAGTTTAATGTATGTGCACATTTATAAAGGTCTAGCTTTCATACATAGCAATGATGTAGATGGAGAGAGAGTGGATACATCTGTTTATATATAGAAGAAAATACCTGGGAGGTGTAAGTCACTAATTCATGCTATACTGAGTCATCTTGAGGATTACCTTGGCTTTAATTTCCCAGGCACTGAAGAATAACCCCTTTTTATGCTGTAATGCCTGTTACTGACTTACGCATTTCAGGTGGATGAGGGAGGGAGGGCAGGCGCCTATTCTGTAATGAGGAGGCCACCCACCCTGTAATGAAGAGACTTATGTGGCTGGCATTGTCTGTGTCTGCTGGGGGCTTTATTTGGTATTTATGTGTCTTATTAGCAGATGTTTCTTCCTGTTTGCAGTATGAATTGAAAATAACTTATGTTGTAGGAAGAGGTTGACTTCTAGAAGTTGTGAAAGAGTGAAATGGACCTTCAGATAATGTTTCTTGCTTTTTAATTTTTCACAGAAAGGAATGCTCCATTAAGACTTTGTTTGTTTGTTTCAGTTCATGGAGCTTGGACAACGGTGGCAAATTACTGAAAGCGCTAGAAATTCCAGAAAATGCTGTAATGCGTGACTTGTATCCAGAAGACTACAGGCGTCTTTTTGAGGCTTTACAAAATTCTAGTATGTTTACTGAAACCTGGTTCTATGATGAAGTCTTGGAAACTGTAAGGACCATAAACTTATAAAACTAAAGCTTTTGGAAGATCACCTTAGCTTCTGAAAGATTACTTTGATGAGAAACGGTTTAAATAAAATTACAGTTAGCTAGATGATTTCCTGTTCAAACAGGAAAATAAATTCAGCAAGTAACAAGAGCCCTTCTGTACAGGATGAAAGTAATGGATTCACAGTTATTTGAGCACAATCCTATCTGGAATGGACAAACTTTGCAACTTTTCTGGGAACTTACTAGTCACTTGCTGCTTTTGGATGTACGACTTAAATGGAACTTTTTGTTACACTGCTGTATATTTACAACATTTAAAAAAAGTTAACAGACCAAATAATGATTATTTGTCTGGTTGGTATTTTAGTTCTTAGTGATTTGAATGCCTTTTGGACAGATTACCAAAATACATAGGTCTTTACAACCACTGAGTCTGCTATATTGTCTCGTTATCTAAAAACCTTGCAGTCTCAAGTCAGCAATATATTAATAAATAATTAGCGGTGTGTTACTATAAGACAAGGTAATGACTGCATGATAAAACAGTAACTGGGAGTTGCTTTAAGTAAAGATTGTAATATCTGTGGGAAAAAGTTGTAACAGTTCTTTCTTTTGAAAATAACACAGGACAGTCTGTACTGGTTTTCAATACACAAACAGCTATATGTGTATGGGGATTATTTTAGGTCCAAAGGTCACCAGAATATTCAGTGCTGTATAAACAATTTGGAAAAATGAAAATAAAATCATTTTATTTGAAACCGTTGCCCATGTTTTTGTTTAATGTGTAATACATGTACAAAAAATTTACTTAGCCATAGTACTCCATAACACAACCTGTTCCTAATTTCTCTTCCTATCTTACCATGTAACTGTTCTGTTGTCCAATAAGGCTGAGAGGCTGTACTGGTTCTGTGCTCTATACTGTACCCTCTAGGAAGCACTGTGGCCAAAAATACGCCTCTTTAGCAAAGTACAAGTTAATAAAATGCCTTTGGTGAAGGCTGAGCTATTTTCAGACTTTGGAAAACAGCAGTGCCCAAAACACTGCAAACACAGAATTGTATTTCTTAAACAGAGTGTGAAGTACAGATGTGACAAACATTCATCTTGGTCTTCTGCAGAGGGAAAACTGAGCAGCCTCAGTTGCCTCTGCTAGGTAGGCCATAGCTCTCTTGAAGCTGCTGGTAAGCTTTTCTGATGTTATGATGAAACTCCTGGAAAGGCTGAGGCGTAATTTGCAGTCTCTCTCTGAGTGTTGCTGGTGTTACAGTGTAAGCCATGAAGGTTTTAGGCTTGCTTTCTGTTCATGTCTCTGTTTCGGATAACTTGCATTGTAAATTGACCATGAATGGCAAACTTGCATTAACAGAAGCAATTCCACCTTTTTCAGTCTCATTAGATGGTAACTGTCTTACCTACTGTTCTGTGAGAGTTCTTGTCTCCTAGGCTGATCACCCACAGACACTTTGAATCAAAATATCTCCCTGTTGTTGCAGAAAGATGTCATACCACCATACTAGGAGAAGTATTCAATGCATAAAATGTAAGACCACCACTGTCTAAATAAACATCTTTAACTGTGTGCTGATAACATTTCAAACATGAACTGAAAAAAAATTGTTTTATTTTGATGCTGTTAGAAAGCAGCATTTACTTAGCCAGTGCAGAGACTCCCACTGTAACAGCAGGAGTCTGTAAGTGGAGGGAATATTGCGTAACTGTGGACTTAAAAGGAGGAGATTTAATGGTCACCAGAAATCTGCCATTAAGGTTAAGTGTAAGCAATGTTTAGCCCTGAACACAAATGTGAAGTGTGTCAGCGGAGGGGCTTGGAACAGATTGCTCACAGACCAATATGATCGACAAAATGTCCGCTTTATTACAAAAGGATACTCGTTATATACTGTTACTACACCCCTACATGTGATCACCTCTTCTACAGTATTGGATACATAAAAGAAACATACTCTGTTGTCCAGTGCTATATTGGACTATAACAGGTGTCCATATGAGCTGAGGGCACACGTTTACCTTTCAAGACTCCTCCTTAACCTTGGCACTGATCCTCCTTTGTTGTAGCTTCAGAGGCTGAAGCCATGTTAACTACACAGCAGTTTTTACTGTCTGCACCCAGCCGTGCCAAGGCCTACAGAAATGCAGAAAAAATTGTTCATACAAGCTTTATTCTCCTAACAGAAGTGGAGAAATGTCATTATAAAAATGGTTTTGGTATTCATGGAAGAGATGGAAAAAGTGAAAATTACTGTTGTACGTGAATAAATACATGGGTAGTGAAAATTAATTAGGTCCGTGGATTTGATTAATTGATGCTATTCACTCTACTTTCTACTGTTGCAGGATTACAGCTTTTGTAGGATAACGTTGACTGTAAACTTTCACTTCACTTTCAAGTTTTAAACTGTATATAAAGGTTTGTCATACATTCTTGTTATGATTTTTAACCAACCCTCTACCACTTGTATTCCTTTCCTTTGCATAACTCTCTTTGCCATATTCCTCTGTACGTTTATGGAAAATTGAGGCAGCCATCTCTTCAGTTACTTTTGATTCACATAAATACAAGGGCAGAACTTGAAACTAGGAAAACAGTATATAAATTCAGGTTAACATATACAGTTCTATAACCATCAAAAAAGCTTTTCAAAGAGAAAACTGCAATTTCACTCAAAATTTAACATGACAGACTTTCTCAGAAGAGATGATCTTCATGCTAAGGTTTACAGGAACCATTTTCTATCATGGTGGGAGAGAAAAGTTTCCCATTTCTGAAAGTGCATTAATTTGTGAGTTACTGTGCCAGATACAGTAAATCAGAAATAGTATTTTGAAATAGGCACTGACATTTGAAAATGTTGCACAATTCAGTTGTTCTGAATATCTTAAATATAAGATATTTAAGATATGTTTAAGATATATCTATTTAAGATATAAAGTAATAGATTTTTTAAATTACACTGATTAGCTGAAAAATTTTGGGCAAATTTATTTTTTCCTATGTTTTTCTGTCTTCAAATCTGTGATCTTGGATGAGATGGAGATTACAACATTCATACGCATACTTCAGGGAAGGTCCACAGTATACCTAGTCCTTTCAATTATTTCCAAACTGCGGGGTTGTGGTTGCTTTTTTTATTTTCCCTTTTCTCCCAAGACCAATGTAATACACAAACCTCTGAAACGTGAACCACACATGACACAGCTACTCGGTAAAACGCTTTTTTTTAAGTGTTGCACCTGCTCTTCCAATACTGTTTCATAGAGGAGCTACCAAAAATGGCTTTTGGCATCCCATATTAAAGCACCCATATATCATAGTTTCTATGTTGATGATAACTTTAGAGATGCTAAGTCTTTTCCAATGGTGCTCATCATTTGTACCATCCACCTGCCTGTGGAAGAAAATTACACGACTGTGATGGCAATTGCCTAATTTTTTTACTATTAACTATATTAAAATCATAACAAACACAAATAGAAACAGAAGTAAACTTAGTCCTTATGGTGTCCAGTTAATAAGAAATTTTGCCAATAAGAAATTTGGAATTAGAAGATCAGTCAAGTTGAATTCTATAGTCAGTTCACTTTTGATCCAGAGGAAGAGTTTGTGACCTTGTAGTAATTAACACAGTAGATGCGGTTGTAAGGGGTTGTTAAGGTGGAATGTGTATATACTGGCTACTAGACCTGTTCAGCATTGAACATTTTAATAATTAGAGCTCAGCCTTGCAGGTAGTAATGATAATGTTGATAGAAATACCAACATAAAACTCGAGAAACAGATTGTGTGGTGTAGTTTAAGACATTCAAGTGCGACAGGAAGAACCTGAGGCTTCCTGAGAAACATGTTGAATTAATTGGTTTGTCAGGCTGAACGCAGTCTGTGGGGCTGCATATTGAAAATTCCAACCTGAGCTTTGCAAGCCTTTAATTAGCAAACCTGTATCTTTCTTTTGTAAACGTTGAGAAAATGGAAATAACAAGCAACTTTTCCAGAAAGAACAAGAAGTCAGTGGGAGATGTTTATTCACTCACGTTGTATCCTTTCTCAACAGCTACTGCGTCTTTCCCTGTGTGGGCTGTTTTAACGTCACTGCTAAAATTAGGAACGCTGGCTGTCCCCAGCTGATAGAACGCAACATGCAGCAAACACATGAAGCCCAAGGGAAATTAGGAGTAGTTAAGAAACACCAAATGAAACAGTCAATTACTCATAATGTAAGCAAGTCTTCAACCCTTGATGTAGTTGGTTCTATTGATAAGACCCCAAATAGGCGAAACAGCTAAGAACTGTGTAAGCGTGCCTCTGTCGTTTGAAGGAAATTGAGGCAGGGAAGACACAAATAACAGTGGAATGGTTTTGTAAAGTTCCTAGTAAAAAAAAAATCAGCAGATAAAATCTGTTGCTGTGAGTGAAATTTATTATGACTTTGTGCTTAAAATGCTTCTGCAGTGATTTTTAATTTTACATTCTAGAATCAATTTTTTATTAGCACACCAACACTGAAAGTGAAGAGACCTCTTCAAGAGACACATGCTCATAAAAGATTTCTCTGTGCTTACAAGATTTCAACTCATTATTTGATAGCTATTCTAAGTCACTTGATAGCTATTCTAGGCCATTAGTAACACAGATTTTGTACAATCCAGAATTTAACATTTTGTGTTTTGAGCCATATTTTGCTCCCAGAAAAATTCCCATTCTGTGTTGTTTGGAATGGGTATTGCACATTTATGACTAAAGAGCAGAATGTGAATTATTTCATTATTGCAATTGTTTCTCTAAATTCATGTTGTAAAACATGCTGTCTTGAGATAGAAGAGCTAAACTTCCACTACATTGTTTCCTGGCTGCAAGGAAGTATGACTAATTCAGCAGCATCAGCCACAATTAAGTGGTATTTCCCACAAAAGTGCCCTCATTACATGCCTTGAGAGCTGCTTCTGTCCAGAATGTGTCATGCACTTCAAATAGCTCTTGAGAAGTCTGACCTGTTTAGGTCCAGTGTATGACTCGGTCATATAAAACCACCATACTGATAACAGGGAATAACTTCAACTACATATAGTCAGGGGCTAAATAACCACTTATTGGAATATATAGCCTGAGTATCATTATGCTTCTCAGAAAATTCTCATTGATATTCCCAAATACATCCAAATTGGGCATTCCACTGATCACCATTGCTTAAAGACTGTGTTGAATGGCCCTCCTAGGCAGACCAGCCTATACTATGTAGATGTAGATATCCAGAATCAGCTCGTTGTACAGAAGTCAAAATATCCAACACTGCAATGAAAATGTTTCTGATGTGTTAAAAGCTTACCCACACTAAAAAAACTCTATTACTACAATTACGCTTTTGCATCACTTGAAATGCAATGTCAGCTAAAAGCTGATCTTGGGCTTCTGTGGCTTATTTTACTTACGCCAAACTGATGGAAGTCCCTTCAGCTATTCATACTTTGGTTTTGCTAGAGTAGCTGGGCTCTTCAAGGTTGTGGTTTTCATTTTGTTTGTGTGTGAGAGAGACAATAGACTGTCATTCCCTCAGATATGTTTCTGCACTTTGCGAGAACTTGTTGTGTTATGGGACATGTGAGTGAGAAAACCTGACATGGAAAACTGAGAAAATAATGAAAATTACTTCTGGTAATGTATATTCATATTAGCTCTTCCCTGAGTGCACCTTTTGCAGTTCGCAGGTAAGACTTTAAGTTCATGCTTTTTGCATATTGAGTATTCATTTGTTAAATTTATGCACTAATAGGTATAGATGCTACCTTCTGCTATTACTGGGTTTGTTTTTTTCACAGTTTTTGGGCAATGTCTGCTTAGAAACTCGATAAAACAGCATAGACAGGGAAATGCAGATCACATAGGTGAAGGAGTAAAGCATACAAGCCAAATACAGAGCTAGTCATCTAATATTTTAGTAACTGCTAAGGATAATTCTTGAGAACCTCACACTACCACCGTAATTGAACACTTTTAAAAAATTTGCTAGGAGGGCTAAAGATAAACATCGTAATGTGCATAATGATTTCACTGACAGCCAGATTGCTGTCAGTTCTTTTGGTAATGAATTACATCATTGCAGCATTTAAATGAATGTTAAAATAAATTTTTCTGTGAAAATCTTGTGACTTGATTCTTCCCAATAGCAGTATTTTGGATATTTATACTGTCATTCCTGATTACTTTGTTGCAACTTGGAGGGAAACAATCGCGAACTGAAATAATCATTACTGAGAACACAACTTGAGTGTGTTTTAGCAATGCACACCTGTTTTGCAGAGCTGTTAGGTCGTCTTCTCGTTGTGCTTTGACAGGATGACTCAACTGCCTTTTCCAAAACACAAGCCCTACCTCCCTCTATAGGCATAATGAGGAAAACCAGACTAAGTCAATTTGCATCACAGTGTGTAATCTCATAAATGAACAAAAGCTATGTAGACCCACAGAGAAAGAATTTATCATCTCATGGGCTTTGAGCATCAACATTTCAGATTAGTTGTCTTAGTTAATCCAGCAAGTGTTTTTCTTTTCCCCTTGTCGTTTATCTGGTCCCTGTAACCGATGGCTCTGCCAAGAAGTAATCTGGTGTATGGGGTGCATTGTCAGTGACAAACACTGCCAGAGATTAGGTACCCAGCAGTTTCTGGCCCAGCCATACTTCTTTGTATTCAGATCACAATGAGATCCAGAAATACATTCAGATGCTAGTTCATAAATAAAATGTCCTGTTTTGGGGTGTTTTTTGACAGAATCATTTTCATATCTCTTCCTTTGTGAACCAAACTGTTTAATATTTTGATCAAGATAATGAACTGAAAGGTGTATAATTTGCAACAAATGGGTATGCACATGATGAAGCCCCTGTCTCAGATCTGACTCTTTTATGCTGGTTTCAATGCTGCATCAGTGAAGAAAACTCACAGAGAAACCCTTGTGTGCCAAGACAAAAATAGCATGATTTCCCCTTTGCAGCACATTGAAGGATGAAGAAGAGTTGTTGCATTAACATGCATCAGCTGCCTGGCTTGAGGGGCTCTCTGATTGCCTGCGGCCCCTTGGAGGACATGGGCCTGGGCTGGGGCTGAGTAGGACCTGGAGAAGTTCCCTCCATTACATACAAAGCTGCAGGGATGCAACCTCCAAGTGTCCTCATTTGTGGTTTTTTGCACTTCCATGTCAGCATTGAAGCTGGGTGGGTACAGGAAAGAATCAGGAATGGTGCTGGACAAGGCTAATGTGGCTGCTGGGACTTCCTATCGCTACAGGTTCCTTCTGAGGCTGACCTGCAGCAGCTGTGAGGTGTCTGCATCACAAGGGCTCCCTGTATTGTGCTTAACAAGATTTACTATTATACATTTCATGACTGCCCCTCATTCCCTTTAAAAACAAACCAACCAACCCACAAAGTCCTACAGCAACTGAAGAAACTCCAGAATACTGTTTGTAGTTGGCCATGGAAACACTGACAGCCACTGCAGTTGGTATCACAGGGTGATGTGTTAATTGAAATTCTCTTATGAGGAAAGGCTAAGAGAGCTGAGCTTGTTCAGCCTTGAGAAGAAATGAGTAAGAGGAGACCTCACTAATGTGTATAAATATCTGAAGGGAGAGTGCCAAGAGGATGGAGCCAGGCTCTTCTCAGCGGGGCCAAGCAATAGGACGAGAGCCAACAGGCAGATGCACAGGAAGTTCCACCTGAACACGAGGAAGAACTTCTTTACTGTGTGGGTGACTGCACACTGGAACAGATTGTCCAGAGAGGTTGTGGAGTCTCCCTCACTGGAGATATTCAAGAACTGCCTGTACACAAACCTGTGCAATGTGCTCTAGGCTGACCCTGCTTGAGCAGGGAGGTTGGACCAGATGACCCACTGTTGTCCCTTCTAACCTTACCCATTCTGGGATTCTGTTAAATGTATTATTAACCCCCTCTTCGGTCAAAGGGCTGCCCTCTGCCCCACGGCCTTTCAGTGCAGCTGTCCTGTCCAGTCCTGTGCCACGACACAGGAGTACGAATAACCTCCTCAGCTCAACCTCTGCAGTCCCACCCGGCCTTGGCCCTGACTTAAGATGGCGGTGGCAGCACCGCGTCACGTGCCGGCGGGCGGGGCCGCCCGCGCTCCCCTCTCCCCGTGGCGGCGCGCGCGGAAGGATGGAGTCGGCGGTGCTGGAGCGGTTCCCAAGCCCGGGCAAGGGTAGCGGCCTCCGCTCCCGCCGGCGGGTGCGGCCCGGCGAGCTGCTCTACCGCGCCGAGCCCTTCGCCTACGTCCTCACTAAGGAGCAGCTGGGCAGCCTATGCGAACGCTGCTTGCGCAGGTACCTGCGGGACGGCACGGCCGCCCTTCCCCCGCCCCGCCCGGGCAGCGCCGCCCCTTCCGCCGGGGCGGGGCAGTGCCGGGCCGGGCCGGGCAGTGCGGCGGGGGATGGGGGGGTCTATTCCCCGGAAAGGAGCCGGCTGTACCGTGCGGGATGGGGGTCTCTCTCCTGGGGAGGAGGAGGCTGTGCCGGGTCTCGGCGGCCAGGTGCCGCCGGGGCTGAGGGGTGCGACTTGCTGCTTCCCGCCGCTCCTTTAAGTCGTGGCTTTTTTTTTTTTTAAAGGCTTTTTTGCGCATTCGCTTCTTCCCGGACGCCCGGAATTTGGTGGCAGTTTCCCGGGCTGGTCGGAGCCGGCAGTGCCGGCGCGGCTCGGTGCGGTGCCGCTGCGCCGCGGCGTTTTCCCGTGGGGCTGGCGGTACCTGGAGGCTCCGGTTTTCCCTTAGGTGTTCCTGAGCCGGGCGGGGACAAAACGGAACTCTGCCCTGGGCTTTCGCAGAGGTGACGAGGCGCCAGCCTTCATGAAATAGGCATTGAGCTTCTTGTCGACCGCGCAGATTTATCCCGTTTAAGGAGCACGTGGTTTTGAGACATGCGTTAAATAAACGTGTTCCGTCTTCCCCCACATCCTTACGGGTGGAAACTGACAAACTCACGTAACCTTTCTGTGGTTGTTTAGAAACAAACAAGCAAACCTGTTTTCTAACCTTTAGCAATTTCCCAGCAAGCCAGACTGTGATGGGTTGTTTGTAGATCTGTGTATTAAGACCTGAAACATATTGGTAGGTAATCCAAACCCATATATAATTGCCAAGAAATGAAGAAAAGAGGAGAAAATCCAATACTGCTAGCTTTTTGTTTGTTTGTTTTATTTCTGGTTTATTTTATTTTTAAAATACTTTAAGTTTTGTTTGTTGAAACAATCGCTGTGATTTGCTCTGTGTCCTTTTTTTTCTCAGGACACCTTAGCTTCTGGTTTAAGATAATGTGTCCTCGTTTTCTCAGAGAAAAGTTTGACGATGTATTCCAAGTCATGCTTTCATCTCGCCTCATCATACTCAGACAAACCGCAAGCAAACACCGAAGTCAAAACCAGATTTTTAGCTAATATATTTATGAAGTTTGACTGGTGACATCAGAGTCCTTCAGGGTGGCGACTGTCTGTATCTTTTCAATTTGAAGTTGTGAGAGGCTGCAGACTTTGGAAGATGGGTTGAATGCAGCAACAGGTGGAATAAAAATCAATCTGAAGTGTTTGGATGTAGATGCATAACCAGGGCATGTTTTGTTGGCAGAAATAGTAGTGTTACCAACTTGTTATATCGTGAAAGGTTATCTATTCTTTTTTTTCCTAAATGGTGATATAATTAAATTAAAAAAGTTAAATAAGGAAGTTAAAAATATTTTTCCACCAGTCGTCTTCCTTTTTTGAAATATACTGTGGCTAGACAGAGTTTATAGATAAGACTGTCCAAAGGGACTTTCTTAAAGGCAGTGGCTTTCTATTGAATGGACTTAGTTAAATTAGTGAGTGATACATAAATCCATACATGATCCATACACAGATCTCAATTTTTTTTTTTTTTTGTAATGGACGGAAATTAGAGAAACGGTGAAGTATTGCTAAACTGGAATGTGGAATTGAACTTTTTCATGAATCTGGTTTTGATCTGGTTGAATCTGGAGTGATCTTCGTTCAAAACAAGGTATCAGAAAAATCATTACTGCTCATTTTCAGGACTACTGATAAAAGTCGTGTTGTCCACTTCTGTTCCTGTTTTTCAATCTGATCTTTAGGTGGCAGTACAGGAATGCAAATAAAAAAGAAAGTCTCGTTCTTTACATTGATTTAGCATGTTAGCAATCTTATATATGCAATTAATGTTTGAGGCTTTACACTGTGAAGTGTAATTCTAAACTTGCTTTTGTCTGTCAGCATGTAGTAGTAAATGTTGTTTGATGCAGCTTTTGACTGTGTGACAAGTGTTGGCTGAGGCAGAAGATAGGTAATGATGTGCAGAATATTTTCTTTCTGGACAGCTTGCTGAGAGGCAGCAAGGTCTCACCAGGATTTGGGGTCATAGGCTTATTACAGTGCTGACTTTGTGACCTTGGCCGAGTCTTACAGCAAGGGTCTGAGATATCAATGCAGGGTAAGGATGGCTGTTGGGGGCAGTTTTCTGCTCTGTTTCAGAGAGGAAAGCTCAGACAGTGCAGAAGTTCTGCTTAGTCATACCTCAGTTAAAGTGAATGTTATTATGGATTTAAAATACTGAAATGTTTATATATATGTGTGTATATACATATATAGTTAATGCATCTAATGGTAGAAAAACTAACAACCCTTCCTTACCTTATTGGAACTGTTTTCATAGTGAAATTAAAAGTTTTGGTCAGTGTTATTAGATTTATGTTATATGCAGATCAGATGGTAGGTTTTTGTAACTTTCTCCCCTTCTGTGAATTCTTCTTCAAATGTATATAAATAGAAAATATATTTTCCAATGAAGAGGTTCATGTTGTTTTCTATACAAGGCTGGGCTAAAATACTTTACTATAGCTGATTTAATATGATAGCATAGCTGTTTGAATTATATTCCTTTAGCAATTAAACAAATACTATCCTGAAGTAGGATACATAGTAAAGATTTGCTCTGAAATACAAATTTTGATAAAGAAGAGTGTCTGTCGACAGTGTGTATTTCTATGGAAGCAGTGCCTTGAGAGAACACATAACGTTGTGTTGCATGATGGTACATTTTTTGCAAGGGTATCTGTAGTGTTAGGGTCAGTGCCTTTCTGGAAACATGCTGGTTTTGCTTTGTGGAAGTTTGACAAGATTTGAATGGCCAGCATCTATTCCCAGCAATTTACTGGGGAAAGCAACAGAAAAGATTCTTCCTCTCCTATTAACTAAAAATTTTCCATACAGCTTTTTCCATGCTTCAATACTTCTTTAATGTGGGGTCAGTGGCAGTACAGCTCAGTACAGGTTTATGTAGTGGTACTGAAGGGTAAAGCAAGCTGTTCTGTTTACAAATTTAGGGGATTTGGCTGTACTTTCCATTCTGTTGCAAGTTGATAAAAGTGGTGAATAAATCTAACTGCTAGTGATCCCCAGAGGCTTCCATCACCCTTCTCTGTTCTGGAAAGCAACTATGGTACCTTAGTTTTTCTTCTCTATCCTTTACCCAGCTCTCAGGCTATAAAATGACCTTTCTTCCATTCCTTGACAATTTAGCTTAATTAAGCCTTTTCACAATTACATTATGTTCAGTGGACTCCTTTTATTTGTTTGTGAGTTGACACTTTCGTAGAATTTGGGCAAGTTAGAAAAGTAGGCTGTCCTTTTGCGGGAGCTGTGCTTGCTCTGTGTTTGTAGATTTTATTAATCCAGGTGACTAATGATTTCATTCTTGATTATAGTCTCTATTGTCTTCCCTGGGTCAGAAAACTAGGCTTGCAGTTTGCATAGTCAGCTGAGTGTGATGACTGAATTTTTTTTTCATTTCCTTAAAAAAGCAAATTAACTGCAAACACTGGAGTTAATTATATGTTTAGAGCTCTTCTGTTAATGTTACATGAGATTATGGAAGATTCCAGAATAAATCAGGAAATAGTGATATTCTCAAATTTCTACGCAAAATTTTAAGGTTAAAGGAAAGACTTATCCCTTTTTCTGCCTTTAATTGGTACTATTTTTAATTTCACTTTTAAAAAAAAATTTATAGTGTATTAGAATTTGCTTTTGTATAGTTGATCAGATTAGAAGTTCCATTAAAATCTGGATATAGCGAGTTACTTCTTGATATAACAAAATAGTCCTAAATCAGTATTGACTTTTAATGGTGGACAGTTTAACATTGCAAAGTTTGCTTGCATATGCTGATTTATCAGGCTGTTTGCTTTACCTGTGGTGTTGCTCAGTTTGCTCAGCTTGTTATATCTTTACATGGCCTGTAAAGACGTGCTTTGTCTGATAAGTGAATGCAGAAGTAGCATCTTAGTGCCTGGCAGTTCTCTTCTTCTGCATACTCAATGTTCTATTGGCCATTAATCCCCACTGATTGAGTTTTCTGCAAGGTAGTGATGGTATTGCTTGGTCTGACTTTCAGATTTTGAATTGAAAATATATCCAGTCTGTTATAGATGGGAGTCAAAATGAGGTGAAAGTCAATTATGCCTTGCTTTTCACAGAACATTTTTGTGATGGGTTGTAGTTACAGGAATCCGCTGCAAGAAAATTTAAGTCCTCGTTGATACTTAGGAGCAAACCAACAAACTTTCTAGAATCTGAGTCTCAGAGAAAGTAGGAAAAAGAGGTCACGCTAGTATATTTCAAAATGCTATACCACTTATACCTTTAAAGGAAAGAAACACTTAAGAAAAGTGAATATTTGAGAATAGGTAATGAACAACATTATGTATAGACTACAAAATAAAAGGCGTGTTTCTTATTTGGGTAAGGTCAGAGGTTCAGACTCTGGTAACAGATTAAGAGGAAGTAGGAATGTGGTTTTGAATGACTACAAGTTTTCTAAACATATTTAGAAAGAGGAAAACCATTTAAACTGGGAGTGGTGGTAAGCTAGATATTATTGCAGTATGGGAAATATAACCAAGAATTTACCAAATAGTTGGGTGATTACAAAGTGCTAAACACAGGCCAGCAATTGTATGCTCCTTACTTGATTTCATCTGACTTAAAAATAGCTAAATGGAAACACCTTTACATTCAGGACTGTGTCTTCAGCATTGACACACTCTTAAATTAGCTGCTAGTTAATTTATCATTATTGTTTTAAGTAGTAATTAATAATAATGTTACACTTGTTATTATCATTATCATAAAAGTTGACGTACCACTGTTACAGTGTGGAGTGCCTAAGTTAATGGCATCCTGAAGGTACAAAAATACTGTTAAGTTATAACCATGGTATGGAATTTTTTAAGTAGAGAGAAGCAGAGTTTGAGTCAGAAAGAGCATATGTCAAGGAGGATGGTTGTGATTGTGTGATCCTTTGTACCACTGTGACCCTGGCTTGGAGTAGTGCAGTTCTGCCTGAGGACAACTAGTCTTCAAGTGTATCCCTTTCACACTGCAATAGGGAGGTCGAGAGAGGAGCTCCTTATTTTGGCTCTGTAACAATGAGAGTTTCTCCATGAAGGTGCTGTCACTCACCAGTAAACCTAAAATGCTTCCTTAAGCACCAAAGAGAACATCTCTCTCATATCAGAGCACCGGAGTTCTGCTGCTTCCAGTTTTGCTGGGTGATTAGGTGCGAGCTAAGGGATGCTCTTTCTTTTTGTGAATTGAAGGTTAGCCTCTATGAGACTTCCAGTAATGCATGAGGTTATAAAATCTACATGATCTCCTGATTTATATCTGAAAAATACTTCTGTTGCTGCTTAATACAGAAATAGCTTTAAACCTATGCTAGTTTCTTGAAAATATCCTGTTTTGTTGCTCTAGGTGCTCCTAGTAAACTTGTATTTTGTATTTTGTTCTACTGGAATTCTAAAATATGGAAAACTAGTATTTGATGATACATGCTTTGATTTTTTTTTAACTTTCCATCAATTCTCATCAAATGAAGATAATTATTATATTTTTTTGAGATAGAGAACAAAATAAATGTTTTGTAGTTTGCTTGTATAGAAAGGGTTTTTTTCCCCTCTAGAGTATTGTAGTTTCATGATTGTTTATACAATGGAATAGCAAGGTTTTAAAAATTCCTCAAACATATATAAAAAAATAATTCTTGCCACATAAAACTTGCCACACAAATGAATTAAAGCATGACTTGGTGCCATGTCAGTAAGTCAATAACATTTTTAAGATATGAGAAGTATAGCATGTTTCATGTTCCTTCAGCGAGAGTCAAAGTCCTAGACAGATTTTCAGTAGTTTTCAAGCTGTATAACCTTCCATGAAGTACAGGAATATAAAAAAATATCTTATTAGTGTTCCATTGCAGTGTGGAAACAGGATGAGTATTAGGAGCAGGTATGTTTTGTGCTTCCAAGGTAGGATAATCCTGGGAGTTATATGCTGTAACTTGATGCAGCGTTCTGACAGGTAGGAGTGCAATTGCAGCACTGTCTCTTAATATAAGTGATTTAGTGTGAAATAGGAGCAAAGGATGTGAAAGAAAATTGTATGTGAGATGTGCTATACGAAGTATCATAATTTCAGGTTCTATGTAAATTTGTGAGAATGTTTCTCAAGACCTCAGAAATCACACATCACCACCAACAGAAATGTTTCTATCTGTAGCTGAATGACTAATAGCCTAAAAAAAGGCAGCATTTTCCTGAGAAGAGACTTTCACTCCGCCACGTCATCTTACCACCACAGTGTTGAAGTACTTTACAAAAAGCAGGACAGAAATGCTTTTTTCTACCCTCATGCCAGCGTGAGCCATAGAAGTGGTTTTCAGGCTGCTGTCCCATGCTGCCAGGAAAATCTGCAAGAGTGAAGAAAATAGACCATAGACTCTTCTTTCCTGCAGTGTCTCATTTAGAGAAGGCCTGTAGCAGAAATTCCGCTTACACACTCCATCTCCCTTTCCTTCTGTTCAGAATCAGGTTGAAGGCAGGGAAAAGGGAGCTCTGGAATTCAGGATATCATTAATAATAAGTTGTCTTAATCTGCCCATTGATTTGGTTTATCTCCCTCGCAGCACCCTTTAGAGTGGTCAGGATTTTCCCGTGTTGCTGTTAGGAATATCCCTTGGTAGGTGTTTTCGACCAACAGTTTGGTTATCTTGGAGACTTGTTTTGGGAGTGTAATTGAGATTCTGTTTGCTATAAACCCTTCTTTCCATTGCACAGTATTTCGGTCTTCGCTCAGTGCCTCCTTACTGCTTTGAATGCTCTGGTTTTGCTTCAGGTAAGGTCTGGGTCACTGCTTATCTCTTTCTTCCCTTGCTCCGCTGTCTTGTGGTCTTGAGACTGTTGTTCATTTCTTCAGCTGCCAACCTGGCTCTGCTCCTGTTAATAATAGGAAAAACAGAAAAGGGAGAGGCACTGTTAAGAGTAAATTCTCCCAGGTTAAGAGTTTTTATTGCCATGCTTGTCATTTATGGAAAATGAAAATTTAAGTTTAGCCATGCTTTAAAGAGCCCTAAAGCTATTATCTTGTTGTGATTTTGTGTTTACAATTTCCATGCTCATACTGCTCTGTAATTTGAAAGGTATTATGTCAAAAATGTTGTCCTGTCAAACTGTGACTGACAATTTAAGTTGTAGTGATCTTGAAGATTCTACTCAATTTAGGCTTTACTGTGTATCTGCAGTACACACCTGATATTATATTTCTGTTCTGCATAGTGCAGTTTATAATATTAATGTTTAAAAATATTAATAAGCTCTGCATAAATATTCTTTGCCTGTGGTTATTGATAAAACCATGAAAACAAGTTTGTGAATTGGACTGTCTTTAGTATGCATTTTCTTAGGGTAAATTGTAATTGTACAAGTACAAAATTATAATTAGCACTACAAGGGAAAACATGAGTTATTAAAATAAGGGTAATTTCTAGCTAATGTAGTGACACAATTAGTTTCAGATATCTCCCATAGAGAGTTTTTAATTATGTGTAAGTTGTTCAAAGTTTTACACTGCATTTATTGTTTAAATTGTTTAGAAAGTGTTAATGATGTCTTGTCCATCAGCATTGGAATTCATTAACTGTTAGTGATTGCTTCCATTGTGGCTATACTCAAAAGCCACTGTGCTTTTGGCTGTATCGTGTATAGAATGATGCTGTTTTCCCTCGAAGAATCTAGTCTTCTTCAGAACCAGTTGCAACAGCTGTTTTGAATTATCCAAAATTATATGGGGGAGGCCAGTAGAATTTTCTGCATGTCTCTCTGCCACACCTCTTCATGTTTGGAAGTGGGGTATGGATCTGCATGACAACTTACCCAATGTGTCAGCTAGGAGCTGCTGAAAGGGCAGGTAGTCTTACTGCTCTCCCAAGTCCTTGCTCTCCTTCCTACATGCACCTTCTGTTTCTCCTTCAGCACTTTACTTCTTGTATGACCCATGATATACTGATGCAGAGAGATAAACTGGCAGAAAACGTACTTCATCAAAATATAAAAATCTTAATGCGCTTGAATCAACTTATTGCTGGGGGAAGAAAGGAGCTGAAGTGCCACTGAAGGGGTGGGTCAAGGTCGCATGATCAGGGCTGTGCCTTCTGGTAGTAGCTGGCCTTTAATCTGCTCTAGCTAAAAATGCAGTCTTAAAAGGACAGTTAGGGAGATTGCTGAGGTCTTATGGGTGTCTTTAGGAGAAGCATGGCTTTCAGGTGTGCAGGATTGACTGGCTTGTTAGTGTGGAGGATGATATTTTTTTGCCTTTTCCAGCCTAGTCCTGGGCCATCAGGCCCTACCTTCATTCCTTTACCAAGTTGTGTTTAGGCCATATTTTACTTCCCCAGAAGTATTTCCTAGCATTTGCTTCACTGCAGACATTTGTCATAGAATATCCTGAATTGGAAGGGATTTGTAAGTGTTTCTTACTACAAAGAAAATGTTTTCTCTTTGATTGAGTTCTTGGTTACAAAAGGAATGTCTTGACTTTTCTGACTTAATATTTGACATTGGTTTTACTTATTTTGAGACCTGCACTTAATTCCTGCAGTCACAATTCTCACAGCACCTCTGTGACTGCATGGGATATTTTCTTTAGAGGCCAAGTTAAAGTTTTGTATCATTCCCAGAGGTGTCCTGATGATTGTAGGGTTGGCACCAATTGGCACAACTGATTGAACACCAGTAATTCCTATGCTGACTCAAGCTGTAATCCCCTATTCATGCAATATTTAGCTTTCCTGTTTATCATCTTAGCTGCTAGCTGCCTTCACCTTAGGGCTTGTTATGCTATTAGCTTGGTTGCTCAAGCCTAAGTGAAATTGAAGACTGAATATTTTTTTAAATTATCTTCTTGGGTTCTGAGTACCTGATCCTGGAGTCAGTAGGTAGGAAACACAACTTCTGGTTTCACTTGGGGAGGGCTTCCCCCAGGCGTTCATGTAGAGTTTGTGTGCTGCCTATGTAATCAGGTTTAAGCATTCAAAGGAAAAAAGCCAGCAAGTGTGTTGAGAAGGACTACTTGTGAGGCTGTGGTTAGGAGTGGTTGTGATGTAGAAATGCAGAGAATGAATAAAAGATCATCATCAAGAAACAAGAGGGAGTGAAAACAGTCTTATCAGCTATAAACTCTATCTTACAATTCACACAAATATGGCTCATTCATACAATTTAATTCAAATGGCTCATTCAACTGCTAGGAGTGTGCACTAATGACCTGAAAAGACAACTTCTGTGGTGATGGCATTCTTGGTAGTGGGAAGGTAGAACTGGGAGAGAGAAGTTGAGACAAGATATTTGGTGAAGCATTGTCCTCAAAGAGGAGAGACTTGTCTCAGGAAATGTTGAGGACAAAATAAACGATGTCTGTTTCCTATGTATGTAAAATCTTTGTTCAGTGTATTTTGGCCTTCTCTGGGCAGAAACTGGTTTTTATTTATTTGTCAAGAAAAACTTAAAAGCAACTATTGTCTTTGGGTGTTTTTGTTGTTGCTATTTCTTTGTTTTAAGTACTACTTCTCCCTGGCAAGATAAACTATTAACACCTCTTCTTGCTGTGGCCTGGCTGCTATTTTCCATCACAGAAATAGAGCTTGCAACTCCTTCTGAGATAAGTGGTGTACCAAGGAAGACTTGCTGTGTATAAAAGTATATCTCTTAAATTTTACCTCCTCCATTTCTAGGTACCTTGTCTGTGAGAAATAAATTCAAGTACCACTTGGCAGATCATTGTGTTAGAAATCTTTATTGAATATTGTATGGAATGAAAAAGCTTGTGCCAGACTAGTGCATACAGTTTAATTTCCTCTGAAAAAAAAGATTGAGTTTTTTTAGTCAAACTCTGGATACAGTTATTTTAAGCATTGAGTGAAAGTTGATGTGAGCCTGTCCTTTGTGTAGTTGGCTTTGATTTCTGTGGTGTATTGACTCTTAAGTCCTCCAGCTGTTGAAAGTATCTTAGTCCAGATTTCTCAAAAACCAAAAACAGACTGAAAGATTAAGAAGAAAAATTGTAGTGGGATAGAAAACCACTTCAGAGATTTAGGTTCATAAATTTCTGTGTTGTTTTAGCAAATGAGACAGGCTACTTAGCTATTTATGAATTTTATCCTCTTGTCATATTAAAACAATCTTAGTAGTTAAAATAACTGTACAACAGATGGAATAGCCATGGAAACAGTTTCTTGAAACACTATATGAAACTCAACATGTGATGATTGATTTATCTGAAGTCTTTGCCCCAGGAAAAAGAGGCTGTGCAGTAATCCACACAAGATATGTATAATATCAGGTGTAAAACAGATAAAGCAACAAAATGTATTTTATCTTTGATAAAATCTTTTGCAGTATTATGTTTTTTTGGGCTTTTTTTAAGTTTTGGTTTTATTCCACAAAATAAGCAGATGATAGTATCTCTTACTCTAAAAATGTCCTTTTCTGTGGCTAAGACAGTAGGTGACTTGTGCTGATGAGCACTAAGAAGACTGACAGATCAGGCATAAATAACAGTGGGAAAGTTAAAAAGGCTCTCAGTTAGCAACTCAATTGCTGAAACAAGTTAATCTTTCCACTTCTAATGGATACCTAGTATTTTATTAGACTTGTGGTCAGTCTGTATGTTGCTTATATATGGGTTTTGCTACCATTTAATAGCCTTCGCTGCTTTGACAGTCACTTTGATTAAATTACACTGACTGCTTTATGTGGTTAGTGCTTTATTCTGTGTTCTGCTGAGTCAAAACTACTTAAATTAGGTTTTTACTGAAACTTCATAAGGAGTGCAGACTTGCTGAGCATTGTATGCAAAACAATTAGACCCCTCTAAAGACTTCATGAAAATTTTGGTGCAGGGTTGTTTTACTGGATTCACCTTTCTACTGAAAAGTGGACTGACATGAGAATCCTGTTGCATGTATATAAAATATGACACAGGCTGGATTCACTTGTGCTGAATTAATGCCCCTTGTGGAATTTAGGATAATAAATAAATGTGTGGAATGTGGTATGTGTGTGCTGAATTAGATATTCAACTAATTTTGCATTGACTAGGAAGTTATTGGATTTGTCAAGATTTTATTTTGATGGTACTTGTTTTATTCAGTATTTCAGGAAACATTTGCCCTTCTGGTGGTATTCAGTGCATTTCTAGAAATTTCCTTTGCAATAATACTTGTCACTTATGTTTTTATCTGAAGAGGCTATTGTAAGGATTCTCACCTGTAAGGACCAGTTGTCATTTTTCTGCCTTTCTGCCACCAGATGAAGCCTTCATGGACAGTCTTTGAACACAACTTGGGGCAAGGGGGCAATCCAATCAAAAAATGGTAGTAATCACCTCTTTTTAATTTGTCTTGCTCATGTATAAAACTGAAGATATTCTCAGGTGATGTGTATATTTTAATGCATGTATGAGAAGCACAACAGGTGTAGTTCAGATACATAATTGGAGGATTAGAGTCCTTCTTTTGTCTGTTAAATTTAATAAGGTCTTTCCTTGATTACCTATTTGAGAGAGATTTGAAGTTTATTGCATTCACCCATATATTTAGCAGTTGTTGATAGCATGTAAAATAGAAAATATTTTAATTATGTGTTTTATATCACCTTAAGGGCAATATTTGACCTTAACTCAATGGAACATCTTAAAAGTGATTATTGGCAGCAGAAAGCATATCTGCTATAAATTTAATAGTACTACTAGGAAAAAGTTCAACACCAACAGGTTTATACGTATACTTAGAATTAACATGGCTGTTTAAATTTCCTAAAATACATCCTAATTCTGCCATGCAAAACTTTTTCAAAAGCTGTGAGACTTGCTTGTCCTTGGGCCAAGAAAAAAGTGTACGTGTGAAAAAAAGCAGCCTAACTGATACCATACAAGGAGCAGAAAAGGGGCCAGTGGAATGTGAATTACAACAGACTAAAGAAAATGTCAGTGTGAAAAATTGTTTACCTGAGATGGACTCAGGAGACGTAACCTGGAGAGCTGCTCTTAGAAGAAGGGATATTAAATCTTTCTGGGAAAAACTGATCATAAAGGAAGAACATGACAGTTTTTTTAAAGTACTGGTCTTCTGTGGAAGATACTGTGGAAGATCAATTACCAATTAAAGAATTTAGCAGATGGAAGCTTAAGTTAACAATGTATGTATGGTATGAAGAGTTATGAAATATGCTTTCTGATTTTTGCATGTATGTATAAAAATCTCAGGGAGATTTGGAAAGGTGAGACCTGCAGTCCTAGTTTTCCCTGGAAAGTTACAAGACTGTGGCCCTCTGTGTGATTTGTGAGAACATTTAAAAGAATGAAGAGGAAAATATGGAACTGGGAAGACATTCATATTTGCTGTACAAGATTTGAATTTCCTGAAGTTGGAAAGCATCTTAAGGAGAGGGTAGAAATGTTTTAAGTGGACAGGATTTTTTAATTGAAAAGGTCTGTAGGCATCTTGTAAGCAAACTAGTGTGGAGGGTACTGGATTTTGAGCTGGACAGTAGCAAGTTTTGTCTTTGTATTTGGTCAGGAGAGCAGTGAGATGAAAGCACCAGTGCTAAACACATGGCTGGAAAGCCTGTGGCTGTTTGCATCCTGGTGCAAGGCTGGATATGCTGCCTGGTGGTAGAAGAGCGTACAAGTATCACAGTCCATACCAGTGAACATGGATGTTACCTGCAATTCTGAATATCCTGCTTCAGAGTTGTTTTTAGCCTCTTATCTTGTTTCTGAGTCTCAGGAGGAGTTGAATTATTAAAGGACATTTTGTCTTTGAACAGGTAGCTCTCAGCAATGTCAGTGTTTGGTGTGCACAGAATAGAGTATGTTTGGCTTTCTGCTGGGGGGAGCTGATGTAGGGCTCTGGTCACTTCTGCAGTGTTCCTTCCCCTAATCTGCTTTGAGGCAGATGAAATAATTCACAGAACCTCCCAAGTGCTTCAGAAAAGATTATGGAGCCAAAGATCTTGCTTTAGAGGTTGCCTTGGTAGTTGTGACTTTAGGAATACGTCTGTTCACAACAACTGTACTGTAGACTTATTAATTTTTAATTTTCATATCTTCTTTTTAACCTTCCCCCATGGAGTCTTACAGGCCGTAACTGTCAGTACACATACTATTTTATGACCCTTGTAGTTAGGGCTGCTTGCAAAGCACGTATTTGGTACTTTTTCTTATAGGCCTTAATAATAAAATTAATTTCCATTAAAAAGTCCTAATAGCTGTTTGTTATTAATTGAATTGCTTTTCTGCTTATAGCACATAAAAATTCAGTATTGGTTTTAAAATCTGCATTTGTTGGGACATGTCAGTGTTGATCTATTTTACAGCTGGAAGGTAACGGCATTTTTAAATGTTCATTTTATTTTCCAGATACAAAGTCACCTGCGCTGTGTGTTTACCTCTCTCCCTTTTGCTGTAAATTCTTTGAGGCATGAAATAGCTTGCCAGTTGTCTCTTATGCTTAGAAGTTAATGAATAGTTTATCAGTTTATTGCAGATAATAACTTAGCTACAAACTGCAATGCATGCATAAGCTCATTGTGTAGAATTTTTGCCTTAAGACAATGTTTAATCGGTGGTTGTAGGTTTAAGAATGTCATTCCAGGCTGTGCTTTCCCCCAGGACTCCAGAACAGAAATTTTCTCTTCCTCTGCCATCCTGCCCCATTCTACAAGCAAAACTTTTCTCAGATTTGAAATGCTTCCAATTTTGCCACAAATTTTTAGCAGCTTTTAATAGAGCAGGTGTTTTATCTTGTCATGAGTCTGTAGTATACATTCTGGTTGGTGAAAATGAATGACCTCCAGTTTTTCCCAGGTTTGTACCTATGAAATAAAGTCTGTCCTTGACATGTGTACATCTTGTTTACTGCTGTTGGGGATGTGAGTTCACAGTAAGGAACAAAAAAATCTCTGTGGACTCGTTCCTGCAATTATCTTCTATCAGAATTTCTAATAAAGACAGGAAAAGGTTTTAATTTTTTTCAGCTTGTATGGTTCCTAGAATTTGTAATTTCCAAAAGTGCATTTTTTTGTGTTCAGGTGTGTTTTCTTTTTATGCATATATGTGCTGCTTATGCAATAAGAATTTCTAGATGAATTTTAAATGGAAGAATTATGTTCTCTTAAACTTACCTTGTAGCTGAAATAAATAAATTATGTTTTAACAGTCTTTAATCTAGTTCTTATTTCTGCAAAGTTATTTCCCAACCAATTTTAGATTAAATTTATTTTAAAAATGCATTAATTCCTTCTTCTTGATTTTTTTTTTAAAGTTACTGAGGATATATTTAACACATAAATATGGTTTGCATTTGAGGAAACAAGTTATATTAGAGCAGTAGTTACTGCTGGCAAACTGATAGTTTGGTTTTGTTTTCTAGGCAGTTGGAGTACACTTGTGTGTCTCTTTCCAAGAGAATAGGAGCTGGTGCTCTTCAGCACTAATTTTGATTGGTGCCTTCCATGTGCTTCAGCTAATCTGAAATTTTAAATTAGACTGATGTTTTTGCAGTTGCAAGCAGATTTCTCAGTGAGCATTAGGTTTGTAGCTCTGTTTTCTCAGTGAACATAAAGTTTGACCTTAGGAGGTGTTTAGGTGTACCCACTCCAATTGAAGTGAATAGACATTAGACATAAGGTGCAGGACATGGGTCGTCTTGTGGGATTGAGCTGTTTCATTTCATTTGTAACCTAATCAGTATTTGAACACAAGTTTCAGGAAATGAGTGCTTACTGTTGCCATTTCATTTCTGTAAAACACTGTGGTGAATTAGAAAATTCAAGAGTACATGAGAACTCAGAACATCTGTTCAGCACTAGTGAAATGTGCATTTCACGTGCCTAGCGCAAGAAAAATGAATGCTTTAGATCCCCATATATTTTGGAGTTGCTTTTTTATTTAACCCCTTTAATGTTTTTCCTTTCCCTCTTGAATTCTTCCTCTATTATTTGCAGAAGACCTAAAAGAGTAAGCCTGCAGCATTTTTCAGGACTGTAGGATTTATAAATAATTAATTTGCTAAAGTTATGTGTGGTTAAAACTTAGACTGTGAATTTGAATTTTGTTTAGAAAATCAAGATTGAATTTTAAAGCCTGATTTATATACAGTGTATGTACAAGAAATGTGTACTTGTTTTGTCTTTTTTTTCTTTAGCGGTGTTTTGGTTTTTTTTTCCCCCTGCTTTTGTGAACTATTCTGTATAACGTTTTTGATACAAAATGTGAATCCCTCTTGGTACCAAAAGACATTATTTAGACTGTTTCTCTGAGTGTTGGTGTATTAAATAGCCTAATGCTGAGAAGTTTTCAGTAATAGAAGAGATGATTTACATCTTCAGATATGCCTCCCCTTTTTTTTCTTTTCTAATAGCAAGTGAAGATTTTGATAAATTTGTCTTTGTTATTGTTGATGCAGTTATGTTTAAATACCTTTGCTCCTTCCTCATGTTTGATCCCATCCTATGACACTGGATGGATGACGTTTTTCTGGAGATTAACTCTGCAGGATTACTCAAAAAAACACAACCCACCTGGGAAAGAAGCAGAAATTTCAAAACAGAAAGATGAGGAGGGAGTCCAATCATCCTGATTGTTTAAGCTGGGGTTAGTTCCTTGTATTCAGACAGACTGGCTTTAATCTGCAGGTTCTCCCTGAAATGTACCCTCAGTACTAATCACAGAATATGCCAAGTTGGAAGGGACTCACAAGGATCATTGAATCCAACTCAGCTGTGCACAGGACCATCCCCAAGAATCACACCACATGCCTGAGAGTATCAGCCAAACACTTCTTGAACTCTGTCAGGCTTGGTGCTGTGACCACTTCCCTGGGGAACCTGTTCCAGCGCCCAAACACCCTCTGGGTGAAGAACCCTTTTCTAATATCCAACCGAAACCTCCCCAGATGCAGTTTCAGGCCAATCCCTCAGGTCCTGTCACTGGTCACCACAGAGAAGAGATCAGTGTCTGTCTCTCCTCTTCCCCTCTCAAGGAAGTTGTAGACAGCCATGAGGTCTCCCCTCAGTCTCCTCTTCTCTGGGCTGAACAGACCAAGTGACCTCAGCCGCTCCTCATACGGCTTCCCCTCAAGGCCCTTCACCATCTTCATCGCCCTCCTTTGGACTACTCCCTAGCTACAATCTAGTAGCTTAATATCTTTCCTATATTGCAGTGACCAAAACTGCACACAATATACAAGGTAAAGCCTCACAGTGCAGAGCAGAGCGGGACAATTCCTTCCCTCAACCAACTGGTGATGCTTTGCCTGATGCCCCCCAGGACACGGTTGGCCCTCCTGGCTGCCAGGGCACTGCTGACTCATATTCAACTTGCCATCAACCAGGACCCCCAGGTCCCATTCCATGGCACTGCTTTCCAGCATCTCATTCCCCAGTCTGCATGTACATCTGGTTGCCCCATCCCAGGTGCAGAATCCGACACTTTCCCTTCTTGAACTTCATATGGTTGGTGATTACCCAGTTCTCTGATTTGTCGAAGTCTCCCTGCAGGGCCTCCCTGCCTTCGAGGGATTCAACAGCTCCTCCCAGTTTTGTGTCATCTCAAACTTGCTTAGTATCTCCTCCAGTCCTGCATCCAAATCATTTTTGAGGATGTTGAAGAGCACAGGGCCTAAGATGGAGCCCTGTGAAACCCCACTAGTGACAGTCTGATGTTCCCCCATTCACTGTTACCCTCTGCGCTCAACCCGTGAGCCAATTGCTCACCCACCACATGATGTGTTTATCTAGCTGTGTGCTGAACATTTTGTCTAGGAGGATACTAATATGGTTATCTTTCTGGCAGATAAGAAGGCACATTCAGCGTTGAAATGCAAAGTTATCTTCAAATGATTGATCTGTTTTATTGGGAATTGTCTAGCAGAATGTGAACAATGAATATGGGTCACTCTGTGACTAGAAGATACTCAGTTTTTGAGGTTTTAAATCGGGAACCAGCCTCTTACAGCGCTGAAGTGTTTAAAGCTACTTCTGTAGATACTGGCTATAATCTAAAACTCTGTACTTGTCTAAGACATAATTACTTGCTTGTTCTGGCTATTGTTGCTTGATGATTTGATGATTATTCTGCCAGCTAAGAAATGAATTTGCTAATGAGAAACAAAATGACTATGAAGAACTGATATTATGAAGGTTGAGTCAGGCTCTGAAAAAGCTATGCTGATTCTACTTTAAAAAAACTCCCTCCATTTTGAATATATGATATGGGATATAAAACTTACATATGCTGTTGCTATATGGAATGAATAACAAGTGACCTGAGACTTCAAAAAAACAGAATTGTGGATTTTATTAAGAAAATATGAGGTGGTATTGTAGTCTTCCTTGTTCAGTTGTAACAGGCTGTGCACAAAATCCATATATATCGGCTGTGGCTGCTGTCAATAACTGAGCATGTTTTAAATTATTCGTCTTTATGTGATCACTCCTGTGATCATAGAATTTTCTGTGAAATGATTTTGCTGGCTCAGAATTAATTTAAAGCATACAGAGTATAGTGGAGCAGTTAGGTGATCATGTGACACACTTGTGTGAGGTAAGATTTATTTGATAAAAAAAGACTTTGCCAGCTGTTTTTCTTTCTGCCGACAGATACCTTATATGAGTAGGGATTTTAAGGCAGTTGAATGTTACAGGAGTTCTGTCTTAACTTCTGCCAGAGTCAATTCAGTGTCATTTCTAGTTAAAAGATGTTTTTTCTTCATGGTTGTTATACATATCAGATGAAAAGAAAATAATAAATTGTTAGTATGCCATAGAGAAGAACAGAGCTTTTATTTAGCTTTGGTTTTGCAATTCAGAACTATTTGTCCTCAGAGTAGTTTGAGATGACTTGACATCATGTATTCTTCAGCTGTCCTGTGGTAACAAAATTACAAAAAAACCTGGTAACAATTCTGGTGAGGGAGGTGTGTTGCTAAGCAGTAAGTTGTAAGGGGGAGAGTATTGCTCAACTCTAATTAGTTACATTTTGTATGTGTAGTGGAAACTAGGTTAAAATAATGCAGGAACAATCACATTTGTGAGCAAAATGAAATGTAGTTTTAAAAGAGAATGTGCCTGGCATCTTAAGGTAATGGTTTTTTGTGGGGCAGTGATCCGCAGAAGGGTGAGCTCAAGAACTGAAAGCTAAGAGGGGAATCATGTGATGGGTAATGCTGTTATTGCCTCTGTAGAGGGTAGTTGAGCTTGTTTTCTGATTATCAAGAGAGTGGATCAATTTTAGTAATCAATGGAATCTTACCCCATGTGGAGCTGTCATAATGTCCCCCCTAACATGCTGCCTAGTGGCACCCCAGATCACGTGCTGTTTAAAAAACTGAAACAAAACACAAAAGAGACCCAAAAAGGGAGAATGCATTACTGACCTCCTGCTGTACTATGTGTCCTTCTCTTTCATCCGTCCTTTAAAGGGGTGCCTTAGAGAGGCACAAACCTCCCTCCCTTCCACACCCCACTAATATCTCGGTTGGAAGTTGCAGGACTGCAGCTTATTCTTCAGCCATGTGCCATTCCACTGTGCTGAGTTATTTCAGGATTGGGTGCCTGACAGGGGAAGGCTAATTCTGCTGCTTGTCTTTCAGAAGAACAGTGTGAACATTGCATCTGTCTTGGCGCACTGCACCAATTTCCAGTTGCCTGTAACTGCATCCAGAAATGTTTGGGAAGTAGAGCAGCTGATGAAGTTAAGGTAGACTGTGCATACCAACCCATTCTCCTCAGCAGCCCAGCTGTAGTATCCTGAAATAGGAAGTTTCAGCTGGCCTTCAAGAGTAAAACTGGGAAAAAGATGCATTGCTGTAGGTGATTGCAGAAATGACACAAAGGGAATGGTAGCAGGGAGGTCTAAGGAGAACTGTTTTGTTGATTGGGTGGTAACTAACTGGAGCTACAGAACTAGGATAAGCATCATGGCTGCGACTTTGCAGCCTGGCAGCAGCTGGTGGCCCAAAGGCAGGATGACACTGATGGCTGTGTTCTGCTCATTCTACTGCCTGTTCCCATCAGGTGCAGTGTGGTTAAAAGCCCCAAGCTCTCCCCTTTTATTCAGAAACTTTGTGTTGCTAATGTTAAAAACCAACCCAGAGCAAACCGTGCTTTGTTTCTTGGAGTTTACTTCAGTTAGATGTTGGATCTAAGCTGCATCATATGCAAATTGTCCTGGGTCTGTTTGTTAATTTATGCTTATTTTACAACTTCCTTAACTGTATCCAGTGTTACATGGATCCCATTTTCCAAGAGTCAGTTATGAATTTTTATGGTAATTTTTATATAAATTTTTGTGGTAATTCATGCATGTCTTATTTTAAACATAGTAGAATTATTATCCAAGATGATGCTATGGTTGTCCTCTTCTATAGAACAAACCAAATCAATGACAATATGTGCAAATTTATTCAAAGATTACAGGGAGCCTTCCTAGACATGTTTATAGCTGCAAGTCATCTGTATTCATAGTCTATCACATGCAGTGTTTATGCTGATCTGAACTATGGGAACTATGCCACTAGAGGAGACAATTTTGATTTCAAAACCATGTGAGGAGCAAGCTCACTCTTTCTTGTATTCCTGTTATGAGTAAGTGGGTTTCCTCATGAGAAATAAGCAGGGTATTGTTTTGGTAAGGGGTCAGCGATGAGGCTACACTGCTCACTGGGTGCCTGCAGTACAGCACTTAACGGGGTGTTTGGGTGCTTCTGCAGGTGCAGAATTGCAATGAATTGCTGGATTATGGTTTCCAATTATTATTTGATATTGGGTTTATGTAACAAACAGTTGAAAATAAAGATTAGGTTTCAAACTTTGTTTGAATTATTAAATTTGTATTAGGTATTTATGTTAGAAGTTTGCTTCTGAGCAAAATCAATAACTTTTAAATGCATACAAATATATGTGTGCATTTTCAGGTTTGCTCAAAACTCAGAATGTTCTGGAAACTGAAGATAAGACAAACTGGTAGATATGAACTTTAGATCTATGCCTAAGGTGTGCATTTTGAGCTTGAAAACCGAATTGGTTTGGTTCCAAAAGGGACAAAAGACAAAGAGTGAAGTAGTTTTAGCGGAATAAAGCTCAGAATTCTAATAGCGTTGTGACCAAAAGTGTGACTATGCCAAGAATAACATTTCTTTTAAAGTTGCAATTAACCTTTTGGTGCTGTT
This sequence comes from Pipra filicauda, assembly GCF_003945595.2. NCBI lineage: Eukaryota > Metazoa > Chordata > Aves > Passeriformes > Pipridae > Pipra > Pipra filicauda. The sequence continues at coordinate 12,782 of NW_024104468.1, read as the reverse complement.
AGGAAGTTCACTTCTAGCTGTTAAATTGCAGGGTTTTCGTCCCTCAGATGCCAAATCATTTGTCATGTGCTCATGCAGTGATGCAGCTTCTGAGGTGGTAGTCGCTGGGTTGCATATCTGTGGCCCTTAGAGCAGTGAGTGATGGCTGGCGGGGTTTGGAGTCCCACAAATATTTTCTGTTTTAGAAAGGATGGCTTTAGTTTTCCTGAGTAAACTTTGGTATCCAAATATTAGAATTTCTTTTGTTGTGCAACTGATATTTCGAATATAGCACTTCATTAGAAAACAGACTTCAAACTGTGGTTTCTGATGAAAAGCCTTCTATGACTACAAATGGCGACATTTTCAAGGGTATACTTATAATAGTAGGAAAAAAAGATAATTCTGTTTCAAGTTAATGCACATTAATCCTGTGCATAAATTTATTCAGTTTGAATATTCCTGTAATTTATTTAATTAAGGAAAACTGTCTTTGTGAGAACATGATTGACTTTAATTGATGTGAAATATCTAGAATTCTTTCACTGAAGCAGCATTTTTCCATCAAAAGCAGATTTAAACTTGTAATCAGTCTTTAGAATATGTAAAATACAAAATAGACTATAAATGAGAAAGTTTGACGGACTCTTTCTAGGCATCCCACAACTGCTGCCATCATTGTGTAAGCTCTTCCAAATAAATGGATAAAATTCCAAGATTCATACATAGTCTGAAATATTTGTATACTCTTTTAAAGATTGTAGTGCTGGTCGTATGCAGACACTGTGTACTTTTTCTGCTATATGGTTTCAGCTTATTTTAGGAGATGTATTTTATTTTTTATTTTGATTGAGGTAGTAAGTTTTGTGTAGATATTAAATATTTTGTGTGACAGAGGCCTGGTAGCAGTGTATTTTATAAGTGCAATTAATAAATATGCTCTCTGAGGCAGATTTAAAATGAGAATCGAAGTTGTATTTTTTGTTTGTTTGATTTTAAAGTATGCTAGATAACTGTTGCAGGTATTTTTTTTAAGAATGATCTATTGATGATACTTAAAACAATTAGAAGATATGCAAATATGCAAGTTTTCTCTACCTTTACTGTAGGATTTAGACAGGTAAGTTTTGGATTCATAAAGCTACAGTGAAACAAGCCTGGTTGTGGGATGCATCTTGACTTTTAGTGGTCAGGGCGATGGTGGTAAAGGTAATCACATGGTTAATGAATGGTGGATTTTTCTATAATCTCAGGGAGATTGATTATTCTCTGATTAAAATTAGAGTGTAGCTAATGCATTTAATGGAAGGGCTTATCAATTTAAAACAAACCAGCAGAGGGTCCTGCTGTTATGATAGTGATGTCAGTTCTGTTGTATTTGCAAGTTTTCTAACCTATGCATTGTAGGTACATCATTCATGTGGTTGGTACTTTTCAAAGTGTTCCTTCGCTTAACTCTTCCAGGGGTTCTAAGTTGGTATCTAGTTCAAGTGTTTAAAGTATCTTACTCTTTGAAATCTTACTATCTTTGCATGGCTTCAAATTTTTTCCAAAATTCATTTAAACTAGCGATGGTTAAATGTTTTTGGTTTTGATGTAGTCTGCTTATTTCCTGTGCTTTGTGTTATATTGCCCTTCTGTTTTCCATATGCATAAGCATTCCTGAGAATGGTCCCATCCTGACTTTTACAATCTTCATTATAACCTCCTGAACTTTTAGTATGGTTATGTTCAATTGTTCTCTTATTTCTATGAAATAACTCATAGCTGATGTGTTTCTTGCTTTCATTGTCCTATGTATTACAGGATGACATTTGGCTAATTAAATTTATCTGCTTTTTTCTCTATGTGCGTACTTCTCGTCATTTGATAATTATTTTCAACAGATTTTAATAAAACTTTCATAATTATGAGAGTAATTTCTATACATAAAGCTACTCAGATCCTTTTTTGTAGGAGGATTTAAACTGTAGAAATTTAGGAGTAAAATGATAATCATGAAAAAGAAATACCTGAAGTTCAATTAGTGCTTTTGTTGTACCAGTGTTCTGTGTTATGAGATATGTTATGAAGATTTTAGGTTGTTGGTCAGTTCCAACATCTTAAAAATGCGAGCTAAGCTGAAGAGTTGAATGGTGCTAAATATTTATAGCTGAGGAAAGTCAACGATTTTAAGAAAATGAAGGATTGTGGGCTCTTTCCTTGAAGTTTCCAAGTCTCTGAAAAAGAGTTAACCCAGAAAGTCAACGATTTTAAGAAAATGAAGGATTGTGGGCTCTTTCCTTGAAGTTTCCAAGTCTCTGAAAAAGAGTTAACCCAGATATTTAAAGTTGCTAATAAATAGCGTATGCTTTCTCAATGAAATAATCACTTTTGCTCCTATTAGGAACTTTTAAATTCAGTGAAAGTAATGCTTTTTGCTATGGATAAACTTCAGAACAGTTACATTTGCATGCTATATTAGTTGTTTATGATTTTTTTTTGGCTGGATAATGGTACTTTCTGAAAGAGCAATATTTACACAAAACTTTTTTTTCTAGTTTTCCAGTTTTTAAATTAGAGATTTAGAACGTCTTTTTTTTTTTTTTTTTTTCTTTTTAAACAGCCATCTCAGAACCTCATCTATTTTATAGTTTATTGAGTTAGGCTAAAACAAAATGCCTATACATAAATCAGTCTCTCTGCTCTTGATTATTGCGGGCAGTGATGCAGGGACCAATTCTAATAGAATTTGCAGGGAAGAAGTCAATTGAGTTTCGACAGGGGTCACGTAAGATCCATAAACTCCCACGGGGCAGTTATCAAAGATGTAACTGTATGCAATGGAGCATAGCAGAGCTAATGCCTTTTACTCACTGATTCTTGATTGGACAATTAGTTTGACAGTGGTCACCATGCACTTTGCCCTTATTAGATAGGTTTGATAGTACAAACAATCTTACAAGACGTTTATAAGCTTCAAGGTGATTTTCAGTTCACAGGTAATTCCCCCAAAACACTAGTTAGGTATCGATTATCAGAGACTTTACTTTTGCTTTCCAGGGTTTAGTTCATACTCAGTGTTTGTTCTTGATATTATCACTGTTTTATAAAAAACCCAAATTATGAGTTTGCCGAATGTCATTTTGAATCTTTATTTTAATTGATTAGCTGGGCTGCTGCCACGTGACCCCTAGAAAAGGATGAAGAAGAAAAAAGACCATGCATATTCATGTCTGTGTGTGTGTTTATTTTTGAACAAAAATTATCCTACGACTTACTCATTTTTGGTAAACAAGGAAAAATATTCAGGTTATAATTAATAGGCATATCCCTTGAACTAACATCTCTTGTAATTTTTTTAAATGATTAAAAAATAATTGCCAGTTTATTTTGGGGGTATTTGCCTTAGCTATTTATGCCTGCAATTAATGTTTACAAATTATAATACTTTTATGATGAGAACATTACTGTGTTAGTAATCCTCAGGGGAAAAATAGAGTATAATACAAAGCTTTTATTCTGTACAGTATAACTCCTGTTGAACTTGTTTAATCTAAATTTACAAGTGTGATAATAATGTGTCTTATTCAATGTTTATGTTTCTAACCCATATTGTCTGTCTCATGTTTAGATTGGGAAATAGGCAGGAAAACTGGAAGTTGTGTGCCATTTCCAATGGAAGCTTCAACAGATTGCCTTTTAAATTGTTTTTATAGCTTTTACATGTATAAAGTATTTCTGGCCAAGCATGGTTGGATGGTAAATATTTGAGAGATTCTGGTATGTGCATATGTTAAAATATTAAATATTAAAAAATATTCCATGAAACAAAGTAACTTTAGTCAGATACACATCCGGGTATATGTTCAAATAATAATTTTCTCTTCTTTTTGGAGTAGGATGTAATTATTCTGATACAGTTCTTATATAGCAGCTGAGTACTTAATTTAGTTGCATTCAAAGCTCAATTTAGTTGCAAATTATTCCTATCCTCTACAAAATAGTCAAATTATCAACATTTCTTCTTCTGACAGAAATTTGGGTTTTGTCACCTGCAGTTGTTGACTCATCACCAGCTTCTGTGAAATCCAAATATATACATACATTTGAAGAAAACTGTACATTAAAAAAAAAAATCAAAGATGATTAAAGTGAAACAAAACCTCTGCAGAATAAAAATAGACTGTCAGGGCAACCTGTTTCATAGTTAAGGCAGCTGAACTATCATTCTCCCACTTGAGAGCAGCACTGCTGAACCCTACCCGTAAGGAGGACCTTGCCTGCAAACAGAGGTGTATGTGAGCACATGGACAGATGGGAAAGATGTTGGAATTGTGTGCATAATAAAAAGCCAAATACCCTTTCAAAACCACAGGAGTGAAGGTCAGTGCTTCTACCTGAGGCCAGTTTCTGTTTGTTCATTGAGTGGCCACAGAAGGTTTGGCAGTATTTTGCTGCACCAGGATGGTGCCACTCCCGTCCCTTTCTCTTTTCTTTCCATGTGCCCATCCCCTTTTTATGGAGATGCTCATAGGTCTGAGCTGTGACCTCTGTGCAAGCTGGTGCCCCTTCATGTCAGTCTCCTTTGTGCTCACTTGCCATGGGCTGTGGGACATCTTGTTTCATGGCACCTTCCAGACAGCTTTCTGATACCCAGTGCTACTTAAATGGTATTTCCAGAAATGGTAACAAATACACTGAGTGTATATACGGTGTAGGAAGCAGTAAAAATCACATTTATATCTACCGGGGTTGTTCGAAGACACTCCTTTTTTTCCCAACCCAAATTTTAAGGTAAGAGTGGTGAACCATCTAAAAAATTAAATGACAAGGTGTAGTGTAGCGGTGTGTGAAATCAATTCTTCTGTATTATTGCCGCTTTGCCTGTTATGGGGGACATTTTTGGCTTCTGGGTCATGGTAAATTGTTGTACACTAATTGAATAATGTGGAGATAGCAGTGATATGTGTAACATTTCTCTGTCCCTGTGATCTTAAATTTAAAATTTTCTTTATATTGTTTATGATTATTAGTAATCTGGTTGCTAAATTAAGGTTATCTTTGAGAACTCTTGCATTCAACCCTGTATGCATAAGCAGTAAATACCCACTTCTCTCTTCTATTTGACTAGAGAGAGCAAAGAAATTTTATTATGGATTAATTCTTGGTATCATTGATAGCAAATGGTTGAATGCAGACCCAGAATCTATGATAATAAGGTAATCTGTTTCCATTTGCAAGAGGCTTTTATTATTTATTCTTTGTAAATCATTTAGCAGGAAGTATGGGCTAACATTGATTAGTCCATAATTAGTGCTCGCAGGCAGTATGGTTGGAGCTATGTTGGAGGGGAAAATTTATCAGTTACTAAAAACCACATGACTTGTGTAGAAGAACCGAAGTGCAGACTCTAAAATGTATTAAATTGCCAAGTTTATCATCTACCTAAATGCTATTGTCAGTTCTCCAACTGCTTTATGTGCAACTGTTCCTCAAAGTGAGGCAGCTATGCATTTTATTTGTAACAGATTGAACATGAGGCAATTATCAGTAAGCCATTTGATGGTGAAGCTTATTCCCCAAGTCAGGAAACTAGAAACAGGTATTCTGTAACAGATTGGAAAAGGGCTTTTCAAAATGACCACATCATCTGTGCAGATGCCCAGTGGAGCATCTGTGCAACCTTCAGGCAGTAATTTATATACATTAGTGAGAGCATCAGTCTTTGTGTGACTCCTGTGGGGCATGCAAACACAGCTCAACTGTTATTTTGTTGGAAGATTTTCTTGCCAAATGTTATTAAAGTACGTCATGGGGTAACATACGAATGGAGATGAGATGAAATGCCTAAAAAGCCTATCTGCGAGTCTGTGTTACTGTTCTGGCTCGTGTTTATTCTAGAGTTTGTCTTCTATTAAGTATCAAACCTTCACAGGTTGCTTTGTCTTCCTTTAAATCAGTCCCCCAAGTAGCACTAAATTTAGTGAAGCTGCCTACTGTGTAATGCCAGTGCCACTGGCAGGTCTTGGTGATACTGTTGGTGTTTGAGCTCATGGAAGCCTCCAGCATACAAAAGAATTTTGTGGCAGCAGAGTGGTTCAAGAGAAATTGGGGTGCTCCAAATTGTACCTCCAAATTACCAAGGCAGTATGTCCTTGGCAAGCAGGGTGCATGTGTTCACCTGTGCTGTTGTGCATATTTCTGCTGGTATTTGCAGACTAAACGGTGGAAAGGCAAGGGGCTGAAGATGGTGTCGCTCTGAGTCTGGCCAGTTCACTTTTTTCTGCAAACGTTGGTCTGCTGCCAGGGTGGGTGACCAAAGCTGTGGCTCTTCCCCTAAAACACTGCCCGTGGGCTCTTCTGAACTTGGATTTTTTACAGTTGCTTGGTTTTCTTGTCTGCTTTGCCTCATTCCTTGCATTCTGCTTGACATTTTTAGTGTTTCCTATTTTATTCTCTGTTTTGTTGCTCTCCAAACAAATAAAAGTTAAATTCCTACTGTTAATATGAGTTCAGAATTGATACCGATGCCCCAGTACCTAAACATTTTCAAGATGCCAGCTTTGTGGAAAATAACCAGTTGCACAGAACTCAAAACAATGAAGTGATTGAAATTCATTGATACCTGTTTGTTTAGAGCTTCAATTGAACCTGTGAGTGAGAGGGGAGAAAATAAAGAATTCCCCCTCACCCCCTGCAAAGTGAGGGGTGGAGGAGGATTTGGGCAGAAAGCTGCAATACTTGCAAATACTGTGTCAGAAAAGATAGCCATTAATGCAAGAATGCTAGATAATTGCAAGAATGTTACATTTGTATCCTAAATGTAGTAAGCTTCCTGGCTATGTAACAAAAAATTATGCAATTTATAGATTCTGAATTTTTTTTTAATAAATAGGTACACTAATTTTTTCATAATGAGCATTAGATGTACTTTTAGTTACCACTTTTTCTATCTGTTTTTCCTCAACAATGTAATTCTTAAATGTGTGGATATGTAAAGTAATCTTTTTCCTTTGCTGCCTTTTTTTTTTTCATGATTGTTGTAGATTAGGAAATCAGGGGAATTTTCCTTCCCCCTGCCCCACTCCAAGGTAAAGAAACAGTGAGCGGGGGGGAAGGGAGGTTATTAGCATTACTAAAGATGTAGCTAGCCTGGGTTGATTGCCCACTTAGGAGAAAGAAAAGGCTGGGCGGGGAAGCGGAGCAGGGGGAGCCCTGGCCGGGAAGGTGAGAGGGGTGGTGTGTGGCTGTCTCGCTGGGTGCAGACAGGCAGTTTGTTGGGGAGGGGGACTGGAGGTTTAGTTCCCTTTTTGGCTGTTGATCCTGGGGAGTTCGACCTCTTGTCCTGTCGGCTTTGACCTGCCTGACTGTCCCGCCCGCCGGAGCTGCTGTGTTTCATCGGAGAGTTTTGCTTGCCTGCGGGAGAGGAGTTTTGGAGACACCACCGCTTGAGACTGCAGTGAGTTCTTGCCACTCGAGACAGCGGTGAGTTCCCGTGGGAGTGGGCGGCCTGCCTTCCTTTTTGTCCCCACGGAGACGAGGACCCCCCATCTCCTCGGCTTCCCCCACGCGGCCCGGGACCACCCCTCCGGTCCCCTTTCTCCCGCGGGTGACTGCCGGAGCCCACAGCGCCCCTGCCGACCACGACCGGGTACTGCAGGTCCTGCACCTTCCAGCGGCCCAACAGCGCCCCCTGCCGACCACGACCGGGTACTGCAGGTCCTACAGCTTCAGCGGCCCAACAGCACCCCCTGCCGACCGCAATTAGGACCGTGTTAAAGGACAGAGGAGTATTCTTTTAGACTTGTTGTTGTGGTTGTTGTTGCTGGTGTTGTTGTGTTTTGTGTTACTTTTTTTTTTTCTTCTTTTTTTTTTCTTTTTTTCTTTCTCTTTTGTACCAACATTTATATATTTCTTAATAAAGGGTTGTTATTTCTCCTGTTTTTTTTTCCACATTTTCCTCGAGTAAAGCCCCTTAAATTGACATTACAATTGCAGAGAGAGAGGAGTTTGGTCTACCTCACAACTCATCCTCTTTAGCAAGCAGTCCAGTCTTTTCAGACTGAGACATTTTTGGCGCCCAACGTGGGGCCTGGAAAGAGGAAAGGTGGAAAAAGAATAACTACCCTTTGTGTGAGTTACGCGCTCGTGTGATTGACCCGCGTTTTTTGAACTTGTAGGCACCATGATGTTAGGGGTTGTTGCTTTCCTCTGGCATATAACCATGCCAAGATACCTGTCCCACCTGTCAACGTGTTTCAGTTCGGATACTAGTACTTACATTGCAATAAGTACCTTCGAGATTGTGCATTTGATATATGACACGGCAAACTCAGCACCTGTGGTTTTCATCCGGAACATATCCTCAAGGATGCGCTACTGCTCTAGCCTAAGCTGTTTTCTCTGGGGTTTTGAGGATAATAGTACCCATTCTTATGGGGACACACAGGGGAATGCACGCGCCCAACCCTTTATTCAGTTCCCTTTTGGATACAATACAATGGTCTCTGGGAAGTTTAAATCATTTTTAGATATCCGAGACATTTCAGTGGTTGGGCTTTTCATCCTAAATTGTGCCACTATAGCATACCTGATATACCAAACCAAGGCCAAGAGTTACCGAGAAGGCGTTCAGGAGCCTGACCCAGGGGTGGAAAACCTCGAATGGCGTGGGTTATGGGAGGACATGGGTAAATTCCTAGAAAGTTGCTCAGCTCCCATGACATGGAAGCTTACCCTTGAACAACTCCTGAACCCTATAAAAATAATGAAAGCTGTGAGGGAGAGGTGTTGTGATGGATCCATGGAGAAGCAGGTGGTAGCTGCATGTGGGGCCTTAGCCATTGCCTACAGGAAGTTGCTTGGTATGGTGCAGCATTCCCAGGGGAAAGGAAAAGATAAGGACAAGACGCCTAATACCAAGGCGACTCAGGATAAGGCAGAAACTAAGGGGCAGACTAAACCAACGGAGGTTGCCACTATCCACAGGAAGAAATGTAAAGCCAAATCAGTTCGCCCAGTTGACGATGATGGAGAGGCAGGGTCCTCACAAGCGGCTGCTCCAGAGCCAGAAATCATCACTGAGTCTTTATCGTATAATAACCTCCGGAATTTACGGGCAGACGTTGCTCGTCGTCCGAGTGAGCCCGTTCTGGCCTGGATGATCCGAGTTTGGGACTCTACAGGTGATGCAGTAAACCTTGATGGCGGTGAAGCGAGGTTCCTGAGATCCATTGCCCAAGATGTGGGTATTGAGGAGGTGTTTGTGAGGGAATCGAAACCCCTGTCTCTCTGGGCACGGCTCGTGGATGGTGTGAGAGAGAGGTTCATTTACAGAGATTCCTTGCAGGCAGATCATTACACCAAGAGTTGGAAGACCATCGAAGAAGAATCCTACGGCTGAGAGAAATGGCATTGCTAGAAGTACTGTTTGGGGGGGATGGGCAACCTACCAACGATCCTGACAAGGTTAAGTGTACACCACAGATGTGGTGGAGCTTTACACGTATGGGGCTGTCTATACATAAAGGTTACCTGACATCATTAGAGGCTGGGGAGAAGCGGGAACCAGTGATGTCTGTAATAAATAAACTTCGGTTGTACGACAGTATGATCGAAGGACCGATACAGGCCCGCATCTCCTCTGTAGAGACAATAGTTAATGAACTCAAGGAATTAACTACAGGGTTGAAAGAGAGGATTGAGAGAAACAATCTCCATATGGCCCCAGTGAGAACCAGACGCCCCCCAGCTAGAGAGAGCAGACAGACTTCACGAACTGAGTTGTGGTACTTCCTAAGTGACCATGGAGAAGACATGAGCCGGTGGGACAGGAAACCTACTCGGGCCCTAGCAGCCCGAGTACAAGAGTTGAAAGAGAAAGAAAAGGGGAAGTCTGCGAAAGTGAGTGCCGTACCAGTATCCTGCGGGCAGGGATCTGACTCGCTAGAGGGCACCTCCCGTCGACATTCGCAAGAGGGAAACAATGACTGGCAGGATGGAGACGAATGTTAGGGGGGCCCTGCCTCTAGCCAGGTAGAGGCACGGGACAACCGTGTCTATTGGACTGTGTGGATCAGATGGCCTGGCACGTCAGACCCACAGAAATATCAGGCTTTGGTTGATACTGGCGCTCAGTGTACGTTAATGCCCTCGGGACATGTGGGACCAGAGACTATTTCCATTTCTGGGGTGACTGGAGGATCTCAAGAGTTGACCATAGTGGAAGCTGAAGTGAGCTTGACCGGGAAAGACTGGCAGAAACACCCCATTGTGACTGGTCCAGATGCCCCATGTATCCTGGGCATTGACTATCTCAAGAACGGGTACTTCAAGGACCCCAAGGGACATAGATGGGCTTTTGGAATAGCTGCTGTGGAGACCGAAGCGGCTAAACAGTTGAACTCGCTGCCCGGCCTCTCGGAGAGCCCTTCGGCTGTAGGGTTGCTGAAAGTCGAGGAACAGCAAGTGCCAACCGCCACTACAATAGTGCATCGCCGGCAGTACCGGACGAACCGAGACTCTGTGATCCCCATCCATAAGATGATCCGTGAGCTGGAGAGCCAAGGGGTGGTCAGCAAGACCCATTCACCTTTCAACAGTCCCATCTGGCCTGTGCGTAAGTCTAACGGAGAATGGAGATTGACTGTGGACTACCGTGGCCTGAATGAAGTCACCCCACCGCTGAGCGCTGCTGTTCCAGACATGTTGGAACTCCAGTATGAGCTGGAGTCCAAGACAGCGAAGTGGTATGCCACTATTGACATCACAAACGCATTCTTCTCCATTCCCTTAGCAGCAGAGTGTAGGCCGCAGTTCGCTTTCACCTGGAGGGGCGTGCAGTACACTTGGAACCGACTGCCCCAGGGGTGGAAACACAGCCCCACCATCTGCCATGGACTGATCCAGGCCACATTAGAGAAGGGTGAGGCTCCAGAACACCTGCAATACATTGATGACATCATCATATGGGGGGACACAGCAGAGGAGGTTTCCAAGAAAGGGAAGAAAATCATCCAGATCCTCCTGGGAGCTGGTTTCGCCATAAAGAAGAGTAAAGTTAAGGGACCTACCCGAGAAATCCAGTTCCTGGGGGTGAAATGGCAAGATGGGCGTCGTCAGATCCCGACAGAAGTCATCGATAAGATCACAGCCATGGCCCCACCAACCAGCAAGAAGGAAACGCAAGCTTTTCTGGGTGCCATAGGTTTCTGGAGGATGCATATCCCGGAGTACAGTCAAATTGTAAGCCCTCTCTATCTAGTTACCCGAAAAAAGAATGATTTCCAGTGGGGCCCTGAACAGCAACAGGCATTCGAACAGATTAAACGAGAGATTGCACATGCTGTAGCCCTTGGGCCAGTCAGGACAGGGACAGATGTGAAAAATGTACTCTATTCTGCAGCTGGGAATAGAGGTCTCTCCTGGAGCCTCTGGCAAAAGGTGCCTGGTGAGACTCGAGGTCGCCCACTTGGGTTCTGGAGCCGAAGCTACAGAGGATCTGAAGCCAATTACACCCCAACAGAGAAGGAGATCCTAGCGGCTTATGAAGGAGTACAAGCTGCCTCTGAGGTGATTGGCACAGAAGAACAGCTGCTCTTGGCACCTCGACTACCAGTGCTGAACTGGATGTTTAAGGGAAAGGCACCCACCACGCATCATGCCACTGATGCCACATGGAGTAAGTGGATCGCTCTGCTCACACAGCGTGCCCGTATTGGAAATCTGAATTGCCCTGGGATCCTAGAAGTCATCACAAATTGGCCGGAAGGCGAGAGTTTTGGTCTAGCAGATGAGGAAGCAGAAGAGCAGGCGGTACGGGCTGAAGAAGCTCCAGAATTCGATAAACTACCGAAAGAAGAAACACGCTACGCCCTCTTCACTGACGGTTCCTGTCGCCTTGTAGGAACGAAGCGCAAATGGAAAGCAGCTGTATGGAGTCCCACCCGACAAGTTTCAGAAGCTACTGAAGGGGAAGGAGAATCGAGTCAATTCGCAGAGCTCAAAGCTGTCCAGCTGGCATTGGACATTGCTGAACGGGAGAAGTGGCCAAAGCTTTACATCTACACTGACTCGTGGATGGTAGCTAATGCTCTGTGGGGATAGTTGGACAGATGGAAGAAGGCCAATTGAAAACGCGGGGGAAAACACATCTGGGCTGCTGATACGTGGCAAGACATCGCTACCCGAACAGAGAAGCTCACTGTGAGGGTCCGCCACGTAGACGCCCATGTGCGCAAAGGCCGAGCCGATGAGGAGCATCGCAACAATGAACAGGCAGACAGAGCTGCACGAGTCAAGGTGTCACAGGTGGACTTAGACTGGCAGCACAAAGGAGAGTTGTTCCTAGCACGGTGGGCCCATGATGCCTCAGGCCATCAGGGCAGAGATGCCACCCATAGATGGGCACGAGACCGAGGGGTGGACTTAACCAAGGACATTATTTCCCAGGTTATTCATGACTGTGAGACCTGCGCTGCCATTAAACAGGCTAAGAGACGCAAGCCCCTATGGTATGGTGGACGTTGGAGTAAGTACAGGTATGGGGAGGCCTGGCAAGTCGATTACATCACACTGCCACGAACCCGCCAAGGTAAGCGCTATGTGCTTACTATGGTGGAAGCCACCACTGGATGGCTGGAGACGTATCCGGTGCCTCACGCTACTGCCCGGAATACCATCCTGGGCCTCGAAAAGCAAGTCCTGTGGCGACATGGTACCCCAGAGCGCATTGAATCAGATAATGGAACTCATTTCAAAAACAGCTTAGTTGCCACCTGGGCAGGGGAACATGGCATCAAGTGGGTGTACCACATCCCGTA